>NC_083224.1:104994287-105655073 GCF_032191835.1 Heteronotia binoei
CCTGGAGGACATTTGGTCAACTGCTATTGTGTGTGTTTTCAATGAAATGTTTTCAATTTTTGCTGCCTCCTTCTGGAAGGCCAATGATGACATCACCACCATTTTAAATCTGAATATCTGAACAACATTTTACACAAGACCTTATATTTATGGCCTTGGTATTTTTGTCCCCTCGCCCCTTTTCTTATTTTAAAATATCCAGGCTGAAAAACAGTTCTGGAGAAAGCTTACATACTGTTTTGTGTTATTTTGGTTGGTTTAAATAAAATGTATTATTTGGTTTTTATTTTTTAATCAGAAAAGTAGGCAAGTATTTTCGAAGGGTTTATATGAAATAATCAATCAATTCAATTTATTGCATTAGCACATATTGCCATAGCAGCAAACAACCAGATTCAGCAATAAAACAAAAGAAACAAGGAGAAAAAAAAAAACAGAATACCTCGTGCCTTAATACAATAAGATACAATAAAACTCAATTTTAAAAACCAGATATAAAATTTAAAACATCAGAAAAAATTTAACTGATACCACACTAGTAAGCTACCCAGAATAATAATAATGAACAACTAGTGTGGTACAGTCTTTAGTTTCTTTTCCATAATGCCAGTCATGAATCTTGCAACTTGGAGGGTAACATGTCTATCTCTGTCAGACAGCAAGAAAACTAGTTTCTCCTGATTTGACTTGCCAAAAAGAGAAGATAAAATACGATCCAGAAACCTATTCCATTCAAACTTAAAATCAGGACAATAAAATAGGGAGCGATAGAGGTCCTCAATGGAAGTTAGTGTCAAGTCTGATGTTTCAATAACGAGACCTTTTTTGATAAAAGTTTCTAGTTTATTGTAACATGTTGTTAGACTATAGCGTTAAATTGAAAGACTGGCGAGTACACAATCAAGGCAAGCATTTAAGGTATACATCAAAGGGATTCTTGAGGGAGGGGTACTCTATGCAGGGCAGATTCACACATTGATGTTACTATTTCGTTCTCAGGCCTGACCGGCCTTGGCCGTCTTCTTGGCACCATTCCCCCCACGCTCTCCTGAGAAGGCACTACTATCTTGTTCCCATATTCCCATTTCAAGGCAGCACTACATAACAAAGGGAGGGGGGGCAGAAAGGAGGGATCAAGCTAGCAGCATCAGTGTACAGTATGGTTTTTACCCAGGATCCTTTTCCTGAACCAAAGATGCATTTTATAAAACTACAGCAGACTTGACATACTGCCCACCCTAAGCCCCCTCCACCGCTCGGGGCTGTGGAAGAGGCTTGGTCGGATCACAGTCCCGGGCTTCTTGAGTGATGAGGCAGCGGTCGACCGGTAATTTGGCGAGGCCCCCCGCAGGGGGAGGGTGCCAACTGGACGGCCCGGTGTTCCGACGAAGCAAGCTGCAATGAAACACAGGGTGGATTTTACCCAGGGCGGGCGGCAGATCGAGTTCCACAGTCACTGGGTTGATCACCCGTTTAACTCGGAAGGGCCCCAGGAACTTGTAGGCTAATTTCCGGGAGGGCTGAGTGAGGGGTAAGTTTTTGGTTGACAGAAACACAGAGTCCCCCACTTTGAACTCCCCCATCGGGGCATGAGATTTATCATATTGTTTTTTATAAGTCTCTTTGGCCGCCTCGAGGTTTTCTTTGATAGTTGGCCAGCTGTTACTCGGCCCTTGCCACCATTGCTCAAACGCAGAGGGGTTTTCCTGGTTACTTCCCCCTGGCAACAGCGGGATCGGCTTCCCTTCGTAACCAAACACCGTAGAGAAAGGGGAAGCTCTAGTAGAACTCTGCATGCTGTTGTTATAGCAATACTCAGCAAAGGGGAGCAGATCCACCCAGTCGGACTGGCGCTGGTT
The DNA here is from genome assembly GCF_032191835.1 of Heteronotia binoei. Taxonomy (NCBI): domain Eukaryota; kingdom Metazoa; phylum Chordata; class Lepidosauria; order Squamata; family Gekkonidae; genus Heteronotia; species Heteronotia binoei. The sequence goes on from NC_083224.1 coordinate 104,996,147, forward strand.
CACAAAGCACCGTAGGTATTGTTCTAGCACCCCATTAACCCTCTCCGTCTGTCCGTCAGTCTGGGGGTGGTAGGCTGAGCTCAGTCCCTGTTCCATTCCCACTAATTTACAGAACTCCCGCCAAAAGGTGGCAACGAACTGTGGCCCGCGGTCGCTAATGACCTTGTCTGGGAATGAGTGTGGTTTTATCACGTGATCGAAAAAGAGGGCCACCAGTTTCTTTGCTGTGGGTAACTGGGGGTAGGGGATGAAATGGGCTTGTTTGGAAAAAGTGTCTATGACTACCAGGATTACTGTTTTCCCTCGTGAGGGGGGTAGTTCCACTATAAAATCCATGGACACCACAGCCCAGGGTCGGTTGGCGGTTTCGAGTGGTTGTAAGAGCCTGGGAGGTTTCCCCCCCGTCCGCTTGGCCATTATGCACACCGGGCAGCTCGTTACGAACCCCAAAACATCTTTCCGGAGCGAGGGCCACCAGAATTGACGGTTTGCCAGGTGCAGGGTTTTTACATAGCCAAAATGCCCTGCTAATTTTGAACAATGACAAAATTGCAATACTTCCCTCCTCAGACACTCTGGAATGTACAGCTTATCACCTTTGTACCATAGTCCGTCTTTTCCCTTCAGTACCCCCTCAGGACGTTCACTCCCCTCCCTCTCGGTTTCCAGAGCAATGTGCTCTCGACTGATCCCCTCCAACTCTCTTTTCTTTTGGGAGCGGGTGGTGACCATGGCCGCCACTTGGGATGGCGAAATTAGCGAGTCCACCACTTCCTCTTTCTGACTCTCGTGCTGCGGGAGCCGCGAGAGCGCATCGGCCAAGAAATTCTTTGTCCCGGGGATGTGTCTTAGGGTGAAATCGAATTTGGAGAAGAACCCTGCCCACCTGATTTGTTTTTGCTCAGTTTGCGCTTCCCTGTCAGCGCCTCTAGGTTTTTGTGGTCGGTCCACACTTCAAATGGCACCTTAGCCCCCTCTAGCCACGACCTCCAGGTTTTCAGAGCGAACATGACAGCGAACGCCTCTTTATCCCAGACCGACCAATTGCGCTGTTCGTCTGAGAATTTCGTGGAGATGTAGGCGCAGGGTCGCAGTTTCCCTTCCCCATCCTGCTGCATGAGAATGGCTCCTACGGCGACATCAGAAGCGTCGCATTGGACCACGAAGGCCCTTTGCTCGTCCAGGTGGCTTAGGACGGGTTCACTTGTGAACAGGCGCTTCAGTTGGTCGAATGCTCTCTGGCATTCTGGCGTCCAATTCAACCCGGCCCCCGGCCGTTTGGCCTCCGGACCCTTGCCTTTGGTTTTTAACAGGTCGGTCAGGGGCAGGGCGATTTGGGCGAACCCCTCTATGAATTGCCTGTAAAAAATTGCGAATCCGAGGAACGATTGGAGCTGTCTACGTGTCCTCGGGGGAGCCCACTCTAGCACAGCTTGGACCTTTGCCGGGTCCATGGCCAGCCCACGTTCGGACACCCGAAACCCCAGATAATCCAGTTCTGTCCAATGGAACTCGCATTTGGACAACTTAGCATACAGTTGGTGCTTCAGCAATGTGCTGAGCACCTCCCTCACCAATTTTACATGGGATTGTTCATCCTGCGAGTAAATAATGATGTCATTCAGGTACACCACCACCTCCTTGTACAAATACTTTCTCAACACATCATTGATAAAGTTCATGAACACCCCCGGGGCGCCTTGCAGCCCAAACGGCATCACCAAGTATTCAAACTGTCCCATCGGGGTATTGAACGCTGTTTTCCACTCGTCCCCCTCCTTGATGCGCACTCGGAAGTAAGCATCCTGCAAGTCTAGCTTGGTGAAAATTCCCCCCCCCCGCCACCGTGCTCAATAGGTCCCGGATGAGGGGGATGGGGTAAGCGTTCGACATGGAGATCGCGTTAATCCCGCGAAAATCTGTGCAAAGTCTAAGCGAGCCATCCTTCTTCCGGAAAAGTACAGGGGCGGCGTGGGGGGCCGTGGCGGGTCGGATGAACCCCCTCGCCAAGTTCTGGTCTAAGAACTTGCAGAGTTCCTTTTTCTCAGCCCACCCCATCTGGTACAATTTGGCTCTGGACAAGGTTTCCCCCGGGATCAGTTCTATGGCACAATCCGTGTTCCGGTGAGGGGGCAATTGGTTGGCTTCCTTCTCGCTAAACACCTCCATCAGGTCGTGGTAAACCTTTGGGATTGGGTGGACCTCCTCCACTGTCACACACGCTCTCTCCCTAGCGACGGGAGCCCTTGGCCCCCACGCTGTATTCCACAAGTGTCCTTTGCACCCGGGGTCCAGGAACCTGATGGTCTGTGCCCTCCATCAGATCAGAGGTTCATGCTTTTCTAGCCATCCCACCCCCAGTACCACCAGGTACGAGCACGAAGGGGCAATCACACAAAACTCCTGGTCCCAGTGCTCCTCGATCCCTATGGGGCAGGGTTGTGTCTCGCGCGAGCAGGGCTCCCTGCACATCACGGACCCATCCATTTGCTCAAACATCATGGGGTGGGGCAGCTGCGAGCTTTCTAGTCCCAAAGCCTCCACCACTTTAGGGGAGATCAGTTCTCTGTTACACCCCGAGTCTATGAGGGCCCGTATTTGCAAGAACCTCTGTAACTTGGGGTTCATGAGTTTTACAGTCACAAAATACAACCTCCCCGTCACTCTCACCGTCAGCGGCGCCTTGTCTCGATTGACCTGCTGGTGGGCACCCTTCAGAGCAGCAGGTTGGGCTTGTTTCTCGCCGGCTCCTCTACCCAGGCGAGGTCGGCCAGTTCGGCGGATAGGAGCACCTCTTCCTCCTGCAGCTCTTCTTGCACCGCCACTGCGCTGCTCTTCGCCGCATCCTTAGGGCGGCTGGGGGTCTTCTTGGGGGTGGGGGTGACCAGCTTGGGGAGCGCCGGTAGGGCCTGCAACAGCGGAGGGTGTGGGCAGTTGGAGGCCAGGTGGTTCGGGTCCCCGCACCTGAAGCACCGATGGGGACCGACTGGCACCGCCGCGGTTGGTTTCTCCCCTTTAGGCGGCTCAGCTTTCGCAGGCCCCCCTCTCGCCTGGGCCTTCCCCGACTGGTGTTGACGCAGCATGGCCACTCGCTTGAGGTTATTCTCTACTTCTCCCACCAGCTGGATCCACCCCACCAACGTGGTCGATCGGGCCTGGGTGAGGGCCCAATCCAGGATGCTCGCATTCAGTCCGTTAGTGAACTGCTCAATCTTCATCACCTCGTTCCACCCCCGGACTCGGGCGACGTTGACTTGAAAGTCGGCCGCATACTTGCGTATGGGTTGGGCCCCCTGCTGCATGTCCTGCAGGGCCGCCAGCGCCCGAGACTCTTGCAGCGGGTCTTCATATTGGGTCAGCAGGGCTTGCAAGAAGGTGTGCACGTCGTCCAGGATTGGGCTCCTGGTCTCGCACAGGCTCACGTACCACCTCTTGGCTGCTCCTCTCAGTTTCGAACCCAGATAGTCGACCTGGCTGAACTCGTCAGGGAAGGAGTGACCCCAGTAATGCATGTAGCTGTTTGCCTGGATCTCGAAGTAGTTCACCTCCTCCAGGTCTCCATCGAAGGTGGCATCTAGTTCCCTCCCCACGTTCCGTGGCACAGCTAGAGGGGCCGGGGGTGGGGGAGCCGGTGCTGGTGCGGTGCTGGCTCTCGCTGGGGCCGGCGGCGGTTGGCTTGGGCGGCTCCGGGTCCCCGCTTAGGCAGCCACTGGTCTCCAGGATGTCGTCCCCCCCAGGGCTCTCCCCAGTTGAATCGTCAGGTCACGGACTTCGTCCTGCAGACCCCCGAGTGCTCCGTCTATCTCTCTGCGGACCATTGAACGGAACATCTGATAGTCCTCCTCATACGGGTCCTTGGGCTTTGGGTCCCCACTCTCAGTTCCCTTGCGCCCGACCCCGTCGCCCTCATCCTCTCCGACCTGGACGACGATGATGCTGTCTGCCTCGCCCATCTCCCCAGAGCCCGAGTTCACAGCTTCCATTCCGGCCACCTGGATCGGCCTGATGTGGCGGTTCAGGATGGCCTCCCGGCGGAGTGGGGCCTGATCCATGATGGTGGTCGAGGTCCTCGGTTGATACTGCCGGGGCGATAACACCAGTTGGAACTCGGGGCGAGACTCCGCTGCTCTTCTCGGGTTTAAGACATGCCAAGGGGTAGCAGCTCCCTCCAGCCCCGTATCGGGTGGGAGTTCTCCGTTGTCTGGAATCTGGTCGGCCATCGGGCTTTTCAAGTTGCCGGAAAGGTTGAACTCCAAAAAGGGAGTCTTTCAAAATGTCAAGTCTGATGTTTCAATAACGAGACCTTTTTTGATAAAAGTTTCTAGTTTATTGTAACATGTTGTTAGACTATAGCGTTAAATTGAAAGACTGGCGAGTACACGATCAAGGCAAGCATTTAAGGTATACATCAAAGGGATTCTTGAGAGAGGGGTACTCTATGCAGGGCACATTCACACATTGATGTTACTATTTCGTTCTCAGGCCTGGCCGGCCTTGGCCGTCTTCTTGGCACCATTCCCCCCATGCTCTCCTGAGAAGGCACTACTATCTTGTTCCCATATTCCCATTTCAAAGCAGCACTACATAACAAAGGGAGGGGGGGAGGAAAGGAGGGATCGAGCTAGCAGCATCAGTGTACAGTATGGTTTTTACCCAGGATCCTTTTCCTGAACCAAAGATGCATTTTATAAAACTACAGCAGACTTGACAGTTAGGTCACAAGTACAAACTCTTTCCTGAAAAGGAATCTGCCTAAACCAGCCTCCATTGGACAGTATTGGCAGTAAATCAAAGCAAGCCCTTGTGAAGGCTTTCCGGTGCTTAAAGTTCGTCAAATTTACAAAATATGGGGGAAGTAACGGAAGCGACAAGGGCAGCTGGGTATAAATCACAGAAGTTTTCAGTACGCCTATAATTCCCCTATCGGCTTAGATAGATTGGTCTATCAACCTTTGCTTAAGCAAGGATTTAGCAATATCAAACCCAAGGGAGCCCAGGGAATCAACTGAAAACCCAAGCTTAGCCACTATTTCCAAAATAAAACTGCACCACGATCTATCCTTCATTTTCCCATATGCCAAAATTAACAGTTCCGATGTCATATGGAAAATAATCTTCAGCCAGAAATTAATAGCCAATTTATAGACTACAGTTCTTACATGAGGGAGGGATAACTCCAGTCTAGTCATTGGCGAAGGTGTTGAAGGAGGAACCGCAAGAAGTCTACGTGTAAATTTATTCTGGGAGACTTCTAGAGAGTGGAGATTTCCAGAGGCCCATACTGGTGTTCCATAGAGCAGCTGCGGTAATAATTTTCTTTGGTAAATTTATATGAAATAATAGTTCAGGCACCTTTGGAAAAAAACTGCACTACTTCTGAACTGTCATCTGCTCAGGAGGAAAAGTTGTTTAGATTGCAATCCACAACCCACTGACTTTAGAAGAGTAACAGTTCCAATAACTCCAACAGGACTGCTTCATAGTTAAATGGATTGCGAAATGCAGCCTTTGCTGGTTTGTTCTTGTGATTATATAATGAGATTTAGGAACCGAGTTTGATCAAAATGCATTCAAAGAATATAGCACCTCAAATAGAATTACCACCTTATCCAATTAAGGGGCATAAATAGGGTTCCCATTCTGCTGCAGGCAGGGTTTCCCCTGATTTGGGGGCCTCCAACCCACCGCTATGGAACTGGCTGGCAGGGAACCCCGCCTCCAAAGAACACAGGTGCCCAGAAGTAACATTGTGCTAGGCAGGATAGATGTTCCTGAGTCCCAAGTGGCTGGTTGGCTGTCAAGCAAACGAGCAGGGAGGGGGTTGCCCATCCCTGGGCAGCCCGGACCCATGCAGCACATGCTGCACTTTTTTGATCTGCCAGTGCTCAAGGGGCAACACGGGAAGCTTAGCTGGGACAGGGAAGGATGTCCGACCTATGACCATGAGCTTCATGGGTGGGGGAGGTTGCCAGTGCTTTGCTTTGGAGCCATTGGGGATAGAGAGGAGGATGTCAGCTGTGGTATTTTTCCATGTTGGGGAGGTGCTTGGCTGCTGGGGAGCCAAGAGCCAGTCCTTCAGGAAGAGGAGGACAAGGAGAGTGTGCTGAAAACAAACGCACATTGACAGCAGCAGCCTGGGGAAGCCAAGGTGCTTCCTTTCTCCACCATGTGAAGATGGGTGGGGAAGGGCCAGAGGCCCCTCCCAGGCAGCCTAAATTTCCAATATCTCCCATTGGGTTGCATGGGAGGCACCCTAACCAGAGCGCACAAGTGGTGCCCTAAATGGAGCTCCAGAGAGGCACACTGAGTCAGAAGCCCATTGTAGAGCACACAGCCACCTGCCCCCATGCTGCCTCCTGCTCAGCAAAAGAGCCTTCCAAGGCCAGGCCAAGTGGCCAAGACAGGTCTGCTGGGGAAACCCTGGCCCAGATTGATCAACTGAGGCCAAACTCATAAAGGCGGCTGCATCTGGGGAGCAGCCAGCCATGCACAGATAGGCAAGAGGGCAGCTAGCAGCAGCTTGGGATGATCTAATGGCACCCACCAGGCATCACCGCAGGAAGAGTTGCACTTAGCCACTGTCTAGAGAAGCCTCAGGTTCTTTAATTTATTCCCCCCCCCCTCACCCCATGCTGTGTACCTTTTAACTAACAAACCTGACAGGTATTTATTATAAATAAAAACTAGCACAGAGCTAAGGTTGCCAGGTTCCCCTGGCCACTGGCAGGGTATGGGGGAGTAGAGTTGCCATATCCAGATGGGAAACTCCTGGCGAATTGGGGACACAGCCTGGAGAAGGAAGACACCTCAACAGGCTATAATGCCATAGAGTCTCCCCTCCAGAGCATCCATTTTTCCCCAGTGTGTTGTCTAGAGATGAGCTGTAATTCCAGGACATCCTGGAGCTGATATCCCTAGGTTCTTAGGGCTTTCTGTTGTGTATTTTACATAGTGTGAGGTGTGCAGTTCAGTGCATACTTTTCTTTCCTACTGAAATCAATGAAAAGGGCTTCACTTTTAGCAGGACTCTTGTGCCATGCTTTAGACCAGGGGTGTCGAACTCATTTGTTACGAGGGCTGAATCTGACATACATGAGACCTGGTTGGGCTGGGCCATGTGTGTCGTAAAATGTAATGACAGGTAGCAGAAATATAAACTTTATAAAGGATACAGACAAAGATATTATTTTTTAACTTAAAATAAAAACATGCTTAAAACATTGGTACTCTTGCAATATTTTGTTTATTTAACAGTCTCTGATAACTGACCTCTTGCTCTGAATTGTCTGTGCTATAGCAATTTTGAGTATGATGTTCAGGTATGTTTTTGTAAGCTGCAAACCTACTTTTGATTTATTGACATTCCAGAAACCTCATGGTCAATGTTCTGTGCCCTAGGACTCAGAGGAAAAAATGAAATGGCTGAGCACTGTAAGCTTTTGTATATAAGTTGCTTTGTGTGCTAGTCAAAACCACATGAAGGCACCATGACACAGACTGAGGGCTATGTGTTTGTCAACAAAACTATAGTATTCCCAGAAAAATAACTGCAACTTCTATGAGGCAGTGCAAGATTAGAGAAACAGCAATGTATAGCATCAGCCTACTATCTGGGAAGTCTAGGTTCAAAATCTACAAGGAAATGTAGACAAAAGTCTACAAAGGAAATGTACTGGGTGAACTTGGTCTGACAACTCTCACACACTAGCTTGTTGCTGTTCCTCATCTAGTTCATGTTGCTTTTCTACTAAGAAAGACTGTATACAGTGAAAAAAGGATGTGTGGGGTGAACCCAGTTGCAACCAGGAGAGCTGTGGCATAACAAGCTCAACAAAGTACACACACACACACTTTAGCAAGGCAGCCTTGCAAAGCAAGCTCTGGAGCTCTTTCCCAGTGAAGCTGAGCTTGGCTTTCTGTTTCTGCCCTGCAATTTATGCAGCCTTGGTAAAGCAAGCTCTGGAGCTCTTTCCAAGGGAAGCTGGGCTTGGCTTCCTATTTCTCCCATGCAATTTTAGCAGCCTGGTAAAGCAAACCTTGGGGCTCTTTCCCTCCCTCCACCTCCCTTCCTTCTCAAGGGGGAGGAACTTCAGTCAAAGAGGGAAACTAGGCTGGGCTTAAGTTGCACCTTTAAGACCAATGAAGTTTTATTCAGAACGTAAGTCATGTGCTCTCTAAGCACACTTCATCAGGCAAGGGGATCAGGTTTTGGGCTTGCTATTTTTCTCACACAATTCAGGCAGCTCTGCAAAACAAGCTTTGGGGCTCTTTCTCAGTGAGCCTGGGCTTTCCTGTTTCTCCCCTGCATTCATGCAGCCTTATTAAAGCAAGCTCTGGAACTCTTTCCTAGGGAAGTTGGGCTGGGCTTGCTATTTCTCCCCTTCATTCTATCCAATTGATCCATTCTTTCCTATGATCCCCTTTTCTAGCATCTCACCATAGTGGAGGCTTGGTATTTCTCTCCCCCTCCTTCATTCTATCCTATTTGTCCATTCTTTCCTATGATCCCCTTCTGTAGCATCTCACCAAGTGGTGGCCCAATCCCTCCATTCTATTCGGCCCATAGGATAGAATGGCGGAATTGTGCTGCTGCTGCTGCCTGACTCTAGAGAAGAGGATTTAAACTTTAAACCTCTTCTCTGGTGCAGCACTGGGGTGCAAATTGTTACTTTTGCCCCACCAGAGAAGGGGCGCAAATCAGGGAGAAAGCCCCTGCCTCCGTGCTTTTCGGAAGACTCCTGAGAGGCATGGGGCTGGTCCTGGTTAAAGCACAATGTAATGGCAGTATGATTTTCAAATTAACACTGTGTTTTTGTGGTGGTGTGGTTTTTTATGGTCTGTTTTGAAGCTATGAATTATGTTAGGTGTGTGAGCTGGGTGGAATGAGTCTGCTGGAGTTCTCTAATGCTTCTTTAAATCAGACTTTGTTTGAGGGGAGGCTGGATTTATTTATTTATTTATTTATTTATTTGATGGACTTATATCCCGCCCTTCTCACCGAAGTGTCTCAGGGCGGCTCACAACACAATGATTCATACAATTCCATTTAAAACATTTACAGATACAATAAAAGCATAGTTAATAAAACAAGATAAAATAAAGGCAGCGGTCTATAAGAGCATTTTGTTCCATCCAAAGATGTTCCATCCAAAATATCAGTTAGGTGTTATAGGCCTGCCGGAAGAGGGCTGTCTTGCAGGCCCTGCGGAACTGCCCTAGGTCCCGCAGGGCCCGCACCTCCTCCGGCAGCTGGTTCCACCAGTAAGGTGCCGCTGTTGAGAAGGCCCGATCCCTGGTGGATTTTAGGCGGGCCTCCTTTGGTCCAGGGACTACCAGCAGATTTTGTGAGCCGGAACGTAGTACTCTCTGGGGAACGTGTGGGGAGAGACGGTCCCTAAGGTAGGCAGGTCCTAGGCCATACAGGGCTTTAAAGGTAATGACCAACACCTTGTACTGGACTCGGAATGTTACTGGCAGCCAGTGCAGATCCCGGAGCCCCGGCCGAATGTGCTCCCATCTTGGGAGCCCTAATAGCAGCCGGGCAGCAGCGTTCTGCACCAACTGCAGTTTCCGGGTCCGGCACAAGGGTAGCCCCATGTAGAGGGCATTACAGTAGTCCAGCCTCGAGGTGACCGTAGCATGAATCACTGTTGCTAGGTCGTCGCGTTCCAGGAAGGGGGCCAACTGTCTCGCCCGCCTAAGGTGAAAAAAAGCGGACTTGGCAGTGGCTGCTATCTGAGCCTCCATCGTCAGAGAAGGCTCCAACAGCACCCCCAGGCTCTTGACCCTGCCCGACGCTGTCAGTGGTGCGCCGTCAAAAACTGGCAGGGGGATTTCCCTTCCCGGGCCGCAGCGACCCAAGCAAAGGACCTCTGTCTTCGCTGGGTTCAGCTTCAGCCCGCTCAGCCTAAGCCACCTAGCCACTGCCTGTAACGCCCGGTCCAGATTTTCTGGGACGCAGGCGGGCCGGCCGTCCATAAGCAGATAGAGCTGGGTGTCGTCTGCATATTGATGACAACCCAGCCCATACCTTCGGGCAATCTGGGCAAGGGGGCGCATATAGATGTTGAATAACATCGGGGAAAGTACCGCCCCTTGAGGCACGCCGCAGTCAAGCGTGTGCCTCTGGGACAGTTCCTCCCCAATCGCCACCCTTTGTCCCCGACCGTCAAGGAAAGAGGAAAGCCATTGCAAGGCCAGCCCCTGAATCCCAGCGTCGGCAAGGCGGCGCGCCAGAAGCCGATGGTCGACCGTATCGAACGCTGCCGATAGGTCCAACAACATCAGCACCGCCGAGCCACCTTGATCCAGATGCCGCTGAAGGTCATCCGCCAGGGCGACCAGCACCGTCTCCGTCCCATGGCCCGGGCGGAAGCCAGATTGGTAGGGGTCAAGGACAGAAGCATCCTCCAGGAAACTCTGTAGCTGCAACGCCACTGCCCTCTCAATAAGTTTGCCCAAAAAGGGCAAATTCGAGACCGGCCGATAGTGTGCCAATTCGGCCGGATCTAATGTTGTTTTCTTCAAGAGGGGACGGACCACCGCCTCCTTAAGCGCTGATGGAAAATGCCCCTCCAGTAGGGATCTGTTTATGATATCCCGTATAGGATATCTTAGCTCCCTCTGGCAGGTCTTAATAAGCCAAGAGGGGCATGGGTCCAATTTACAAGTTGTCGGGCGTGCAGATAGGAGGATCCTGTCAACTTCTTCCAGGCTGAGCGCACTGAAGCCGTCCAGTACACAGTCCGAAGACAGGCACGGAGCCTCAGGTTCGCTAACTGTATCTAATATGACAGGGGAGTCGGAACGGAGCGATGCGATTTTATCCGCAAAAAAATTCGCAAAAGCCTCACAGCCAATTTCCAATTCATTAGCGTTTGGTCTGCCCTGTGGCAGTGTTGTAAGGGTCCGAATTGTGTTGAACAGTTGTGCCGGGCGCGAAATTGCGGACGCAATCTCCGCCGCAAAGTATGTTTTCTTTGCGGCCTTGACTGCCATCTCATAGGACTTCATAAACTCTCTATAAGATGTTCGAGTCGCTTCGTCTCGAGTACGCCGCCATTGCCTCTCTAGTCGTCTGAGTCCCCGTTTCAACCGCCGCAACTCCTGGTTATACCAGGGTGTCGGCCTTGAACGAGGGCGCAGAGGACGCCTAGGTGCGATCTCGTCGATGGCCCCAGCGAGCCTGTTATTCCAGGACTCCACCAGGTCATCGAGGGAATCGCCAGGGGGGCAGGGATCCCGCAGAGCCGTCAGGAACCGTTCCGGGTCCATCAGGCTTTCTGTTTAATAGAGAGTCCCTTTCTGTCTGCTTAAAAAAAAAGCAGAATGGTCAGGTTCTTAATTCATTTATTTTGGGTACAAATGAACATATATTTTGCTATTTGGTCTATAACTCCTTCCACCAATAGGATTCTACAGCATTCTTGGTACTTTATCCAAAGTCTTCTTGTGGTCATATGAGACTTTGGAAGTTTGTCATTGTTATTCCCTGAGAGAAAGGTACAATAATTGTTTTTTTGTGACAGGAAGAGGTAGGGTTTTGGTGCAGTATACTGAAAGTGACATTATTGGAAGGGATGGAGCTTGGCAAGTGACATCACTTGACCACTGACCTGGAAATATATCATAGGATGTGACATCACAAAAGTGATGTTTTATCCTAGCTCCTTGCTCCACCCCCAAAGTCTCTGGGCTCCACCCTCAAAGTCCCCAGGTATTTCCTGAGTCAGACTTGGCAACCATAGGCATAAAAAGTACACACATGAACATGGACTTTGTTCTGAGGCTTTTCAATAAAAGCCAGTTCTTTGTTGGATTTGGTTCATGCCTGTTTTGAGGAAAGTAATATTCAGCTACTAAGAAAGCCACCAGTTCCAAGGAATTGTGAACCTGCCCATAAATCACTTTATTGCATCACAAGTCAACAACTTCAAATTAAAAAGTTCTGAATGTACTTCCTTTAGCTAAAAGGGCAGAAATCACTATAGCTTTTTAAGCACAGCCATTCTCTTATCTGTGCCAATTCATTATTTTCCTTATCTTTAAAAATCTACTTAGGTCTTTCTTCATGTCTATTTTCCTTGATACCTTTTAGAAGATCCATTGTTAGTTCTTCACAGATGGACTTTCCCTTTGCCTTTCCTATTATTTTAACTTATTATCAGTTCTGAATGCTCAGAATTTTTGCAGAGACATTTTAGTGCACCCAATTACAATCCTGAAATGTGTTTACTGAATATGTAGTTTGCAACCTGGCTAAGGAACAATCCAGCCCCACCATAGTTGACATTTACTAAAAGAAAACAAAATGGTCTATGTAATAAAAAGTTTCTAAAATCATAAGGTACAAAACTATGTTTTTTGAGCAAAAGGATTATTCTATTTTTATGGGTGATTTTAAAGTACAATACAAAACCCCTTCAACATACCCATAAAAATCAACAGAATGTCCAACAGGTGCTGTTGAAAATAAATTATAACTTCTTGTTTCTCCAAAACATTTAAGAAATCTATGATAACTTTTGTTCACCATCCCGGGTTTTTTTATTTCCATTCCAAAATGGAAGCAATTGTCATAATTTAAATTGTTTATATACTTTCTAAAAAACTGTATCTTATTTGAAATGAGCCCTTTATACTGAATTGGTAATTACAACATTTAGAATATTATCAATACACCACAACTGACTGTAGTATAACACAAACAGTTTTTTGTTATATCAAAATATCACCATGTTATAAGAAAGGGTTTCAATAGCCAAATCTAACCACATTTTGTGTAACATGGAATGCCACCATTGGCAAAGTATTCTTTCCAGCCAGCATCAGAAAGCTGACCCAAGGCTGCACCAAGGTTCACCTTCCTGATACTCACTGTGAACGAAATTATAGCCTTGTGGTGCTCTTAGATATAGTAGTGGCTATAGATATCAGAGATGAAATCACTGTTTTCTGAGAGATGCAACCTGATAGGACAAGACAGAAAAATTAGGAGGGAGAAGGTCTGGGGCTAATTTGCTGAGTGATGCAGAAGCTATGCCTGTTTACATTTTACAATGAACCTGGAATGGACCTTGTACTCAGTTGATTGACTCAACAATTGTCTTCTTAAGAGACACAACTAAGCATCCATGATCAGGATCTAAAATATGGCAAGTTTTAGCAGTCATCTCCAACAGCACCTGATGATTGATCACACCACATCAAGGAGCACCCCATGACATAATGGCTGTGGTTGTTCGAGCAGCTCCAGATCTCAACATATGGTTGCAATTCTGCATACTTGGCAACCAGTTATTTCTAACCTAAGGCAACATTATTATTTCAAAATGTAGGGCTTTTTTGTAGAAAAGTCCAGCAGGAACTTATTTGCATATTAGGCGACACCTCCTGATGGCACCGGAAGTGATATCACCCATTCATTAGGTTACTTTCCACATAATGACACAAAATAATACAATGCCATCAGCTGCATTTCATGGATGTGTGTTCTCACACAGCTCAGTGTGAGACCTTGTTTCACCACCCCCAAAACACAGCTGGAGAGAGAGAGCCATATACAGCAGAGTGGCAGCAGCAGATCCAGCTTCTGCTGGGAGGGGGCACTCATGGGCAGCTTTATGACGCTCACTCTCTTCATAAGTCCGTCGGAGGCTGGAAGTGGCAGAGAGGACGGAGTGCATGGTTAGGGAGGGCATGGCTGCCTAGTGCATTTCTTCTGATGGAGATCCTTTTTTGAGCCAGAGCCCTGGCTAAGCCAGCGGGAACTGCATTTCTGTGTGTTCCTGCTCAAAAAAAGCCCTGAATAAATGTACATAGGGATAGAATAGAGTTGTCAACTCCATTTTGGGAAATTCCTGAAGATTTGAGGGTGAAGCCTCAGGTGGGGAGGGACCTCAGTGAGTTTAATGCAATGGATTACATTCTTCAAAGATGCTATTTTTCTCCAGGGGAGTACTTATCTCTGTAGTCTGTGGCAGAAACCAAAGGGTTTCTGGCAATTCATTTACGGTAAAACCACGGAGTTTCCAGCAATCCCTAAAGCAACGTGAAGCCACTTCTGGAAGTGACAAAATACTGTCTCTCTCTGATTGCCAGAGTGCCAGCAGGCAGAGGGCAAATAGCAAGCCTAGTTGTAATTCTGGGAGATCTACAGGTCCCACATGGATGACAGCAACGCTTGGGTAGGGTGAGAGTGGGAGGGGCTCCACCTACACAAGTTCAATATTTTAAACTACTTTAATTATTATGACTTCTGCTTTGCAGCTCGGTGAAATACTTGGACCAGTTCCCCACTAGGCTTGTTCTGGCTTAAGAGCTCCTTATTTTTATTTATTTATTTATTTATTTAATTCTGTTTTTAGCCCACCCTTCCCGTAGAACAGGCTCAGGGCGGGTTTCACCCTTATGGTTCTGTCTAATTCTGTACAAGCTGCTGCGAGGCTGCAACTCACCCTGCCTCTTTCCCGTGGCAAGCAGAAACCAGTTTTCAGAGGATCTTGCTTGCTATGGGAAAGAGGTGAGGCAAGTTGCAGCCCTGGGCCAGCTTGTGCGAAATTGGAAGCATTGGGGTGGGGGGAAGAGCTCCGATGCCGGAACAAGCCTAGTGGGGAATCAGTCTTGATGTTTTGAGTTCTCCAGTCTTCCCTTGGGGAGAAGGCATGAGACTAAAAAAAAAAAAAGTACTTGCACAAAGTAACATAATTTAGCACTGGGTTGTTTTAAAAATTCACTTATTAGCAAAAGAAAATAGCTAGGGTCTGGGATAGGGTTGCCAAGTCCAATTCAAGAAATATCTGGGGACTTTGGGGGTGGAGCCAGGAGACTTTGGGGGTGGAGCCAGGAGAAATTAGGGGTGGAGCCAAGATCAAGGCTGTGACAAGCATAATTAAACTCCAAAGGGAGTTCTGGCCATCACATTTAAAGGGACGGCACACCTTTTCAATTACTTCCTTCCATAGGAAATAATGAAGGATAGGGGCACCTTCCTTTGCGGCTCATAGAATTGGACCCCCTGGTCCAATCTTTTTGAAACTTGGGGGGTATTTTGGGGAGAGGCACTAGATGCTATACTGAAAATTTGGTGTCTCTACCCCAAAAAACAGCCCCCCCCCAGAGCCCCAGATACCCGCGGATCAATTCTCCATGATTTTCTATGGGAATAAATCTCCATAGGGAATAATAGAATTCCCAGAAGATATTTCCCTCCCCTCCCCCCGCTTTCTGACTACCCTGAAGCGGAGGGAGGTCCTCCAAACCGGGGGATCCCCTGCCCCCACCTGGAGATTGGCAACCCTAGTCTGGGATGATGGATAAAAAGAAAAAAAAATAGAAGAACCAGCCTTGGAGAACTGAACCTGAGGAGTTCAGAGCATATAGGCAACATGTCAAAGTTATGTGAGGCAGGGAAATAAAACAGGTGGGATTTAGGCTTCCTCTAGTCATGAGGGGAGAAATATTCTAAATTCATTCTTAGGTCAAATACAAAGCCTCACCAAATTCCAAACAGAATGAAATGCAGTTTATGTGTTTGCATAAATCCAATAATTCCATTATCTTCCTGGAGGAGTTTGGTTTTCCCTCATCATCCCCAACTGACTGTTATGTTATGGCTGGGGTTGACAAGCTGCAAAAGCCACCTAGATGAGGTCAGGGAAACAAACTCCTCAGAACAGGTCCAGGGAGAGCCACTTCAAAGTTACTTCCATGTCAGACAGAAAGCCTGGCTGAATCTGACATCCCAAAATGAGGAAAGAGTTTAGTTTCTTTAAAGGGACAGTTAAGGAAGCAAAACCATGAAATCGTCTGCTAGAATTTCTGTTTGCAAAATCATTCTCCCTGTTAGTTCCTCATAAAAGACTTTCCCCTAGTTGTTTCCATATGTTCTCAAAACCTCATCATTATTTCTGTTGAAAGCCAGGAGTAGTTAATAAGCTGTGGTTTGGCATTGACCCGAGGAGACCTTAAGACCTTGATTTTTCCCTTTCAAATTGCTAATTAACCAGTTTAATAAAATGGTATGAATTTGACCAAAGAACTTACTTTTGCCACTATGCATCCTACTGGTTGTGCAGCTCAGAATAAAATGATTGTGCCAACAATATAAAACCATGTAATTTTTAGCTGGGTTAACTGTGCACTGTTTTTGAGAGAGCAGGAAGTCAAATAGTATAGAGGGAATCAATCCACAATTTTTGCTTCCTCAGAAACCATACACAGTTTCAAGATGCACATGGACTACAAAACTGAGTACTTTTTCAGAACCCAATTTTTGCTCAGAAGAAACATTTCAATACAAACAGAATACCTGAATGGCTATGTTGAAGAGTAGGGACAGATACTCCTTCTAATTCCATAAAACCGCACATTCAGCAACTTCAATCCATGCACTTCTTTCTCAATACCTAATTGCCTACATTGTATATGAAAGCATTTGCGAGACTACAGTGAACTGGCACTACAGTGTTCAAGCTTTTAACATGGTAGGGAGAGAATGGTTCTCTCCCCCGCCCCCCCAACAGCATTGTTAAATTTTCTCCCATCTAATTTTGCTCCCAACACCAAGCTTTCTACAGATGCTCAGCCAAACACTTCTCTCCCAGCACGCCAGGAAACCTTTGTTTACTTGTCTTTAAGATGCTTCATGGCTCCTCCTAGGTACCTAATATTCTTTTATTATAAATTTACATAAAGGGTTTTGCTCTAGAATATGTGTTTTCTCTAGAAAGCCAAAGCGTTCTCAGTAATAGCCCCTGGTCTGTGGGATGCCCTCCCCGAAAACATCAGGGCCCTGCGGGACCTGCCATGATTCTGCAGGGCCTGTAAGACTGATCTATTCAAACTCTCTTTCAACAGTTAAGGGGAAGTGGCCATTATTCCACAGCACCGACAATCTCACTGAACCAATATAACTGAAACCAGAAACATTAGAATAATCAGAACATCAACATGCATCTTGGACTTTTAATGACTGTAAAATGTATGGAAATGATTTTATTGCATATTCTGTTTTAAATATTTTAAATTGTTTTTAACTGATGTTAGCTGCCCTGAGCCCATCAGGGATATAAATTTGATAAAATAAAAATAAAATACATAAAATATATTGTTTTAAAACAATTTAAAAGTCATCAAGTTTTCACATGAACACTTTAGAATTGAACATCAAGTGTTCAATTCTAAACTCTGGTAAAAATCTATGTGACATTAAGGAATAAAACACCTTGTTGAGCAATGGTATGGATGATTGCAAGCTAAGGATAATGCTACTAATGAAATTGGGAACAAACACCAACTATAAGACTTTAGACCTGTCAAATGAGGCCCCCTATTTATGTTACTCAATGAATAACCCAAACAAGAGTAAATTCAGAGGAACAAAATTACTAACCAACCTTACCATCAGTAAAAAGCTTGTCTTGAAAGGCAAAAGGCACAGACGTTCCTCATTTCTGTGCATTCCACAGACTTGATAGAAAAAGTCTGTGGAGAAACCCTAAAAGGGACTTGAATGGTCCCCTGATAATAAACTCCAAGCTCACTGTTTCTTGTTTCTATTAGGCAAATTGGTATGAAATTTCTAAAGGGCTTGAAGAAATACTTTTGAGGTTAGACAACAAGGTTCTCTGACCACAAAACAATTACTAATTTGTAGGTAACAACAAAAATAGTTTCACAACAAATGTTTTCTTCATTTATTTATTCTTTGCTGTGTTTACCTAAAGTTTTAATACAATTCATGTTGAAGTGGAGGAAAGATAGTTGCAGTAGTTATGGAGCAAAGTACACACAAAGCTGCTTGTAGTATTTATGTTTACTTAGTAGTAAATCCTTCTGAGTAAAGTGCAACTCAGTTAAGGATTTTACAAAATCCTTGGTGTCTCAAATTCTCATTCCACTTTCTAGAAAGTGATGCCTAGGAAATAATCCAAAGCAGCCATTTTGAATCCACTGGAATAACTCTGGAGGTAACCATTGGAGGGTCACAGCCAGGTCAAAGTACTTTGCCAACACAAACAGGTCCAAGACGTTTAAGTCAGAAAGGCAACAAGTGTCACTTACTTAAATATATATATATATATATATATATATGGGGACGTGGCGTCGGCATGAATGGTGGCAGGCACGTGAGAGCTGAGCTCTTCTCCCAACCCTCTCATCCTTCCCTTCATGTCCTTTCACTACGGGATTATGGGCAAATCTTTTGGTCACCAAAACAAGACAACTCTGGCAAGTATCAAGTTTCTTAAAACCTTTTTCGACCCAAAATCACGCCCAAACCACTCTTCGTCTGCATCCCGTCAGGCATCTAAAATGGCGGCTGGCTCTAATGATTCACTCCCTCCATCTGATCTCACTGTCAAGGTCTTTCATGAAACTCTAAATCTATCTCAGTCAAAAATGCTAGACAACATCTCTAACATCTTAGAGCCAATAACTGATCAAATCTCAGCAATGCAGGCAACCCTATAAGATGTAGCGGCGACTGCTAATTTGGCTTTGGAGACAGGCCTAGCTAATCAGGACGGGATCCAACACCTTCAGTTACATGAACAATGGGCGACTGAAAAAATCTTAACACTAGACAACAAGGCAAGGGAAAGGCAAATTAAACTTCGCAGTTTTGTTGAGAAAGAGGAAGGCTCAACTGACCTTGCTAGTTTTATTGCTTCCTGGCTTGCTAGTGTGCTCCAACTAGAAGATGGAATCGCTCCACACATTACTTGAGCCTGCCGCTTGGTCTCATACGTTTCCAACCGCTCCAGAGGCCCTTGTGACATTATTATAGAACTGGCAGACATACGAGTCAAGTGGAAACTTTTGGAGACGGCGTGAATCCAAAAAGGTCTCCCCTACAAAGATAAATGTATCCTAGCCTTTTCTGACCTGTCGGCTGAAACCCTACAAATTAGACATTACCTTAAGCCTATTGCTCAAAAACTAGCTGCTGCAAACATCCATTACAAGTGGTCCTCATCGGGCAGGCTGATAGTCCACCACTAGGGCAAGTCCTGGACCATTGGCGACCCAGATGCTGGCCTACTGCTGCTACAATAGCTCAACCTTGATGTCTCTATGGAGTTGGACTGTAAATCTCAAAAGTGAAAGTTTGTCTTCGCTTCACCCCTTAAAGATCGAAATATATCAGCATGTGCTGTTCCTCCAGCTTCTGAACCTGATCCCCAGCAACCTCAGCAAGCTGAGACATCTTCCTAAGTCTGTGCCACAAAAATATCAATTACTGAAATAGCTTTGTTTTCTTATATACTTTTTATTTTTGTTACCATATATCTTTGAGGGAAGAGGGAAGGGAAAGGGGTATAGAGACTAATTCTTGGGCTCCCCATGGTTTTGGGATGGCAGGATGGTGGGGCGGGTGTCTCAGGAGGTTTCTTGGGGTCCATGGGTCTGTCCGATGATCTTGGCATTTATAATTGGTTTGGTTTACTCTTTCGCATTGGTAGGGGGGGAGGGGACATGGGGGAAAGAGGGGCCTCCTTATTGCTTACCAACAGTCACTGTCAGCATGAAGTCTCTTTTTTGTTTCATAGGCATTGACACCATTAAGTTGCTTGCATTCCAAGTTTCAGAGTATAACACACAACTTACCTTGTTTGATAGATGTGCCGCCTTCCTTAGTGGTTTTTTGCTGGCGACGATGCCTCTTAGCTGTCACATTTTAATGGGCGGTTATTTTAAGTCCCACTGTATTCAGTTTGCTCCCTATCTCAGATGATGGGTTAATTTATCTACAACCCTAGCTACTTTACTCATGAAAAGTCAATTGAATCTGTTTGCTTATTGCAATGTTACGTTTTACCATGCTGTTTTAGGATATTTGCTAGGACTCTGTTTACCATTGTTAATATTTGTCCATTGGATAACCTTAGGCTCAATCATGCACCCAAGTTTTGCACAACCTTTTTGCATAGGTTCTACCTGTTGGATTTTTGTAAGTACCTGTAAAAATTTCAATTTAGTCTTGTCTTCTCTGCAGTTCTGGTTGCCTGCCTCACTGTTTTTTAATTGGGTCACGTTTATTGCATTTCTTAATTGGTCCCAATGGCTCCGAACTTAAAAGTCCTCACTCTAAACTGTCATGCTCTCAATGGCAAAATTAAATCTAAACGTATCCACAACAATTTAAAGCAACAATCTCTAGACATCGTTTTCCTCCAGGAAACCCAGCTTAGAAATGACGCTAATATAATGTTTCATTCCACATATTTTCCCACTACTTTTGATGCTCCAGGCTCCTCGCATGCTAGAGGTGTAGCAATACTATTATTTTTTTTATTTTTTTTATTTATCTGGGATTTATATCCCGCCCTTCCCATCGAGTGGCTCAGGGCGGCTGAGTCTCAGTCTGTTTTTCATGTGCAGCCATAGATAAAGATAGCCCTGGCAGATATCTTTTCGTTAAGAGAACACTTAATGAGGAACCTGTTATTCTCGCTACCATCTATGAGCCCAATACAGGGCAGTTAGATTTTATCCATGATACGATGTCTAAGCTCAAATTGTTCCAGGAAGGGCCCATTATACCTGGCAATGATCTAAATTACCTTATGGACAAGCGTCTTGACAAGAAACTAACCTATCCACGCTCCCCCTCCTCCTTCAGACCATCTAGCTCTCCTTCCATTCTCAGCAGACTCATGACAGATATGGGTTTGACTGACACTTGGAGATTCCTTCATCAAAACGAACACAATTTCACCTACTTCTCTTCACAGCATCAAACACATACAAGAATAGACTACATTTTAATTTTTAATCCTCTTTGCGACGCTCTGTTGGATGTTTCCATTGGGCAAAAACTTTGTTCGGATCATGCCCTGGTACTCTGTATTCTTAAAAACCATGATAGAAGCGACCGTAGTTTCACTTGGAGATTTAATAATACTTTACTACAGTACAAGGATTTCTCTCAACAGCTTGAGAATGAAATTGTCGAGTTCTTTCAAAATAATTTAACTGGTGATGTACCCCTTCACATGGTTTGGGATGTGCACAAAGCCATTCTGAGGGGGGAAGGCCATATCATTATCCTCAAACTACATAAAACAGAAACAATCCTTGATGGATACTTTGACCTCTAATATTGCAGATTTGGAATTGAGGTATAAACATACATGTGATAAAGGAATATGTAATCAACTTGTGGAGGAAAGAAAGAAGCTGGAAGCGCTGGAAACCCAAAAAATCAAACAAAATCTTTTATTTACTAAACAAGCTTATTGTTATCGTAGCTCCAAATTTCAGCGACTTCTGGCATGGAAAGTTAAGCAGAAAGTTGCAGACATGTCTATAAAAGGTGTCAAAGACCCTAAGGGCCTGCTACATACCTCTTCCAAATAAATTTTAAATGTATTTAAGCAATTTTACTCTAATTTATATCATTCTAAAAGCCCTTCCCCTGAATCAGTTTCAGAACTCTTTAATTCAATCCCCTCTCTCCCCACACTCACAGAAGCTCATAAACATTATTTGGACCACCCAGTGGATGAACTTGAACTTACACAGGCCATTAAATCTTTAAAAAACAACAAATCCCCTGGATTGGATGTGTTTACTCCTGAATTTTACAAAACTTTTAGCTCCCAGTTATCCCCATATTTAATTGATCTGTTTAATTATATTTTTGAGTCTGGTAATATTCCGCACTCCTGGTCCACAGCCAAAATCATAGTCTTGCATAAGAAAGAAACAAATGCACTAAATCATACTGTCCAATCTCTCTCTTAAACACCAATTATAAATTCTTTGCCAGTATCTTAACTCAATGATTAAACGATTTCATCAGCAACTATATCAACCCGGATCAAACAGGTTTCATCCCCAACCATGATCTCACTGATAATACACAAAAAACTCTAAACATCATTCATCACTGCCAATCTAAAGCAATACAGAATGCTGGACTTTTGTCCTTAGACATGGAGAAAGCATTCGATTCGGCTGAACCTAATTATCTTAGATCTCTACTGAACAGAATGAATTTTGGACCTAAATTTTGCAAAATTATTGACTCCTTTTATCATTCCCCCTCAGGAATTTTACAAATTAATAATGTGAACTCATCTTCTCTCAACTTGTCTTGAGGAATGCGTCAAGGGTGCCCACTATCACCCCTCCTCTTTGCCCTAGCAATTGAGCCATTAGCCATTAAAATAAGAGAGGTTCCCCATATCCCAGGCATCTTGGTAGCTAATAAGACTTATAAGATCAGTCTATTTACAGATGACATCACTTTATACCTTACTGATTTGTTACCCTCTTTATCTGCAGTTAATTCATACTTAACTAATTTTGCATTTGCTTCAGGCTTGCAAATCAATTTTGAGAAATCCCTTTTATACCCCATCAATGTATCCCCCGATAACACTACATTAATTAACTCACAGTTTCACTATAAATTGGTGCGTAGCCACTGGAAATACCTGGGTATCTGCATTCCCTTAGACTTTAGAAACCTTTCTCGCATTAACCATGCTGAAATCATTAAGTCACTTAATCATCTCCTGCCGCAATGGAACAACAAATTCCTATTGCTCATTGAAAGAATACACTTGATCAAATCAATTCTCCCTAAACTTGTGTTCATTTTGTGTGCAATCCCTCTCAGCATCCTGAACTCTCAATTGAACAAATGGCAGTCACAAATTCTTAAATTTATTTGGCAATACCGTAAACCATGACTTTGGGCTGCTTCTATCATACACCCAATTTCAGAAGGCGGTCTTGCAGCCCCAGACATAGACAAATATCATGACGCCATCATACTCACCAATTTAGTCAAATACTACAGGTCCTCATATCATGCGGAAAGAGCTTCTGGATTCGTACCTCACATCGTCATCTTTGCGAGAGGTGTTATAGAGAGCCACCAAAAGTTTTAAACCCACCTCCTATGCTAATCCATTCCTTACTTCTATGCTACAGGTTTGGCACCATCATCATAAATTTCTAGCACCTCCAACCTTGCCACTTACCACCTTCACTGGTCAACCCTGGTTCACCCCGGGGTTGCTCCCCACATCCTTCCTGAATTGGAGGCATTCCAATTTAACTCACTTCATTGACATTCTCACAAAAGGGGAGTTAAAAGACAAATTGTCACTGGAGTCTGCAGCATCCACCCGACTTCCTTGGTTCGAATACCTCCAGCTCCGACACCTACTAAAATTTCATTCTTTTACTCCTTCTCTCTGTGTACTTCTAGGTAGTTTTGAAAAAACTGGAGAGCCAGTTTGGTGTAGTGGTTAAGTGTGCGGACTCTTATCTGGGAGAACCGGGTTTGATTCCCCACTCCTCCACTTGCACCTGCTGGCATGGCCTTGGGTCAGCCATAGCTCTGGCAGAGGTTGTCCTTGAAAGGGCAGCTGCTGTGAGAGCCCTCTCCAGCCCCACCCACCTCACAGGGTGTCTGTTGTGGGGGAGGAAGATAAAGGAGATTGTGAGCCGCTCTGAGACTCTTCAGAGTGGAGGGCGGGATATAAATCCAATATCTTCTTCTTCTTCTTATAATGAATCTACTCCTATTAATGGTATAATTTTGGTAATCTACAGGCTCCTGTTTCAGTTTACTTACTCCAAACCTCACCTCTACCAAATAGCATGTCACTCTGATCTACAATATTGTTTGGACACTGAACAATAGCATTCTATTTGGGACTCTACCATATACAAAACTAAAGCATTGAATATACAACTTCAGGCCTTCAAAGTCCTTACCAGATGGTATCGGACACTGGTACAACCGGCTCACCTTACAATCAACGTTTCCTCCCTCTGTTTTAAAGGGTGCGTTCACAGGGGCACGTTTTTTCATTCATGGTGGTATTGCCCTATAATAAATAACTTTTGGAAACAGATATACCTTGAAATAAAAGAGTTAATCAGTTATTCACCTCCCTTTACTCCTGAGTTTGCCCTCCTGAGCCTCTTTGACTCTTCCCACACACCAGCACCTGTTGTGGACTTAATCGCCCCTATGTTAGTGGCAGCCAAGTCAGCAATTGCATCGGTTTGGAAACAGCAAATTTCCCCCCCTCGACAGTTTTGGTGGACAAAGCTTTGGGACTTTTTTGTTTTAGACAAACTTACTTATGACCTTGATTATTTGAAATCTCATTGACCAAATTCCTCATTCATAGAAAAATGGCAACCTTTCATTGAAAAAGTATCTATTAATGATGCAAGTCTTAGTGACCAATACCGTGATGTATTCTTGACACGTCAAATGATGCTTTGAAATTGTACTATTGTAGGTTTTCTTTCGTTTTGTAGCTCCATTTCTCATCTTTGACATATGTGATAAGTTCATGCTGACTATCTTGTTTTGTTTGTTTTAATATTGTAATCGTCAAAGATTTATAATAAAGATCTTGAGAAATTACATATATACACCAACACAAACATTCTGCAAACTTTCAAGCAGTTTGTGGAAGTTTGTGTCCATTTGTGAATAGATACTTTTCTCCAAACAGACTGCCTCTGCTCAAACAAAATATTAACCAAACTTCAGAGCAATTGGAGGGGGGTGGGTCTGGAATTCTTCAGCCTTAGAAACACTGTTGTCAGTTTCATGTTGGGATCAGATGAGTTGGTTGCCATGGCAGTCTCTTGGCTTTTAAAAAGCCAATCCTGTTTGAGATGTGTCATGGCAATCAGACTGTGCCAGCAGCATGCTCATGGTCCCATAAGGTTAGGACAGCTTGCTCACACACTGAGAGGAGCAATCACACCACTACTGCACTTTCATGGCATGCCCAGACCAATCATATGGCTGGAAACACACCATGGAAGCACTGCAATAACTTTGCCATTGGGGGACAGCCACAGGGGACAGATATGCATGTGTGATCACAACACATTAAATCCAGAAGGGAAGGTGGTGATGGCAAGCCAAAATGCCCATTTGATAACACCCTCAAACTAGTCACATTAATTGCAAGAGGGATCCCCCTCTTTGCTGGCCTTCCTTTGTGTTCACTTCTCATTTTCCTTGCACAAGCCCACCCCCTTTGCTTGGATTTGTAACTCTGTGCTTTGAGATCAGTCTTTTTAAGCTTTCAGAGCATGTGGCACTAATACTGCTGGACACTCTGTACATTGTGCTCATTGGTTAGGTTTGCAAAAATGCCTGTTGCTTGGATTGTTACGATTCAGTGCTACAGAATAATTAAGAATTTATTTGCAGGTAATAATCTGGGATATAAGCAAATGCTTTGTTTCTCAATGATTCATAATAATTTTATTTTATTTTTATTTTATTTCATAAAATGTATATCACATGCAGGGTCCTCACAACATCTTTTTAGGTGCTTCTTATGTTTATATTACTAATAGGGAGTGACTTGTACCAAAGTTTATGGTTAAGCAGAGTTCTGAACCAACTCATAAGGGTAGATAAGAGCCCTTTCGTTCTATACAGGTGAGATGGAACAATATTTCAGTAATACCATTTTGTATTTCATTAGGAATAACTCAAGAAAACATTTGCAGAATCTTTTTTATCATATCCTTTTATGTCAGTAAACATTAGAGAGTGAGAGCTCAATGTTCTTTTGAACTATCAGTTGGGTAGTTTGGTTAATAAGATCCATTTACCCTCTCTACCATTAAAAAAGACTATTCAACAAACTCTCTAGGTAGCTTGACCCTCAATTATTTATACTTATCCTACAGAATAAACTGGATTTAATCTTGTACAGAGGTCGTTTTGTAAAAAAAAATAGGTGGTGGAGCTCATTAGCATAACTCATTAGCATATGCTCCCCCCCAAAAAAAAAGCAACCTGACACAAGGAAGGAGAGCTCCAGGCAAGCAAGGCCTGCTTGGGCTGGCTATAGATCCAGCCAGCCCAAGCAGGACTCGCTCGCCTGGGGCTCTCTTGGGCTGCCCCCCCTCCAGACAAAAGGCCAGTAAGCCACCCACCACCCAAAATCACATAAGAAGTGGAGAAAGGGTGGTGTGGGATTATCCAGGGGTTAATGAGGGTTGCTGGGGGTGTGGCAAAGCTCCTACTGGCTGGCTGGCTGCCCACTCTCCTAATCCAGGGATTGTTATGCAGCAGCACCTACTATTCAATGGACAAGGTAGGTGGAGAGGAAGAGGGGAAACCCTCAGAAAGGTTCAGGAGCTGTGTTCCTTTGAGCCCCTGCTGAATCTGAGGCCTGATCTTGTAAGCATATCTTGTTTTCAGTTGGTTTTATTCAAGTTCCAGCTTGGGTAATTTCTAAACTATGCTCCTCTCCAATGACTATACTAGGGTTGCCAAGTCCAATTCAAGAAATATCTGGAGATTTTGGGGGTAGAGTCAGGAGACATTGGGGGTGGATCCAGGAACGAGGTTGTGACAAGCATAATTGAACTCCAAAGAGAGTTCTGGCCATCACCTGTAAAGGGACTGCACACATTCTAAATGCCTTCCCTCCACTGGAAATAATTAAGGATAGGGGCACCTTCTTTTGGAGCTCATAGAATTGGACCCCCTGGTCTAATCATTTTGAAACTTGGAGAGTGTTTTGAGGAAAAGCACCAGATGCTATGCTGAAACATGGTGCACCTACCTCAAAAAACAGCCCCTCCCCCCAAAGCCTCAGATACCTTCAGATCAATTCACCATTATAGCCTATGGGAATCGGTCTCTTTAGGGAATAATGGAGTACCCAGCAGACATTTTCCTCCCTCCCCCTCACTTTCTGATTACCCTGAAGTGGGAGGAGGGCCTCCAAACCGGGAGATCCTGCCCCCACCTGGGGATTGGCAACTCTAGACTATACTGAGAGAAAATTTGCCATTTTATTTAGGGTTCAAAGCTAGACATTTCTGCCAAGTAAACTGAAAAACCTGTAAATCTGTGTAATACAAAAAATAAACTGTCTTGTTAATAAAGGAGGATACTCATTCTCTTCTAATTATCTATTGACTAGGGGAAAATAATCCAGTTAATAACTAATGTTTTTCAATTTCGAGATTTCTTTTTTCAGGAGTGGCTAAAGTGACATGACATGGATTTTAAAGTAGCAACCTACTTAATCAGATTACAAAACGTTAGAAAAGTGGTAAGAATAATGTAGTGGTAGGTCAATGTGGAGGCCAGCTTCAAATTCCCCTCTGCCATGCACTTCACTGGGTGCTTTTGGGCCAATCTCTCTCTTAGTCTAATGGGGTTGTTGAGATAATGAAATGGAGGAACAGAGAACCTATGCTACCCTATACTCCTTGGGGAAAGGGCACATAAAAATTTGTAGCAAAGTTATGAAAAATAGAACACAATAAGCTTGTAGTAAATATTTCATCATCTCATAATATCCATTTTTAGTACAAGACAAACACCATAAGTATTTGAAGGAGAAAGCTGCAAGATCATGGCCTTTTCCTCCTCTCTTGGGGTAGGGGTAGAGGTTAATAGCTAACATCTAGCCTGCTGAAGAGTTTAGGAAAACTCAAAAACTTGCACTATCTTGTATAATTTTGTTTGTCGATTTTGCTTTGGACTGCTACAGCTACCTGTAACTTCTGGAAACTTAATAGTTAGTCTTTCTGCCTGGCCAACTTGTTAGTACTAACAGCAGCCCTGACTTTGTCAGTAGAAAGGAGGTTTGCTTGGAGCATCCTACTGATGTCCTGGGGTGGCACCCCCTAGACCAGGGGTGTCTAACTCATTTGCTATGAGGGCCAGATCTGACAAAAATGAGACCTTGTTGGGCCGGGCCGGGCCATGTTCACCTATTTAAGATTAGGTAGCAGAGATATAAACTTTTAAAGGACACTGACAAACACAAATGAACAGAGGGATTGGGCTCTCTTGCTTCCTCTCTCTCTCACGCACATGTGTCTTCCTGCTCATCCCCCCAGCAACTTCAGTTTCACTGAGATTTAAAGGCACACACACACCTTCCAAAACAGAAGCAGTTGCAAGCTTCCGAACCTGCTCGAGACCTAAAGGCACTTCCTGGCTTTTGGGGTGGGGCTTCCCCCTGCCGGCCAGCTGTTTGGCAGTGGGTAGGAGCCCGCAAAACCAGGGGATCCCCCGTCTGGACCCGGAGACTGGCAAGCCTAATAACAGTTGAAATGCTAATCATACTTTTTTCTAGGCAAATGTGGACAGGATTTTCTTGAATGATTCTTAGGTTAATACACTTCCTTTAAACAAAATAAGAATCACAACATTAGGAGGTGATATTCCAATAAACAACTGGAAAGCAAAACAAAATATATGTGATAAAGTGAGTTTGCACCTTAGTTTGTATTTTGGCTACAGAAAACTAACATAGTTGTCCCTCTTGAAGAATGCTGACTTCTACTGCAGGTGCTTTTGAGTTGTTTGGGTGGATCTGGTCAAATAAATTCATGATGCTGCAAATGGCAGATATCCTTTTAACACCCCCTCCCCCGTGTGTGTGTGAGTATTTTTATGGCCACCAGTGTACTATTAATAGAATGGCACTGGAGTAACTGGCTTTCTGCAGTCTACACATACTTCTGATTTTTTTGTATTTCTGGAAGAGGACTGTGCAGGAAAGCACCTGGAAGATTGCTCTTGACTGCATGGCAACAGCTTTTGACTGCATAGCAGCAATTAAAAAAAACATTGCATCTGAACATATATGAAGTGGACTTCCTTTACCACTGTGAAAACTCAGCCACCCCATATTTGAATAACAAGGCACGACTTCAAGATCAGGGACTGCAGTTGTGACTTATGGCAACCCCAGGGACAGATCAGGAAGTTAAAATGGCCCAAGCCAAGCTGAGCAAGCCAGTACTGCAGTGGCAACTTCACTCAGATTCTACCATGAGCACCAATAATGGGTGTTGGTTCAACCACTGTTTCCTTCAACAAACTGCCAGCAGAGTGGAAAGAAGTAATTGGTGAACTGACATTAGGTTAGCCAACTGTGGCTTGGGAAATTCTTGAAGTTTAAGAGTGGTGCCTGAAGAGGACAGAGTTTGGAGATGGGGCAGAGCTCAGCTGGAATGTGATGCTGCCTTGCTAGGCTTCCCAAACCTCCCACTCTGGCGGGAGACTTCTGGGTTCGCAGCCTCATCTCCCGCTCTTCAAAACTCTGGAAGCGGGGGTGGGGGGTGGAGGGGGGGAGAACATACCTTTAGGCTTCATGTTGTAGAGCTCCCGAGCCATTTGCAAAATGTCTGCCCCTTTAAGGCTGGGCAGGAAGCAGAAAGGGCTTCTGAGAACGGCCCCTCCCTTTCTTTTGCTTTCGTTTTCACAGGAAGTAGAGTTGTCCGGAGGAAGATCTGGTAAGTGTGTGTGTGTGAGAGGGAGGGACAGGGGATTCCCTAGTTTGGAGGCCCTCCCCCCCTTTAGAAAGCGTGGGGGGGAGGGAAATGTCTACTAGGCACTCTATTATTCCCTACGGAGAACGATTCCCATAGGGAATAATAGGAAATTGATCCGTGGGTATTGGGGGCTCTGGGGAGGCTATTTTTTGAGATAGAGGCACAAAATTTTTAGTATAGCATCTAGTGCCTCTCCCCAAAATACCCCCCAAGTTTCAAAACGATTGGACCAGAGGGTCCAATTCTATGAGCCCCAAAAGATGGTGCCCCTATCCTTAATTATTTCCTATGGAAGAAAGGCATTTTAAAAGGTGTGCTGTCTCTTTAAATGTGATGGCAAGAACTCCCTTGGAGTTCAATTATGCTTGTCACATCCTTGTTCTTGACTCCACCCCCAATGTCTCCTGGCTCCACCCCCAAAGTCTCCTGGCTCCACCCCCAAAGTCCCCAGATTTTTCTTTAATTGGACTTGGCAACCCTATGCCTTGCAGGGCTGCCTTTTTCTGCAAGGGGTCTGTGGTCTAGAGATCAGTTTCAATGCCAGAAGGCTAGCAGCCCTAGCTGACATCAATCATTATTGACACTGAGATGCAGAGTGGCCGGGGCTTGGCTCTGCTTTCTCCTGTCCCGCAAGAGCAGCAGTCCATCAGGAAATTTCCCTGTAAATTAAGCAGGCAGTCCATTCCTGGATGTGCCTCTAGGAATCACAAAGTGTATTACCTCTTGCTATCTTTGAGAACAGCCTCTGAGACAAGAAAGTGATGAAAGGGAATTTGTACACAGTGGAATTAGAATAAATAGTAAACATGGATTGTAATCATGGTTTAATACTTCACTTCTCTTTATATATACTTTCATTGTCTTTAAACTGTGTAATGCACTTGATCTATCACACACTTTTATCAGTCCCAATTGACTCATCTAAGTAGAACAGATTTCATCTGAAAGTCCCATGAGACAAACCAATTAGCTATTTAAGCTTGTTGTTAAAACATCTCTCTCTAAGAAGCCCTTCTTGGCAGCCTGCCTGGGAGCAAGAAAAGCTGAACCAATGATCAGATTCC
Organism: Heteronotia binoei; assembly: GCF_032191835.1. Taxonomy (NCBI): domain Eukaryota; kingdom Metazoa; phylum Chordata; class Lepidosauria; order Squamata; family Gekkonidae; genus Heteronotia; species Heteronotia binoei. Next base: position 105,026,524 of record NC_083224.1, read on the forward strand.
TTCGTCTTAAATGTGCACATTGTCACACTGTACGGTATAATTTTTTTCAAAGTGGCTTCCTAAGAGCCCAGTACCTTATTAACATTAACTTCTGACAATACAAGGTTCTATACAACTTTGTTTTGTATTTTTATTACTGAAGAAGTATGGAACTATACTGCTCTCCAGGCAAATAAACCAGTTGTAGTTCGGTAACATGCGAATATCAAAGTAAAAAGCCACTATCAAGAAAAAGGTAGGTGATAGGCACAACTCAGCCCCCTGAAAGTTCTTCTGTACCAGTCCCACTATGAATGTAATGAAAATTACATCCATATACAATAAAATAATATATTAGAATTATTTATTTACTTAAAACATTTCTATGCTGCCTTTCCATCCAAGTAAGGCCTCCAAGATGGCAAACATCAAACATTAAAACATTGCAACATCAAAAACCTTTAAAATAAATATGTATACATTATTTCAATTAAAATATAAACATTCTTAACACCAAAAAAGCAGGGAGGGGGATAATAACAGTTATTGGGGATATGCCAAAAAGAACAACAATAACAAAAACTCAACCCTTCACTTGCTGGCAAAATACAACAATAGATGGAAGTAATGCCAAAAGTTTTGGGGCCATAACTGAGATGGCCCTTTCTCAGATTGCTACTAGTCCAGCCTCAGGTGGCAGGGGCACCAAAGTAGATGGATAGATCCAGGGATTGTTTTGTAGAAAAACAGGTGGTGGAGCTCATCCAAGGATTGTTATGAAGCTGCACATACTATTTAATGGACAAAGAAGTGGAACTCTCAGAAGGAGTGCAGGAGCTGTGCTCCTGTGAGCTCCCACTGAATCTGAGGCCTGGATAGATCCATATGGGTAAAACTGGTTCTTGAAATATGCTGGCCCCAAGCCACATAGGACTTTAAAGGTCAATAAGAACGGCTTGAATAAGGCCCAGAAACAAATTGGAAGCCAGTGTACATGGAACAAGACTGGAGTGATATGACCCCTACAGCCCATTCCAGTCAACATTCTGGTTACTGTATTTTCTACCAACTATAGGTTTCAGACCAGGGGTGGGCAAACTTGCTTAGCATAAGGGCCACATAGAATGTTTGAGAGCCACAAGACATGAACAAATATTACACACACGTTATTAAAACTCTTAATACTTCCTTTGCACAGAAAAATAGAATATATATGTATGCATTTTACAACACGGCCATGCTAGAAGGAGACTTTTTAAAAAGCTGGGAATAACAATACCCATAAGACCAAGTTAGGGAAAGGGTAGGGAATTATATTTGGCACCTGTGGAAGAAAGAAACACACATATACCATATAAATCACTGACCACTATTTGCATCATTATGTATCTCTCTTTGCCTTGACACCAAGGTTAGTAAATACAGCTCCTACAAGAGCTTTGACACTATGGGGGAATCTTGCACCACCCTCTTTAATTCTTTCTCTCCTTTCAGTGACTCCCTTGGCTCTTGTGCTCTCTTTCCACTCTAGGTCTCTGGGAGACCTCTGTGGTGGAGGACAAGAGCTTGAAAGCCCTTCCTTCCCCTCTTCACACATGGCAGAAATATTCACCTACAATGGGCCAATTCTCAGAGGCTGATTGAGGTCCCAATGCTAAGCACACTTACTTGATAGTAAACCTGCATTAAGTTCCTCCTCAACTTCTGGGAGCTGCACAATATATATGAAAGAGCCACACAAGGCTCTTGAGCCACAGTTTGGCCACCCCTGTTCCAGACAGTCTTCACAGGCAGCTTCACATAGAGCACACTGCAGTAATCTAATCTAGATGTTACCAGGGCATGTACTACAGTGGCAAGATCTTCTGCCCCCAGGAAGTTGGCTCACCAGTCAAAACTAGTGAAAGGTCACTGCTGCCACCTGTTTATCCAACAGGATGCCTGGGCCTGGGTGCACCCCTGAGCTACTTTGGGAGAAGTAAAACCCCATCCAGAAAAGAAGATAACCCATTTCCAGGGTCAGACCTTACCACTACAAGCAGTTCCTTCATTTTAGTGGGATTAAGTTTCAGATTGGTAGCTCTCATGCATTCCAAAACTGCTTCCAAGCACCTGTTCACAGTTTCCATGGCCTCTCTCGGATCAGCTGGAAGTGCAAGATAGAGCTGAGTGTCATCAGTATATTGGTCAAGCAAAGGAAACCCCAGTAATACACATTAAGCAATGAACTTTCAATAGTACAATTAGAAATAACATACAACAAAAATATACAAACATACTCCTAAATCCATACTTCCATAAGTCAAAACTGCTCTCCAATATTCTTTTACAAATTGTCCAGGTAGCTACATGGAAAAGTCTCTGATGGTGCTACTCATGGAGATAAAAATATCCATTCATCTGACCAGTAATAAATGCAAAAGGTCCGGTTTCGGAATCTTGGTCCACAGCTGAGTTTCTCTCACAAAGCAATATCCTCTTAATGCATCATTTTAAACATAGAGAAGAAAAAAATCCTCAAAGAATGGAGTGCCCAGGCCTCAAGTAACTTTTAAATTACCATCCTTTGTCTTTCATAGCAGGCATGGCATTAAGAGGATATTGCTCTAATGAAATTCTGACTGCAGCCGCTAGGGGCATATGGAAGGCAGAGCACAGTAAAAAGCACCCAGAGATCACAGGCATGAAATAAGACACTTTCGATCCACTTTCAATGCACTTTCCAACTGGGTTTTACTGTGTGAACTGGCAAAACCCAGTTGGAAAGTGCACTGAAAGTGGATTGAAAGTGCATTATTTAGTGTGCATGGTCAAAGCCAGAGTCTGCTTGTTGTGCCTTTTGACAAAGTTTACTAGGAAACTGAGGGAAAATGTTTGCTGATCAGATCCTGCTGAACCTATCAACCAAGCCAGCATTGGAGCAAGGCCAGCCCAGCCAGAATAAGCTATAGTCCTTGCCAGGATGCGATCACCTAACAAGGTCATTATCTCTATCAGTCTATGGTTTGCTTTTTCCTTTAGTTGCACCCATCTCCCGCACAGCCATATCTTGAAAAATTAGTGTGTGTTTAATAAAATAAAGAAAAACTCTTTCATCATCTTTTACATTTCTCTAAACCTTTTTTATTCTCCTTTATTTTGCTCTCTTCCTTTTATGATCTTCCCTTCATTTAATTTCTCTCCTCTGCCCAGTGTGGGTTACATCATTCTCCTCTCCTTCATTTTTTCTTCATAACAACCCTGTGACGTAAGTTAGATTGGAAATGTGTGATGGGCCATTCAGCTAGCTTCCATGCCAGAGAGGGGATCTGAATCTTGGTTTCCCAGATCTGATTCCAACACTTTAACCACCATACAAATTTAGCTTCCATTGCAATAGTATAGGGGGCATGTCTGGAGACTACCTGGGCCAAGATATTCCAATTCCTTTCATTTTTTGGCCCTGGAACACCCATGATCATCCAGAAGCTGGTGGCCCATTTTGAAACTCCTAGTTTTATTTTCTGGTGAGTTATGTCTGCCACGAATTGTTAGTCTAACAAACTGGGTTGAGTATAGAGCAGTCAGTAACTCCTATGGTGAGTTGATTGCCCCAATGAGACCACAAAGTGTATGCTTCCAAACTGTATTTATTTTGGCTGCTGTGTGCATCTGTGTGTGTGAGAGAGGTGAGGGGAGTTCAGCCAGATGATGGAGGATGACAAAATGAAGACTGTATTCAGGAGAACTGCACTGCTGTATTTTTATTTATTTATTTTAGGGAATAGGAAAGTCTCCTGGCCCCACACACAAAGTCCCAAGGTATTTTCTGAGTTAGACTTGGTAATCTTACAGGAAGGAGAAAGCCTTTTGCTCCCCACAAACCTTCACAAACTGCCTGAAAAGTTTATGAAAGTTCATGGCCAGGCTGCAGTTTGCAAACCACAAACCAGCCAAAATTCATCATGAACAAAGGTTCATCGCTTGGTTCATGCCAATCTCTACTTTGAAACTGTTCCTTTGAGACTGACCAAGTGTTTGGGGGATTCCAATCAGGGACATAGTAAATGATGTTATTTAAAATCTGATCATAAATGCAGGTTACATTGCATTGAAGAGTTCAAAGCTTTTTGGATGAAGAAAAAAGGATTTTGTTATCTTTGTCAAACCATGTGATTGGGTAAAATTTACAAAGTATGCATGTTTTCCTTAGTCTCATGCTAGATAAGAAAAGGTTTCCCACACACCTGCAGTGATCAAGGCTAGCATCTCTCTCGCCACTTCCTATGAAGGAAGTTTGAAGTAAATCTATCTCCTTGTGGTAAATCTACAGGGCCCAAATATCTACAAAAAGAAAGAAGGAAAGCCCAGTTGCTGTTGCTGTTATTCTTCCTGGTACAGTGACAGATTATAAATGCAAAGGTTGCATTTGATTTATTTTCCTATGTTGGTATCTGTCCATATGCCATTAGCTGCACAAATGTATGGAACTTTGAAGTCTGCTAGTAAATGAAGGACTAAGTTATCAAGATGAGGGAAACCACCTGAGAAGGAGAAGACAACTCTGTGAAGTGGACATAAATGAAAACTCTCTCTCTCTCAGCATAATTCCTGATTAATGTTGTGTGCTGTTTCAAAGGGGGGGGGGAATCAGGGACTTGAAATAGCCCTTTTCCATACATGTCCACTTTTCCCCAGTCCTGTTCATATAGGTCAGCTCTCTCACAAATACTGAACCCTTATTTCTCCCACCATAACCATAACAAAATCCTTCCTTTTTGAAGTAAACAATGATGCAGAAATATCCTGAAATCACTTCTGGATCATCATGGAGGTGATTACCATGCACAGCCTTAGTTAGCTGAGATAAATAATGCTCCAGAGAATTTCAGTTCTATCTGCCCAACAAGATGGATGAATGACAGAAAGCAGACATACTGACGTGGTGATTAACTAAATTAAGGCTCAAATGGCATACATATGGGAGAATACAGATTGAAAAGGGGCATACGGAGGGACAGGATGTTGTGTCTCACTGCATTTCTTACCTCAGAGTCTTATGGTTTGCAACCCTTGAGATAGCAAACTAGGTACAAAACACAAAGAGATTAAGATAACTCTTTGGTTGTTGAGTCTACCAGTCTATTTTTTATTTGAAGCATATAAAACCATTAAAAATCTATTACCAAACATACATAAAATTTTACCTTGGATCTTCTGGATGGCTTAACAGATCACAATGAGTAGGGCTGATTTGCAGCCAAAGTGATTCCCTCACTGCTATGATCAGTGTATTCTGCACATGCTCAAAAAAACCTTCTTTATTCATCCAGTTATGTCTTTGAAATCAGGTTCCACAGCTAATTATTAACTCAAATTCCAGGTCTAACAGCAATAATAATACTTAGTATCTGTATAATTCTTACAGCTTCACATACAGTACCTTCTCATAATCCTTTAACAGCTTTTTAAGATAAATCATATTGCCAATATATAGCTGAGATGGCGTGGCTTCCCTTAAACCATCAGGGAAGTCATGGCAAATGCAAGATTTGAACCAACGATCTCATGGACTACAACTCATTCTCTTAGTCACTACATTACACTAGCTCACATCAATTCCAATAAGATGGAAGTGCTACTGGAGGCAAAAGTCTGACCAACTCTGGCTGAGGGTTTGGAGGCTATGGTAGGCTGGCTAAGGAAGAGCAGGTTGAAGCTGAACCCAGCAAAGATGGATGTTCTGTGTTTGGGGGGAGCGGGGTTGGAGTTGGAGCGTAGACTACCAACTCTTGATGGGGCACTACTAACATCAGTGCCTACCGTCAAGAGCTTAGGAGTGACACTGTATACCTCACTTTCAATGTTGGCCCAGGTCACACATATTGCCAAGGTGACATTTTTTCATCTTCGTCAAGCCTGGCAGCTAGCTCCCCTCCTATCTCGCTCAGACCTAGCCATAGTAATCCATGCAATGGTCACCTCCAGACTAGACTACTGTAACTCACTCTATGCTGGCCTACCCTTGAGTCTGATCCGGAAGCTCCAACGGGTCCAGAATGCGGCAGTGCAAGTCCTGACAAGAACACCACGGACAGCACATATTCTACCTGTGCTGCACCATGTACACTGGTTGCCGGTTGAGTATCGGGTTAGATTCAAGGTTTTGGTTATGACCTTTAAGGCCTTGAGCAGTCTGGGACCGATGTATCTATGGGACCACCTCCTCAACTATGTCCCTGGAAGGGCATTGTGCTCCAGTAGTCGAAATCTGCTGGTGATCCCTGGCCCGAAAGAGGTTCGGCTGTCCTCAAAAAGGGCCAGGGCTTTTTCAGTCCTGGCCCCAATTTGGTGGAACACTCTGCAAGAAGATTTCAGGGCCCTGTGGGATCTATTAATAATAATAATATTAATAAAAATAATTTTTAATTTATATCCCGTCCTCCCTGCTGAAGCAGGCTCAGGGTGGCTTACATGGCATAAAATGCAGATATTACAATAATACAATAATAAAATACACTAATTACATAACAATTATATTTCTCAATTAAAATATACTATTACAGGTACATTAAAACTATCAATTAAAACTATCAAGTATAAAACCAACAAATTAATTTGATGCTACAATCTTGATGTTACTTATCATGACACAGTTTTACATGACGATAGTAAAATAATTCCACATTAAGAAAAAGCCAGCTGGAAGAGGGCTGGAAGAGTTACAGTTTCACAGGGCCTGTAAGGCAGAGTTGTTCCACCAAGCCTTTGTATAAGGACAGCAACGGTTGCCATGCTGGCACCTTCTTCTCTCCACGCCGTCTTGGGGGGATCCCCCCACCCCTGATGTGATATAATAACTAAGAGCACTTTAAAGACGCCATCAGGTTTTGTAAATTTTAATGTAATTGATTTTATATATGTGTGGTTTTACTGTTGTACAGTGCCTTGAGCCTGGCACTAGGCAGGTTAGGGAGATTAATCAAATGCAATAAATAATAGTAATAATAACAATAATAAATGGAAAAAAAGGAGTCATCTCACCAGATGAAATCCTCCAGTCCAGTAGTACAGCCAGGAACACCAACAGCCAAGGCCAGGCCACAGAGAGCAGAGCACAGCCAAAGGGTACAGGAGCTCACTCACAGTCTCTATATGGCAAGTTGGCAGTACAGCAGCAGTAGCAGGTTCACCCTTTCCCCTTCCTTGCTGGAGCAAACAACAGCCCTGAGCCATGGATTTTGCAAAATGCATGCGTGTGATTGGATCAGGGGCCCCCTCCTCCCCTTCCCCCAGCCAGAGGGGATGGGGCCAGATGAGCTAGCTGATACTGTAGCCTGTGAAGCTCCAATGGTCTGCAACAGCAGATTTGGAAAGACAGAGAACTTCACCATGTGCATGGCCTTATAAGGTAATAAATAAATAAATAAATAATTTGTATCTTCTCTCCAGGAACCTCATTCCTGTGCGTTCCCTCTGGAAATGAGCCCTGTTTACAAGGGAATTTCAAAGTGAGATTAGAAAGAGAGACTTGAATTGCAATTGATAACAATGGTCAAGACAACGCATCCTCCTAGACAGAACTGAGAGCTAGATTTCCTGTGTCATTATCAAGGTGTGCTATTATCATTTGGCATCTGAAATCACTCCACTTTCCAAGATATAAGGATCAATCCAAGTATTCTAATTCCTAATCAGGGTTGTTTTTTTTTTTTTAAGAAAATAAACATTGTTGGTCTTGAAGCTGCCATTGGAACCTCTTTCCTCCCCCTCCCTTCCTCAATAGAGAAGGTGAAGGTGATTGTTGCTGATTGATTAGGAGTCGCTGTATTCCCCACCCTCTTTGCATTATTAAGCTGCACCTTGGCCTGTGGCTCTTAGCCTGGGGGCTGTGTAAGGACCAGGAAACCAGATTCCTTGTGTTCCCAATAAGGTAAGTAGAATCTCCAGACGAGGAGCCACATAAACAAACAGGGTTTAAAAGGGGACTGTATATTTTTAAAAACCTATCATGAAGGTAGAATGCCAGGAGGGGGGTGGGGGCTTTCCAGTGTTCTGCACTGAGTGTCACATGTATGACTATCTGCCCACAGGACAGAAGTCTTGGGTGTGTGCTCGATGTAAGGAGCTCCTGGTCCTCAGAGAACGAGTTCGTACCATTGAGGCCGAGGTGACTGACCTGGAGAAGCAGAGACAGTCAGTTAGGCACTTGGAGAAGACTCTCAGGGGCATGTTAGATGAGCCCCGCTCTGAACGTGGCAGACCCATTGCTGCCAGGGAGCATGAGGGTCAAGAGGGAACAGGGAACCGGGCTGAGGATAAGGGGAATGTGCCCTCAGAAGGGACCTCTTTTTCAGTTGGAGAGCGGAAATCCTTTTGCGCCAAGGAACCATCCCTGGGCAGGGAGATGGGGGTAGTCTTGGTAGTTGGTGATTCAATCCTTAGGCAAGTAGACAGCTGGGTGGCAAAACCACGTACTGACCGTATGGTGACTTGCCTGCCTGATGCGAAGGAAGCGGACATTATGCGTGTAGTAGATAGACTGATAGACAGTGCTGGGGAGGAGCCAGTGGTCATCGTGCATATTGGCACCAATGATGTAGGGAAATGCAGTTGTGAGGTCCTAGAGGAAAAATTTAGGCTGCTAGGCAGAAGACTTAAGGCCTGGACCTCCAAGGTAGCCTTCTCATAAGTGCTACCTGTTCCATGTGCAGGGCTGGAGAGACAGGCACAAATTAGAAGTCTCAATGTGTGGAAGAGACAATGGTGTAAGGAGGAAGGGTTTAAGTTTGTTAGGCACTGGGATGCTTTCTGGAACAAGCGGGAGCTGTATAAAAGAGACGGTCTCCACTTGTCCCCAGATGGAACCAGGCTGCTGGCGCTTAAAATCAAAACGGTGACAGAGCAGTTTTTAAACTAGATCTTGGGGGGAAGCCGACAGGAGATGAAATGTCTCTGGTTCGGGAGGATTCATCTCAAAGAGATGAAGGGTTAGCTGTTACTTTTCTACCAGGTAATAGATCAGAGTTGTCCACTGAGATGGTGACAAACAGAATGGACTGCCTGCCAGAGTACGAGGTGGCAGGAGGAAGGTGGTGGGCCTAGCTTGCCTGGGAAATTATAGATATTTGTACACAAATGCTAGAAGTGTTCAAAGTAAAATTGGTGAGTTGGAATGTTTAGTGTTGGGAGAAAACATAGACATTGTGGGAATTTCAGAAACTTGGTGGAATGAGGAGATTCAGTGGGACACGGTGATTCCTGGATATAAGTTATATCGGAAGGATAAAGAGGGAAAGGTTGGAGGTGGGGTGGCTCTGTATGTCAGAGAGGGCATACGGTCCAGTAAAACTGAGTTCAGAGAATTAGATTCCCTTCTAGAAATGCTTTAGGTTGAAATAGAGGGCCCAAAAGGAAATTTAACTAAAGGAGTTTGTTATCGCCCTCCAAATCAAAAGATAAAGATGGTTATAATATGATGGAAGGCTTAAAGATAGTGGATAGACATAAAAACTGTGTCGTCATAGGTGATTTGAACTACCTGCAGATTGATTGGGTCAATATGTGTTCAGGTCGAGAGAAAGAGATTGAGTTTCTAGATGCTCTCAATGACTGTGCTATGGAGCAGATGGTCTCTGAACCTACCAGGGGTGGGGCGATCCTGGATTTGGTCCTAAGTAATGCCCAAGACTTGGTGAGAGATGCAAAAGTGATCGCACCGCTTGGGAGCAATGACCATAACGTTATTGATTTCACCATTTGTATAAATAGAGAGTTGCCCCAAAAGACCAGCACAACCACGTTTAACTTTAAAAGGGGTAAATTCTCTGAGATGAGGAGGCATGTGAAGAGGAAACTGAAAGGAAAGGTAAATACAGTCCAAACCCTTGGGGAAGCTTGGAGGCTATTTAAAACTAAAATCCTAGAAGCTCAGATAAAATATATACCACAAGTTAGGGAAGGCACAAAAAGGTATAAGAAAAAGCCTGCATGGTTAACAAAGTAATGGAAGCTGTAAAAGGTAAGAAGGACTCCTTTAAGCGGTGGAAAGGTAGTCAAATGAGATTAATAAAAGGGAACACAGGATGTGGCAAATCAAATGCAAGACTGTGATCAGGCAGGCAAAAATGGACTATGAGGAGCGTATTGCAAAAAACATAAAGACCAACAATAAAAATGTCTTCAAATATATTAGAAGCAGAAAAGCAGCCAGGGAGGCAGTGGAGCCCTTGGATGACCAAGGAGTAAAAGGATCACTGAAGTAGGATAGGGAGATGGCTGAGAAGCTGAATGCATTTTTTGCCTCTGTCTTCAGTGTGGAAGATGAGAAGTGTTTGCCTGCTCCATAACCACTTATTTTGGAAGGGGTGTTGAAAGCCCTGAGTCAGACTGAGGTGACAAGAGAGGAGGTCCTACAACTGATAGACGAATTAAAAACTAATAAGTCACCAGGTCCAGATGGCATACATCCAAGGGTTCTGAAAGAACTCAAAGCTGAACTTGTGGATCTGACAAAAATATGTAATCTTTCATTGAAATCTGCCTCCGTTCCTGAGGTCTGGAAGGTAGCAAATGTCACCCCCATCTTTAAAAAGGGTTCCAGAGGAGATCTGGGAAATTACAGGCCAGTCAGTCTGACTTCAACACCAGGAAAGTTGGTAGAAACCATTATCAAGGACAGAATGAGTAGGCACATTGATGAACACGAGTTATTGAGGAAGACTCAGCATGGGTTCTGTAAGGGAAGATCTTGCCTCACTAACCTGTTACATTTCTTTGAGGGGGTGAACAAACATGTGGACAAAGGAGACCCGATAGATATTGTTTACCTTGACTTCCAGAAAGCTTTTGATAACGTTCCTCATCAAAGGCTCCTTAGTTATCTCGAGAGTCATGGAGTAAAAGGACAGGTCCTCTTGTGGATCAAAAACTGGCTAATTAATAGGAAGCAGAGAGTGAGTATAAATGGGCAGTCTTCGCAGTGGAGGACGGTAAGCAGCGGGGTGCCGCAGGGCTCAGTACTGGGTCCCATGCTCTTTAACTTGTTCATAAATGATTTGGAGGTGAGAGTAAGCAGTGAAGTGGCCAAGTTTGCAGATGACACTAAATTGTTCAGGGTGGTGAGAACCAGAGAGGATTGTGAGGCACTCCAAAGGGATCTGTTGAGGCTGGGTGAGTGGGCGTCAATGTGGCAGATGAGGTTCAATGTGGCCAAGTGCAAAGTAATGCACATTGGGGCCAAGAATCCCAGCTACAAATACAAGTTGATGGGGTGTGAACTGACAGAGGCTGACCAAGAGAGAGATCTTGGGGTCGTGGTAGATAACTCACTGAAAATGTCAAGACAGTGTGCGATTGCAATAAAAAAGGCCAACACCGTGCAGGGAATTATTAGGAAGGGAATTGAAAACAAATCAGCCAGTATCATAATGCCCCTGTATAAATCGATGGTGCGGTCTCATTTGGAATACTGTGTGCAATTCTGGTCACCACACCTCAAAAAGGATATTATAGCTTTGGAAAAAGTGCAGAAAAGGGCAACTAGAATGATTAAATGTTTGCAACACTTTCCGTTGAAGAAAGGTTAAAACGCTTGGGGCTCTTTAGCTTGGAGAAACTTCGACTGCAGGGTGACATGATAGAGGTTTACAAGATTATGCATGGGATAGAGAAGGTAGAGAAAGAAGTACTTTTCTCCCTTTCTCACTATACAAGAACTCGTGGGCATTCGATGAAATTGCTGAGCAGTCGGTTTAGAACAGATAAAAGGAGGTACTTCTTCACCCAAAGGGTGATTAACATGTGGAATTCACTGCCACAGGAGGTGGTAGCAGCTACAAGCATAGCCAGCTTCAAGAGGGGGTTAGATAAAAATATGGAGCAGAGGTCCATCAGTGGCTATTAGCCACAGTGTGTGTGTGTGTGTGTGTGTGTGTGTGTATACATATATATATTGACCACTCTGTGACACAGAGTGTTGGACTGGATGGACCATTGGCCTGATCCAACATGGCTTCTTTTATGTTCTTATGTTCTCCCCGAAAAAGGAGAAACAGCCCCAAAGAAGGAAGCAAAAGCTCTGTGTGTGTGAAAGAGAAAGACAGACACAGAGGCTTGTCTTTATATCTTGCAAGCAGAAATCAACCATGGAACTCTCTATGGGCCTCTGTGTGTAAGGTTGCCAATCCCCAGGTGGAGGCTGGGGATCCCCCGGTTTGGAGGCCCTCCCTCTGCTTCAGGGTCATCAGAAAGTGGAAGGAAATGTCTGCTGGGCACTCCATTATTCCCTAAGGAGACTGATTCCCATAGGGCGGCATTACCCATTTGCTGGATTGTGACAATGCACCGATCCGCCAGGTCGCAAGAAAAGCCCTAGCTAGCCCCACCCCCAGCAAAGCATGAGCTCCACACAGCTTCCTTCCTTCCTCCGTCTCCCTGATGTGCAGAGAGGGGCTGGGCTTGAAGACTCACACAGGCTTCAAAGCCTGAGCTCCATTTTGCTTCCTTCCATCCCCCAATGTCTCTGTGTTGTGCAGAGAGGAGCTGGGCTTGAAGACTGACAGAGGCTTCAAAACATGAGCTCTTCTCTATTTCCTTCCATTCCCCCATCTCTGTGTTGTGCAGAGAGGAGCTGTGCTTGAAAACTCATACAGGCTTCAAAGCCTGAGCTCCATTTTGCTTCCTTCCATTCCCCAACGTCTCAGTATTGTGCAGAGAGAAGTTGGGCTTGAAGACTGACACAGGATTCAAAGCCTGAGCTCCATTTTGCTTCCTTCCATCCCCCGTCTCTGTGTTGTGCACAGAGCTTCAAGACTGACACAGGCTTCAAAGCATGAGCTCTGCTCTTTCCTTCCACCCCCGTCTCTGTGTTGTGCAGAGAGGAGCTGGGCTGCTTCTCCTTCCTTTTCTCCTCCCCCCCACCCGCGTGTTTGAGAGAAAAGCTGGAGTCCACTGGCATTTAGACCCATGAAGTGTTCTTCAAGGTATGAACTTTCATGCGCCTTGCAGTATGTTCTTTTGGGGAGATCTCCCTGTGAGGCATGGGGCAGCAAAGAAGGGGGGATTTTTTTTTCAGCTGGGAGGGGCGAGGAGTGGGTATTACAATAGCTTTTCTTTCTTTCTTTTTTAACCAAACGACCCCTGGGCAGAATTGTTGCCAGCTGGGGTCATCTGATGGTGATTAAGGCTTTTTTTTCTTTGTCCCCCCCTTCTTTCTTTCTTTTTTTCTTTCCCTGCAAGTGATGCTCTGTCTGCATTCTTGGTGCTGGGAATGCGGAAGCAACAGTGCCCTAGTCCCTGGTCTTCTAGTGCCCTGGTCCCACTGGTGGACCTTCTGGTGCTTTTTGGGCACTGTGTGAGAGAATTTTGGACTGGATGGTCCACTGGCCTGATCCAACATGACTTCTCTTATGTTCTTTCTTTCTTTCCATTTCTTTCTTTTCTCTTTCTTTCTTTCTTTCCTTTCCTTTTCTTTCTCTTTCTTTCTTTCTTTCTTTCTTTCTTTCTTTCTTTCTTTCTTTCTTTCTTTCTTTCTTTCTTTCTTTCTTTCTTTCTTTCTTTCTTTCTTTCTTTCTTTCTTTCCTTCCTTCCTTCCTTCCTTCCTTCCTTCCTTCCTTCCTTCCTTCCTTCCTTCCTTCCTTCCTTCCTTCCTTCCTTTTTTACTGGATTAAACTTTTCTGTTCATCATACTGTTGTTGCAGACATAAGAGACATAGGAGCTCTGCCAACAAAAAGTTGGCACCCCCAGTTTTAGCCACCTGGCTTTTCCATGAGATTTCTGTGTGAGTGAGTGAGAGGTGTGGCGCAGACAGAGATCATTGGAGATATATAGCAGTAATGGAAGTGATGGTATTATGAACTTGACACCATTTTACTGGTCCTGCTTTTAACAGCTATCTGACATCAAAATTAAACTTCTCCTGTAGATATTAAAAAGGATGAAAGAAGTTCACAGGCTAAAAATCTGCACAACAGGTTGCCTTTAAAGGCATGGGAAACACAGACAGTAAAAAGCTGCAAGCCCCTCATAAATATCATTTTTGGGATAACTGCATAAAAGCTTTTATGACCTTAATATAACTTGAAATTAATTCATTAATTGCAGTACAATTTTCTGCTACCTTTCACAGCAATTTCCCAGTGTTTCAGCCAAGGAAAAGTATAAAAAATAGCTTGGTTGTAGCTTGAGGCAGGGTTCCAGTAGTAGCAGCTGAACATGCATCTATGCTTACAGAATACAAGTCTCATTTACGAGTTTGCCATCAGACATACTACAGTAGCCAGTTTATCCCCCTCCCCTCCTCTCTATTCCCAGGGCTAGCAAAATGGACTAGACTAGAAAGAAATATAAAGTTAACGAGAAACAGCACCACACTTCTCATTAATAATTTATTGGTTTTGGTTTTATTTCTTTCCATTTTTGTAAAAGTAAATACTTTTTTCATTATAATTAAATGAAAACTGTATGGACATTCATATCTGTTTTATTTTACCTATAGGCCAGTATAGGCTAGGGTTGACAGATCCCCCCCAGCCACCATAGTAAAGAGTAAACTAGAGCCTGATTATGGGATGGAGGGAAACTCCCCCCACCTAGGCTGCTTTCCTTTCTTTTTCTTCTGGAAAAGGTGGCTGAAATACAACAGATAGTTAAATTCAGCAGCTCCCGTGAGTAGATTGTCCCATTGAGATTACAAAAGCATGTGCTTGCAAACTATTTATTTTGGCTGCTTTGAGTGTGTATGTGTGTGTTCACTTCCCCTCCCTCATGTTGTTTCTCTGTCCCTTCCCCCCTTCTATTCCAGGGTTCTCTAACTTCCCTCATGCTCAGTCCAATTCAGAATCACATTGACAGGAACTGCACTGCTAGTCTCAGGGCCAGAATTCATCTCAGAGTGATATGGTGCCACCGATGCCCCAGACATTTAAATATTTTCCTTGTGTCAGCCTGAAAAGCAGCCAGAGCCAGGAGCCGGAGCCTGACCAGTGTAGAAGTTGACTTCCATTCCTCAGGGACCATCTTTCTAAGCAGGACCCTGGTTCAGCAAGCTCAGGGACGGAGCCAGTGTTTGAAATAATAAAGTATCCAGGAGAAAGCAGTTGATTATGAGGTAAGCCAAATGGCAACAATGAATGAAGGGCCTACTAAATGTGTCAACATATTTTGAGGTAGAGCAGCTGCCAGGGCCCAGTGTTGGTGGTACACAGTGCTGGCATTCATGATGGCAACGGCAACAGCACTCCCAACTGCATACACTGGCCAGTACTGTTGAGGAAGGGGTGTGTAGGTGGTGCAGGCAATTGAACATGGGCATTAGGAGTGCTTGCAAGCTGGAGAAGAACACACAAACAGATAGGTGCATGCAAGTGTGGGGGTGGAAAGAGAGGATCCTAGAAATGTATGAAAACTCACACTTCCAACCCCTGTTTTGGCTCAGCATGAGTTTCAGAGAGATTTTTCTGAAAACGAAGTTACTTCAGAAGAAGAGGCAGGTTTGGGGGAGTGCCTTGGAAGTGACATCACAGGAAGAGGTGGAGTTTTGTTTCAGTGTGCCCCAGAAGTGGCATCACTTGGCCCTTGACCTGGAAGTGACACCACAGGAAATGACATAATTCCTGGCTCCTGGCTCCACCCCCAAAATCTCCTGGCTCCACCCCTGAATTTTAGTGGGCCATGAAGGAGAAGTGTAAAAATAACCAGGCCATGGGGGGGGGGGTTGGGAAACCCTGCCAGGGTATAAAGAAGAATTGATCTGTGGGTATCTGGGGCTCTGGCATGGCTGTTTTTTGAGATAGAGACACCAAATTTGCAGCATAGCATCCGGTGCATCTCCTCAAAACATGCTCCAAGTTTCGAAAAGTTTGGACCAGGGATTCCAGTTTTATGATCCCCCGAAGAAGGTGCCCCTATCCTTCATTATTTCCAATGGAGGGAAATCATTTAACAGGCTTGTGGTTCCTTTAATATGATAGCCAGAACTCCCTTTGGAATTCAATTATGCTTGTCACAACCTTGCTCCTGGCTCCACTCCCAATGTCCCCAGATATATTTCTTGAATTGGATCTGGTAACCTCTCTCTCTCTCTTTCTGTGTGTGTGTGAGAGAGAAAGAGAGAGAGAGAGAGAGCAAGAGAGGGAGGCAAGAGGCAGGAAGCATAAAGCCACTGAGGGAGCTGGGGGAAAAGCCAGCTATGATGCAGGTGCAGTAGCAGCCCTGGGAAAGGAAGCAAAAGAAGGAAGTTGCTCACGGGCTGGATTTGAGGCCTGCATGGGCTGAATCCATCCCACAGGCTGCATGTTTGACACCCCTGGCCTAATCTGTTATGAACCTGACTGTGATGGTCATCTTTGGAGGTCCAGCTTTGGGTGCTCCTGCTTTCTGAGATTAAGTGAGTGACAACGTGGGAGGGGACCTCTCATGTGGCTCTGGAATTCCCTCCCCAGAGAGATTCATCTGTCCCCTTTTGTTGCTGTCTTCTGCCAGCAAGCAAATACTTTTTGTTTTGTCATTCCCTCAACAATCCCTCCTTCCTAAACAATGGTTTTTTTTAAAATGTATTTTAACTGCTCTGTATGTATTTTAACTTTGTTTTTAAAACTTTTTTTAAAAGTTGTTTTAATGATGTATGTTTGGGAGGGGGACTTATTTTAATGTTTTTTAACATATATTATTATGTATATTTTAAATTATTAGCCACCTTGGCAGACTTTTGTTAACGTAGAATGGAAGGATGTAAATTTTGTAGCAGCTCCAGTATTTCTATTATCCAAGCCTAAAAAAGAACTGCTAAGCAAAGCAAATAAATAAACTGTCCCGCCCAGCCCGGGCGAGGACTATGCAAGGGAGACCCCCCGGCGCCTGCCAGCCACTCCCGGCCCCCACCGCCGCCCCGAGAGCCTCCCACGCCTTCCCAAGCCCCCGCGGTGGCCCCACCCCTCACCTGGGCTGACGGAGTGCCAACAGCCGCCCGAACGGCGCCTCTCAGCCACCGCGCCCGTCTCCGGGTCCGAGGAGCCTGGCCAGAGCGAGACGTCGGGGAGCAGGAGGGAGAAGCTGAGCCCAGTGCTGGGCAGAGAGGAGGAGAACCGCCTGACCCGTGGTCGCGAGAGACGCCACACCCCAGCCCGCTGCAGAAGTCCGAGACGCCCGAGGCACGCCCAGGCAGCCCAGCCCTGGCCTGCCTCTCCCGGGCGTCTGGGGCTTTGAAGGGGGGGAGGAGCCAGAGAGGGGCAGGACCCAGGAGGGGGGAGGACTGAGATGGGGGGATAAAGGGAGGGAAGGAGGAGGTCAGGGAGGAAGCTGGCCAGTGCTTATGGAGGCTGCCTCCTGAGAGAGAGCGACAGGAGCCGCAGCACAGCCAGAAGGGGAACGGGGGCCTGCGGTGAAGTAACCTGGCTCCCACCCCTGTTTCTGAGACCTCCGGGGAACGCCCCAGAGTGCCCGGGAGGGGCGACGGCGGCACCGGGAGACCGGGGGAGGTACCCAGAGCGCGACAACATGGTGGAGGAGGCGGGCACTCTCCCGAGCCTAAGACGGCCACACCCCCATATTCCAGCCCTGCCCGGGTGGCACTCAAGTCGAGTAGCGACCCCACACATCGAGCCGGAGTCCAGCGACTCTTCAACGGACGAAACGAGTGAGGACTCCGTGATAAACTTAGAACTGACGTCCGCTATGGACACTAACCCTGCCCCCCTGGATTTGGCCCAATTTGGGCAGTGGCTGGCAGACCACCAGGCGCAGCTCCTACGGGAGGTCACCCAGCAGCTGACGGCGGCTCAGGCCACCCTGGTGTGGGACCTCCACCAGGCGCTCCTGGCCCGCCCGGAGCCGGCAGGGCCACCACCATTTGGCGCCGGAAGGAGCCCTTGGCTCCCTCTGATGAAGCTGGGGGTGGAGGACGATGTTGAGGCCTACCTGGAGGCGTTTGAGCGAGTGGCTGAGGCCGCTCGTTGGCCCAGAGAGCAGTGGGCCTTTATCTTGGGACCCTACCTGACAGGGGAGGCCCAGGCTGCCATGAAAGCCCTGGAGCGGGCCCAGGCAGCGGACTATACAGCACTCAAGGCAGCCATCCTAGACCGTCTGGAGATCACGCCCGAGGCCCACCGCCAGAAGCTGCGCTCCTGGCTTCCGACGGGGGAGACTCGACCACGCTCGGCGATAGCGACCCTCAAGGATGCTGCCACCCGTTGGCTCAACCCCACCACCAGCGACGGGTGGCGCATCGTGGAGCTGGTGGTAGTGGAGCAGCTGCTGCAGGTGTTGCCGCCGCGTACCCGCCATTGGGTGGCCTGCTGGAAGCCAACCCGCCTCAGTGAAGTCCAGGAGCTGTGGGAGAACTTCCAGGCCGCCGACCACCGCAGCCTGCCCACCCGCGCAGAGGGCGGCAAGCCAGGGAAGGGCTCTCCCCAGTCCGGTGGCCGGGCCGCCCCAGGAGCAACACCAGGAAAGGCACCCGGGACCGGAGACCGCGGAGGCCGGGCGCGGCTGCTGCCGGCCTGCACCGCGCCTGGATGGTGGGGGCCCGGAGGATGCCCGACGTTACCCGGACCGAGTCTACGCACCGGGGGCCGCGAGGGGGAGAAGGAGGGACGCCCGCCGCACGGGGGGAGACATAGGGCCCTGCTTCACCTGTGGCCAGTGGGGCCATCTCAAGCGGGAGTGCCCCCTGATGGAGTGCGACGTGAGCTGGGAAGAGTCCTGGCAGGCGGCCGAGACGGGGACTCGCCCCCCCCGGATGATCCCGGTATCCTTGGGAGGGCAGCAACTGCAGGCCATGGTCGACAGCGGCAGCTCACTGTCCATGATACGGGCCCACCTGGTGACCGCCCCGCTGCCTGTCATCCGCACCGCCGCCATCAAGTGTGTCCATGGACACATTGAAAGGAGCCCAGTGGTGTCCATCCCGCTGAAGTACTTGGGCCGCTACTGGAGTGTGCCGGTCGCCAAAGTAACCAGCCTGCCCTACCCAGTACTGCTTGGGTGGGATGCTCCGTGTTTTGGAGATGTGGTGGAGGCAGCAAACCCTGGCCAGCAGGGCCAGCCTGCCGGGGCCGGCTATGACACCGCCGCCCCCGCGGGGGAGACAGAGGATGCCGACCCCGGGGAGGGCCTGTCCACTGCAGAGCGTCCCACGACGGGCGGCTGAGAGACGTGGCCGGCAGACCCGCAGTTCGTGGAGGCTCAGGACGAGGAGTTGGAGGCGTTGCGATGGCACGAAGCGGTCCGGGACGGGGTGGTCGTGGATGAGCGCCGGAGCCGGCACCTGCCTCGGATCATCTGGGAAGAAGGTGTTTGATTCAGAGAGGTAAAAGGGCGGCTGGGCCCCGGGAAACAGCTGTTGGTCCCCCACCGGTACAGGCCCGAAGTCCTGAAGGGTGCCCACGACTACCAATGGGCGGGCCACCAGGGGGTGAAGAGTACTCTGACTCGGGTGTTAGCCAACTTCTTCTGGCCTTCCGTAGCACGGGAAGTCCAGGCCTACTGTCGCTCCTGTGACATCTGCCAGCGCCTTACATCTAGGGCAGAGCCGCAAGCCGCCCTAGCCCCCTTGCCGGTAGTGGGGGTTCCGTTCGAGCGGGTGGCCATGGACTTTGTGGGGCCCCTACCCCGCACCCCTGGGGGGGCCTGCTACATCCTGGTCCTCATGGACTACGCCACCCGTTATCCTGAGGCTATTCCCCTGCCCACCATGAAGAGTGCTGGCGTGGCCAGGGCCTTGATGCATTACTTCGCACATGTAGGGCTGCCTCGGGAGATACTCACGGACCGGGGCACACCCTTCACGGCGAGCCTCATGCGACAGGTGTGCCAGGCGCTGCACATCAAGCAGCTCTTCACCTCCGTCCACCACCCCCAAACTGACGGGCTGGTGGAGTGGATGAACCAGACCTTGAAGGCCATGCTGAGGAAGACAGCATACGACCACCCCACCGCCTGGGATCTCTATGTGGATCCGCTGATCTTTGCCATCCGAGAGACGCCCCAAGTGTCCCTGGGGTATTCCCCGTTCGAGCTGCTGTATGGGAGGCAGCCTCGGGGGATCCTGGGCCTGCTTGGAGAACAGTGGGTACAAGGCAGGGGAGGGCCAGAGGAGACCCCAGAGGAATACGTCAGGCAGCTGCAGGAGCGCCTGGAAGTTGTGTGGCGGGAGGCCCGGGGGAACCTCACACAGGCCCAGGAAACCCAGAAGAGGCGGTACGACAGGGGCACTAGGGCCCGGGGGTTCCAGGTGGGAGACAACGTCCTGGTCCACAGGGGAGTGATGGGTCAGACCAAGGGGACCCGTGGCGGGGGCCCTTTCAAGTCACCCGAGTCCTAGGCCCCCTGACGTACGAGGTCCAATGTGGGCCCCGGGCCCGCCAAAAGAAGACCCTCCACGTGAACAGCCTAAAGGCCTGGGTGCAGCAGGAGGCGGGGACTGAGCAGGGGCTCTTGGCCGAAGATCCAGGCGAGCTCCAGGACGGAACCCTGCCCTGGACGACCGCGGAGGGCGCCGGGGGAGGCCCGGTGTTGGATGCCGCCCTCACCCCCAGCCAGCAGCGGGATCTGCAGAAGGTCCTGGCCGAGTGCCCGACGGTGTTCTCCGACCAGCCAGGCTTGACCACCCTGGTCAAGCACCGAGTAGTAACCCCCGCCGGCCAGGTGGCTCACGCCCGTTGGAGGCCCGTGCCACAGAAGCGCTGGGACGTCATCGCCCGGGAGGTGGAGGAGATGTTGCGCCTCGACGTCATCGAACCATCACAGAGCGAGTGGCGCAGTCCGGTGGTCCTGGTGCCCAAGCCCGATGGCAGCGTGCGCTTCTGTGTGGACTATCGGGAGGTGAACAAACTGGCCAAATTCGATGCCTACCCGATGCCACGGGCGGACATCCTGATCGACCAGCTGGGGGAGGCCCGGTACCTCTCCGCCTTGAATCTCACCAAGGGCTATTGGCAGGTGCCCATGCACCCGGCTGACAGGGAAAAGACCACCTTCGCCACCCCACAAGGTCTGTTTCAATTCAAGCGCATGCCCTTTGGCTTGAATGGGGCTGCGGCCACGTTCCAGCGGCTGGTGGACAAGGCCCTGGCCCAGTGCGAGGGTTTCGCTCGGGCCTATATCAACGACATCGTGGTGTGTAGCCCCACCTGGGAGGCCCACCTGCTCCACCTCCGCCAGGTGCTCCAAGCCCTGCGAGCCGCCGGGCTCCACGCCAACCCGCGGAAAAGCCGCCTTGGGTTCCAGGAGCTAAAATACCTAGGATTCCTAGTGGGGAAGGGCCAGCTCTGACCCTGCCAGAGAAGGTCATCACCCTGGAACAACAGCCCCACCCGCGCACCAAGAAGCAGTTACGGCGCTTCTTGGGATTCGCGGGCTACTACAGCAAGTTTATCCCCAACTTTGCGGCTGTGGCCACCCCGTTGACGGACAGCCTGCGGAAGACGTGTCCGAACGTCCTCCAGTGGGGGCCAGCCCAGGAGGCAGCGTTCGAGACGCTGCGCACTAGCCTCTCCCGTGACCCCGTGCTGCACAACCCGGACTTCTCCCAGCCCTTTGTGTTGCACACCGACGCTTCAGGGACCGGTATCGGGGCGGCCCTGCTCCAGGGGAGCCCCGGGGATGAGCGCCCGGTGCTATTCATCAGCCACAAGCTCATGCCCGCCGAGCGGGCGTACTCCACCGTAGAGAAGGAGGCCCTGGCGGTCAAGTGTGCTGTTGGGGCGTTGAAGTTCTACCTCACCAACAACCCCTTCCGGTTGGTGGTGGACCACGCCCCCCTGCTGTGGATGTCGAGAATGAAGGACTCCAATGACCGGGTCCTTTGTTGGTACGTGTCTCTTCTCCCCTTTTCCTTCACAGTGCACCATCAAGCTGGGGTGGACCACCGCGTGGCCGACTACCTCTCCCAGATCTTCGAGGAGGAGGCTGAGAAGCAAGGGACACGGGGGGGGGGTGTCCCACCCAGCCCGGGCGAGGACTACGCAAGGGGGACCCTCCGGCGCCTGCCAGCCACTCCCGGCCCCCGCCGCCGCCCCGAGAGCCTCCCACGCCTTCCCAAGCCCCCGCGGCAGCCCCACCCCTCACCTGGGCTGACGGAGTGCCAACAGCCGCCCGAACGGCACCTCTCAGCCACCGCGCCCGTCTCCGGGTCCGAGGAGCCTGGCCAGAGCGAGACGTCGGGGAGCAGGAGGGAGAAGCTGAGCCCAGTGCTGGGCAGAGAGGAGGAGAGCCGCCTGACCCGTGGTCGCAAGAGACGCTGCACCCCAGCCCGCTGCAGAAGTCCGAGACGCCCGAGGCACGCCCAGGCAGCCCAGCCCTGCCTCTCCCGGGCGTCTGGGGCTTTGAAGGGGGGGAGGAGCCAGAGAGGGGCAGGACCCAGGAGGGGGGAGGACTGAGACGGGGGGATAAAGGGAGGGAAGGAGGAGGTCGGGGAGGAAGCTGGCCAGTTCTTATGGAGGCTGCCTCCCGAGAGAGAGCGACAGGAGCCGCAGCACAGCCAGAAGGGGAACGGGGGCCTGCGGTGAAGTAACCTGGCTCCCACCCCTGTTTCTGAGACCTCCGGGGAACGCCCCAGAGTGCCCGGGAGGGGCGACGGCGGTGCCGCGAGACCGGGGGAGGTACCCAGAGCGCGACATAAACAAAAATAAATTCACATCAAAATCAGCTAGTTGCAGAGAATGCACCCCTATGGGACATCTAGTCTGCTC
Organism: Heteronotia binoei; assembly: GCF_032191835.1. Taxonomy (NCBI): domain Eukaryota; kingdom Metazoa; phylum Chordata; class Lepidosauria; order Squamata; family Gekkonidae; genus Heteronotia; species Heteronotia binoei. The sequence goes on from NC_083224.1 coordinate 105,049,171, forward strand.
AGATAAAGTTATACCATTACACTTCTAAAACAATTCTCTAGGGAATCCACTGCAGACTGTTAAGTCTGTAAAGTGGTGATGAAAACATTTCTCCCTTGGAACTCATATTTCTTAAAACAAAAATAAACAAATAAAAAGTGTCTATCTTCACATAGCCCTCAAACCCATGAACATATATTTGGGAAATAACAAATTCTAGCAAAATAACAAGCATTCTCATCACACTCTCCACAAGATGAGACTAGACCACAGTTCTGAGAAACACATTGTCTGAGAAAATCAACTTAAATATACAAGTGACCACAACAATACCTACTAAATGGGAACATCTGCAGTGTAATGCTTAATTTGCCAAGATGATATTGGTCTTATACACTAACCATAATTGACCATACATGAAAATCCCATTTAAAAAAATGGATCAAAAAAATTGGCATCATTAGACTTAAAAACAGTGCCAAAAGATGAGAGCAACTGAAGTATATCTGCTGCTATTCTAGATGTTTGGGAGATAGCTTTATTTAGTCAGTGGTTTATGTATGCTTTGTTGTTACTAGTCATCATACATAAAACAGTTGCTGGAGTTAAGCCTTAGTGAGACCTAGCTCATTCAAGTGGAGTTTTGGTGGGTAGGGTTAGGGCTAAAGCTCATGCCTCCTTGATTCAGTGTGTCATGGGAAATCAAATGTTGATATCTGAACTCTTTTTATCTTTGATAAAGCTTTCAATACTCTTAAATTTGTTGACTTGAATATATATCTATTGGATATTGGGTTGCAGTAGACTTTAGAACTAGGATATAAGCATTGCCCAGCCAGATACTTCTGCTATCCTGCTCACCAAACGGTCTCAAAGTCATTAGTTTTATAAATTCGACCCAGGGTTGCCAGGTCACTCCTGGCCACTGATGAGGGATGGGGGAGTAGGGTTGCCAGATTCAGGTTGGGAAACTCCTGGAGTTTGGGGGATGGAGCCTGGGGAAGACAGGGACCTCAGTGGGGCATAGTGCCATGCAGCCCACCTTCCAAAACATCATTTTTTTCCAGGGGAACTGATCTTGGTAATCTGGAGATGAGCTGTATTCTAGAGGATCCCCAGGCCCTGCCTGAAGGCTGACATCCCTAACTGGACCTTCTGCCTTTTTGATTCAGTACCCTTTCATCATCATCATCATCATCACCATCATCATCATCTCACAAAAGCACACATTTGGTCTTAACACTATTCTGTAAAACATGGATACTAAATAGTGGGAAGGTGGATAACTTTTCTTAGGAAAAAATTCTCCTGTGAATTGGGCAATTTATTACTGGCCTACATTCTTTACATGTATTGCTTGTTGCTCATCAAAACCCAGCCTTGCTATGATCTGTTTCAGAAATATCTACTCTAAGTATACAAACTACTAAGTATACAAACTAATGGATCACTTTTTGAGTAACAACCTGGTCACTTTTGTGGTTTACTAGCTGCATCTTTCTCCTCCCATTCTCTGCTCCCTCACACATACCTCATTTCTTAAGAGAAATGTGTTCCTAGTGCCTACTACTAAAAAAGGCATTCTCTGTCCTCTCTGATTCCCTGTCTGATTAATATTGATGTTCTGTAAATATGTACATATGTGGCAGCAAATTGGCACATACTGCCATTCTCAGAAACACTTCATAAATTCTAACCAGGCTGCTGCTTCTATAGCTATGCAGTGCAGGAAATACACCAGGCAAAACATTCCAGTGGCAAACTGCTTTGCATTTGAAAAAACACAATGCGAAGAAATAAAATAGCCCCAGAACAAAATGGTTTTGAGGATTTTGAAGGTGGTTTTGAGGATGTATGGTTTTGAGCACACTTTTTTTGTAGAAAAGGTCCAGCAGGAATTCATTTGCATATTAGGGCACACCTCCTGACAACACCATTGTTTCACATAGGACTTTTTGTAGAAAAAGATCAGCAGGGCCTCATTTATATATTAGGCCACACCCCCTGGCACTAAGCCAGCTGGAACTGCATTCCTGTGTGTTTCTGCTCAAAAAAAGCCCTGGGTTTGAGGATATGCTGAGGGGTATATCTGGGATGCAAAACCCCCTATTTTTTCTCTTGCCTTTTAAGCTGCAATTGTTACCAAAGAGCAGGCCTCAGATTCAGCAGGAGCTCACAGGAGCAAAGCTCCTGAACCTTTCTGAGGGTTCCCCCTCTTCCTTCCCACCTACCTTGTTCATTGAATAGTAGGTGCAGCTGGTAACAATCCCTGGATTAGGAGAGTGGGCAGCCAGCCAGGCACCAGGCGCTTTGCCATGCCCCGAGCAGCCCTCATTAACTGCTGGAGAAGCCCGCAACACCCTTTCTCCCCTTCTTATGTGATTTTGGGTGGCGGGTGACTTACAGGAGAGCTCCAGGCAAGCGAGGCCTGCTTGGGCTTGCTGAATCTCTAGCCAGCCCAAGCAGGCCTTGCTTGCCCGGGGTTCTCCTTTCTTGCATCGAGTTGCTTTTGGCGGGGGGGAGGGGGAGCAGCATATGCTAATAAGTTATGTTAATGAGCTCTGCCACCTATTTTTTCTACAAAATGAACCCTGTCAAAGAGTCATGATTTTCAGCAACCCCCCCACACTTTTTTTTTATTGGTACAATTTGGCTCTAATGGACTGTATTTGGGCTGGCACCTATGCCAGACTAGCTTCTGGGCACTTGACCTTCCTGGATTGTCCTGGTGCTGAGCCAAACAAGGCATAAGGCACCCCTCAGGACGGATCTACATGTTTTTTGAGAGGGGCAAAATTAAAAAAAATGATGCCCCCTTATGGGCCCATAGACAGAATGGACTCCATACCCAATTTGGTGCCCCTTCTCTGGCAGCGCCCGGGGCAAGCACCCCCCTCTGTCCCCTCTAGATCCGACCCTGGCACCCCTCACATGGACTGTTGCACTGTGGATAGAGTTGCCCACAGAAACATAAGGACCTCAGATCATGCTTCACCCCTAGCTGCCCTGCCATCCTGTTGCAGACCACTGCAGCCATGTCTTTACAGAGACCAGATCAGTAGCAGACTTGGGTGAAGCCTTGTTCCTGGGGATTTCAAAAACAATACACTATTTTCCTGTAGCAGCCATGAAGAGGCTGTGTCTTCACCACCTACTACATTCCAGAGTCCTTGCATCAAGCTTTAGTTATGCAGATGTCAGCTGGCCAGCTAGAGACAAAGAAACTGATGTGAGGCAATCATAACAAGTACTTGACAAAGGAGTTTTCCTGCCACCCTTTCCAACAGCACCTCTGACAATAGACCATTGTTGGATTAATCTCTTGATCTTTCAATGATCATCAACCAGATCCTGCTACTCATCTCCTCCCCTCCTGATCCCTTTCGTTTCCCATTATTTCCCAAGAGATATCACTACAGCAGACCATCAGACCCTAATTTGTCCAGTCCGGTTTTTTTTATGTTTCTGCTCAGAGAATCATTAATCGCTCTCTTTCCATTGTCATATTTCCTGGGAACCACTGACAGGCCAGGTAAACCCACCATGGGACCCTGACTCAGGTCACAAATTTGCCTACTTAAAGCAGATCCTTCTGCCATTCAGGTGTGACTCTTTCTTGACCACTACCTTGCTGGAAGAGCCACCCCCACTCCTGATCAGATTGGTTCCTTATCTGTATGATGCTGGTCATCTTGCAGGTTCCCCCCTCTCCTACTTTGCTGCAGGATATCTGCTTCTTCCCTGGACAGGTAATGTATTACCCACCAATGATATTCCTGCTAATGCAAATGTTGCTATCTCTTTCAAGCTATTTTTCTTGTTGAATGTATGCTTTCCCCCTTGTATGCTTGAGTTTCCTTCAATAAATATAATTTACTTTATCCAAACTCTCATAATTGATTTAAGGGCTCCTGGGAAATACCAACTCTGGTATACATAGGTTACTGACCCCGTGCTAATTTTTCCCATCTTGCCTAATTGACTAAAATCCCCCAAATCCACTAGACCCAATACAATTTCGAGTATTTGGATAGATTTCAGTGGGAGGAAAACCCCTCACAATTGCGATCTTATGCCAGTATGCTAAGTCAAACATACATACAAATTGTTACAGAAACAAGAGCTGCAGTTATGGTTGCCAACCTCCAGGTGGTACCTGGAGATCATCGGTATTATAATTGCTCTCCAGACAACCAAAATCAGTTCCCCTGAAGATAGGGTGTCAATCCCCAGGTGGGGGCAGGTGATCCCCCAGTTTGGAGACCCTCCCTCTGCTTTAGGGTCATCAGAAAGAGGATGGGGGGGGGTGGAGGGACATTTCTGGGCACTCCATTATTCCCTATGGAGACTAATTCCCCTAGGGTATAACGGAGAATTGATCTGTGGGTATCTGGGGCTCGGAGGGGGCTGTTTTTTGAAGTAGAGGCACCAAATTTGCAGCATAGCATCCAGTGCCTCTTCTCAAAACACCCTCCAAGTTTCAAAGGATTGGACCAGGGGGTCCAATTTTATGAGTCCCAAAAGAAGGTGCTCCTATCCATTATTTCTAATGGAGGAAAGGCATTTAAAAGATGTGTGGTCCCTTTAAATGTGATGGCCAGAACTTCCTTTGGAGTTCAGTTGTGATTGTCACAACCTTGCTCCTGGCTCCACCTCCAAAGTCTCCTGGCTCCATCCCCAAAATCTCCTGGCTCCATCCCCAGTCCCCAGATATTTCTTGAATTGGACCTGGCAACCCTACCTAGAGAAAATAGCTGCTTTGGAGGATGGACTCCTTTCCTTTTGTACCATTAGAAGCTCATTGAGTCACAAATTTTGAGCAGAAGAAAACACATTTCTTTTTTTTATGCAAGGGCTAAAAGCACTGAGACAAATTTTGCAATTGCTAGAGTGTTCTTAGGATCCTTATAACTGAGCAAAAGAGCCAGGGTTTCCATAGTATGGGGGGACGATTGGTGGAATAAAGGATTAATATAGTAATCCCTCATAATCTCAAAAAATCTGCATTCCAGCAGAGCATGAAAGGATGTATGGATCTTGTTAAGGCCACAAGGGCAGGTTCTATTAAGTTTGTTCCACCTGTTCAAAAATCTCCCATCTCAAAAATATCATCAGTTGGCATACTAACTATCATCAGTTTCTCATTCAGGGCTTTCATCCAAACTGATCTGTGGGTATTCCAATTTAAAGCGGCTAACAAACCATCTTCAGCAAAGAGTTGTTTTAATCTCAGTTTGAAGGCAACTTGCTTCCAAGGATATCTGTCCAAATTATGCCCATAATATGATGTTTGACATACAGCAGGAAATATTAATTTTTCTTAACAATTGGGCTAGTGGTTGGTCAATATTATCAGAGATAACTTTAATCCAAATAGCTGAACCATAAAGAATGGCTTCATATTAAAGGCTTGCACCACTCCATGAATATATTTCTCCACCCCCTCTCCCTCCTTATTGCAGAAAAACCTATTTAAAGCATTTGCATAAGGTTTTTCTTTATTAAGTGCTGTTCTAAAGTGGGCGGTCCAAGGTAGGTCTTCCAAGAACAGAATCCCCAATTAGGCAAAAGTCTTGACTTGCTCAGTATTGGAACTGATAAACCATTGAGATGGGTTCCATTTTCTGGTCTTGGTGAAAACTAGGATCTTAGAATTTGGGTAGTTAATCACCAGTCTTTCTCTACAGCACTAACTGAAGAAAGATTGCAAGGCCCTTTTTAGTCTGACTCTGGTTTGGGACAAAATCACAGCATCATCCTCATAAAGCAAAACAGGTACACCAATCTCAGCTAATTTGGGTGGATGGCAATAATAATAAAAAATGATACTACATTGTTTAAATCTAAACTGAACAAGAAAGGTGCCAAGAAGCATGCCTGACGAACCTTGTTTTTTAAATTAAATGGATTTGTTAAATTCTCATCATACCCACATTGTACTTGGGCAGTCAAACCCAAATATACATATTGAATAAGTTCTAGGACAGGGGTGTCAAACTCATGAAGGCCAGATTTGACATAAATGAGACCTTGAGGGGCCAGGCCATGTTGGGCCGGGCCATGTGTGTACCTATTTAAGATGAGGTAGCAGAGATATAAATTTTATAAAAAACACAAAGAAAAATATATTTTTTTAAAACTTAAAACATTAGTACTCATTGGACTTAAAAGTGCTTTCTTTGTATTTCTCCCATGGGATCCAGGGAACTGAGCAAAGGAAGCTCTGGCTCTTTCCTTCTTTCCCCAGGGACTGGGGTGGGTGGGAAGCCTCAGTCAATAGAAGGAAGAGAGGTTTGGCTCAGTAGTTCTGCTGTGCAATTGTCAGAGCCTGGCAAAACAAGCTATTCCTTCCCCCCTTCCTCCCCAAGGGAGGAGTCTCAGCCAATGGAGAAAATAGAGGTTTTGCTCTGTAGCTCCTGTGCAACTGAGCAAGCCTGGCAAAGCAAGCTGTTTTGCAGAAGGAAGCAAGAGAGAGGGAGAAGGAAGCAGATGACAGCCAGTTGCTTGGGGACCTGATAGGAGCCCTCTGGGGGCCCGATTCGGCCCCAACTTGCATGTTTGACACCCCTGTTCTAGGAGCCTTTTGTCCATGGTAGTTTGATTAAGTTTGTTCCACAATTTAGGGCAATTTATGGAAGGCCCCCTTGAAGTCAATAAAAGCTGCATATAAACTCCCTCCCTTAAAAGATTAATATCTCTTAGCCAGCTGATCCCATCCAATCCAGGAGCTTCTTTAGTACGTAAGCAGAATATAGTTTTCCTAGAGTAGAGAGAAAGTTGATTGATCCTCTGCAAATTTGGGGGCCCTCCCTCAAACCCCCTGCCCCCCCAGTAGCCTCTAATTATGCCCTATGTTGCCATTGATTTCAATGGCCCATAGGGTATAATGATGGAATAGGGGCACCCTCTTTGGGTGCCCCTGGAATGGGATACCCTGGCCCAATCTTTTTGGGACTTGGGGGGGTTGGAGGGGAGAGTCCCCTGCAGGTCTCCTGCAAATTTGGGGGCTCTCCCTCAAACCCCCTCCCCTCCAGGCGGCTTCAAATATACCCTATTTGCCATTGATTTCAATGGCCCATAGGGTATAATAGGGCCGTATATTCGGAAATAGCCGCACATCTACCGTATATGCAGCTATTCCGAATGCAGTATTCGGGAGTATGTGGGGATTTCAAATCCCCCCCCCCTGTATACTTCCGAATCCGTGCAATACCGATTTTTTTTTTTTTTTGCACATCCCTAGTGCTCTCCTCCAAGCTAGGCTTTCATTGTGAGGGAAGCCCAGCTCAGAAAAGCTGTGCTGAGGCCCCATCTGGCTGCTTTCACTCTGAAGGTGAGAGCAACTAAGTGGAACACGTTCTCCTTCAAGCTGGGCTTTCCTTCTGAGGGAAGCTTGGCTCAGAGGAGAGCACATGGCAATGCACCGTCCTGCTTCTCTCAGCTTCCTGGGTCTGTGACCCAGGAAGCCAAGAGTTGTGAGGTGGGGGAGGGGGTACCCAGAGGTGCCCCATAGGTGAGGTGGCACCCCAGACAACTGCCTACCTCGCCTACTCCCACAAGCCAGCCAAGTATTTAATTATACTTGATAAAATTACAACACAAATTGTTGCATGTAAATATGACATGTTTTAATCCTAGAATAACAACATAAAATATAGATAATAGCCAAGGGTCATTTAATGGAAAAAGAGGTGCCGGAATTCATTAGCACAACTCATTTGCATATGCCTTACACCCCTGACATCACTGGAAGATGTACTAAATTATATCAGCTCAGCATCTACCTTAAAATGCTTCTTGAATTAAAATTGTCATAACAAAATAGACGTTTTAACAACCGTCATAACAAAATAGACGTAAGATATCAGACAGACATCTTACCGGCTTCTGTGATTTGGATGGAACAGGTTCACACACAAATCAATTTTACCAAACATAGCATTGTGGAAGTAATTCTGTTTTTGGATACTCTCATCTATAGATCTTAAAGTAACACTCTAGCTTTCAAAATATACAGAAAACCCATGAAAAGAAATAATTATTTGCATTTTAAGTCCTTTCACTCTAGAGTTCTTAGATTGAACCTACCATGTGGACAGTACTTGAGGATGAGAAGGAATGCCTCAGATATTCAAGACTTTTTCAGGGAAGCACAGATTCTAGACAATTCTTACAGGGGGGATATCCTCCAGACATTTTACGAGAAAGCAAACTGAGAGCATTTAGATCTGATAGACAAGCTCTCATATAAGAAAGGAAAGGAAATCCAAATAGAATAATATTGAGTTTACAATACTCAGACAAAACTCCAGCTACTAGAGATATCATTTTTGTCATTAGCAATTACTTACAGCTATCCTGGACTGTGAGGAAAAGCCTCGTGTGGCTAATAAAAGGGCTCAAAATTTAAGAGATCAATTAGTCAGGGCAGATATACTTTCTAGAACTGCAAATCAGAACACAACCAGAGGATTTTTTCGCTGTGCAGCTTGTGCCAATGCAGTTCAGATCAAGCAATTTGCTTACCCAGTAGGTGGCAATCCGGCCCCGCCCTGGCCGCGCCGCAACGCGGCTGCGCGCCGCGGGGCCGTGCTTTGCAGCCCTGGAGGATTGGAGGCTGCTTTCCCGGGCATCCGGGGATCCAACGGGGCGGGGGCTGAGGCTTTAAGAAGCCTCAGCTCCTCCCTCCTGCACGCAGTTCGCTCGAGTTGTTTGGTTGAAGCAGCAGCGTGCTGCTGCCTTGCCAGCTCAGGAGCTGCGTTATCGATCCTCAGGCCAGGAGGCGGCCTGACTCACCGTGTTCGCGTCAGCGCGTGCAGGTCCAGCAGCGTCGGGCTGAGCGAACGGATGGGCGGCGTTTGGAGCGACGAGGAGCCTCAGCTGTTCGGCGGCGCTTCCCTAGGACCGTGGAGGCTTGTGTTGGCGCGGTTTGCGGGGAGGGCGTGTGGATCGGGCTGCTTCCCCCCCCCGGGTTTATTGGCCGGCTTGGTCTGGCGACAGGGCCTGGGATTGGGCTGCTTCACCCCCCCCCCGCCCCTGGGAGCGGCGATCGACTCAGCTGATCGGCGGCGCTTCAGCGGACCCGGGAGGTTGTTTTGTGGTGGGACGGGGAGTGGCCTGCTCAACCCCCCCCTTCATCGGGTGGGGCTGCAAGGGCAACAAGAGGGTTGGGGGAGCCGAGGCTGCAGTCGCAGCTGCCTTCATTGGAAGGGCTTCGCTGAAAGGGGCTGGTTTATCCTGGGACTGTAGGGCAGGAGTACCCCTGGGCAATTTTACAGCGGTGGGTTCCTGTTTACCTTCCAGTTGGACGGATAGCAACCCACCCACCCCCCTTAGCTCGCATACTTTCCCTTGTTGCCTTTCTTTGCTGTTGCAGCATAGGAGGTTGGGAATTTTGGTATTACACTCCCCACCTCCAGTTTAGCACTGATCCCTTGATATTGCTGCCATCCTTGGCTATGGCACCCAAAAAAGGGCAGGGCCCTTCCAAGGGCAAGCAGCCGGCTAAGGCCGCTGCAAAAAGAAGGAATACTGACCCTCCTGCGGAGGACCTGGATAGCACTGTGATACGCCAAGCTATTCTGGATCGTGTCCAGGTGATGGAGCAGGAGCAACAGGCATCTGGTTCCCAGGCAGTTTGGCCTGGGGGCCATAGCGCAACGGGAAGATCAGGCACGCTTACTTTCGAGCGTGAATTGCTGGCCAGGCTTTCTTTCCTGCAGGAGAATGGGGTCACCAGGTCACGAGCGGAGCCTCCACAGGATTCAGATTTGGGCCAAGCGGCTGCGTCGGTGGGTGATGGCCGTGCCCGCGATGAGACAGACGACCAGCAACCGGGGGAGCCACCCCTGGCCGTGGCGGTGACTCCCACTCCAGAAGAAGGTAGGGTGACATTGCCTCCACAGCAAGCACACTGGCCTTGGGGGGTTTGGGGACCTACCATGTCACCCCAGGCCGGTGGGTTTGGCAGTGCCCCCGCCCCCCCGAGGATGGTCAGGGGTTACCCCCAGCGGTGCCGGGGCCCTCCTGAGCCGTGGGCGGCGCCGCACTGGGGCGGGCCTTGTTTCCTTCGGCGGCTTGGTGCCAGTATCCACGGGTGGCTGGCGGGGCGCCGGCTATTGCTGGGCCTGCCACCCCCATGCCGGCTGCAGGAGTTTTACCTTGGGGAGGCCACATGCCAGGAGCTTATCAATTTGAATGGCCTGCTGTGCCTTGTGCTCCTTGGGGATACCAGCAGAACCCTTATGGGTCTGTGCCACTGTTAGCTATCCCGTTTGGGGAGCCAGCGATGCCACTGGGTGATCATTTGACCCCGGCTACAAGGGACAAGATCCTGAGGGGGGAGTACGTTGATGTTTTTAGTCTCTTGTATAGGGAGTTGGAGAAAAAGAGTAAAGATGAGTTAGACAAGAAGGAGAAGGAGAAACTCAGGAGGCGGAGGGTGGATAGGACCTGGGCCAATTGGCTTCCAGGTTTCCTCATCTATGCTGGGGTCATTGCAAGGGCCCAGCCGGGCAGGGCCGCTGCATTGTTCCAATACTGTGACATCATCTACCGGGCTTACTCCGATTTTGCGGGGTCAGCTTGGTTACAGTATGATGAAACGTTTCGCATGCAGGCGGCCATTAACCCCTTATTGCCCTGGGATCAAATCAACCAACAGTTGTGGTTGCAACTGATGGCCCCGGCTAAACCAAATTTTGGTGACAGGGCCGACAGTGGACACTTGGTCCATAAACAGGCAAGTAACCCAACAGCCCGCTTTACGGCGGGTCAGCCGGTTCAACCCCGGTTGTTGTGTTGGGAGTACACTTCTCAAGGGGTATGTTCTAGGAAAGCGTGCAAATTCTAGCACGAGTGCCCGCTTTGCGGAGGTTCTCATGCCTTCTCAGCTTGCAGCAAAGCGAAGCCTAAGGGCGGGCACAAGCGTCCCAGTGGCGGTGGCGGGTCACAAGCATTGGGTAAAGGGCCCCAGCCCCATTCGGCTGAAGGTCCTTGAGCGATTCATTGCCAATTACCCGAGGGCTGCGGACAGGAGCTATTTGTTGAATGGGTTTATGTTTGGTTTCCGGATTCCGTACATGGGGCCTAGGGTCCCCTGCACGGCCTCCAATTTGCGTTCCATCGTTGGTTTGGAACATGTGGTGAGGGAAAAAATCGCAAAGGAATGCACTGAGGGGCGGGTTATTGGTCCTTTTGAAGCCCCCCCCGTCCCCAACTTGAGGGTTTCACCTTTAGGCGTAGTCCCTAAAAAAGCTGCCGGGGAGTTCCGGCTGATTCATCATTTGTCCTACCCCACAGGGGGATCGGTCAATGATGGCATTCCTGATCACCTATGTTCAGTTCGTTACACGACCTTCGACCAGGCCGTTAAGGTCGTCCGGGGTTGTGGGCCGGGAGGGGAAATGGCAAAATGCAACATCAAGTCGGCATTTCGGCTGCTGCCGGTCCACCCAGACGATTTTGAGTTGTTAGGTTTCCAGTTTGAAGGCAGTTTTTACGTTGACAGGGCTCTACCCATGGGGTGCTCTGTGTCTTGCGCAGCCTTTGAGCGTTTCAGCTCCTTTTTGGAGTGGCTGGTCAAGCACAGGTCGGGCCGCAATGAGGTGGTGCATTATTTGGATGATTTCTTGTTCGCTGGCGCCTCTGGGTCGGGTCGCTGCGGCAGGCTCCTCGAATTATTTACTAGATTGGCTGGGGAGTTGGGCGTACCTCTCGCCCACGAGAAAACCGAGGGCCCCGCAACTCGCATCACATATCTGGGCATTGAATTGGACACCGACATGCAAACATCATGGCTGCCGGACGATAAAGTCCACCAGCTCAGGGTCAGGCTAGATGCATTGAAGGCGAAGCGTAAAGTGTCACTTCTCGAGCTGCAACAGCTCGTTGGGCACTTAAATTTCACTTGCCGAGTCGTCGCCCCGGGCCGGGCATTCGTCCGCCGTTTGTGCGACGCCATGTCGCACCTGCGCCTCCCTCATCACAGGGCCAGGATAACTGAGAGCATGCGCAGGGACCTGGAGGTTTGGGAGCGGTTTCTTGACGCATACAATGGGGTGTCTTTCTGGAGGGAGGACCTCAAGGTCGAGGCCGACCTCCAGATTTCATCTGACGCTGCCGGTGCCTCCGGCTTCGGAGTCTTTTTTAGAGGGCATTGGTGCGCGGAGCCCTGGCCCGAGGAGTGGCTCCGCTCCGAGATTTGCAGAAATCTGACCTTCTTGGAGTTCTTTCCGATTGTGGTGGCGGTTTTTCTATGGGATGAGCAATTGGCCAACAGGGTCGTACATTTTTGGTGCGACAACCTGTCGGTGGTGCACGTGGTCAATGCATTGACTTCTAAGTCCAAGCCTGTCATGTCGCTCGTTCGGGTATTTGTTTTGCGTTGCCTCCTGTTAAACATTGTATTTGTGGCCAAGCATGTGCCGGGTGTGAATAACGGGGTAGCGGACGCCCTGTCTCGTCGACAGATGGACCGGTTCCGCCTTCTCGCCCCGGAGGCAGATTTCCATCCGTCACAGATGCCTCCCCATCTTTGGCAGCTTGGCAGGCCGAGGCCGGGAGGGCAATCCTTTTAGCCCTGGCCCCAAGCACGCGAAGGGCTTACGAACGTGCAGCGGCGCAGTTTAAGGCATTCCGTCAAGCCTCGGGGTCGGGTGAGGTATGGCCCATCCCGGTTTCCCATCTGATGCAGTTTTGCGTATTGCTGAAATCCAAAGGTATGAAAGTTAAGTCTATCAGAGGGCAGTTGGCGGCCCTAGCGTTTCTTAGTAAAGCTCAGGGCTTTCCGGCCACAGGGGATGATTTCAGAATTAAGAAGATGCTGGAGGGTTGGTCTAGGGAGCAAGCGTCAGGAGCTGACACTAGACAGCCCATATCCCCCGCTATTTTGCGAGGCCTGAGCAGTGTTTGGCCGGTGGTCTGTAGTTCCGGCTACAAAGTTGCCTTGTTCCATGCTGCTGCGCTCACGGCCTTCTTTGGGGCCCTACGTGTGAGCGAGCTAGTTCAGGCCTCGCGGCGGGATACTACGGACACCGCCTTGCAGAGCGGCGACGTGTCTTTCAAAGGAGAGCAGGCCCTACTCCGGGTCCGCCGGTCCAAGACAGATCAGCTTACGAAGGGCACCACGATTACGCTCGGCCCTTGTTCTGAACCCGGGCTTTGTCCGGTCCAGGCCCTGCGGGAGTATGTTACAGCCCGGGGAACCGCCCGGGGCCCCTTCTTTCGGCACGAGTGCGGGGCCCCTTTGACGAAGTACCAGTTTGGGGCAGTCACTTCCCGGGCCCTGGGCAAGTTAGGACTGGGTGGTTTCAGGTTTGGCACCCATTCCTTCAGGATTGGGGCGGCGTCGACCGCCGCAGCCATGGGTTACCCTGGACCGACCATCCAGAGGGTAGGGCGATGGAGGTCCGCCGCCTACCGTTCCTATGTGCGCCCTTTGTTGCTCCCCTAAGGGGAGGGAGCTATGTTTGTTCGGTTCTAACTATGTTCTTTTGTTTCAGGTGCTGTGGCTCGTCATGGGAGGCTGAGGATCCTCATATGCGGGCACAGCATGATTTTCTGGGCGGCCCACTTTGCGAGAAGATCGCCACTTGGGTCTCAACTCGGGCTGAGCGAGTGGGCTACGATCGACTGGCTTGGGCGCCGAGGGCTCAGATGGTCTGGGCTGTTACCGTTGTTGTTTGTTAACAGGTCCGGTCCCCCGCCCAATGTTTTGGTCATTCATCTTGGTGGGAATGACTTGGGCCTTTTACAGGGGAGGGCCCTTTCCTTGCAGGCGATTTCGGACTTGCGGGTCATTGTGAGGAAGTGGCCTGGGGTCCGGATCATTTGGTCTGCAATATTGCCTCGCAGGAACTGGCGTGCCGCTTGGAATCCTGCTGGGATCGAGCGGGCCAGGAGGAAGGCTAATCGGGCCCTGAGGTTGGCCCTCGAGGGAGGTCTGGGCACCTTCCTACCGCATCCTGATATTAGTTTTTATAGGGCGGAGCTTTATCGGCCAGATGGAGTACATCTGTCCGATGAGGGAAATCGGGCCTTTCTGGCTGAATTACGGCAAGGTCTTCGGGAGGCTTTAGGCCTCCCGGGGGTCGCGAATGCCTAAGCAGAGGCTTGGCATTGCGGTGGCGGAATTTTCAAGGAATTCAGACCTTGCTGGTGAGCACCCTGGCCTGGGCACCTGTTGTGCATGCGATCCGTAGGAAAGACAGATGGGCTTGACGGCTCAATGTCCTGGAATACGGATCGGGTACTTGCCTCCCTTTGTTTGCTCCCCCCCCCTTTCTGGTGATCGGGGCGGGGTAAGGGGAGGGCATGTTTGGTCTGCCGCCCGGATATAGCCACATTGGCATGGCTAGGACCGGGGGTTGGGTGCCTCGCCCTTGTAGGACTTGGCGGGGTCAGGTGTGACCTCAGGCTCGTCCTCTCGTTCACCTTGCCTAGTTGTGTTTAAATCAATAAAGTGGCCCATTTCCCAAAGTTCATGTTGTCTGCCTCTTTATTCCGCCTAGGGGTGCAATCCGGCCCCGCCCTGGCCGCGCCGCAACGCGGCTGCGCGCCGCGGGGCCGTGCTTTGCAGCCCTGGAGGATTGGAGGCTGCTTTCCCGGGCATCCGGGGATCCAACGGGGTGGGGGCTGAGGCTTTAAGAAGCCTCAGCTCCTCCCTCCTGCACGCAGTTCGCTCGAGTTGTTTGCCCGCCCGCCCACCCTGCAGTAGTACAGGTTATACCGGTCGCCTTATTAGGGGCCAGGTAGGAATTTTTTCACATCACCTAATTGGCCTTTGGTGCTGTGTTTTTCGCCTACCTTGTACTGCCAGTAGTGGTGTGGTTTGTTAGGTAGCTAATTTGGCCACTTTTCGGAATTTTCAAGGAATTCAGACCTTGCTGGTGAGCACCCTGGCCTGGGCACCTGTTGTGCATGCGATCCGTAGGAAAGACAGATGGGCTTGACGGCTCAATGTCCTGGAATACGGATCGGGTACTTGCCTCCCTTTGTTTGCCCCCCCCCTTTCTGGTGATCGGGGCGGGGTAAGGGGAGGGCATGTTTGGTCTGCCGCCCGGATATAGCCACATTGGCATGGCTAGGACCGGGGGTTGGGTGCCTCGCCCTTGTAGGACTTGGCGGGGTCAGGTGTGACCTCAGGCTCGTCCTCTCGTTCACCTTGCCTAGTTGTGTTTAAATCAATAAAGTGGCCCATTTCCCAAAGTTCATGTTGTCTGCCTCTTTATTCCGCCTAGGGGTGCAATATTACCTTAAATTTTCTGGGCAATTGTGACTCAAGACATACCTGTTATGTCATTGCTTGCCCTTGTGGGTTATTGTACTTTGGATACTCTGTCCAACCCACAAAGGTGCGTATACTTGAACATGGGTAAAATACAAGGGTTTTTTTAATATTATTTATTTATTTATTTATTCTATAATTTATATCCCCTCTTCCGGCAGCTGGTTCCACCATGTGGGGGCCATTATAGAAAAGGCCCTGTCTCTGGCCTTTGGTGCTGTGTTCATTCTATTAATGAATAGAAAAATTTTAATAATGTTTTAATAATGTTAGGTGTTTATCTTGATTGATGTTTCAATAGCAAGAGAGAGATATACCCTTAAAACAATGGCTTAGTTCAGCAAGCAGGTGAGCATGATTAGGCTGCAGGTTTTTTTGCTGACACACACATCGGAATTTGAACGCTATTTGATACAGACATGAAGGTAATTTGCAAAAGTGTTCCGTGAGGAAATGTAAACAGAGTCAAGGAAATGAGAGTAAGCTGCTTGCTATATTTTCGCATTATCATTGGACTTTCATTACATCATTAATTATTTTGGACATTGTTTTATGAGACAGTAGGAATAGCATGTGCTATGGATGGATTTTCTATTGTATCCATTTTGATTATTGTTTATCACTGTGAGGAGCTACTGTTTTGATTTATTTGATAGTAAACACAAATATTTGTCTATTTTGAATGGAAACAACAACAAAGATTTCAATACACTGTAAGGACAACAAATTTTTCTATTCCTATATATACAGGCTGAAGGTTGGTTCATACATGCCTCTCAGCAGTGAGTTTTCTTATAAAAGGTAATGAAACTATTAAATGAAATCGTCAGGGCTTTTTTGGTAGAAAAAGCCCAGCCAGAACTCATTTTCATATTAGGCCACACCCCCTGACACCAAGCCAGAACTGAATTCCTGTGCATCCCTGCTCAAAAAAGCCCTGGAAATTATGTATATTTCTACATCAGTCATTAATTGCTATTTTGTATAATTGCTATTTTGTAATTGCTATAAAAGCATATAAAGATTCTGACAACACTTTCCTATACTGTATTTTTCTTTCTGTGTTGCCTTAGAATGCTTTTTAAATACTATCAAATTTAAATTTGGGCAGAAATATTTTGAATGAAAATTATGTGTGCTGAAAATGGATTTTGGTTTACATTCTCAAATGTTTCTGGACCAACAACATGTTACTACTTTTGAAAATTCTCATCTGTTTCTCCAACTACCTTCTTCTGTGCAAATTCTGTTTCTTTTAAAAATCATCTGTCCTGCACTTTAAGTGTATACATAAAATTTCAGTGTATAGGCATTTTAACTATCATGAAGGAGCAAAAATACTCCCAGGAGTGTTCTTAAGATTGCAACTAAATTTCCTACAGCTTTGTTGCAGGTTGATTCCACCTAACATGGACAACGTGCTGGACTTTTCACTGCCTGTACAACCACCTATGGGTGAAAAAGGATTGAACAACATGCCCAACTTTAAGACAGACTTAGTGTTATATGAGGCTCCTCCCAGAGTATCCCCTCACCAACCCAGTGGGGTAAATGAGCCATAAAGGATTGATTTAGGCAAAATCAGCTCACCCAACAGGGATCTCTGCATGTTTACCAAATAAACCCCTCTTCTCTGATGCTGTCAACTATGACACCTAGCTGGGGGCTTACTAGCCAGGCCATTGACCAAACCAAATAGACCCTCCCTAAGACAATGTAGAGTAGGTAAAAAGAAAATCACCTCACATTAAAAACCATGATGCTCTTTCAAGAAATAGCCACTCAGCTCCTTAATGACCAGCTATTTACACATTGCCTTATATGAACAAGAAGAGGGAGGATGGCCACTTGCCTTTTGGAGGTGGTGCTGTCTTTTGAAAGCACTAAACCCTTTACCTGATTTGGGTTGCCACACAGAATAACTATTATTGGGCTAGTGTTTTCTTCCACTGAAGGAATGCAGGCATATTTGCCTCCATTCATAGACATGGGCAAGTGCAAAATTCTGTTTGGTTTAAAAATAAGATCATGGGAAGCCTGCTCCTGTATGTTTTTTTAACATTGAAATTGAAACTTCCTAGTATTTTTTTAATTTACTCATTTAAACAATATATCGATTTAACATCTCAAAAAGGGTAGCATAGAAACAGAAAACAGTTTCTTTGGCCAAGGAAATTACTCTTTAAATTAGGAGTGGAATCATTATGTGTTGAGACCCACTAACTGTGAATCTTTTTGCATTAGACTGGACTTATTTAATTTCTGTATTTTAGATATGAGGGTGAGGCTAAACCTTTATACAACTGTTGTACAGCAGAATCATTTGGTAAAAGAAGATAAATAAGACCTTAGTGTAATTACTAAAGCCAATTTTACCCTCCATAAGACTAATACATTTACTGAAGGGAAATGGAAATTGTGGAGAACTGCATTTAACCTATGAAAAGAGACTTTAGCAGAATAAATACCAATGTATCAAAGGAAGGGCAGGGTGTGTGTGTTCATACACAATGGTGTAGTCACCATTGATTTAATTCATTGCCTGCTAAGAGACAGAAGAGTGTTTAGTGAAATCTGTGGCATTACACAAAAAACCTTTCTCCCCCCACCTCTCTCTCTCTCTCTCTCTCTTTCTCTACATATATATATATATACTCCACTCTCTACCTCGCCCCTTACAGACATATGTAGATCTGAGCATTCTTTTCTCATTCAGAATTCCATGAAAAATAAGCTAATGTTGACATAAACATTAAGCCTTACAAATGAATAACAGGTCACTGACAGATGCATAAAAGATAGGAAATCAAAATATCATTGACCACACACAGGCAGGCACTAGAATATATTAATTTTAGGCTTTCTGAATGGATGTGCCCAGGGTTCAGGTAAACTAAGCTTAATATAAGAATCCAGTAGCAATACTATCCAACAGATTTATGTGTACACAAAAGATAGAGCTTGGTGGACCCATACAAGTTTTATAATGTCTATATTTTATATTATAATATGCCTACTGCAGTCAAGAAAGAAAAATTCCTTGTAAAAATTTTGCCAGTTCCTTACGATTAGGGTTGCCAGCCTGACAAGAGTGCCCGCTTTTATCTTCATTGTTTGGATTAGCGATGGAACCATTAGCAGCAGCAGCAATAGCAGCAGCAGGAAGAAGAAGAAGATAAGGAGGAGGAGAAAATTGGATTTATACCCCACTCTTCACTACCTGAGGGAGTCTCAGTAGGGTTGCAAGGCTCCAGGTGGGGCTTGGAGATCTTCCACTTTTACAACTGATCTCCAGCTAGCAGAGATCAGCTCCCCTGGAGAAAATGGCTGCTTTGAAGGGTTTTTTACCCCCTCTCATATTGTCTGGGCCTCCTAGCTAATTCCCCCAAAGGTGGACTCTATGGCACTGTACCATGCAGAAGCCTCTCCTATCCCAAACCCCAGCTTTTCCCAGATCCACCCCCAAGGTCTCCAGGTATTTTCCAACACAGACCTGGCAACCCTAAGTCACAGAGCAGCTTACCATCTCCTTTCCCTTCCCCACAACGGACTTTGTGAGGTAGGTTGAGCTGAGAGAGCTCTAACTGCTCTTGAGAGGAACAGCTCTGCGAGAACTTGTGACTGACTCAATGTCACATCAGTAGGTGCAAGTGGAGGAGTGGGGAATCAAACCCAGTTCTCCCAGAAGCATCCACAAACTTAACCACTACACCAAACTGGCTCTCAAATGCCATCAGAAATGAACCTTTTGACCCAGGGGTTAAAATCAATGGAAAACATTTTAAAATTAGTTTGTTTGCAGGCAACATGGTTCTATATTTAACAAACCTTAAATTGTCCCTTCTAGTAATTAGCTCATATTTACATATCTTCAGTCTGGCAGCTGGTCTCCAGATTAACTATTCTAAAACTCTATTATATCCTATTAAAATGAATATAATGTATTTATTAAGGGAAGATACCAATATAATTGGATGGAACCAGATAAATAAATAAATAAAGCAAGCAAGCGGTACATTTCTCCTGAATATAGTCTTCCTTTCCTCATCCTTTTTTTTTGCCTACCCTGGCAGCTGCATTTCTACTAAATGAAACTGAACTTTATCATAACCCCTTGTCCCCTCTGGAAGCATTTCCAGGCATGGTTTTTTTAAGGGACACACGCACACACTCACAAAGCAGCCAAAATAAAGAGAGTTTGGAAGCCCACACTTTTGTGATATCACTGGGGCAATTTACTCATGGGAGCTGCTGAATGTAACAAACTGCTATATTTCAATCAGCTTCTTCAGATAGGAAAGGAGAGCAGCCTAGGAGGTGGAATTTTCTTCCATCCCATAATCAGGTTCTAGCTAACTCTTTCCTATCCATTTTACTATAGAAACTACTTCTGAGGCAAATGAAAAACAGGGAGACTCTGCCCTCTGCCTTTCTCACAGCTTAACACAATCCAATTTCCTCCTCCTCCTCCTCTGCCTGCTTGCCCCACCCTCTGCTTTCCTGCTGCTGAGATTTAAAGACACATACACATTCCAAAACATAAACAGTTGCAAGTGTCTTCTTGGCCTGCTGAGATTTAAAGGCACATAGTGGCTGTTGGGATGGGGGTTTCCCCCGCTGGCCAGCTGACTGATGGTGGGGAGGAGCCTGCAAAACTGGGGAATCGTCGACTGGAACCTAGGGACTGCCAAGCCTACCTGAGACCAGTCAATCTAAACTGTTTGTTCCTCTCTGTTACTCAAAAATCTTCACCACAGACAAATCTCTCCTTGCTTGATTTCTTTACTCTCATTTTAGAAGGGCTCTTGACCTTCATGGAGAATCTGTGCTTTAAAGAAGCAAGATATTAATTCATTTTCATAGGTACAGCTTTTCTTAGCGCAAAGATTAATTGTTAGTGAAAGGTACACCTACTGCATGTCTGAGTCACAGAGTCAAGTTAAAAAGTCAACATTTTCCTATACTTTAGCTCCCCTGCTGATGGTCTTTGAGGGATGGTGGCTCAGGAGAGGGACGGTGGCTTTGGGGAGGGACGGTGGCTCAGTGGTACAGCATCTGCTTGGTAAACAGAAGGTCCCAGGTTCAATCCCTGGCATCTCCAACTAAAAAGGGTCCAGGCAAATTGATGTGAAAAACCTCAGCTTGAGACTCTGGGGAGCCGCTGCCAGTCTGAGTAAACAATACTGACTTTGATGGATTGAGGGTTTGATTCAGTATAAGGCAGCTTCATACGTTCATATGTGTAGCCCTCCTAAATACCCTCTAGTAGGCTGACCTAGAAGTGTAGCTTTGAAGATAAAAAAAGGTGGAAGAAATATAATAGTTCTTGCTACTAGGCAGTGATCCCAAGCACGAGGGACGGTGGCTCAGTGGTACAGCATCTGCTTGGTAAACAGAAGGTCCCAGGTTCAATCCCTGGCATCTCCAACTAAAAAGGGTCCAGGCAAATTGATGTGAAAAACCTCAGCTTGAGACTCTGGGGAGCCGCTGCCAGTCTGAGTAAACAATACTGACTTTGATGGATTGAGGGTTTGATTCAGTATAAGGCAGCTTCATACGTTCATATGTGTAGCCCTCCTAAATACCCTCTAGTAGGCTGACCTAGAAGTGTAGCTTTGAAGATAAAAAAAGGTGGAAGAAATATAATAGTTCTTGCTACTAGGCAGTGATCCCAAGCACGATCCTTCAATTAATAACTATTTTACCCTACCACCCTTCTTGTTTACTAAATTGCTCAGAGTGAAAATCACTTTGGTGAGACGGAATCTATCCCAGTAAACCAGATGAATTAACACGGAGTCCCAATTTAGAATAGCTTCGTATTAGCTTCTTCCCTTTTTTCTTTAGATAGTGGCCTTTATTGATGTTTAATATTAATGGAAGCTATGAGGCATGTGGCTTTTCCCCTTCCATCCCCATGTACAAAAACAAGAGTGTGCACTCTGATACAGCCCATGAAGTAGCCATGGTTTTCTCAGGTTACACTTTTTAACAGAAAGGCAGGAAGTGAAGGGAAAGTAAACAAGGAGACCAGAGTCAATCAATCTAAAGGAACTAATTGAAAAACTGCACTCAATTAAATAAAAGTTGTCAGTACAAAAACAAAACTTATAAAATAATTTAATGCCAATGAACAAACAGCTATTCAATGGAGAAAGTGTGGGGATTTATGGGCTCTATTTTAGTGACATAAAAGGGAGCCAATGGTCATTTGAAGTTTTTGTTATTTCTTTTTAATGGGAACTCCTCAAACATGCCCCCCCCTCATTTTATTGCCAGAATCATAACCCTAAAGCTGTTGAAAAAGTTAAAATTAGGGGCTTTTTAAGTAGGAGCAAAATGTGTGATTGGTCTAAGTGACACCCCAATATAATAGCAGCTACTGCAAATTCCCCAAGGGAGCATCGACCCTTCGTGAAATAGTCTTTCATTTTCTTGTACAAATTATTCCTTTATAGTTCAAACTTTCGAACTCTGTGCTCAGTTTAAAAAAAATCAACAGAAGAGAGAGAAAGACAAGAGAAATTCAATCAAGTTCTTTTGATTATCACCCTGTATCAATGAATATTATCAACTTAGCTAAATGGCAACAACAAATCTATATTAAAAATTGAACTTTTAATTATTATATAAAATATATTTAAAAAGAAATTTAAATTGACTACATTCACTATGGTCCCCTAATAACGCATAGTTTGGAAGTACATTCAGCTTAGACCCTGGAAGCCTAAATAGTGTGTTACACCAAAATGCTGGAGTGGGGAGGTCTACTTGGAACACCCACTTTCTCCAAAATGCACACTTTTTAAAATGCAGACTGCTTTCACACAATAATCTGTGTCAATCTCATTTCTGTAACAGAGCATCAACATGGCAGGTTTATGTGCTACCAACCCAGGCTTTTATATAAAAAAAAAAAACCTGCTAGAACAGTATAAGATTATAACTGTCTACTACCATGTTCTACAAGTTCCCAGTTTTTATTTTTAAAAACAAGCCTCAATAACTTTTCATCATGCAGTTATACAGAAAAAAAGCTGACAAACTAGAAAGAAAGAAAGAAAGAAAGAAAGAAAGACAGACAGACAGACAGAAAGAAAGAAAGAAAGAAAGAAAGACAGACAGAAAGAAAGAAAGAAAGAAAGAAAGAAAGAAAGAAAGAAAGAAAGAAAGAAAGAAAGAAAGAAAGAAAGAAAGAAAGAAAGAAGCTTGTAGATCATTGCAATAACTTATTATAATGCTTTTGTTGTTGTTGTTGTTCAGTCGCACAGTAGAGTCCGATTCTTTGCGACCACATGAACAAAGTCATACCAATCTAGTGTAACCCCTAGCTAGTAATGGAATGAGCCAGGAAGGGGTGGACCTGTAGATGCAGAGTTGGGAAGAATGTGTGGGAAGCAGAGTTGGGAAGCAAGACTGCCCTGCTTAAACCTTAATCATAGGCTCTTGTTGAAGGTAACTGTGATTTGTGCATGGAAAATGTCAGGGCTTTTTTTGAGCTGGCTTCCGCAGTGTTCTGGCTGGCTCCTGCAGCGTTCCGGCTGCCTTTGCCAGCGTTCCGGCTTCTCCAAGCACCCGGGTCACTGGCTACACTTGGGGGGGTCAAGCTGCACTCATGCAGCAGCCTCCGTGCCTTGGTCTCCTGCTGCATTGGGGGTGGGGTTGAGCCATGTTTCGGCAGCCTCCTGTCACTAGGGTCGCTGGCTGCACTCTGGGGGCTGAGCTGCACTCACACGGCACCCTCCCAGCACCAGGGTCTCCTGCTGCACTTGGAGAGGGGCCTGAGCCCAGCTCCAGCGGTTTCCTGGTGCGGGGTCACTGGCTGCATTTGAGGGACTGAGCTGCACTCACCCAGCAGCCTCCCAGCAACCAGGTCGCTTGCCGTCCTCAGGGGCCAACACCCAGTGTTCTCCAGGTGCCTGGGTCACTGGCTGCTCAGGGAGCTGAGCTCATGCAGTAGCCTCCCAGCACCCAGGTCATGTCCCATGCTGGGGGCGGCGTGTCTCAGCAGTGCTCATCTGGAGGACTCCCAGAGCTCTGCTCGGGTAACCTGCTGGAGTCCAAGGGCCCAGCCATGCTGCAAGATGGCAAGTAAGGTCTTCCTTCTTTCCTTTCCCTTTCATTCCTTTCCCCCTCGTTCTTTGTCCCCCTCCTTTTCTGGTTTGTTTTCCCTCCTCTTCCCTCTTTGCAGGTCATCTCCCCCCCCCCACTTTCCAGTTCGTCTTTCTTTCCCTTCTCTTTGCAGGTCGTCTTTCTCCCCCGCCTTCCAGTTCAGCTTGCTTCTCCTTCCCTCTTTGTAGGTCGTCTTTCTCCCCCCCCCCCCCATTTTCCAGTTCATCTTTCTTCTCCTTTTCTCTTTGCAGGTCATCTTTCTCTCCCCCCCCCCCAGCCTTTCCAGTTTGTCTTTCTTCCACTTTCTTCTTTCCAGATCATCTTTATTTTCCTTCTTTCTTTGCAGGTCATCTTTCTCTTCCCTCCCCCCCCCCCTTCCCAGTTTGTCTTTCTTCCTCTTTCCAGATCATCTTTATTTCCCTTCCCTTGAAGGTCATCTTTCTTTCTCTCCTCCTCTTTCCAGGTCGTTTCTCTCCCCTTCCCCTTTCCAGGTCATTTTTCTTCCCCTCCAGGGGGTGGAGCCTGGGGAGGACAGGGACCTCAGTGAGGCACAATGCCATAGAGTCTGCTCTCCAAAGCATCTATTGTCTTCAGGGGAACTGATTTCTACAGTCTGGAGGGGAGCTGTAATTCTGGGGGATCCCCAGATCCCACCTGGAGGTTAGCATCCTTACTTTCCCTCTTGCATTTCACTTGCCAGCCCCGGGTTGGGAAATACCTGGAGATTTTTTTTTTTTTTGGGGGGGGAGCCTGGGCAGGGAAGGGGCACAACCTCAGCTGAATACAGTGCCATAGAGCCCACCATCCAAAACAGCCATTTTCTCTTGGCTGTCCACAGATCAACATCATGTAATAGCAGGAGATCGCATGGTGCCACGTGGAGGTTGGCAACTTTACCCTCACAGCACTTCTTTGCAGCTGAGATAGAAACAAAGCCTGCATAGGCTTAAAGTCTCTAGAGTTAGATGAGTTAGCAGATTTCCACCCCCACCCCACCCTCAAATGCTGGCTTCCCTGCTTTTCACCACCACCACCCTCCTTTGAATTACCATAGACAGAGATCAAAGTATGAGTGCCGGGCACCTTTAAGACCAACAAGGTTTAATTCTGGATATAAGCTTTTGTGTGTATCTGAAGAAGCGTGCCCACGCAGAAGAGGTTATACCCAGAATTAAACTTTGCTGGTCTTAAAGGTGGCACTGGACTCTAACTTTGATCTACTGCTTTAGATCAACACAGCTACCCAACAGAATCTATTTCCATAGAGAAGTGACTTACACAACTCCAGAGCCCTTCAGTCCTTCTGTTCAGGATAGAAAACCTATGCTTGCTGCCCTTAGTCTTAATTGATTTAGATTGAGGGTTGCCAGCCTCCAGGTGGGTACTGGGGATCTCAAAGAGTCATAACTGATCTCCAGACAACCAAGATCAGTTCCCCTGGAGAAAATGGCTGCTTTAGAGGGTGAACTCTATGGCACTGTACCCCTCTGAGGTAGCTCCCCACCACAAATCTTGCCTTCCTCAGCCTCCATCCCCCCAAAAAAATTTCCAGGGATTTCCCAATCCAGAACTGGCAAACCTCTGATACTCTTAACTACAAGGGCTTTTCTGGAGCACAGGAACACAGTTCCGGCTGGTCTGGTGCCGGGAAGTGTGGCCTAATATGCAAATGAGTTCCTGCTGGGTTTTTTCTACAAAAAAGCCCTGGAAACTGTTAAGGAAGGAAGACTTTTGCTCTAAATTGTAAATTTTAGAATTATTGTTTCTGGTCTGTTATCTAGTGAAGAGTTCATTTGGGAACCTAATCTTTGAAGCTGCTGCACAGAGTGTTCAGCTGGAGACTTCCTGGGCCACCAACAAAGGTAAAGAAATGGACTTTGGGGATGATAAGCTGTGAAGGAGGGAAAAGTTATTGTTTGTACTGTAAAAGGTCACTGTCCTGTTGTGCCACTAAGATCTTAAGTTTCTGTCACATGGTATGATGCTAAATGAAAAGTATTTTTCCTCTTTATGAATTATTTCAAGATTCATTCCAAGTTCTGCCCCACAGAACGAAAGTTACAGCTGGGAACTTTTAGATTATTACATTAACTCATTAAAACACTATAGTGATCTAGCAACTCCTGATACTTTATTTTAAAATCCCCAATAGCACTCTGGTGTGGGGGAACAACAACTGTGTGGGCTGAAGCAAAGAAAATGATGCCCATGAGGGTGAGAACTACCAAAATGAGCACCTTCCAATCCACACTGCATCCAAATAGGCTTTGAACATGATGTCTCCAAAATGACCACAGCAAACCAGGTTTAGAAATGATCCTCAAAGAAAAGCAAAATACAGAAGCAGGATAAACAGAGAATGGTGGTGTTGTGTGGATGCTCCCTCAAACAGTGCTGCTATAAGGAAACCAAGATGGATAAAACATTCATGTGGAAGCAGCTGCAATATATTTTCTTCATTTTTAATTCATGTGACAAATCAATTGCAGCTCCATATGTTTTTAAATGTCTGCAATAACAATTTGACTTTCAGGTTAACCAATTTGCCATTTTCAAATCTCTCCTTTAATGATGCTGAAGTGCTATTTAAGTTTGCCTCATGAGACTCTATCTGATATGGTAAGATTGTATAAAGGCTGCAAGTAATGCCATAGTATAAGCCATGCACCACCACTCTGATCACAGGCATTTGAATTAAAGACTATCCATCATACGTCTGTGGTCAGAACCAACTATAAATTAATTCCAGATATTTTGTTCCAAGGTATTTATTGCTTCTAAGTGGGGACATAAAATATAACCACAAAAGGGAAACAACTTTCATTAACAATACTACAGGGAAAAGGAGGAGGTCTTTCCTTGATAAAGAGAGGACCAAATATACTAAATCCTGACTGCTGTATAAACACACAGGTTTTAAACATTTTTTGAGAATTTTGTTTCCACAAAGAGGTTTTGGAATTCCGTTCTACCATGTTCCCCCAGAAAAAAAAAAGCTCTGGCTTCAAATTCATTAGAACTCTTATCTTCCTTAGTCCTTGAAAATAGGAGACATCGTTCAGACTTTTTTAAAAAAATTGCATTGCTGAATGAACCATCCTGCTTGTTATTTCAACCAGGAGGAAGATATGAAAGACACCATTTTCAACAACGTATCACCACAGAATGCTAAAAATTCTCCATCCCTCTTTTTGAGTGCCATTTTCCTTCAACCTTCTCTGTCACACAGTACAAGTTATGAGCAACACTCACTGGCCTCTACAGGCAGCGGTTTCCTGGCTGCTTGTTGGGCTGGATCTGATGGGTTTTGTAGTAGCCTTGTAAATTGAAATGAGTCATTCCTGAAGGGCAAAGGTTGCCAGGCCTCATGCTGAAGTGCACATGTTTTACTGAAAAGAAAACTAACAAAAGCAGGTTTTGTAGCAGTTCAGCAAAGGAAGAAGATATCAACAAATTGACAAAGCAGCATCTGGGATTTTGTATCCCAGCATGAATTAGACAGTTTCATTGCACAGCTGGGGTATGATGCAAAAACCCTGTCACTCAATATAAATAACAATAGGAGAAAACAGCCCCCCTAAGCTATGCAAATCACATAGCTAATCACAGTTTCAAAGACTGATAAGGATTATCCAGAGGACACGAACTTTGTACAAAATATCCCAAGTACTATCTGGAACATATAGCTATGATGGCTGAACCAAGGTCATGTGTTTTAGGGTCTCATTATACAAGACATCGGAGCCTCCGGGGAGATTTTGCCCCCCCCCGGAGGGAGAGCGGGCTGTTAGGCGCACTTTCGGCGCGTCTGGGAGGGGCGGGGCTTCCGCGCTTGCTTGGAAGCCTCCGCTTCTTTCCCTGCAGTCCTCTTCGGGTGCTTGGAGGAGCAGGGAGTGTGTGCTTGAGCTCCTTGACTGCACCTGATGGGGATTAGGCTGGCGAGGCCGATTCAGCGTGTGCGGATTGAGATCGTCGGGAGCGGCGTGGGATCAGTTACTTCATTGTGGTGGAGTAGTTTAAGGGCTGCTTGCCTCATGCTTCAGCCCAGCAGAGTGCATTAGGGCTGAGGCGTTTTTTGGGGCAGCGGTGGGGGAGAGGTTGCCTTATTAATAAGGGGCAATCTTTACCTCCTGGGGTTTTCTGCCTTTGAGGGTGTTGGGAGCTCCCTTGCAGAGGGATTTTTTAGCCATTTTGGGTTCCTTAGAGGTGGTGATTAGTGGGAGAGGGGCCCGGCCATCTTGTGGGTGTCTGGGAGGTTGTCCTTTGGCTGAGACTCGGCGGCCATTTCTGGGGGGTTCTTCCTTCTTCTTGGCGGCCATTTTAGATATAGTGAGGTGGCGGCCATTTTAAGCAACGGAGGCAGAGGCCATTTTAAGTGCAGATTTAAGCCCCCTTCCCCCCCTTCTTTTTTGGGTGATAATTGGAGGCTCTGGTGGTGTTTTCTTTTGTAACTCCCCATTGCGGATCAGAGTGGTTGCTGGGGTTGCAGCAGTTCATATTTTCTCCTTAATTGGTATTTGGGCTGTGATCTTTCGCGATCATGTCTGGTCGTAAAGGTGGTGGTAAATCAAAGGGGAAGAGGCCTGCCCCTAAGGCTCCTAGACCACCCCCAAAGCGTCCTCCGCCCTCCTCGCCAGCGGATGAGGAGGTGGAGGATGAGGTGAATGCAGTCATTTTTCAGAGACTGCAGGCCCTGGAGCGGGCATCGGGGTTTCCACCTTCTCAGATGCCTAAGAAGGGGCGGGTCCCTAAGCGTGCTTTGCAAGTGGATATATTGACCCGTTTATCTATTTTGGAGGGCAGGTCATCTGCATCTTCGACTGGAGGAGCTGTAGGGCTTGTTGGCTCAGATGTGGGAGCGGGTCCGTCATCTGGGGTGCTCGGTGCCGGGTCTGCGTTGGTGCCAGCTCTGCCTCAGGGTAAGTCAGGGGATAATTCACTGCCTTACACTGGGCCTGTGTGGCCCTGGAGGGCTTGGGGATCTGCGGCTCCTAATGGGGCAGGGGCTACACCGGGTAGTGCTGGTGCTCCTTCATCTTTAGGTTTGGGGCAGCAGGGCAACTGGATGTGGTCACAGGGCCAGTTTGGTCCATTGGGAAATTGGCCTGGGGCGGGGCAGCAGGGGGCAGCAGCGGGGCCGTCAAGTGGATGGGATTTCCCATCTCCTTACGGGATGGTTCCCTTTGGGGCTATGCCCTTTGGTGAGGTGGCCTTGCCCTTGGGGGATCACTTGCTGCCGGCCATGAGGGAAAAAATCCTAAAAGGAGAATATGTAGACGTATTCTCCCTCTTATTTAGGGAATTGGAAAAGAAGGACAAGGAGAAGTTGGATGATAAAGAGAAGGAGAAGCTGAAGAAAAGGAAGGTTGATAGGGCCTGGGCCAATTGGCTTCCGGGGTTTTTCATATATGCGGGAGTGATAGCACGCGCGCAGCCCTGGCGGGCCGCTGCATTGATTCAATATATGGACATCATATACAAGGGGTATACGATGTTCAGCGGTCCGGCCTGGATCCAATATGACCAGGAGTTCAGGATGAGGGCCGCTTTGTACCCTTCACTCCCTTGGGATCGGATTCACCAGCAGTTGTGGCTGCAGGTGATGTCACCTGCTCGGCCCAATTTGGGGGACCAATCTGACAGTGATCACCTTGTAGCCAAGGATTCCTCTTCTCCTTCCAGTGCTTCAGTATCCTCCTGCAGTGCTGTGGGACAGGCGGTTCAGCCCCGCTTGCTCTGCTGGGAGTTTGGGGCCCAGGGGGTGTGCAGTCGTAAAGCTTGCCAGTTCAAGCACGAATGCCCCCTGTGCGCCGGCCCACACTCTTTCAACAACTGCCCGAGAGTCCGGCCGCGCAAGGGTCATAAGGGTTCTTCTCAATCTGGGGAAAGGCCTCAGCCCGATGAAGGTGGGTCCTCTTAAGGAATGGCTTTGCAGGTACCCACGTAAGGGGGGCAGTTTATATTTGTTAAAGTTTTAGTTCCAGGTAGGGATTTAAGTTATCAGGGGGTAAGGTAGCTCTGAGGTTGTGAAGGGTTGTTGTTCTGCCATTTTGAGGGTAGCCCTCTGGCAAGACATCAATTTTGGGGTTGTTTGGAGTGAGGTTTTGTTTCCATTTTTTAGAATCGGCGCGGCCTCTATGGCTGCTGCCCTGGGTTATCCTTCTTCGTCCATTCAGCCCTGGCCGTTGGCGGTCTCAGGCTTACAAAAGTACTATTCGCCCCTTTGCTCCGCTGGTAGTTTTTTCATAGGAGTGGGGGGGGGGGTAGTTTAAGTTTGGGTTTTATAACTTGTCTGTTTTTCCTTTTAGATGCTGTTGTTCCTGGCCAGAGGAGCAGAGTTCTCATATGTGGGCACAGTCAAGCCCGGAGAACTGCTGTTGGCTCTCAGCTGGGGCTCAGCAAATATGTTACGGTGAATGGCGGGGGCGCAGGGGTCTTCAGTGGCCTGGCTTGCTCCCCCCCTTTTTTATTTCATGGGTGTTTGGGCCCTCCTCCGCAGGTATTAATGGTTCACCTGGGAGGGAATGATCTCGGGCTGATTAAAGGCAAGGCTTTGATCTTGCAGGCCCGAGACGATTTCAAGTACATAAGGAACAGATGGCCCGGTACCATTATAGTTTGGTCGGCCATGATTCCGCGCTTGGTGTGGCGCAGTGCATGGAATCCAGCTGGTTTGAAAGGGCTCGTTACAGAGCAAATAAGGGGATTTGCAAGGTTTTGGAGGGTGGTTTGGGCCACTATTTGCCCCATCCAGATATTTCTAAGGAATGTACTGACATCTACAGAGGGGATGGGGTACATCTCTCGGAAAAGGGCAATATGCTTTTCCTGAGGGATTTGCGGCAAGGGCTTGTGTTGGTGTTGTGCCTTTTGGTGGGTGCTAAGCCCTAAGTAGAGACTTGGCCTTAGTGGTGGCAGGTTTTACGGGGTTTATGGCACCATGTGGCCTGGGGAGGACCGGTTAGCCTCCCCCCTTTGGGGAGTTAGGGGTCTGACAGGATCAACCTTTGGTGTGGCCCGAGGTGTGTGAATGCAGACTGTCCTGGAGACTCGATTGGATGGGTGCCTTTCGCTGAGACTCACGTCTGGTGTCTGGGCCCTCCGGTGCAAGCCTCCCTGCTGGGCCTGCCTGATGGGAGCTGTGACACACAGCTCCGGCCGGGGGGCCGGGTCTCTCGCCTGCTGAAAAAGGCAGGGGAGCGGTCTGAGGAGACCACTGGCCCTGACCTGGCCACAGTTCGGTTGCCCTTGCTGTTTGCAGTGTTATTCAATAAAAGTGGCCCATATTTTCACCAATATAATTGTGTCCGTTTCTTTATTCCGACTTGGGGGGGGCAAAAAGCACTCCTCCAACTCAAGTTTTTGAAATTAATTTTTCATTATCTCCAAGCAGAACTTTTTCCATTTCTGTTTGCTCTCATCTTATTCCTTCAGTTTTAATATCGTTTTCCACCAAACTCTTTATTTGTTGCATTTGAAACCAATCGTATTTGTTATTCCACTCCACAGCAGTTTTCAATTCTATTTTGCCACTTTGTATTTTTAATAGTTGATTGTATGACAGCCGTTTTTCCTCACCTGTCGCAGCTGTTATTTTTATCACTTCTGCTGGCACTATCCATAATGGTTTTCTTTCATCACCATATTTCTTATACTTCATCCAGGTATTCAACAAATTATTTCTTATATAACGGTGAGAGAAAAAAAACTATCCATTTTTTCTTCCCATAATACATATAAGCGTGCCAGCCGAATTTATTTCCATGATCTTCCAACGCTAAAAGTTTTTTATTCAACAGCGTCACCCAATCTTTTATCCACACTAAACAAACTGCTTCATGATATAATCTTAAATCTGGTAATTGGAATCCCCCTCTTTCTTTAGCATCTATTAAAACTTTCATTTTAATCCTTGGTTTCTTCCCAGCCCTTACAAATTCTGAAATCTTCCTTTGCCATTTGTTAAATTGTTTACTGTCTTTCACAATCGGAATAGTTTGAAACAAATACATTATTCTCAGCAAAATATTCATCTTAATTGCAGCTATTCTTCCAAGCAATGGCAAGTTAAGTTTATTCCATTTTATCATATCTTCATCCATTTTACGCCATAGCTTTTCATAGTTATTTTTGAACAGGTCAATATTCTTCATTGTTATTTCTACACCCAAATATTTTACTTTAGAGGTAACTTCACATCCTTTTAGTCTCTGCAACTCCTTTTGTTTATTTACTTGCATATTTTTATATAAAATTTTTGATTTTTCTTTATTAACATAAAATTCCACCAGTTCTCCATATTCTTGTATTTTAGCTAACAACAAAGGTGTTACTTGTGTAGGATTTTCATTTATAAACATTATATCATCTGCAAATGCTCTATATTTGTAAATAAATCCTTTAACTCTCAACCCTTCTATTTCTTTATCATCTTGTATTTGCATCAATAAAATTTCAAGAGTCATTATAAACAACAAAGGTGAAAGCGGACAAGCTTGTCTTGTACCTTTGCTGATTATCATTTCATCTGTAAGATCTGCATTTATACATAACCTTGCATGTTGTTCAGTATATATTGCCTTTATCATTCTTATAAAGTTTTCCCCCAACTCTATTTTCTCCATTACTACAAACATAAAGTCCCAGTTCAAATTATCAAAAGCTTTCTCTGCATCCACAAAGAATAATGCAACTTCATTCTCTGGATGTCTTTCATAATATTCTACAATATTTACAACAGTTCTAATATTGTCTCTTATTTGCCTTTTAGGGAGAAATCCCGCTTGCTCTTCCTTTATGAAATTTATCAAATATTGTTTAAGTCGTTCTGCCAAAATTTTTGTATATATCTTATAGTCATTATTTAGTAATGAAATTGGTCTATAGTTCTTTACATTTGTGACATCTCTATCTTCCTTAGGAATCAACCTGATAGTTGAAATTTTATTTGGTGATATCAAATTTTTCCCTGTTTTTTTAATGTCAGAGTCAAAGGTAACCCGTGCAAGGGCTGCCTCATTGGAGATGCAAGATCAGTTGGAAGCAATGGAAGCTAGGATGATGAAAGGGGTGGAAAAGGTGATAAATGCTTGCAAAAAAGAACTTAAAAAAGATATTGAGGACTTTAAAAAAGAAATGGAAGAGCTTAGAAATGGAACAGTGGTGGTGTCAAAAAACGTGCAGGAGGTAGAAGGGAAAGTTAAACTCCAGGATTCCACCTTATTAAAAATGCAAGAAAAAATAACAATCCATGACTGTAAATTGATGGAGACACAAATGCGTCTGAGAGGAGTACCTGAAGAAGGAACAGACTTAAAAGAACATGTAATAAAAAAAATTGCTGATTTCTTGGAGAAAGATCCTGAAGGGACTAGAAATATGTATGATTATATGTATAGAGTGAATTCATCATATGCCAAGAAAAATAACTTACCAAGAGATGTGGTTATAAGA
The DNA here is from genome assembly GCF_032191835.1 of Heteronotia binoei. Classification (NCBI taxonomy): domain Eukaryota; kingdom Metazoa; phylum Chordata; class Lepidosauria; order Squamata; family Gekkonidae; genus Heteronotia; species Heteronotia binoei. The sequence goes on from NC_083224.1 coordinate 105,082,001, forward strand.
TATATGACAAAATAAATGGTGGGGAAAATCTTGAATAAAAATTTTGAAACAACATTGACAGTGGGAGGAAGAATTGAATAAAAATTTTGAAAAGACATTGACAGTGGGAAGAATAATGAAAGAATTGCCAAGACAAGTGATAAATAACAGGCGAACATATAAGAAATTAACAGAAAAACTACGTGACAATGGAATGAGGTATAGATGGATAATACCTGAAGGTTTGAGCTTTGAGCTACAAGGAAGGATTACAATTACAAATACACAGGAGCTACGTAAATTTTATAAAGAGAATAAAGAATTTGCACCATGATGAATTATAAATTATTATCTTGGGATGTAAATGGACTAAATTCACCACAAAAAAGAAAGATAATATTTTATTGGATTAAAAAACAAAACTGTAATATAATTTGTTTACAAGAAGTTCATATTAAACAAAAAGATTCTAAATTTTTATGGAATAAAAATTGAGACTGGAATTTTTTTCATTGGCTGAACAGAAGAAAATGGGTGTGATTTTTTATATTAAACAAGAATTGGACCCAAAAATAATATTTAAAGATAAAGATGGAAGATTTGTGGCAGTAGAAGTAATAATAAGTGCGAAAAAAACCTTATTATTGGGACTGTATGCACCAAATGGTGCAAAAGATGTATTTTTTAAAGACATTATAAAACAACTTGATGAAGTGACATATGGCCAGCTCATGATTAAGGGAGACTTTAATGGAACAATTCAGAATACATTGGACAGATATGGGGAAAAAATAACAATAAAGAAGGGAAATTGCCAAAATCCTTCTTTGAACTGGTTAAACGAGAAAACCTGGAAGACATATGGAGAAAATTTAATCCTGAAGTATGAGATTATACATTTTTTTCAGCAAGACATTTTTTTCAGCAATACTTGACATGTTATGGTGTACAAAGAACTTAGGCCTTATAACTAAGAAAATAGAGATCTTACCAAAGATAGGAGCAGATCATAACCCAATATTATGGATTACAAAATTGTCTAAAAAAGTGAGAAGATGGAGATTAAATGAAGATTTACTACAAAATAAAGAATTAGTGACATCTCTAGAAAATGAAACTAAAGCTTTCTTCCAAATAAATGATAAAGATGATATAGAATTTTAGATGGTGTGGGATGCTTATAAAGCCGTAATGAGAGGAATATTGATTACATTAAACAATAAGGACAAAATGGCAAAAGAAAAACAGATGTTGGACATTCAAAATGAAATAAAGAAAAAAGAAGGGGAACTGAGGAAAAAGCCAGGGAAAAAGAAAATTATAAGGGAGATTACAATACTACAAGCACATATGAGACATTTGTTAAATAAGGAATTGGAATGGAATTTGAAAAAATTACAACAGAAGTCCTTTGAGGGAGCGAATAAATCTGGAAAGTATTTGGCCTGGCAACTGAAGAAAAAGAGAGGAAGTAAAATTATTAATAAAATTGTGGTTGATGGAAGAGAGATGGTAGATCAAGAAGGAATAAAGAGAGAAATTTTCAAGTACTATGCTAAATTATTTTAAAGTGTTAAAGTAAAGAAGGAAAGGATGGAAGCGTATTTGCAAAAGATTAAAATATCACCCTTAACTGAATATATGAAAAAAAAAATTGAATGATCCAATTGAAAAAAATAGAAATTGAAGCAGCGATTAATGCAATGAAAATTGGAAAAGCACCTGGGCCAGATGGATATACGGCAATTTAAAAAAAAAAAAATTAAAGAAGAATTAGTACCGAAACTTCAACATTGATGATTATGATAAGAATAAAAGGGAAAATACCAAATACATGGAAGAAAGCTGTAATTTCTTCCCATGCCACTTTCAACAGCAGAAAGAGTGTGTGTGTGTGTGGGGGGGGGGGGTAGGGTTGTTTGTCTTGCTGCCAGTTCTACACAGACACATAGAACTAGCAGTGAGACAAACAGCTCCTCCATCACAATTCTTCTTCTTCTTCCTGTTGAAAGTGGCACAGGATGGCAGGGAGAGAAGGCTAAAGCCCCATGCCATGCTGTGCAGTCCATCCCCCTCCCACACACACTATTTTGAATTTGATTCCTAGTCAAACAGGAAACACAAGTCAGGTTGGGGGAATCCCCAACAGACTTGCATTTAATGTTTCATGTAATGAGACCTTTAATTGTGGGCCACTAGGAATCCCATATGGGCCTGCAGGATTTCACATGTAAAACTAAGCAAACCTAAGTCTGACAATACCATCTGCCCCAATACCATCTCTGTTCTCTCAGGCCAAGTACATCTCATACCTTCAACAGTGCACCCAAGAATTAGATTTCTTTTCCAGTGAGAATTTAAGTGAAATAGCTTGTGATGAATTTGGTTTTCATCTTTTGTACCTTTGTCATGGTGCATAAGTGATGATTCAGCCACTGTTAACACATCTTTGGTTTGCTTCAGGCTCAGGTAATTATCAGCCTGAGGTCAAGTAAACAATTGTATTTGTAATTAAAACTCATGGGATTTAAGCTTCTTTAATTTAATGCAGCTTTTTCTCATGGAAATTAGCATTCTGTTGAATGCAATGGCAATGGCAAGTCACATTATCAAACAATGTCAGAATGTTTCTACTCAGTTCAGTTCAGTCCTTTATTGGCATAAAAGCAATAATGATTCACAATCAAAAGTAGGTACAAAGGCCTGAAGTATAGTAAGAACAATACATAAAGCAATCAATTAAAACGGCAGCCAATAATAATGTATCTACTATTAGAGAGCCATACTATATATCAATATTTAACAAAAAACCAAAAAAAAAACCAGGGTGATTTTAGTGTAGAATGTCAGCTTGGGGACTGGGCTAAACCAGGATGAAAGGTCTAGGCGAAACTGGTCCCTGTGTATGGGTGGGGTTGCCGTGAGTCAGTTGCAACTTGAAAGCTACATCTTCTACAGATATAGAGAATGGCACCTTTCAAGGAATTCCTGTCCTAGATCCATGAAGGCACTGAGATTCCAGATTCCTGGTCTGATTGCACCTTTATCCTATACCTGATACTTGTTGCACACCACTCAGCCATACTGCTACCATTATGAGGGGAGCAGTCAAGAAGAAAGTAGTATACACTATGAGGCCCAAGGGAAATTTCAGAGGACTACAAGACCATGAACCTAAATCCAGAACTTTTCTTTGGGCAGGAACACAGTTCCAGCAGGCTTGGCATCAGGGGGTATGGCCTAACATGCAAATGAATTCCTGCTGGGCTTTTCCTACAAAAAAAAAGCCCTACCTAAATCCATATCAGACTGGCTGCATGCATAAAAGGTATGTTCCCACATACTAATGCTCATTAAGTTGTCTAGAATATTTTAGTCAGCCTTAGGACTCAGTTGGCAATACCTACATGAAACATAGAATAATAACATAAAACAATGAAAGGATTCATGGTTTTGATAATGCATGTAAGTGGAAGCATTACTGTCAAAGGGAAGAGCAGGAATCAGGACAAATGTCATGGGAATTACCATGTCCCCCACAAAGACCAACATTTCCCTGAATTTTGCTGTATTTTTAACAATTTTAATAGCTTTTTAAAAGACCAAAGCCTAAGCCAGCTATGAACCCCATGGGGCTCAATGAAAATCTAATTGCACCCAGTATGCCAGTGTAACTTTGAAATTAACCAGCAGTGAGGGACAAGTCACCTCATTCTTTCCAGCCCTGGAATTTGAATGTAAATGACTTTTGGATACTGCTGGAAAAGTAGCACAATACAGATTGAGAATAGTTTACTTTATTAGCCCCTAAACATGCTGCAAATATTGCTACAGATTTCTCTACATTGGAAATGTGAGGTCAGTATGACTAAAAAGGTACAATCTAGCATAGCTAATGCCAAACTATTCAAATTTGTATTGTACTTGTAAAGCGCACAGCACTTTCAACCTGTTTGGGTAATTCCACAGAATCAAGAGGTTAATAAAAACACAGAATTCCATAGCCTTATTCACAGATGACAATGCATGCAAGTACAATCCTTATACAGTGTAGAGTTTTGTCTTCTTTGCACTTGTGTTTAGTAATCCCCATGTTACATTCAATGTTGCACAGCTGTGTGATTTAAACCCCACATTTATTTACATGCTGATTCCTGCTTTCATTTGTAAAGGAAACATGTCTTCTGTCATGGGTGCTGGGGATCCTGCAGAGGAAGTTGAGCCTGCAGAAGAAACTGTGCCCCTGCCACCTGCACCAGTGCCCCTGCCTCCTGCTGGAGAAGATCCCAGCCCCCCTGCCTCGCTCTCTCGGGTGGCGCGTGTGCATGACCGCCTCCGTCAGGACCTCAGGGATCAGAGGATGGCGGCACGCTCACAAGCAAGACGCCCCCTGAGCCCTGAGTTTTGAGAGGATTCTGGCCCTTCTAAGAGCAAGGATGCTTGAGTTGCAACAGGATCCTGGCTGCCTCTCTGAGCCAGCAATTAGCCCAAATGGGCAACAGCCAGCAGAGGGCTATATAGCTGTAGGCTTTGGGAGGAGGCTTTGTGGAAGCAACTAGTCATCTCCCTGACGTTCTAGCATCCACTCCGGCTTGACTTTGGTTTCTGGACTCCCTGACTTTGGCTTGTGACTTCTGGACTCCCTGACCTCGGCTTCTGGACCTTGGACCTGTGATACTTGTACAGTGATTTGGATTTGGCACCTCGGACCCTCCTGCTTACTGGCTACAGACCTCGGACTGCCCCTGGACTTTGCCTGACCCGGCCCCAGCTGTGACATCTTCTGTTTTTTAGGTAAAGGGAGTCCCCTGTGCAAGCACAGTTGTTTCCGACTCTGGGGTGACATCGCATCACAACATTTTCACGGCAGACTTTTTACAGGGTGGTTTGCCATTGCCTTCCCCAGTCATCTACACCTTACCCCCAGCAAGCTGGGTACTCGTTTTACCGACCTCAGAAGGATGGAAAACTGAGTCAACCTTGAGTCGGCTACCTGAACCCAGCCTCCACCAGGATCAAACTTAGGTTGTGAGCAGAGCTTGGACTGCAATACTGCAGCTTACCACTCTGCACCACGAGGCTCTCTTTTTTACAAGTGTATATTTAGGTTGTTCAGGTATTCTCTAGGTCCATGCACACAACCTGTGCAATCCCTAGCAGAGTCTAGTAAAACAGTTTGCTGTTTGTAATGGATCAGTAAATTGTTTTGTACCTTTAAGATAAAACCTCATAGGAAATGTAGTTTAGGTACTTTTGTTTAGGTACTTTTGTGGTAGTTTAGGCCAGCATTTGTAGCTCATGTACTGTTACATTAACTCACTCATTGGCTCAAGTTAGAAGCTGGGAAAACTCAGTTAATTGACAATTTCCTGTCTTTGTTTTGATCTCTTCATCGACAAAATGATGCACAAAAGCAATATCTTTCCACCGCAAAACCATCATCATCTTCATAGTTTATTTACAGTCTCAAGACCAGGATACAGTATAAACATAATATGGAGAAGTAAAAACAGACATAATATACGACGTAAAGATCTAAGTTTAAAAACCTTTAAAATGCAAATCCTGCATTCTAAGAATTGATTAACAGAACTCAGTGACTGTATATGTAATCTCTGGATTCTTATCTGATAAGAGCCAATAAAGTCTTGCTTTGTTTGTATTAATATAACCATGTGTCCTATCAACTAATGGAGTAATAATTCTATAATGAACCTCCCTATAATACGGGCAGCTATGCTCTACAGATTCAACCTCGCTTAAGGGGCATGAATATAGCCTTTCAGAGTAAGGGATTTTATTGTGCTTGCTTTACATAACTGCAGACGGAAGGGCAGAACTTCTAGCTAAGGCAAATACCCTTCTAAGATTTCTTCTTTCCACTGAAGTCAGATATGATGCTTATAGTGCTTTTGATATTTAGCAACACCCCAAGTTTTAATGCACTGGAGATGTCAGACTGTCGTTGTATATCCTCAATTCTATGTTGAATTAGCCCTTTAGCTTGTTCAAATCCGTAAGATAAAAGTAGCTGAGGTGAAAAGCCAATTCTATGAATATGGCTGTGAACTGCCTTGAGCCAATTGGATTGGAAATCATCCTGGAAAATCAGAAGAAACAGGCCTTGTGGGTTAAAATGACCTTTCAGCCACATATAGATGGATAAAATACAAATCCTAGCTTCAAACCTGAGATTACCAGATTCCAATTATATCCAAGCATTGGATACGCAGTTTGGAACTTGCAGAACAGCTCTTAAAAATTTGGGCTGAACTGTTTCTTGTGGGGCAAGCATGAGGAGGGTGGTCCTAAAAATGTTCCATAGAGCATTTGGCCTTATATAACTTCAGGGCTGCAGGAACAAAGTATCCGCCATGAGTTTGAAAAAATTTCAGTATGGCATTTGCTGATCTTTCCCCTAGATTGGCAACATATTTGCTGTGCTTAACCCTAGAACCAGAGGCCTGTAAAACTACACCCAAGTATTTAAAACTGTCAACTTGTTCTATCTGATATCCATTTATTGCCCAATTCCTGGGTTTTGATCTGCTCCCAAAGGCTACAGTTTTTGATAGTTTATTGTGAGTAGTTCTTCTCAGAATATGCTGAACTTCCTTAGGGCTCGTCTAAGACAAACTGGGGTTCGAGATAATATCACAGCATCATCAGCATACAGTAAAACGGATATATGCTGGTTTGCAAGTTTAGGGGGATGAAGATCAGATGTATTGAGCCAACTTGCTATATTGTTGATATAAAAAATAAACAAAGCTGGAGCTAGTAGACATCCTTGCCTAACACCTCTGAAGGTTTCTATAGAGTCAGTAAGATGGCCAAATCTACTGCATCTGACTCTTAAGAAAGTATGATCATGCAGGGCCTGTAATAGAAACAAAAGTCTTTTGACAATATTTGAATTTAAGAGCTTATTCCAGAGCTGGGGTCTAGAAACAGAGTCAAAGGCAGATTTAAGATTGACAAAGGCAGCATATAACGATGTTGCTCCTCTGGCTGAATGTTTCTCAATTAGGTGCTGTAGTGTAAGACAGTGATCAAGTATAGACCTACCTGGTCTGAAGCCTGCCTGTTCAGCAACCAAGGTATTTTCTTGTTCTAGCCAGTCTAAACATTTATCCAATAAATGACCTGCATAGAGTTTACTTATGATGTTTAACAGACTAATTGGTCTATAGTTTGATGGGTCCTCCTTCTTACCCTTTTTATAAAAAGGGACAACTATAGCTAAACCCCAAGACTTGGGGATATGACCCATATTATCGAAAGGGAACTAAAAAGGAGGCCTACCAGTCCTTGTTCTCTTTCAGTCTCTTGTTCTCTTTCAGAAGTTCTGGTGGAATACCACCTGATCCTGGGGCTTTTGCATTTTTCAGCCAACCAATAAGGGATTCAATCTCACCAGTTGTTACAAGGGACCATTTTGGGATATTTTCTAATGTTACCACCAGTGAAGAGTGAGCAGCATCATTGTACAAGTCTCTGAAAAAGAAGACCCATCTATCTGCAGGGATACAGGCAACCATTGGAGACTGAGCATCTGATGCTCTACAAGTGACTAACTTCCAGAAAAGGGATGTATTTTTGCCTTTGGCTGCGTTAATAAGCTCTCCCCACAATTCTTTGGAATACTCTTTATTTAATTTATACTCCTTTTTGGGGGACAACAGTTGGGAAAGAGTTTCTTGCTTAGCTCCCTCATCAGCACTTCAGTATTGGTGATAGACCCTATTCAAAGCCGTTTTAGCTGTTATGCATTTTTTATTAAACCATGGTTTAGATAAATTAAAAGGCTTAACAAGCTTTTCTGATGAGGAATGGAAGAGAAAAGGATGTATGTTTTGTATGAGATTTTCATACACTTCTATAGGGTCTTGAACTATCGTTGAATACCCTGGTGCTTGACAGGAGTCCAGTAGGCTTCCTGAATTCAGAAGTTCTTTAAACACTGAGCTAGAGTGGGGGACCATCTCACTCAGCAGCCAGACCTTTCTGTAGGCTGAACCATGATGAAATATCTGGAGGTCAAATGAGGGTCCTCAGAATCTAAAGGACCCACAAAAATAATGGGAAATGATCACCCTCCAGGTATGGGAGTACTTGGAATTTCTCAACCTGAGAAACTAAGGTTCTACAGGTCATAATGTAGTCAATTGTACTTACTTTGCACCTGCCATAAACGTGAATTCACCAGGGGAATCATTGTCAGTAGATCCATTTAAAATGCAGAGTCCTAACATAAAAACAAATTTTAAAAGATAAGCCTCCGCATAGTTTGCTTGTTGGTCTTTAAACACTCTGTCATGGCTCAGAGACTCCAAAGATTCCCCTGATGTGCTGATCTGCAGCTTAAATTTAGCTATCAAAAGAGCATCATTTGGGCCCAAACAGGCATTCAAATCACCACCTAGAAGTAACATGGCCTCAGGGTGCTACAGTATTAGGGCCCTGACATAGCTTTCTAGGGACATCCAATTTTCCTCTATCTCAGATTTTTACTTAGAGGGGGTAGATAACTGTTTATAATCATCAGGTTTTTCCTTCCCCAAGATAGATTCATGGCCGTTGCCAATTGCCCCAAGGGAGGTTTTGCTATAAATTTTACTTTTAAGGATGCCGATATTAAAATACCTAACCTCCCTTTCAAGCGTCCCAGTCCACGCCCTGGTGCTGCATTAACTCTATCAGAATTAAAACCTCCTAAAACTAAATCACCATCTGACCATTCTTGTACAAGAATAATATTGTAGTTCCAATGAAAAAAAGAAATATCTGAGTACTGAGAGATGCATCATGTCCATCCAGCCACATTCCAGGATAGAAGTTCAAGGGCAGCAGTCTCTTTCTGAGTCCCTTTAGATTTATACTGTCATGCTTGGGAGACTGCTCTTGAGATTTCTTGAGTTTCCTGCTCAGTTGGCCCAGGAGTCATGTCTTCCAAATTTGATGAAGTTAGATTGATAAGAGCTCCTCCTTCTGAGATCTTATAAGCCTTTGGGGGCAGCTGCATATCAAGCGCTTGTTGGATAACCTTAGTTGTTAAGGAAATATCAAAGTAACAGAGAGGTTGTTCATAAGGTTAGAAGTCTCAGGCTGTTGGATAGCATTATCTTGGGTATTACAGCATTGTAAAACAGATTAAATTTCCATTAGGTCGATTAAGTCCTTCAGGAGTTCAGCACTTTTTGATGTTTCATGCAAGGTTTGTTTCATCTCACTAATCAAATTGGTAAATGATTTGGAGCATAATGTTGATTTTCCACTGCTATCCATAGAAAATATCACAGCTTTGTCCATATGCTGTGGTTTCTGAGTTTCCTGAGAACCCCTATCAGATGGAACACGGCCACCACCACTTGAGAGGAGAGGGCTCTTTCTTGTGTCCTGAAAAACTCTAATTGGGTGAATGCCAAAAGTGCCCAAGAAGCATCTCATTTTTAGCAGCTTCCATGGGATAGTTGGTTTCCAAAATAGAAGAACCATTCTTCTGATTGAAGGATGATTAGGAATTCTTTCAATTTGTTCCAGATCAACCTCATCAGCCTCCAACCTCAATAAACGGCATAGTGAGAAAATCACTTCTTGTCTGCTGTTCCAAAGGCCTGCATTTACTGCAATTTGAGCAATTTCTAGGGCAACCTGAGAACTTTTCCAAATCAGAGAGTCCTGAGAGAAATGCTGGTCTACAACTCCATCATTTGGAGATGAAGGATGGCAAGGAGCAGCACTAGAGTATCTCATTTGCAATGGCTGAGAACCAGTTTCTCCTTCAGGTGAATGTTTTAATGCTGCTGAAAGAAGCTTCCTCCAAATTTCTCTTGAGCAAATTTTCCAGGCTAGCCAAATTGGCTGATATCATATTTAGTTGCTGGAAAATGGCTATGACTGTCACAGCTATTAGAAGACACTGATCCCCAATCAGTTTAATTGTCTGCTTTTATAGTTTCTCTGTTTTTTCTTAAGGCTGCAGGATTTAAAGGGCTTGAATTCAAAGTAGGTTCCTGGTGGGGAATAGCAGTCTCTCCCACACTTTCAGCAGATGCCACATTATTTAGAAATGGAACTTGCAGAGAGCTAGAGGGCTTCAGGTCTTCTAAATACTTCAATACACTGAACCTGTTTTTCGAAGAAGGAATCCCCTCCCACAGAGCTCCGTCATTTAAAAAGTTATCCATGTGAAGCTGCTTTGGAGACTTATTAAAAGATGTTATCGGAGAGCCAGAGTTTGAATCATTTCTATTTCTTTTCTTAGTCATTTTAGCAGCACCGAAACAACACACAAAGGCAAAGGGCTGCAGCAACTAATTTCTCTGTAATTAGAGACTGTCAAAAGGATTTACAGCTGCAGCTCCAGCATTTGCAGTGGCCTCTTTAAGTCTTATCTGTAAGCAAAACAAACTGTTCAAACTACAGGGTTACCTTATTATACTATTCTAACTTGGAGGGTAACCCTGTAAGATAAAACAAGTCCAAAAGATAAGAAAAAAACCTTAATGCCTTGGAGCTCCGTGAAAAGCGTCTGAGCAGGACACTGCCCTGACCAGAAGTCCCACTGCAAGATCTAAGAAAATGAACTCTACCTTTATGCAAGACAAACTGCATTATCCAGCCTGCTGATAGAATGTCAGTTCCAGTCTCTTTCTGCGGTAGAATAAAATCAGTTCTTCTTTGTCTATGAGTTACTTTCTGGGACTTGTGTGTTGGCACTATCTGGCAAAATATATTTGATCTGCTCTGGTCTTGAACCAGAATACAGCCCTCTGCACATTGACTAAATGTGTTATGCCAATAAAAGTTGCATGAAAGAGACAGCAGGAATAAACATGCTGCCCTGCCTCCAAATAGTGCTGATCATGGAGAGGGACTATATGTGTGGACATTTACCGTATGTGGGTACCATGATCAAAGCCACTGATCATGCACAGGTGGGGTAAGCATGCTTGTGCTCACTGCCCCTCTTCAGATGCTCATTTAATGTAGGAAGTGGTCATATGTAGAGGGCTACTGTAACATGTGAACAGGGCTTGTGTGTGTGCATCTGTGTGGAGAAGCCAGCAGTTTACAACTCTAACATTCACGTGGCACTCATTGCAAGGAAGATGGTTCCTACATTTTACACAGGGCTGGTAGGTTGCTCCCATCAGAGTTTTCAAATGGTGAAGCCAGCATTTGGCAATCCCAATTGCTGGACTTTTGAGGGCCAATCAGGTAAGGATTTAGGAGGATATTTATAGCTTCCCATGCTTTTGAGACAGCTGTTTGCTGGCTAGAACTTACCCCCCCCCCTTCACAAATGAGATTAGCTGGTCACTTCAAGGGCAAGCAGGAATCTAGGGGGTGGTTCTCTACTTTGCCAGGGAGGTTTCTTAATTCTCCTACTTCAGAATGTTTCTGCAAAGTGACTCGTTATGATAAATAGGCCTGGATTCACTGAAAATAGTTATGTCCCACATAAGTAGCAAAACAAAACCAATTGCACTCGCAATCAGTTACTAAGAGTCCTGAGTCAGCTTAAAATTTTCAAAATGGCTCTGTATATTTACACATATTAATGAAAAATCCAGTCAAAATTCAAATACGCATCAATGCTGTCTAAATTTTAAAAATGTAGTCCAATTCTCAGCGACCTCCCAAGCCGCTAAACACTCACATGGTTTAGGAGAATACCAAAGTGGTGCAAATGATCCTAAGGATTGTCAACTATCATAGTTCCATCTTTATAAATGATGCAGGCAAGACTTTATCCTTCTTGGCGACAAACAGTTGATATATTACAATTTACATAAAAAGGTAAAGGTAGTCCCTTGTGCAAGCGCTGAATCGTTAACGACCCATGGGGTGACATCACATCCTGACATTTTCTTGGCAGACTTTTTACAGGGTGATTTGCCATTGCCTCCCCCAGTCATCTACACTTTACCCCCAGCAAGCTGGGTACTCATTTTACCGACCTCAGAAGGATAGAAGGCTGAGTCAACCTTGATCCGGCTACCTGAACAGCAGTTTCCAGCTTCCACTGGGATCAAACTCAGGTTGTGAGCAGAGCTTGGACTGCAGTACTGCAGCTTACCACTCTGCACCACAGGGCTCTATTTACAATTTACATATCCATACTTTAATCATTCAATACAAACTCACTATTGGCAATAGGTTCATGCCTTAGTCAATTTCTTTGGTGTCAACTAATTGACACAAGACATTTATCACACCTGTATCTACTATTAAAGAGCCATACTATATATCAATATTTGACAAAAAACAAAAAAAAACCCCACGGTCTGGTTATGTTATTATTCCAAGTCTTGTGCTACAGTAGATCTGCCAAGTACCAGCAAACCAGCTGGGTAGTCTCTTAGTCTGCACTAATAAGTTGTTCATCTCTTTATAAAAAATATACTTCAGTTTACCCTAATACTGTTAAATAGAATCTTAATTTGGGTTGTGTTGAGGTAACTAGCACCTGCTTGTTAAGACTGTGGCTCCGTGATTAGTGCAATTTTGGCAGCTTTTGTAGAGGTCATTGTAGCTCCTTGTGACAGTGGCCATGGGGACAGGTCCCCATGTGAAAGCATCTATTTTTCAAATTGTGCTTCTAACCAAGTACTACTGAGTTTCTGCAAATCCCAAGATGCCTACATGGGGGCTGCTGGTTGTCAGAACTAGGCCAAAGTATAATCCTCCTTATAGTGATACAGATCCTTTGTGTTATTTTATTTCACATATTGAGTTCTTGGTTAACAATAAACATATTGGAAGCTAGTAGTGGCTTGTGAAGGCAGGCTGCAAAGGTAGTTCATGCACACATACAAAAGAGTGGGTAATGGGAAATAGGAGCTGGTGCAGAAATGAATTATGTGGCTATTTTACAGGTTTCCTTGTGGTTTCTTTTTTATTGTTGACAGTGCCCTGGAGCTGTCCACATGAATGACTAATAGTAAACTGTTATCATTATGCCACATCATAAACAGTCAATAAAAACCTAACTGTTCTCAGGTGACACCACATTCCCTGACATCTTCTCCTTTGCAACAAGAGGTAAAAGGGAGCATAATACACACTCCTGCACCTTTCCTTTCCACCAGTGCTGATTACTAAGGAATTAAATGAAACTGCTATTGAATTTCAAAGTAGATTTGTACATATTTGGATTTTCAGAGAAAGCCATTGTAGAGTTTTGGTCCTGGTGGTTATTCCATTGTGATATTGCTTCAGTTGCTTCAGCAGAAATCTGCTCTGTTATTTTTAGCAGAATACACTGTTTTGATTTTTTTGCAAACAAACAGGCCCCTAAAAGTCTTTGTCCAACATCCCATTTTTTTTCCCGACCAGACAAAGCCTATTTTCATATTTTACCACAAGGTATCAAGCAGTCATTTGGGGGGTGGGGGGGTGAAGAGCTCAATTAAAAAGTTATATCTACAAAAGAAAATGCTTCTTACAATCAAAGGCTAAATAAACTATCCATTCTCAAGTGCTCAGTTTTATCTCCAGTTCTCACCTCATTGGAAGCAATCAGATCTAAATAAAATCTAGTGTTCTGATAAAGTTAGTAATACAAATTTGCAAGGGTAAACTGTGAGGACTAATGCAGCAGTGAAATCACATCCCCATTTCCTCCTTTCATCCTGAAGATTCTAAATGGCAGCAGCAGTTGGTCTCATTTGTGTATCTAACTTTCTGTGTGGGCCTAGCACCCACTTGGAGTTGCCAATTCTGGCTTGGGAAATTCCTGGAGATTTTGGGGTAGTGCCTGTGAAAGGAAGAAACTGGGAAGGGATTTCACCTAGAGTCTATGGTTGACCTTTGAAGCTGTCATTTTCTCCAAGAGAACTGGTTTCTGTAATTAGGAGATGAATTATAATTCTGGAAGTTATAATTCTCCAGGCCATACATGGAGGTTGGCAACCCTATATTAGATATGGTGATTAGTACTATATCGGTCTAGAATACTTCTTGATTAGCCATGAAATCCTAAACAAAGTTAATCCTTATGACTACAGAGGATTTGTACTCTTCCAACTGCTCAGCATTGCACTGTAAATGAAGCAAAGATGAATTTGACCTGAAAGTGCAATGTCTGCAAGTATGTTTTCCATGTCCATCTTTCATGAAGTGCTTCTGGAAAACAGAGGGTACTTTCACACCAGGCCAACCCTGGGTTTATTTGAAGCTCATCCTGTACTTTATTTGCCAACCACAACATGCTTAAATTGCAAGATTTGAGCTGGATGACAGAATGAAAGAAAAGTTCACAAATATTTGGATTTTTATACAAGTCTTTCTGTGTCTACTGACTACTTGCCATTTTATCATGTGGCTTATATGCTGTGCAGCAAAGTACTGGTGCCAAGTAATGAGAATCTGAATTTTTGACAGCAGTATCTTTAGCTTTAATGCAAAAGTTTGCTACACATTTTTATTTTAACCAATCAGTGTAAGGCAACCAATATACACATGGGGACTCTGTGTCAGCATAAATGACTTCATTTCCATCAGTGTTAGGAAAATCTCTACATGAGCATCAGAGCCTTGTGGGGATTTGTGTTACAGATATATTTATACTACACACACAAATAAATGGGTGAACCTCCTTCAACTGGGAAAAGGAATGCTGACTGGTGCTGTAACCCTGGACTCTGACCCACTGTTGGGGATATATGATAGTCGATTTGCTGGTTGTATGGTGCTAGAGCTTGAGCTTCTCTTGCAAACAGAGGGTTATGATATAGTAGGGATTACTGAGACTTAGTGGGATGATTCTCATGACTGGAATGTGATAGTGGATGGGTATGACTTGTTCAAGAAAAACCATAAGGGCAGAAGAGAAAGTGGAGTGGCGTTGTATGTGAGAAGGGGGCTTGATTGTCAAGAAGTTCTGGAGAATGTGGTTGATAGTCCAGAGGAAAGTATATGGGTAAAAATAAGGGGAGGAAGGACAAAGGATATTGTGGTTGGAGTTTTCTACAGACCGCTTGACTAGGGAGAGGATTTGGATGCCCTCTTTGAACAGATTAATAGGGTAGCCAGACATCAGAACCTTATAATTATGGGTGACTTCAACTTCCCTGATGTATGCTGGGAGACAAGCTTGGCAAGGTGACAAGAATCACGCAACTTCCTGACTTTCCTGACCAATAACTTCCTTTCTCAATTGGTGGAAGAAGCCACTAGGGGCTCAGCCATACTAGACTTAATATTAACCAACAAGGATGAGTTTGTAGATGGGGTGAAGGTGGTGGGGACTTTAGGGGGAAGTGATCATGTACTCCTAAAATTCCTTTTGCTATGGGGAGGGCAAGGATATTCGTAGCTAGACTTCTAGGTTAGATTTTCATAGGGCTAATTTTCATGAGCTCCAAGGCTTGATGAGGGTTGTACCATGGGAAAGGGTGCTAGAAGGGAAAGGAGTTAGTGAAGGGTGGGCCTTCTCAAACATGAGCTTTTGCAAGTGTAATCCTGGCTCCACTAGAAGGAGCTACAGAGTAGGGCTTTTCCCTTTAAAGAAAAAAAAAGTGCAATTTCCCTTCTAGACTAGAAGGCCTGAAGCTACAGGAAGGAGCACTCCCACTACGGAAGTACTCCTTGCTGTGAATATTTATATTTTGTTATAGGTATGAGAATTTTCTATAATATTTGTTGAAATGGAGGGTTGTGTTTATATTAATTGATTATTGGTCGGTATTTTGATTGTTGTTGAGCTTATTTGAAATGGTTGTTATAGAAAATTTCCCTTCTAGACTAGTAGCCTTAAGCTACAGGAAGGAGCACCCCCGCCCCAGAAGTACTCCTTGCTGTGAATATTTATATTTTGTTCTAGGGACACTATAAGCTCCTGTGGAGAACAGAGAGGGCATCCGAGTGAAGAGGTACAGCTTGATGTGGAGCATCTCCCTCAATAAATTCAGGTTGAACAAGAGTCAGAAGGACTGAGACACCAAGTCTCTCAAAAAAAATCAACCAGCCTGAATTGTTATGATTGTTGTATATAATTAATCGCTGTTTCAGTACAATGTTCTTCTGAACTGGGTTTGTTGGTATTCCCAACACTGCAAGTGTCACAAGGTGGGATCACACTGTCATAGATGTGAACTTTCCCTCAGTTCTTTAATGCATAATTATATATATATATGTATACACACACACATATATATCTTTATTTGGCACTGTTTCCATAAATTCCATAGGTTACACAAGCTCAAGCCCTCACTATTCCAGCAAGATGGAAACATGGTAAGGGATCCAAGAACAGAGAGCTCCAGAATGAACAGAGAGCTCCAGAATAAGCTAAGGGAGAAAAAGGAAATGTTCAGAAAATGGAAAGAAGGGCTGACCTCTAAAGAAGATTATATGAGAGTTACTAGGTACTGCAGATCGGCCATCAGAGAGGCCAAAGCTCAGTATGAGCTGGGTCTGGCTAGGAGGTCTTGCTACAACAAGAAAAAATTCTTCAGATACATGAGAAGCAAATGCAAAGTAAAGGAGCAAATTGGTTTGCTCTTGGGAGTAAAAGGAGAAACTCTGGCAGAGGACAGGGAAAAAGCAGATGGGCTTAATGATTTTTTTGCCTCAGTTTTCTCCCTGAAGAAGAATTTGAGCCCATCTAGAGTTGGTGGAAGACTTAACAGAATGCCTGAGAGGCTTGTTAACGTGGGTAGAGAAATTGTGGTGAGGCACCTGTCTGCACTGGATGAGTATAAATCCTCTGGGCCGGATGTTGTGCACCCGAGAGTGCTCAAAGAACTTTCTAAAGAACTAGCAGAGCCTTTGTCCATCATCTACAAGACCTCCTGGAGAACTGGGGATATCCCACCAGATTGGAAGAGAGCAATTTTTAAGAAAGGGAAGAAGGATGAACCGGGAAACTACAGGCTGGTTAGTCTGACTTCTGTTGCTGGAAAGATATTTGAGCAGATTTTAAAGGGGTCAATCTGTGAGCATCTGAAGGATAACTTGGTGATTCCAGGAAGTCAGCATGGATTTGTCTCCAACAGATCTTGTCAGACCAACCTCGTTTCCTTCTTTAATCATGTAACAGTCTTACTGGTTGGTGGGAATGCTGTTGATATAATTTACCTGGATTTCAGTAAAGATTTTGATGAGGTTCCCCATGACATTCTGATGGGCAAACTGGAAGACTGTGGACTATAAGACAGTTTGGTGGATAGGAAAATGGTTAGAGGACAGTACCTAAAGAGTGGTTGTCAATTCAGTTTCATCAGACTGGAGAGAGGTGTCCAGTGGGTGCTGCAGGGCCCATTTGGGGCCTGATTCTTTTCAACATTTTTATCAATGATCTGAACGAAGGGGTGGAAGGACTGCTCATAAAATGTGCTGATGATACCAAATTGGGAGGAGTAGCAAACGCCCAGGAGGATAGAGTTAAAATTCAATAAGATCTGAATAATCTGGAGAAGTGGGCGGTTGCGAACAGGATGCAATTCAACAAAGATAAGTACAAAGTCTTACATCTGGGCCACAAAAATGTGAGGTACAAATACTGGATGGGGGATGCACTTTTGGGAAGTAGTGTGTGCAAAAGAGATCTTGGGGCACTAGTGGACTGTAAACTAAATATAAGCAGTCAGTGTGATGTCATGGCAAAAAAGGCAAATTCAATCCTGTGTTGTATCAAAAGGGCTATCACATCAAAATCGCAGGAGGTCATAGCTCCGCTGTGTACTGCCTTGGTCAGGCCACACCTGGAATGCTGTGTGTAGTTCTGGAGGCCTCACTTCAAAAAAGATGTGGACAAAATCAAGCGGGTGCAGAGGAGACCAATGAGGATGATCAAGAGTCTGAAGGAAGAACCCTATGAGGAAAGGCTGAGGGCCTTGGGAATGTTCATTCTGGAGAAGAGGAAGACTGAGGGGAGACATGATTGCTCTCTTTAAATATTTGAAAGGCTGTCATTTAGAGGAGGGCAAGGAGCTGTTCCACTTGGCAGCCAAGAATAGGACCTAAACAATGGGCTCAAATTACAAGCAGAAAGGTACGGGCTGGATATTAGAGGGGGGAGATTGCAATCAGAGTAGCTCAGAGGTGGAACCAGCTGCCTAGGAAGGTGGTGAGCTCCCCTTCATTGGCAGTCTTCAAAACACAGCTGGATGATTATTTGTTGGAGATGCTTTAGGCTGATCCTGCATGGAGCAGGAGGTTGGACTAGATGGTCTGTGTGATCCCTTCCAACTCTATGATTCTATGAATTTAGCCCACTTGTGGACTGTATCATAGGAAAACCTGAAACTGCCTAGGCCTGAATCAGACCATTGTCTATTCTGTCCAGTATTATTACTCTGACTGGCAGTTCTCTAGGATCTCAGGCACAATCTTTTCAAGACTGACCACCTGAAATATTGTGTTACAACTGGTTTAAAGATCCTTAGATCCTTCTAGATACTGCCCATGTGTTCCACCATGGCATTATGAGTCCAAATGATTTAATAATATAAAAACTAAGTAACTTTCTTTGGTATGGATACTTGTACTGCATTTTTTTTAAAAAAAATCTTAGTATGGGAACACTAGAGCACATAGAAAATACTTAGCTCACATTTCCATTCCAATTAATTCCTCATTCTTATTTCATAGATCTGGTATTTAGAAAGAAATCAGGATTATCCTAATGACCTACGACAGAAGCCATAGATTGATGTTTTTAACATATGGTATTGCTATAGAAAGATTTTAGTTTCTTTTATCTAGCTCCAAGCCAAGCTACATTGAGGGGTCCTATAAACATTACTTTAGCCATGTGAGATTTGCTTTTTCATCAAGCTCCCAGGCAGCTGTTGGGGTAACATTAAAATGACTCAACTATCTAGGCCAATTGTATGAGTCCTTCTCACAAAGGGTCTGTGTACCAGTTCTTTCAGTGAGATCAATAGAACTCTCCTTTTTTCCATCTGGTTGGATTATTTAAATGTTTCTCCAAGTGTGCAGGAGCATTCACGGAAAAAAAAAAAAAACAGTTCCCATAACTGACTCTGAATTGACTTTGTTTGAACTCTTTATCTACTGATTGGGATGGATCAATTCTGCATTCTAGTAATTGGGAAAACTCATATTTTCTGCACCACTTGATCAAAACACAGATGGTTTAGCTGATACCATATTGTCTTGGTTCTAATCATAGCTGGACTTGAACATTGTCTGTTCATAGCCCTATTCTTCATTGCATGCAATGTTCCAAAAGTTGGGCAGATGCCATTAAATATGTATTTCTTACAACAAAAGCAAATACAACCACCATGGGATACTGCAGACTCAGAATGTGGAATACAACTATTTTAAATGCATGAATGAACGCATAAATTCTTAGTTTCAGGTGGGTAGACATGCTGGTCTGAAGCAATAGAACAAAAGTTGATTCCAGTGGCACCTTTAAGAGAAATAAAGTTTAATTCTGAGTATAAGTTTATACCCAGAATTAAACTGTGTTGGTCTTAAAGATGATACTGGACTCAAACTCTGTTATAAATGCTTAGTGTCCACTAATTTTTCTGGCACAGTTTAGCACATTAATAAGAATAGTGAGAAGAAAATCAATCAGTTAGGGCATTCAGTGTGATTCCCTCAGTTTATGTAATAAAAATATACTGCCTGAAACAAATGCTACAGATTGTGTGCAGAAAATCTGCCAGAAATCAAGCAAGGGGCAAAGCAACAGTGAACTGTACTTCAGTCACATTTCTTCAGTGCTCCTTCATCTCCCCCCCCCCTTCAAACACAAAAATGTAGTTTGAAACATGGCCAAATATTGTTATAAACCATGTTGAAGAGAAACATAAATAAACCTGGCTTAGCTTCGGGTTCAAAAGTTCAGTGACTAACCCCAATAACTAAACCCTGAGCCAAAACGTTTTTAAAAGATGGCTAAACCATATGCCAGCATATCTTGGATTTACACGGGCACATCCAGAGATGCACCAACAGCCAGCCCCACTGCTGCCACAGAATTAGCAGTTGTCTGGGGTGTGTGGATGAGCTGGAGTTATTTTGCTCCCCAAGTTTCTCCAGCTGAGGCCTGCTCCTGACACCAGTTTATGTAAATTATGCCAGCAAAGACCCTGGGAACAGCCCATAGCACATGTATAGATAAATTCTGCACTCAGGAGAGGGATGCTTGGAGTGCAAGGTTTATGAGGGATATGGTGCATAAGGACTTATCAATAGGAGTGGGGCAGTTAATCAGCATGGGCAGTGCATCCCCCCTGATGACCTGTGAGCAGGCAAAACTGCAGCTGTGTGCAACTAGACTGACTCATGGCTCTCCTCATGTGGGAATCAAACTTAGGGTGTTGACACCAGTGTTGAAAACAGAGCTCCCGGGGAAGGGCAAAAGCTTTATGTGGTTTCCTATGCATCTGGTTGGGTGGGTGGTAAAGGACTGGTTTGAGCCTGATGCAGCTCAGCTTGTTGCTGGGTTGGGATGTGAAGGCTCCATTTGTGGTGTTTGATCTGAGATTATTGTTTCACCCATTCCATCACTTTGTTATGCCAGTCCAGAAGCAATGAACATTGATCTGCATTGTAATACAACATATATAAAAATACAACAGTGTGCTCTTCAGAGCCTACCTTCCCTTGCAAGGGAGGCAGGCTCCAAAGAGCGCATGAGCTACACTGCCATTTTTGCCTTCTGCACAGACTCAGGAAGGCAAGAGCAGTGGGGCAGCAGCTCTACAAGGGAAGGAGAAAACCAAAGTTCCGTGCTATTCTTTTTGGTTGCTTTTTCTCTACAAGGGAAGGCAGGCTCCGAAGAGCCCATGCACTCCCCACTGCCCTCCAAGAAGCACACGTGCGGCCCTGCCCTGCCACCCTTGCCTTCCCGGGTCAGGCAGGGGTGGGGCCAGGGTGCCAGAACCCCTGGCACTGGCCCTGCCTATGTCTTAGTGTGACCTAGTGTGTGATGAACAATCAAGTTTTCCTTTGCAATATAAGGATTAAACAAACATAAAGAACAAAGTTTGATTCCAGTGGCACCTTTAAGACTAACTATGTTTTATTCTGGATATAAGCTTTCAAGTGCTTCATCTGATGAATAAGAAAGCAGTTCTGAATTTAGCAAAGTTTGAGGATTTTGGAACTTGACCAGGAAGCAGCATGGGGATCCTGCTGCTGTTCCTTTGGTCATTTATGTTGCCTTGGGTCTAGCACTGCCTGCCTTTGTGTCTATATGCTTCACATAAACTCCTCCTATACCATAATACCGCAGCGTTTTTGGTCCTCTCTACTCATCAGAAATCTGCCCTTCGTTCAGGGATGTGGCAAGCTTAAAGAAAAATGGTCTAATAGCAAGATTTATGTGGCTTAGAACATTTAAAAAAATAAAAAGGAAAAGGAAACTGCTGTCCCATGGCAGACTTATTTGCCTATGTAATTCCACAATTTCAGCAAATTAACAGCAGCATGCAAAGAACAATTAGAACAGCCAAGAAGTAACCCCAGAAGTCAAGCAATGAAAGTCTCAGGGAAAGGAAGCAGTAGACTAGTTCCAAGTTTAAGTGATATCTGGCAGAATTGTACATGGAGAGTCAATGGCTGAATTAAAGAAATGGAAACCTGGAGAAGCATTATGAAAAAGAGCACAAGAGTATGAACACTAATGCTCTATTTATTGGGTGGGGAGAAAACTGAGCAGATGCACAGCAAGGTAGCAACTCTGATTAAAAAAACCTGCAGAAATAACAGCTGTCTGGCATATTCATGGAGGTTGCAAAATATTTTCCATGCCAAGTCACTCCAGGTAGAACTCATTTCAAACATAGAGTGCCAACATATATTCTACCTACGTGGCACACAGTCCCTGTACAGTGTACTCTCTGTACAGTGGCGAAATTCAGTTTCTGTTCGGTAATGCTTACTGTTCAAAGGGCACATTCCCCTTAGTCCGCTATGCGCAGTTTTAACAGGCAGAATTGTTCAGGACAATGAATGGCAAATTGTCCACAGGAGGATCATGGGACAGGGTGGGGGGGGGGGAGAGACTACTTCATCACCTAAATAGGTACCTCTGTGCCACATCCAAGTAAATAGCACAAAGCCAGGTGAATAATTTGAACACCTCAAAATAATTTGAACACCTCAAAATTTGAACACAGTTTGTACCAGCAACAAGCAGAATTACTGAACTGCATAAAGATGAAAGGCATCTATAGCACAGTAGATCATCCAGTTAAGAACATAAGAGAGGCCATGTTGGATCAGACCAATGGCCCATCCATTCCTACACTCTGTGTCACACAGTGGCAAAAAAACCCTGGTGCCATCAGGAGGTCCATTAATGGGGCCAGGACACTAGAAGGCCTCCCATTATGTCCCCCCAGTACCAAGAATACAGAGCATCACTGCCCCAAACAGAGAGTTCCAACAATGTTGTTGTTGTTGTTGTTCAGTCGCACAGTCGAGTCCGACTCTTTGTGATCCCATGGACAAAGTCACGCCAGGCCTTCCTGTCTTCCACCATCCTCCGAAGTCTGCTCAAATCCATGTTTGTTACATCAGTAATGCTGTCCAGCCATCTCATCTTTTGCCGTCTCTTTCTTTTTGCTTTCTGTCTTTCCCAGCATCAGGATCTTCTCCAGTGAGTGCTCCCTTCTCATTTGGTGGCCAAAGTATTTGAGCTTCAGTTTCAGCATCTGACCTTCCAGGGAACTGATTGATTTGATCTTCTTGCACTCCAAGGGACTCTTAAGGTTCTTCTCCAGCACCACATCTCAAAAGCATCTATTCTTCTGCGCTCAGCCTTCCTTATGGTCCAGCTCTCACAGCCATACATTACTACTGGGAATACCATCGCTTTGACTATACAGACTTTTGTTGGCAGGGTGATATCTCTGCTTTTTATTATACTACCAAGGTTCGTCATAGTTGTCCTCCCAAGGAGCAAACGTCTTTTAATTTCATAGCTGCAATCACCATCTGCAGTGATCTTGGATCCCAGAAATGTGAAGTCTGTCACTAGGTGTGATGGGGCCAGATGCCATGATCTTAGGGGTTTTTTTTATGTTGAATTTCAAGCCTACTTTTGTGCTCTCTTCTTTCACCCTCAACAAGAGGTTCTTTAGGTCCTCCTCACTTTCTGCCATTAAAGTGGTGTCATCTGCATATCTGAGGTTGTTGATGTTTTTCCCAGCAATCTTAATTCCGGCTTCTGCTTCATCCAGGCCAGCATTCCGCATGATGTTCTCTGCATATAAATTAAATAGGGTGACAATATACATCCTTGTCCAACAATATTATTGTTCGAAGTAAACTGGAATGGAAAACAGGGTGAACTTTACTAAACATCTTAGGCAAATCTAATTCTACAGTCACTTTATTTATAATCCATTTTATGCTAAAAGGTCCAAAAAACTTGTACTCCAGCTTCTTAGATGGCTGTGGAAGGGATAGATTTTTGGTAGACAGGAATACCGTGTCTCCCACTTTAAAGTCCCAAGTGGGGGAGTGGGATTTGTCATAATGTTTTTTGTAAGATTCCTTGGCTGTATCCAAATTCTCTTGGATGTTATTCCATGCCTGCCCTAGATAAGTCCACCATTGTTCAAAGGAGGAAGGTGCCTCCAGTGACTTCCCTCCTAGTAGCAGAGGGAACGGTTTTCCCTCATACCCATTTACCATCAGGAATGGAGTAGATTTTGTGGAACTGTGTACATTATAGTTGTATCCATACACTGCGAACAGGAGCAACTGTACCCAGTTTGATTGCTAGTGATTCACAAAGCACCGTAAATATTGTTCTAGCACTGCATTGGTTCGTTCAGTCTGCCCATCTGTCTTTGGGTGATAAGCGGAGCTAAGCCCCTGTTCAATATGAGCTAACTTGCAGAACTCCTGCCAGAAATTGGCAATGAACTGAGACCCTCTGTCACTAATTAACTTATCGGGATAAGAATGTAGTTTCACGACATGCTGAAAAAATAAATGCGCCAATTTCTTGGCCGTTGGTATTTTAGAGCAGGGGATAAAGCGTGCTTGTTTTGAAAACGTATCGACTACTACTAGAATTATGTTTTTTCCCTGGGAGGTGGGTAACTCCACAATGAAATCTAGTGATACCATCGACCAGGGTCTGGTGGCTGACTCCAATGGTTGTAGGAGTCCAGGTGGTTCTCCCCACCCCCCTGCCGCCGTTTTGCCATGAGACAGATTGGGCATGAGGCCACATTCTTGGAAATGTCTCTTTTCATGAACGGCCATGAACCATTTAGTAAATTGTCAATTTACTAAATGCAGAGTTTTTACATAGCCAAAATGCCCAGCCATCTTGTTGTCATGGCAACCTTTTAACACTTCCTTTTGCAGGCTTTCTGGCACATATAGTTTCACATCCCTGTACCAAAAGCCCCCCTCTCCTTCTTTCACTCCCTCCGGTTTGGCGTTTCCCTCCTTCTCCACCTCAACTTCAAGCCTTGCTCCCCATTGATCTTCGGCTGCTTGGTGGAGCTTTTGAGAGTGGGTGGTTATGCCCCCCCCAAGTGCGAGGGGGAGGTCAATGAGTCTATTACTTCCTCTTTTTGGCTGTTATGCTGAGGGAGCCGGGACAGCGCGTCTGCTAAGAAATTTCATGACCCAGGAATGTGTTTTAACTGGAAATCAAACTTTGCAAAGAATCCTGCCCATCTAATTTGTTTCTCAGTTAATATTTGGAGACCCATTAGCGCTTCTAGGTTTTTGTGATCAGATCTCAAACGGAACCTGGGCCCCTTCTAACCAGGACCTCCAAGTCTCTAGGGCGAATTTGACAGCAAATGCCTCTTTGTCCTACACTTTTGTTGTTCCGGGGAGAATTTTTTGGAGATGTAAGCACAGGGCCTGAGGGCTCCCTCCTTGTCAGGCTGCATTAAAATTCCCCCACAGCGATGTCACTGGCGTCACATTGTACCACAAACGGCTTCAGTTCATTTGGGTAAATTAATACTGGTTCACTGGTGAACAATCTTTTTAGGTTGTTGAAAGCCCCCTGGCATCTATCTGTCCATACTATCTTCACTCTGGGCCATTTTGCTTCTGGCCCCTTCCCTTTCGTAGATCAGTCGGGGCAACATGATGTGGACGAACCCCTGGATAAAACTACGGTAAAAGTTTGAAAATCCAATGAAGGATTGTAACCGTTTGTGGGTTTTGTGGGAGTTTCCAGTCCAGAACAGCTTGTATTTTAGCTGGGTCCATCGCTAAACCCTTCCCCAACACTCTAGCTCAGGTAGTTGAGTTCTGTTTTGTGAAACTCACATTTTGACAGCTTAGCAAATAGTTTGTGCTCATATGGGATTTTTATTACCTCTCTCACTAACTTAATGTGCGAAGGGAGATCCTCTGAATATATCATGATGTCATTAAGGTACACCACCCCCCCTTGATACAGGTACTTCCTGAGTACCTCATTTATGAAGTTCATAAAAACCCCAGGTGCTCCTTGTAATCCAAATGGCATTACTAGGTATTCAAACTATCCCATGGGTGTGTTGAACACCGTTTTCCACTCGTTCCCTTCTTTTATGTGGACTCTAAAGTACGCATCTCTCAAGTTCAATTTCGTAAATATTTTCCCCTGGGACACTGTGCTTAGTAGATCTTTTATGAGGGGGATTGGATATGCATTTGATGCGGAAATAGCATTTATCCCTCAGAAATCGGTGCAAAGCCTCAGCCCCCCCCTTCTTTTTCTTGCAGAACAGCACTCGTGTGCCATGGGGTACAGTAGCTGGGTGGATAAACCCACACACTAAGTTCTTGTCTAGGAATTTTCACAGCTCAGTTTTTTTCCAACCACCCCATTGAATAAATTTTCGCCTTGGGTAGGCTTTGACCGGGTATCAGTACTATCGCAAATCAGTCTCTGTGTGTGTGCGGGGGGGGGGGGGGGAGTTCATCGGCATCTTCCTCACTGAACACCTTCTTTAGGTCTCTGTATTCCCATGGGATTGACCTCACCTTCTCTATGGTGAGGCATAACTTCTCGTTTAGGGAGGGTGGATCTGGACCCCAAACCCCCCTCCATGTATGACTCTTACACACAGGATCTTTGAAATCTATAATTTGTTCTCCCCATTTGATGCTGGGTTCGTGCTTGGCTAGCCAACCTACTCCTAAAACTATGTCAAATGAAGAGGTGGGAGCTACCACAAAGATCTCAATGTCCCAGTGGTCTCCTATCCCGACTGGCACTCCTTGCGTTTGCTCCATACACGGTTCCCCTCTCATTATAGTCCCATCCATCTGTTCAAACTGGATGGGGTGGTGCAATGGGCTCGTAGGGAGTCCTAACGCCTCCACTAACTTTGGAGTGATAATGTCTCTTGTGCACCCTGAGTCTAGCAAAGCCCTTGCATGTATAAATCGCTTGAGGTTAGGATTCATTAATGTCAAAACAAAGTTTCAGTTACTCTCACCCTTAGTGGTGCCATTAGCTCCACGACCTGCTGCTCGGCACCACTCAGTGCAGGTTGTTCCCGTTTCCCGCTGGCTTATCTTCCCAGGATTCTTCTCCCAATTTGGTTACCAGGATAAAATCCTCCTCCCGAGGTGCTGGAGTGGTGATGCTGCCTTTTGCCAGTTCCCTTGGGCGTCCCTCCGGCTTCTTTGCTTTGGGAGTGCTGGGCTTCGGAGTAAGGGGGGGCCTTGAGGTCTCTCCTGGCAATTTGTGGTCAGATGATTTATGTCTTCGTATTGGAAGCATCGATGGAGGCTTGGGGTTTTGGGTCAACCTGCCTCAGTCACTGCTTTTTTCCCTTCTGATTTTGGCCCAGATAGAGACTCACATCCCCCCTTTCTCCCTTGCTGCTGTTGGCGCTGGAGAGCCACTCTCTTCATGTTGGTTTCTACTTTTCCCGCTAACTGGACCCAACCTACTAGTGTTGCAGGCTGGGCCTGTTGGAGGGCTCAATCCAGTACACTTGCATTCCGACCCCTCTGGAACTGCTCGATTTTCATTTGTTCATTCCACCACATATTCTCTCACTGACCTGGGACCCTGTAGCATATTTTGGAGGGTGGTTAGGGCCCGAGTCTCTTAGAGTGGGTCTTCATACTATATCAGGATTGAACGCAAGAACGCCACCACTGTGTCCAGTTCAGGACTGTGCATTTTGTATAAACTCACGTACCACCACTTGGCTGCCCCTCTCAGTTTGAAGCCTAGGTAGTCCACCCGACTGAATTCATTGGGGAATGTATGCCCCCAATAGCACATGAAGCTATTTGCTTGTATGGTAAAGTAATTCACCTCCTCGGGGTCCCCGTTGAAGGTAGCAGTCGGCTCTCGGCCCCATCCGTAGTCGGCCAGTGTTGGCAGCGGGGGTGGTTTCTCCCCACAGGTGCTGGAGGGTTTAGGGTTTGGTTGATTTGCCTCCTCACCTCTTGAATCATGAATGCGTTGTTTGCCCGCATTTCTTCGTGGAGATTACGTGCCATCTCTACCATTTGAAATCTCATGAACTGGAGGAAGTCCCATGGGTCAGGTACCTGGTCCTGGTCCTCCTCCTCGGGCACCGGGTCAGTGCCTTGGTCTTCCCAGTCATCACCTCTGCTTGTCTCTGAGGTCCCTGGGTCTCCTTCTTCCCATAGTCTGGTGCATAAGAGTGGGAGTTCCAAGATCGTTTCCCTGCGCCTGGGCCTTTCATCCATCAGAGTTGTCGATCGGTGCAGACCCCAATCCTTTGGGGTGATGAATAGGTGCTGTATCTGCAGTGGGGAGCCTCTCCCGGTTTGCTGATATGTATTGAGTATGTGCCATGGGGGCAACCTCGGGAACGCTCCGATTCTCGGATCCTCGTCAACCAGAGTCTCCGGCCTGTCAGGGATCTTCTCCACCATAGCATTAAAAAGTCTCCAAATTCAGTTAAGTTCCCAGGTGGGAGTATTTCCAAAATGTCAAGCCCCGAGAATCCCAATAATGAAGTCCTTTGTTTTGTTTCAAATAGACTGGTTTATTTAGGAATTCAAAGGTGCCCCCAAGAACATGGTCCTTGGAAATACTGATATACCAGAGGTTACATGGTTCCATATAGGGTATCATAAACAGTTACAAAAAGGCGCTTCATTCAAATCTAAGGTTCAAAGGGTACAGCAGTTTCTTTTACACTACAAAAGCATTCTCACACTATTTTGCGAACTGATAAGGAGCTTGTGAAATTTATGGAGTGCCCTCTCCAGATATAGCATGCCTTTTCCAGTAACATAAACATTCTTTGTCAGATGGCAAGGCGTACGTGGTTGCTAGGAGAAGGACCAGACTATTGACCTGACATTTGTTCAGCCATCTTATATCAAAATACCCGGGCTTGACAGAGGCCACACCATTGATTTATACAGGGGCATTATGATACTGATTTGTTTTCAATTCCCTTCCTAATAATTCCCAGCATAGCGTTGGCCTTTTTTTATTACAGTTGCACACTGTCTCGACATTTTCAGTGAATTATCTACCATGACCTCAAGATCTCTCTCTTGGTCAGTCTCTGCCAGTTCACACCCCATCAACTTGTATTTATAGTTAGGATTTTTGGCCCCAGTGTGCATTATTTTGCACTTGGTCACGTTGAACCTCATTTGCCACGCTGACACCCACTCGCCCAGCCTTGACAGCTCCCTTTGGAGTGCCTTACAATCCTCTCTGGTTCTCACCACCCTGAACAATTTAGTGTCATCTGCAAACTTAGCCACTTTACTGCTTACTCCCAACTCCAAATCATTAATGAACAAGTTAAAAAGTTAGGGTTGCCAACCTCCAGGTGGAGCCTGGATTTCTTCCTGAATTACTACAACTATCCATACTACAGAGATTAGTGCCGCTGCAGAAAATGACAGCTTTGGAGGGTGGATGGTATGGCTCAAATCCCTACTGAACTCCCTCCCCTCCCCAAAATCTTTCCCAGGCTCCAACCACAAATTCCCAGGAATTTTCTTACTCAGATTGGAAACTGTGATGGACAGAAGGCTGTTTTGCCCCTGAGAGGTAAAAGAGCTACTCAGCTGTTCTCACACCTGAGCCTATGAGAGTGCTGCTCCAACATCCAGTCTCCTTCCAGAGGTGAGCTGAGGGCTACCTAAGGGGTAGGACAGACAGAAAAGGGGAATTGTTTCAGCAAGAGAATAGACAACTGACCTGGAGAAACATTGCTAGCTCACCTCAAAGTGGTGAACAGCATTTTCCTGAGCAAGAACTAAGCACTAAGATATCCTGCCCTCCTCATGATCTGTCTAAGTTCACAGAATCAGAATTGCTGTCAAATGGCCATCTAGCCTCTATTTAAAAACCTCCAAAGAAGAAGAGTCTACCACCTCCCGAGGAAGCCTGTTTCACTGAGGAACTGCTCTGTCAGGAAGTTCATCCTTCTGTTTAGTTGAAAACTCTTTATTTAATTTCAACCTGGTATCACTTTCTGGGGCAACAGAAAATAACTCCACACCATCCTTTATATGACACCCCTTCAAGTACTTGAAGATGGTGATCATATCACCTATCAGTCACTTCCTCTCAAGGCTAACCTAAAATGGCAGAACCTACCATTTTAGTCATTCTGTAGTTTTAGATGTTATATATTTAAATTGGTCTTTTATTGTTGATTGTTTTTATGATGTAACCCACCCTGAGCCTGTCCTATGGGAAGGGTGGGCTAAAAATAGAATAAAATAAATTAAAAAAACATATCCAACTCCTTTAGCCTTTCCTCACAAGATTTGGTCTCTGTGCCCCTCACCATCTTCATTATCCTCCTTTGAACTCATGCCAGTGTGTCTATATTCTTCTTAATTTTAGTGCCCAAAGCACAATACTCTAGATGAGGTCTAATTAGAGCAGAGTAAAATGATACCATCACTTTGCTTGATCTGGACACTATACTTCTGTTGATACAACCCAAGATTGCATTTGCTTTTTTAGCTACCGCATCACACTGCTGATTGATGTTCAGTGTATGGTCTACTAGGACCCCTAGATCCTTTATGCACATACTACTGTCAAGGCAAGTCTCCTCCATCCTATCATTTTGCATTTGATTTTTCCTACCTAAATGCAGAACTTCACATTTATCCACATTGAAAATAATTTCGTTTGTTTTAGCCCAGTTTTCTAGCCTGTCAAGATTATCCTGTATCTTGACTCTGTCTTCTACCATACTTGGTACTCCTCCCAATTTAGTATCATCTGCAAATGTAATAAGCATTCCCTCTATTCCATCAACCAAATATTTATAAAGCTATTAAACAAAACAGGACCCAGGGCAGATCCTTGAGGCACACCACTTGTCACTCCTCTCCGAGGATAAGGAACCATTAACAAGCACTCTTTGGGTGTGACCAGTTACAGATCCACTTAACAGTAATAGGATCCAAACAACATTTTATCAATTTATCAATAAAAATATTATTACAAGAAAACAAAACAAATTCCCTACCTAAACATCCTATAATGAAAAACCCATGATTTTCTTTCATTTTGTTCTTTCAATATTTCAGGCCTGCTTTTCTCTGACTCTTAAGGGTGTAAGTTGTATCCCTTAAAGTGAGGGGTGTGGGTAGGCTTCCCAATCCCCAGGTCCCAGTGGGGGATCCCCCGGTTTTACAGGCTTTCCCCCTCCCCCAGCCAGCTGGCCGGCGGGAGAAGCCCCACCCCCACAGCCATTATGTACCTCCATGAACAATTCCCATAGGGAATGATGGGGAATTGATCTGCGGGTATCAGGGGCCCTGGGGGGGGCTGTTTTTGAGATAGAGGCACCAATTTTTCAGTTTAGCATCTAGTGCCTCTCCCCAAAATACCCCCCAAGTTTCAAAAGGATTGGACCAGGGGGTCCAATTCTACGAGCCCCAAAAGAAGGTGCCCCTATCTTTCATTATTTTCTATGGAAGGAAGGCATTTTAAAAGGTGTGCTGTCCCTTTAAATGTGATGGCCAGAACTCCCTTGAAGTTCAATTCTGCTTGTCACACCCTTGCTCCTGGCTCCGCTCCCAATGTCTCCTGGTTCCACCCCCAAAGTTTCCTGGCTCCACCCCCAAAGTCCCCAGATATTTCTTGAATTGGACTTGGCAACCCTAGGTGTGGGGAGGGAGAGAGAGAGAGTGAGTCTCTGGGTTTTCCAGTCTGATTGGTAGCCATTAGGATTGCATACGTGTTTGAGGTAGTCCAGTCCTGAAGGATAAGGGGTAGGATGTTACCTTCTGCTTTCGTTCTAGTACAGAGTTACCAGGCATGGCCAGCGCCCCCTTTGCTACCAGTGGTGGATAGGGTTTCCAGTGGGAGACCAGGAGGGGGCATCAGCATGTGGAAGATAGCCATCAGTGATGGTGTGATGTACATCTGGGGCATCAACAGATCACTCTCTAACAACATGTACAATGCCCTGTGCACCTTTGTGGAAAGGCAGGACGCAAGCATGATAATTCAAGCACAGACTTAATAAAATGAACTTAGATAGTATCAAATGGATCTAAGAGAGAAGTGCAACATTTTAAAAGGGGGCAGCACAAGCTGGTAAGGAAATGATTAATAAATGAAAAAACATGCAGTCTGAATGCAATCCTGAATTGGTAAGAAATAAAATGTGATTCACTATTAACAGTTTATTACTAGTGCACGTATGAAATGATCGGTGGTAATATTGATAAATGTAGGAGAAATTACTGGGAAAAGAATAAAGTTACTAATGCTTCTTTGCTGGCATCATATCAGGCCTATGGATTACAGCAGATCATACCCTTTAATATATAGCCCCATGGCACAGAGTGGTAAGCTGCAGTACTGCAGTTCAAACTCTGCTCATGAGCTGAATTTGATCCTGGCAGAAGCTGGGTTCAGATAGCTGGCTCCAGGTTAACTCAGCCTTCCATTGTTCCAAATCCTTCCAAGGTTGGTAAAATGAGTAAATCTATCGTGTTAAGGCATGATAGATGACAAAAAAAACCTTTTAAAAATGCATTAAGCATTACTTACACATCATTCTTCATGAGTGATCATCAGAATGCAAAGGGACAACAGCCTTTCTATTTACGGTCCATTTTCTAGATTAATTGCTTTCAGTGTTAGAAAATCATGATTGAAACATGTGACTCAGGCAAGGTTGCAGCTGCTACATGTAATCAAAGTTATTAGGTAATGGAACCATCAATAAACTGTCTTTAGGCATGTATAAAAAGACTGGCAAAACCCAGTTTTGATTTCATTAGTTATATTTTCTCCATCAACAACACCATAGACAAAACAGAGAGGGGGGCGGAATTCTGCAGGTGGAAATAGCTCTTTAGTTGCCAAGTCTGGACTAAAATAAAAGACAGCAATGAAATCAAATTTGTGGACTAGCATATAAACAAAAGAATACTTGTAGAAATCAAAGGGAATCAACATGTTACCATACTCAAAAAGTAGAAAATCTACTAGGATAAGCATGAGAGAAAGATGAACAAATATAACCAGGCAGGGAAACAGGAGTAACTGGTGCCTTCAAAACCATGTGTAGTCCATCCTATGTCACAAAGACATAAAACCCATAACCGCATGCACATTGCACAATACAAAACAGTCATGTTAAATTACCTAACTAACATAAGGAGAACTGCCTTACAATTTACCATACCAATGATCCACCAGATTTCTAACTAGTCACAGCTCCTCCAAGTCTCTGGAAAAACCTTGACAATTGCTGCTGCAAGATGTTTTGAATACCTAGATATGAGATATTGTACATTCAAATAAGGTTGCCAGCTTCTAAGTGGGACTTGGAGATCTCCTGGCCTTACAACTGATCTACAGGCTACAAAGATCAGCTTCCTGGACAAAATGGCTGCTTTGGACATTATACTTCTGCATGGCATTATACCCTTTCCTCCCGAAACCTGGCTCTCTCTAGGGTGCCAACCCCAAATCTACAGAAATTTCCCAACCCAGAGTGGGCAGCCATACATTCAAAGCATGTGCTGCACCTAGGCTTGCAATATGGAGCTGTTCCATGAGGCTTTTGTCTGAAGTGATGGATATCCAATTTTTTTTTGGCCTCCCTTGTCTATAGCCCCTTCCCAGTGATGTGCTCTTTTAATATTTGTCAGACACTGGAATTTCTGAGGAGAGAGAGAATGATGATGATGATTAAGGAGGAGGAGGAGAAGGAAGGAAGGAAGGAAGGAAGGAAGGAAGGAAGGAAGGAAGGAAGGAAGGAAGGAAGGAAGGAAGGAAGAAAGAAAGAAAGAAAGAAAGAAAGAAAGAAAGAAAGAAAGAAAGAAAGAAAGAAAGAAAGAAAGAAAGAAAGAAAGAAAGAAAGAGCAAGAAAATAATAATAATAATAATAATAATAATAATAATAATAATAATAATAATAATAATAATAATAATAATAATAATAATAATAATAATAATAATAATAATAATAAAAATTATTTGTATCCCGCCTTCCCCGCCTCGGCAGGCTCAGGATGGCTAACAACATTTCTTAATAACATACAGTAAGAAAGAAAGATAATGATGATGATGATGATGATGAGAGAGAGAGAGAGAGAGAGAGAGAGAGAGAGAGAATGAATGTAACCTATGGCATTATATCCCATTGAAGTCCTTCTCTTCCCCAAACTATACCCTCCTCAGGCTCCACCACCAAAATCTCCAGGTATTTCCCAACCCAGACTTGGCAATACTACCTGCACCATAGTACCAGATAAAGATGCTGTCTTCATTTGGAGATCCTGGGAACAAGAATGCTACTTGCCTTATGAGTAATTATTTTAAAGTATCAGAAAGATGGCAGCCCACCTGTAAGGAAAGCAAAAAACCTTGGGTTTTTTATTGGAGGGGGGGGGTTGGATATATTGAACTCCCCCCAAAAAATTGATGTTTCCAGTATTCCTGAATCCCAATGCCAGTATGGTATTCAGATTTGGGAATATTTGGGAAACCCAATTTGTTTTTGCTCCATTATCAGTGGAATCAATTTGGGGTTGATTCCAGAACCAATCTGGGGGTATCTGGGACTTAAGGGGGGGGGGCTATTTTAAAAAGATTGGAGCAGGGGGTCTAATTCTATGGGCCCAGGCCTGGCACTAGGGGTTCTTGCGCCCCAGGCCAAATCCTGTGCCCCTGCTCCCACCCCAAGTGTTCTATGCACCGATGACATCACACCCCCAACTTTGCAAAGGCTCTGGAAGCCTTGGCAAAGTCAGAAAGGGAATGGGCATGCTCGGAGCCAGGCTCTGAGTGCGCTCGCTGCCATGCCCCCTGGACTTCGCCGAGGTTTCCCGAGCCTCAGAAAGCCTCAGCGAAGTCAGAAAGGCAGCAGGCATGCTCAGAGCTGAGCTCTGAGCGTGCTCACTGCCACGCCCAACTTCACTGAGGCTTCCCAAGCCTCGGCAAAGTCAGGAAGGCAGTGGGCATGAGGAGAGGGGGTGCCTTGTGGCACACCTAGGTCAGGTGACGCCCTAAGCAACTGCCTACTTGGTCTACTCCCATGCACTGGCCCTGTATGGACCCCAAAAGAAGGTGCTCTCATTGTCCATTGTCCATTGATTTCAATGAGGGGGAAAAAGGCAACACCTTCCCGCTGGTCCCCCCCATTTCTCACAGAGTTTGCTACGTCATGGTGCGACCGAATGTCCGGCGGTATAACCAAATGGGCAGGCTGGGCTCACCAACCTCGCCAGCCAAGAGAAGGAAAACTCTAACATCAAACCTGGGCAGATAGAGCTCGTTAATGTAACACCTACCACCTGGAGGACTCGCTGCCGGCGTCCCGGTTTATTGGGCCATGGCAGATGACCCCAAGGTGAAAGGGTGGTGCCAGTACCGCGCACACTGTGCTTCACCTAAAAATTCCTCTGCGCAGGCCTGAAGGGCATATCCACATCCACAACCCACAACACGCCAAGTCCTGCAGCGATGGCCAAGGGGCGAAACGGCAGGTGGAAGATGCCACTGGAAGCCGCAGTCCCGATCCTGCATGTAGGCGGTTCAGGGTATTGGTCGCCTGATGCTGACCCGGAGACGAAAGTATTTTTCGGCAGCACCCTGAACGGCCAAGCAGCCTTATCTAGGGACAGCACTGCTTGCTCCGCATGGAGAGGGGCCTAGAAAAGGTGGCCTAAACAAAGCTCGTCTCCCCCACCCCCCAGTTGGCTAGCCGCGGTCAACGGACATCCTTACTTGCGGTCAAAAAATAACAACAAAGAAAAGGCATGCACCTGCCTCACAAAGTGTGCAAAGACTGAAGCTTGCGTGTTGGAACATCAGAACCATGCTTGACACAGTAGACAGTGGTCGCCCTGAACGACGCTCTGCTCTAGTTGCCCACGAACTTCTCAGGTTGAATATTGACATAGCAGCTCTCAGTGAGGTCCGTTTCCCTGAGGAAGGTAGTCTTCAAGAACATGGTGCTGGTTATACCCTCTACTGGTCGGGTAAGTCAAAGGCTGAGAGCCGCCTTTCTGGTGTTGGCTTCATGGTCAGGAACTCCATTGCCTCCAAACTCGAAAACCTGCCAACAGGTCACTCAGATCGCATCATGTCCATGCGCCTCCCACTTCAAAACAAGCAACATGCAACACTCTTCAGTGTGTATGCCCCAACCCTTCAAGCAGATCCTGCAGAAAACAACAAGTTCTATGCTGATCTACGCAACCTCGTACAGAAGACCCCTACAGAAGACAAGGTGATCATCCTTGGAGACTTTAATGCCAGAGTAGGTAAAGACTCGGAAGCCTGGAAAGGAGTACTTGGCAAACACGGCATTGGCAACTGCAATGATAACGGGCGCCTCCTGCTAGAATTCTGCACGGAGCACCAGCTCACCATCACCAACACTATCGTTCAGCAGAAGAACAGCCTGAAGACAACCTGGATGAACCCACGGTCCAAGCACTGGCACCTTATCAACTACATTCTGGTGCGCCAGAGAGACCTTCGAGATGTCTTACACACCCAAGTAATGCCCAGTGCGGAATGTCATACGGATCATCGTCTTGTACGCTGCAATCTCCGTCTTCACTTTAAACCCACACCCAGGAGAGGAGGTATCCCTCGGAGGAAGCTTCAGGTTGGCAGCCTTCAGTCAGCCGAAGTTAAAGCTGCCTTCCAGGCAAAAATCCAGTCAAGAATTGAGGACCCCAGTTGCCCCACAGACCCTTCTCCAGAAGCACTCTGGGAACACCTAAAAACTACCATCCTGTTGATCTCTGAAGAAGTCCTCGGGTTCTCCACAAGGAAGAACAAGGACTGGTTTGACGAGAACAATCAAGAGATCCAAGAATTACTAGCGAAAAAGAGATCTGCCTACGAAGCACATCTTGCTCAGTCCTCCTGTCCCGGGAAAAAAGCAATCTTTCGCGCTGCATGTAGCAACCTCCAGCGCAAGCTTCGAGACATTCAGAACGAGTGGTGGACCAAGCTTGCAGAGAGAACCCAGCTGTGTGCAGACACTGGTGATTTAAGAGGGTTCTACGAAGCCCTGAAGGCAGTATATGGCCCATCATATCAGGCTCAGAGTCCCTTGCATAGTGCAGACGGCCAAGTGCTCCTCACAGACAAGGCATTCATACTGAACCGGTGGTCGGAGTATTTTCAGGTTCTCTTCCGTGCCAACCGCGTAGTTCAAGATTCAGCAATCCACCTCACCCCACTTCAACCAGTGAAAACAGAGTTGGATGAGACTGTTAAAGCCATCAAGCAACTGAAAAGTGGCAAGGCAGCGGGAGTTGATGGAATCCCACCAGAGATCTGGAAGCATGGGGGCACAGTACTACATAGCACACTTCACAAAGTACTTGTCACCTGCTGGGAACAAGGTAAACTACCACAGGACTTTCGCGATGCAATCATCATTACTCTACACAAGAACAAAGGGGAAAAGTCAGACTGCTCCAACTACCGGGGGATAACCCTGCTCTCCATCGCAGGCAAAATCCTTGCCAGAATACTCCTGAACAGACTGGTGCCCACCATTGCAGAAGAACTCCTCCCAGAGAGCCAGTGTGGCTTCAGAGCTAACAGGAGCACCACCAACATTTTGTTCTCAGGCAGCTCCAAGAGAAATGCAGGGAACAGAACAAGGGTCTATATGTGACTTTTGTCGACCTTACCAAAGCTTTCAATACCGTTAGCAGGAAAGGCCTGTGGCACATCTTGGAATGTTTAGGATGTCCCCCAAGGTTCCTCAGCATGATCATCCAGCTACATGAAGACCAGCGAGGCCAAGTCAGGCACTGCAACGACCTCTCGGAGCCCTTCCCAATAGGCACAGGTGTAAAGCAAGGCTGCGTTCTCGCGCCAACTCTCTTTACGATCTTCTTTAGCATGATGCTTCAAAGAGCCGCAGTAGATCTAGATGATGCCGATGGTGTCTACATCCGCTATCGCACCGATGGCAGCCTGTTCAATCTGAGGCGACTAAAGGCTCACTCCAAGACAATGGAAAAACTTATCCGTGAGCTACTGTTTGCTGATGATGCTGCACTCGTCTCCCACTCGGTATCAGCTCTGCAGCATATGACATCCTGCTTTGCAGAGGCTGCCAAGCTATTCAGCCTAGAAGTTAGTCTGAAGAAGACAGAAGTTCTCCACCAGCCTGCACCCCAGGAAGATTATCACCCTCCCTGCATCACTGTGGGTGAATCAGTTCTGAAGACAGTCCAGCAGTTCAGCTACCTGGGGTGCATCATCTCCTCAGATGCCAAGATCGACAAGGAGATTGACAACAGGCTGGCAAAGGCAAACCGTGCATTTGGCCGACTGCACAAAAGAGTGTGGAGCAACAAGCATCTGAAAAAAGGCACAAAGATCAATGTTTACAAAGCGGTTGTGATGACAACCCTCATCTACGACTCCGAAGCATGGGTTTTATACCATCATCACCTGCGACTCCTTGAGCGCTTTCATCAGCGCTGCCTTCGCACCATCCTCAACATCCACTGGAGTGACTTTGTGACCAACACTGACGTCCTCAAGAGGGCGGAGGTTACAAGCATCGAGGCACTGCTGTTGAAGACGCAGCTGCGCTGGGCAGGGCATATTTCTAGGATGGAAAACCACCGCCTTCCCAAGATTGCTCTGTATGGCGAACTTTCCACCGGCCATCGAAATAGAGGGGCACCAAAGAAGAGGTACAAGGACTCCTTGAAGAAATCCCTTGGCACCTGTCGCATCAACCATCACCAGTGGTCTGACCTAGCCTCAGATCGCAAAGCATGGAGGCACACCATCCACCAGGCTGTCTCTTCCTTTGAGAACGCACGCATAGCTGGTCTTGAGGACAAAAGGAGATTGAGGAAGAATCGCACTGCTACAGCACCAACCCCAAATCAGACTTTTCCCTGCAGCCACTGTGGCCGGATCTGCCTGTCCCGCATTGGTCTTGTCAGCCACCAGCGAGCCTGCAGCAGATGTGGACTACTGCACCCTTCTTCAATCTTCGTTCGCGAAGTCAAGCCGAGAGAGAGAGAGAGAGGTCCCTTTAAATGTCTGCTCCAAGATGCACTACTTCACAGTTTGGAGAACTCTGAAGGCATTTAAAGGACTTGCAGTCCCTTTAAACACCTTCTAGGTGAATGCCTTCCAAACGACAAATAGCAGAAACACAAAGAACTACTTTCTAGGAATTAAGATCTCCTGCCTTCCATAATGTTAATTTCTTATCCTTATCACTCAAGCATAATACTGATCTGTACAGTATGGATCACAATGACCGTTGAAAGGATTATGACTTTAAAAGCTGGAAAGATAATAATGGGTAGAGACATTTTCAAAGGCTTGGCAATCTTGTAAGAATGAGGATATCACTAGCCTGATGCTAATATTTGTTTATGGACTTCTGTTACTAGCAGAAAAAAGTGACATTTGTCCCTGTAAATTACTTCCATACAAATGCATGTAAACCAGACAACAGTGTTGTGACTGAAAGTGACTGACTGAAAGTTAGCAGTTAGCATCCCCCTCCTCCCAAAAATGATCTTGATGGTCAACTGAAATACTCAGTTTGGTACCCTGTCTGCTCTAAAGTGTTTGTAATCAAAGGCAAAAGATTTCAAAGGAAAGAACTTTCTGGGAGTAGAAAACAAATGGAGGGAAAGGAAGTAAACCCCGATCTTCCAAATCTCAGCCAAATCTCAGTTTTGTCTACAACTGTACTTTACTATGCAAGTTATAGCACCAGTGGATCATAATTTTCTAGCTTGACTCCATAGTAGTTCCACTTTTATAGTGGGCATGATCACCCCTTTATCGTTTGGCATCACAGAGATATGGCTGCTGCAAAGAACATGTAAGCATGCTGCAGGTAACTGATATGCCAGCAGGAGACAAAGAAACAGCTGGTAGAAAACCTGTGGAAATAAGCACCCACCAGACTCTTCAAAATTCCTTGTAACATCAATGTCTTTGAATAGAACTAGACACATAATTGCCTAACTAGTTTAGTCTCCTGTATCATATATCCATTATTTACCAAGACCTTTTCCTCCCTATGTTGCCCACCATTCCAGAGATGAAGGAAACAGTACTTTACCCTTGTTCACTGTGATCAAAGCAGAAGAAACAAATCAGGCCTGTGGAAATCACTCAGTACCCAAATACCATAGACAACAACATAGGTTTTGCCCACCAGCTAGAGTCAGCCCTGTTAATAAATGTCAACCCACAGTGAGTTTTTATGACTGAGCTGCTAGCTCCTGAAAAACACATTTATAATGGAAACAGTGATACAATCCAAGCTTCAGTGACAGAGAAGCTGGCACTGCAACATTTTAACAGGAAATATCAGTCTCTAAAACTTCAGCCAACTTGCAAATGGCATCACCTTGTATGCAAATACATTTACCATTCCAAAAGCTCAATAACTGATGCTTAATGCAAGAGACCCCAGTAAAAGCCAGCAGGGAAGACTCAGAATGGGATGGTACAAACTGTAAAAGGCAGTTATGATTTTTAATATGTCCCCAAAGTGCTAGACCCTATTAAAATACATCATACATGGCAATCTGTGTCCCAAGGAGATGCTTGCAATTAAAAACAAGGTGAAGGCCTTCACTAGGCTTGTCAAATAAACATTTTCAAATATAGAGAGCTGGTCAGAGAGGTGTTGCCTTGCTCATGAAATACTATGAAATAATGAGACAACTATGTGACAACTTTTAAACAGTTTTAAATTGTTTAGTAGCCATGGGTTGCCTTATAGAACTCTAGGAATTATACTGTGATTTTTCTGCAATAAGGGGCAGCTGACAACCAGAATTTCATTATAGTTTGAATTGAAAATAGTACAGCTTTGACAGAAACAAGAAACAATGGCGGTATACAAGTGGGGAACAAAAAAAAATTAAAATATTTAATATTAGGAAATATGTATTTGAGATTGAGACGCAGAAAACCTAGAGAACTGTAACAAAACAATACAGTTTTCAGTGTACTATTAATTATCATATCTGCACTTTTGTTATTTTACCATCTCTAAATTTTTTGCAGTTTTCACTAATTCTAGCAGGGATATTTTGACTGAGATGATAATTTTCAAGTAAGAGCAGGAAGAAAAATCCTCCCTTCCAAATATTTCTTAATATTCTTTCAGAATTACAATGTTCCCAAGTTAAACATTTGAGGAAGTAAATCTAAATAAATTTCCAATATTCATTTCTCCAGTGGGAATATATACCTGATCTTTCAGAGAAACTTGATCCCACAAAGAACTAGCTGGACTCCACTTCCTAGGCCTTTGTTCCCATCCATAGCACCTCTATGTAATCTGACATCAGGAATCACAGAACTGAGAAACCTGTAGGACAGGGGTGCCTAAACTGAGGCTTGGGAACCATGCGTGGCTCTTTCACACATATTGTGTGGCTCTCAAAACCCCCACCGCCCCATTGGCCAGCTTGGAGAAGGCATTTAAATCATTTATTCAAGTCAACCCAGCCAGTAGTTTGAAGAATGCATTTAAAGTTGCTTTCTTTCCATCTCTCCCTCTCTCCCTTTCTCTTCCTTCCTTGCTTCCTTTCTTCCTTGTGGCTCTCAAACAACTGATGTTCATGCCTTGCAGCTCTCAGACATCTGACATTTATTCTGTGTGGCTCTTATGTTAAGCAAGTTTGGCCACCTTTGCTGTAGGAGAACACTTCAAACTTCCAGGACATTCAATGGGTGACATCAAAGTAGATGTTTTATACCAAAGGAACTTCAAGAACAGAATGGAAAGAGAAATTGTTGAATTAGAACAAAACTTGGAACAAACACCTCTCTAGGACTCAACAGGGATATTGGTTTCTTACCTCATTACATATCCTAAATTCATTCAGTTCTTACATCTCTATTCTCACTGAGAAGGGCTATTCAGCCTCTTTATTTTAGTGTATATCTTATTTGGAATAGTAACTTAGAATAATGATTGTCAGGGCTTTTTTTGAGCAGGAATGCACAGGAAGAAGAAGAGGAGATTTATACCCCGCCCTTCTCCCTGAATCAGAGACTCAGAGCAGCTTACAATCTCCTATGTCTTCTCCCCCCCACAACAGTCACCCTGTGAGGTGGGTGGGGCAGAGAGGGCTCTCGCAGCAGCTGCCCGTTCAAGGACAAGACCTGTGATAGCTATGGCTAACCCAAGGCCATTCCAGCAGGTGCAAGCGGAGGAGTGGGGAATCAAACCCAGTTCTCCCAGATAAGAGTCCACACACTTAACCACTACACCAAACTGTCATGGTGACTTGCCTACCTGGTGCGAAGGTAGTGGACATTACGCGTGTTGTAGATAGGCTGCTAGACAGTGCTGGGGAAGAGCCAGTGGTTGTGGTGCATGTTGGCACCAACGATGTGGGAAAATGCAGTTGTGAGGTCCTGGAGGAAAAATTTAGGACCTCCAAAGTAGCCTTCTCAGAAGCGCTACCTGTTCCATGTGCAGGGTTGGAGAGACAGGCACAAATTAGAAGTCTCAATGCGTGGATGAGACGATGGTGTAGGGAGGAAGGGTTTAAGTTTGTTAGGCACTGGGATGCTTTTTGGAACAAGTGGGAGCTGTACAAAAGAGATAGTCTCCACTTGTCCCCAGAAGGAGCCAGGCTGCTGGTGCCTAAAATCAAAAAGGTGGCAGAGCAGTTTTTAAAGTGAATCTTGGGGGAAAGCTGACAGGAGATTAAATGTCTCTGGTTCAGGAGGACTCATCTCAAAGAGATGAAGGGTTAGCTGTCACTTTTCTACTGGGCAATGGATTAGAGTTGTCTGCTGAGATGGTGACAAAAAGTCTGGACTGTCTGCCAAAGTCTCAAGGCAGCAGGAGGAAGGTTGCAGGCCTAACTTGCCTGGGAAATTATAGATGTTTGTATACAAATACTAGAAGTGTCCAAGGTAAAATTGGGGAGCTGAAATGCTTAGTGTTGGGGAAAACATAGACATTGTGGGAATTTCAGAAACTTGGTGGAATGAGGAAAATCAGTGGGACACGGTGATTCCTGTATATTAGTTATATCGGAAGGATAGGAAGGGAAGGGTTGGAGGTGGGGTGGCTCTCTATGTCAGAGAGGGTATACAGTCCAGTAAGACTGAGGTTAGAGAATTAGATACCCTTCTAGAAAAGCCTTGGGTCGAAATAGTAGTCGCAAAAGGAGCTTTAACTATAGAAGTTTTTTATTGCCCACCAAATCAAAGAGGACAATTATAATATGATGGAAAGATTAAAGATAGTGGCTAAATGTAAAAACTGTGTCATAACAGGTGATTTTAACTACCCGCAGATTGATTGGGTCAATATATGTTCTGGTCGGGAGAAAGAGATTGAGTTTCTACACGCTCTCAGTGACTGTGCTATGGAGCAGATGGTCACAGAACCTACCAGGGGTGGGGTGATTCTGTATTTGGTCCTAAGTAATGCCCAAGACCTGGTGAGAGATGTAAAAGTGATTGCACCGCTTGGGAGCAGTGACCATAACGTTATTGATTTCACCATTTGTATATATAGGGAGTTGCCCCAAAAGACCAGCACAACCACTTTTAACTTTAAAAGGGGTAAATTCTCTGATATGAGGAGGCATGTGA
The DNA here is from genome assembly GCF_032191835.1 of Heteronotia binoei. Taxonomy (NCBI): domain Eukaryota; kingdom Metazoa; phylum Chordata; class Lepidosauria; order Squamata; family Gekkonidae; genus Heteronotia; species Heteronotia binoei. The sequence goes on from NC_083224.1 coordinate 105,124,980, forward strand.
AGAGGAAACTGAAAGGAAAGGTAAATAGAGTCAAACCCTTGGGGAAGCCTGGAGGCTATTAAAACTACAGTCCTAGAAGCTCAGATAAAATATATACCACAAGTTGGAAAGGCACAAAGAGGTTAAAAAAAAGCCTGTATGGTTAACAAACAAAGTAATGGAAGCTGTAAAAGGAAAGAAGGATTCCTCTAATTGGTGAAAAGCTAGTCCAAGTGAGTGTAATAAAAGGGAACACAGGCTGTGGCAAATCAAATGTAAGTCTATGATCAGGCAGGCAAAAAGGGACTATGAGGAGCATACTGCAAAAAACATAAAGACAAACAATAAAATTTTCTTCAAATATATTAGAAGCAGGAAACCAACCAAGGAGGCATTGGGGCCCTTGGATGACCAAGGAGTAAAAGGATTACTGAAGGAGGATAGGGAAATGGCTGAGAAGCTGAATGCATTTTTGCCTCCGTCTTCATTGTGGAAGATGAGAAGTGTTTGAGAAGTAGGCAAACATTTCCCACTCCAGAACCGCTAATTTTGGAAGGGGTGTGGAAGGATCTGAATCAGATTGAGGTGACAAGAGAGGAGGTCATACAACTGATAAACAAATTAAAAACTAATAAGTCACCAGGCCCAGATGGCATACATTCAAGAGTTCTGAAAGAACTCAAAGGTGAACTTGTGGATCTGCTGACAAAAATATGTAATCTTTCATTGAAATCTACCTCTGTTCCTGAGGACTGGAAGGTAGCAAATGTCACCCCCATCTTTAAAAAGACTTCCAGAGGAGATACGGGAAATTACAGGCCAGTCAGTCTGACTTCAATACCAGGAAAGTTGGTCGAAAGCTTCATCAAGGACTGCATGAGAAGGCACATTGATGAACACAAGTTATTGAGGAAGACTCAGCATGGGTTCTGTAAGGGAAGATCTTGTCTCACTAACAGAGTTCTTTGAGGGGGTGAACAAACATGTGGACAAAGGAGACCCAATAGATGTTGTTTACCTTGACTTCCAGAAAGCTTAAAGTTCCTCATCAAAGGCTCCTTAGTAAGCTCGAGAGTCATGGAGTAAAAGGAAAAGTCCTCTTGTGGATCAAAAACTGGCTAATTAATAGGAAACAGAGAGTGAGTATAAATGGGCAATTTTCACAATGGAAGATGGTAAGCAGTGGGGTGCTGCAGGGCTCAGTAGGTCCCATGCTCTTTAACTTGTTCATTAATGATTTGGAGTTGGGAGTAAGCAGTGAAGTGACTAAGTTTCCAGATGACACTAAATTGTTCAGGGTAGTGAGAACCAGAGAGGATTGTGAGGCACTCCAAAGAGATCTGTCGAGGCTCGGTGAGTGGGCATCAGTGTGGCATTTGAGGTTCAATGTGGCAAAGTGCAAAGCTGTGCACATTGGGGCCAAAAATCCTAGCTATAAATACAAGTTGATGGGGTGTGAACTGGCAGAGACTGACCAAGAGAGAGATCTTGGGGTCGTGGTAGATAACTCACTGAAAATGTCAAGACAATGTGCGATTGCAACAAAAAAGGCCAATGATATGCTGGGAATTATTAGGAAGGGAATTGAAAACAAATCAGCCAGCATCATAATGCTCCTGTATAAATCAATGGTGCGGTCTTATTTGGCCACCGTTTAATTTTGTTCCTTTAAGCTATAAATAGCTCCGGAATGAAAAGAAAACTTCTGTACCTTTTTCTCCACTTATCCAAGTTTCCACTGGTCTTTCAAAGCTTTAATTGTTTAGAAATGTCCAAGAAGGTTAGGATCCTGACGAGCTTATGTCAAATCAATGACTGAGAACTTTTGCAGAGGTTGACTATGCAGACTCCACGAGACCCCTCAAAGAAGACCCCCTCCAGGGCTCATTTTCAGCCAAGGTAAATCTCTTATCAAAGTTTCCATGCAAGTCTTGGACCTTTCTCTCACTGAGAAAAGTAGGCAGTAGGCATTAATTTGCCCTCTACTACCCCGAACAAAAGTTTCAGCCTGCTCCCATTATGAGAGACAGCTAAGCTCGGCATTTTCCTTCCCTGGAAGTCCGCCAATGGTGCGGTCTTATTTGGAATACTGTGTACAATTCTGGCCACTGCACCTCAAAAAAGATATTATAGCATTGGAAAAAGTGCAGAAAAGGGCAACTAGAATGATTAAAGGGTTGGAACACTTTCCCTATGAAAAAAGATTAAAACGCTTAGGGCTCTTTAGCTTGGAGAAATGTCGACTGAGGGATGACATGATAGAGGTTTACAAGATTATGCATGGGATAGAGGCAGAGAAAAAAGTACTTTTCTCTCTTTCTCACAATACAAGAACTCGTGGGCATTCAATGAAATTGCTGAGCAGTTGGGTTAGAATGGATAAAAGGAAGTTCTTCTTCACTCAAAGGATGATTAACATGTAGAATTCACTGCCACAGGAGGTGCTGGCGTCTGCAAGCATAGACAGCTTCAAGAGGGGAATGGGTAAGCATATGGAGCAGAGGTCCATCAGTGGCTATGAGCCACAGCTTATCGTTGGAACTCTCTGTCTGGGGCAGTGATGCTCTGTATTCTGGTGCTTGGGAGGGGCATAATGGAAGGGCTTCTAGCCCCACTGGTGGACCTCTATATGGCACTTGGGTTTGGGGGGGGGGTTGGCCACCATGTGACAGAGTGTTGGACTGGATGGGCCATTGGCCTGATCCAACATGACTTCTCTTCCGTTCTTATGTTTATGAATGCAGTTTCAGCAGGGGTGTGACCTAATATGCAAATGAGTTCCTGCTGGTCTTTTTCTACCCAAAAAGCCCTGGTGATTGTAATGTAACACAATTAATTAGAATGGTATATTGGAATGCATTCCTCTGGTCTGGTAACAGATGAGACATAACATGCCACTTCACCTCAAAGAAATAACGCCAGCTCAAAGAAAAAGATATCATCAGTTACCTCCACACTTGAGAGGTGTGTGACAGCAGGGTCAGATGATTACTCTTAACATTCTATAATTACATTTACACATCTATCATCAATTCTGACATATTTATTTGACTCACTGTTTTCCCCTGGAATTGAATCTAAACAATGATAACCTTATAAACTTAGCTTGTTATTCCTGTTTGCATTTGTTAAAATATTTCATTATATTGTATGCTTGTATGTTAATTTGCTGTTCAACCTCTCCTAAGTTTCATTTCACTTTGTCTGAGTAAGTATGTATGCACACCAAAGCTCACACTTTGAATAAAAGTTTATTGGACTCCCACTTCGTTCTATTGCTTTAGGCCAACACAGCTGCCCACCTGGATCTATAGTCTTTCAGAAGATAATTTATTTAGTAGTGTCTCATGATATAGCTTCCTTTTTGCAAATAATAGCTCTAGCTCCTCCCTAGCAGATCCTACAAGTCACAAAAGCCATGGGTCCAATAGGCAAGTGGTAGACCTATACTTTCATGTCCTCTAGTGGAATTAATTGAAAGATATCTATCAATATGATCCTGACAAGTAGATACATCAGAAAAGTTCGGTACAACTGTTGTTAATGTAGAGTCTAAATCAAACTGGATGCCAACAATTGTATTTCCTAAGTGTGCAACAGGTCATAATGAGCCACTGAAGTTTCCATTCCTTAATCCTAGGGGACAAAATATCTCACACAACCCTGAACAGCATTGCTTGGCAGCTCTTTGTGGATATGATGGTAGCAGAGAGCTGCTTCTTCATGACCATCAATGCCACAAGGTAGATTTTCCATTGTACTGTACTTAGTATTTGACTGGGCTTGGCTTGGCTTTTCTTCTACCACCTTCTAATCATCACACATAAAATCGACACATGGCTTCTAAACTGTGTTTGGTGAGTCACAACAAAGTGCTCAACTATGATGTGTTCTATTACTCCCAGCACTGTGCAACAAAATGACCAAATCCATTTCTAATAAAGATTATGTGAGTAGGAAAAAACAGTGGCATTTTCATTAAAAAAAGACTCTAAGTTTTGAACAAATGGCACCAATCTAAAGTAGCATTTTGAAAAGATTCCTTAAATTATTCTGATAAAAGGCCTACGGTTACACTTTGATGTCATCACTAAAGCACTACAGTGAAAAATGAAAGTGATTCCTGGAAACAGATCTATCATGAATATGTCATTATTATTCAAACATTTCACCTACACTTGATTTCAATGGAAAATGGATATACAGAAGGGCTTTTTGAAACAGGATCGACACATAATGGTTAAATATATTTTAATTTTTCATCCTGCTGTTCACTGTTTGTCACCTACCCTCTGTGGAGTAATGAAAAGTAAAAAGATGGATTCAGATTCTTCCTGCCATTAAAAGAAATAAAAATAAAATAATGTCACTAGTGACTTCACTTCCTCATATGCTATTTATGTCAATGTCCTGAACAGCCCAGCAGAACTGGCAATCTTTCTTACTAGATTTCATGGGAAAATAAAGCTTGAATTATAACCCAATTGTAAATGTTTTGATCCTTTTTAATAAATTGTATACCAGACTTTTCCCATGGTCTAATAGCTTTGCTTTGAAGGGTCAGATACCTATTTTACAGGAATATACAGAACACACATCTATGAAATGCTGCTGATGGCACTGTACTGTTCTGTGACAATACGCAGAAAGTAATCTACTATCACTTCCAGTGACATCAGGGATGTGGCCTAATATGCAAATGAATTCTGCTGGGCCTTTTCTACAAAAAAAGCACTGCAGTTTGCTATTCCCATTATTAAAGAAAACATAAAAAGCTGTCAAACGTGAAATTAGGTTCCTTTTAAATATGTCTATGTGATTGTAAAATCTTTACTGACTAGCTCAGTGGTCCCAAAAATGTGGACCTTCATTCTTTAGAAGAAAACAGAATACCTAGTCAGGAATCCGGAGTTTTAGAAAGGAATATGCAAGTTTTCCTGCCTCATACTAGTAGTCCAAAATTGATCTGAGTGTCCTTTAAAATGATAATCATCAGGCACTTAGCTACATTGGGGCACATAGGGTCACATGCTTCACAACTCATGGTCCACACCCCACAACTCCCAGTGAGCCCACATCAGTCAGAGAGGTGCAGGGGGAGGTCTTCTCTCTCTGCCCGCCCTCCCCCACCCCCAACCTGGATTTCCCAACTGTCCTGCTATCCAAAATTTCACTGAATTGTGAAAGTGATTGCCCCCTTCCCCATTTGCTCAGCTGATTTGAGAAGAGCAGCAACTTTGTTTTTAAAGATGGTTCCTTGTGTGCACTGCAGCTCTGTGTGTAGCTTTGATTACTCAGGAGGCAGAAGGAGGCCTCCTTTCCCATTACTCCTTGTTAGCCACATGTCTGTACAATCTAAAGGATAAACTTCCATGGGGCCACATGTCTATATGATCCAGGGAATTAATTTTCCTAGCTGGGGAGGAGTTAGTTGGGAAGATCCAATCCCTTAGTTGGCAGACAGGGCAGTTGCAGAACACAGTCTGAAAAATATTACAGAACACAGCATAAAACTAAAAGATTATCAGCTCACCTAATGACACTGAACGTGTTTCTGAATGAAACATTGATTTTGCATCAATCTTCTTAACCCCTAGGCTACCCTTCCTTCCCTCCCTCTCTCTCTCTCTCTCTCTCTTCCTTCCTTCCTTCCTTCCTTCCTTCCTTCCTTCCTTCCTTCCTTCCTTCCTTCCTTCCTTCCTTCCTTCCTTCCTTCCTTCCTTCCTTCCTTCCTTCCTTCCTTCCTTCCTTCCTTCCAATATAGTGGGTTCCACGCAGTGAAGAGGCAAGGTGGTAGTGATCATAGCTCTTTTTATTATCACAGCATAGTACAGGACTGTGCTCTAAGACTGAGCACTGAACCAACAAGACCAACTATATATACACACAAGGTTCCCATGCTAGCATGCTATTGGACCATTCAAAACAGCAGGGGGCCCGTGATTGGAGCAGGACAGCAGGGATTTGGATCTTGCTGCCCATTGGATCCTGTTGCCCAAAAGTCTTGGAACTCCCCCGAAGTGAAGGTCGTTCCATTGTCAGAAACCAGAGTGTCCGGCAGACCGCATGTAGCAAAAACATGGTGGAGGACACTGATGACGACCCAAGAGGAGGTAGACACCACAGGAAACACCTCCAGCCATTTTGAGTGGGAGTCCACTATTAGAAAGAAGGTTTGTCCCAGGAAGGGTCCCACAAAGTCCAGATGTAGTCGGGACCAGGGGTTATGTGTGGACTCCCAATGCTGTGTTGGAGCACGGGGAGGTGTCGGTTGGGTCTCCTGGCAACCCAAGACTCGATTGCATCATCGATCCTAGGCCACCAAACATAGCTGTAGGTGAGCTCCTTCATTCACACAATGCCTGGATGGATCTCGTGCAACACTGTGAGGATTCGCTGTCGCAGCGCCAGGGGAACTACCACCCTGTTTCCCCACAGCAAACACCCCTTATGTACTAAGAGCTCATCCCAGTGGGATTCGTATACTTTAAATTCTGGGCCCACCCAGCCGGTGGGCCATCCCTTCCACACCCAGTCCAAAACTCCGAAGAGGATCTTGTCCTTAGCAGAACAGTGAGCAATGTCCCTAGCGTGAACTGGGAGGTCCAGGAGGGACTCCAGCAGCAGTATCTGGTGAGCTGGGACAAGATCCTGGTCCTCTGATGGCAGTGGCAGGTGGCTCAGAGCATCTGCATGGCCCATCGCTTTCCCCAGGCAGTACCGAAGGGCGTACTGGTACCCAGCAAGGAAAATGGACCACTGCAACACTTGGGGTGACAGCATCTGGGCTGTTTGGTGGTTGAGGGTAAATAGGCCTAACAAGGGCTTATGATCCATAAGGATTGTGAAGGGCTGGCCATAGAGGTAATTGTGAATTTTTTTAATCTCCACCACGATTCCCAGACTGTCCTTATTGATCTGTGCATAGTCGTGCTCCGGTTTGTGCAGTGTCCTTGAATAGTAGGCTACCAGGACCTCGTGGCCATCCGGCACCACGTGGGCCAGGACTGCACCCATGCCATAGGCAGGCCAAAATGATGGGCAGCTGCTTGTCGAAGCGCACCAGCAAGCTGTTCAATGTTAAAATGTTTTTTTTCCTGAAAAGCGGTGGCTTGAAGGCAACCTAAAACCCACGGAGCTCTTTTATCCAGTTTGGTGTAGTGGTTAAGTGCATGGACTCTTATCTAGAAGAACCGAGTCTGATTCCCCACTCGTCCACTTGCACCTGCTGGAATGGCCTTACTTGAACATATGAACATATGAAGCTGCCTTATACTGAATCAGACCCTCGGTCCATCAAAGTCAGTATTGTCTTCTCAGACGGGCAGCGGCTCTCCAGGGTCTCAAGCTGAGGTTTTTCACACCTATTTGCCTGGACCCTTTTTTGGAGATGCCAGGGATTGAACCTGGGACCTTCTGCTTCCCAAGCAGATGCTCTACCACTGAGCCACCATCCCTCCCCCTAAGGTTAGATTAGCCATTAGCTCTGGCAGAGGTTGTCCTTGAAAGGGCATCTGCTGTGAGAGCCCTCTCAGCCCCACCCAGGGTGTCTGTTGTGGGAGGAGAAGATATAGGAGATTGTAAGTCGCTCTGAATCTCTGATTCAGAGAGAAGGGTGGGGTATAAATCTGCAATTCTTCTTCTTAATTTTTTTTTATTTTCAAAAAAAGTTTTATTGGTTTTAGAAAGGAAAAGGGATGGGGGAGGGGAAAAAATAAAAAACCACAATACATTCTGGTATTATTTTGCATAGGAATACTTTCAAAATACTTAATTCTACAATATTTTCTTTACATAAATTGTCCCCTATTATTTTGTCTCAACGGCACAAAATCCATTTTCAAATTTTATAGTATAAACTTTTTGTTAAAATTGTCTAGTAATTTTGACAATTCCAGTAAAGATGAATTTTATAATATAAAGTACAGGGAGGAAAAAAGAAAAAATAAGTTCACATCAGAGAATCTTAAGAGTCTTGGTTATCTAACCAGACATAGAATTTCATCCAATATTTTTTTGCTTCTTCTTTAGATTTCCCAGCTAACAGCCGGGACAAGAAGTCCAACTCTGCTGTTTCCAGAACTTTTCCCACCAAATCCATTTTTGTGGGAATTTCCTGAGTTTTCCATCTCTGTGCCAAAAGAACCCTAGCTGCTGTATTAAAATGTGCCAACAAATGTCTCATCTCTTTGGAATAGTCCTCTGGAAATATGTTCATTAAAAATAATTCTGGTTTAAAATGAATCTGTGTCTTCATAATCTTCTGTAACATTTCATGCACCATTTTCCAATAGACTTTCACAATCTCACATGTCCACCACATATGGTAAAAGGAACCAATCTGCTTAGTACATTTCCAACACTTGTTGGACATATTAGCATAAATCTTACGGTGTTTCTGTGGGGTCAGGTACCATCTATAAAACATCTTATATAGATTTTCTTTGAAAGTTACTGACCAAGTTAACATTAAGTTTCCATAGTCTCTCCCAGTCTTCTAATGCTATATTGTAGCCAAAGTTTTTTGCCCATTGAACCATACAGTCCTTTACAACGTCATCTTGTGTCTTCATTTGAAGTAGGTATTCATACATTTTGGAAATTAACTTTTCTTGTGGACCCAACAAAATTTTGTCAAATACATATTGCTCTGTATTGAAACCTGTCACCTTGTCTTTGGCATATCTAGATTCGATTTGCATTCTCAACCACCAATTCATTTTAATATCCACCTTTTCCAGTTCTTCTTTGGTTTTCAGTTGATTATCTTTTCCCAACAAGTCTTCATATCTATAATTCTGATTTGGTTTTAGAAGGTTTGGAGGAGTAAATGCTTCTACTAGAGAAACCCATCTTGGAATTTTTTGGTAAATTTTCATCTTTAACCATGACCACATATGATACAAAGATTTTCGAAACCAATGATTCTTAAAATAGGAGTGGCCTTTGAGTCTTTGATACCACAAATATGCGTGCCATCCCATAGTCAAATCATGACCTTCTAATAGCATTTGTCTCTTGTCATTCAAAAGTATTTAGTCTCTTACCCATAAAAGTACAGATGCTTTGTAGTATAACTGCCAATCTGGTAGGCCCATCCCTGCTCTTAATTTTGAGTCCTGCAATGTCTTTAGTTTGATTCTAGGTTTTTTGCCTTGCCAAACATATTTAGCAACTATCCTGTTCAGTTCTTGAAAAAATCCACTATTTAAAAATATTGGAATAGTTTGAAATAGAAATAATAATCTTGGTAGAATATTCATCTTTATTAGGGCTATTCTTCCCATCAAAGATAAGTTTAATTCATGCCATTTTCCAAGTCTTTTTTAATTTCCTTGAGTAGTTTATCATAGTTGTCTGCTTTTAGGTTGCTAGATCTATTTGAAATAACCACACCTAAATATTTAATTTTTTTTTTCATTAAAAAATCCTGATTTCTGCTGGAAGGCTTGAACTTGTTCCATCGTCATATTCTTTGTCAAAAAAATTTTTTTGTTATTTATACTTTATTAAGTTTTTCATAAAGCATATCACAGACATTCATTCCGTCGAACGAACAGAGTCACTCATCCTACACCTTGTGCACCGCCACCATATATTCTCCTAATCTGAACTGCCTGAACTTAATCGAGTTAATTAGATGCTGGCATGCCAATTCCCCAGCCCAAGTGCCCCCAGGCAAACAAATCCCAGACTTCAAGATGCGGAGCTTTAAGCATTAGATGCTTCTAAAAAAGCCGACCAAATCTCTTCAAATTGTTGTTGTTGACATTGCCGGTGATATGCTATCCTTTCTTGCACAGCCAAAGCATACATTCCCTTGAGCCAAGTAGTAATCGTGCCGGTGAAGTCTACATGCCACTGCAGCAGGATAAGCCGCTTCGCAATCATTATCGCACGTGCCGCCCATCTTTGCTGCCAACGAGTCAGTGACCAGGTCGTCAGGAAATAGTTCAGTAATATCTGCATGGCAGAAATAGACTGGTCAATGTTAAGTACCTGTTGCATCCATCAAACAATCCCATCCCAGAAATTTTTTAACATCGGGCATTTCCACAGCATGTGAGCCAGACCCGCCTCTTAACGTAGACACCACCAACAAGCTGAGGATTCAGCCAAATTGTGCTTATAAAGGCGAAGAGGAGTCCAATAAATCCTGAACAAAAGCTTTTGTTGAATTAAAATCAAACGAAGATCTTTCGAACAATGGTGGATACCACTACAGATAGCTGCCCATTGAAAAGGGTAAATAGGGCAGTTAATTTCCTCGCTCCATTGACATCGCAAGTCTTCCATAGAGTATTGTGTGTCTTTTTTCAGACATAAATATAAAACACGGACTGGCTTACTTTGTTCAATTGCATGTTCTAGGGTCTGCAGGAGAGGCGGAGCATCCGGCACTGCCAAAGCGTCTATGCCAAAAGAAGTAGACAATGAATGCTTCAGTTGCTGGAATTGCAGCCATTGGTTAGCTGGTAACCCAAAGACACTTTGTAGATCCTCAAAAGAGAGAAACGCGTCCTCGTTGCTATCTTTAAGCCGATTGAGAGTTAAGAGACCCCTCTGTGCCCACGGCTTCCAAATCACCGGCCGTCCCCCTATCTTCACTTCAAGATTGCCCCAAAGGGTCATCTGACTATGGATGTAGTTGTCAAATCCATAAATATCACCCAAATATTGCCATGTTTGTCTTGTCGCCCGAATTGATGGAAGAACCGACTCTTCCTGATGGTATATTGACCCAAGCGCGTTCCATGTCAGCAAAGGAGTAAGAACAGCAGTTTCCAAGTTCATCCAGGGAGACTCAACAAGATGATTAAGTGGAGCCCATCACTGAATACCAGCCAGCAAGTATGCCCAATGGTATAGGCATAAGTTTGGCAAGCCAAATCCACCTCGGTCAAATGGTAAATGTAAACGTGCCCACGAAAACCGAGGGGGTTTCCCCTCCCACAGGAAATTCACTAATATTGAGTTGATTTTTCGAAACCACTTCTGCGGTATATATTGATGGATACCACGCAACACGTAAAAAAAACGGGGGTAGATGATCATCTTCAGAGAATTTATTTTACCCCAAAGCGACAAGGGGATAGCGGACCATCGCTCTAGCTCCGGCTGTATCTTCCCTATTACTTTATTTAAGTTTAATGATATTAGCATCTCAGGCTGTTTAGGAATGAGAATGCCCAAATACATAATAAATGCCTCCTGAACTGAGAACTGCCCAATGTCTCCCGTCAGTGCCACTTCGCCCCCGATCTGTAAAATTTCTGACTTTTGCCAATTAATTTTATAACCGGACAACCTGCCGAAATAATTTGCCAGTTGAATAATCGCCGGTATCGATATTTCCGGCTGCGTAATGGTGAGCATGGCGTCATCGGCATATAACAAAATCTTAAATGTCTGTGATTGGTAACACATGCCATGGATATTATCATTCAATCGAACCGCCCTAGCAAATGGCTCCAAACAAAGATCAAAGAGACGAGGGGATAGCGGGCACCCCTGTCTGGTGCCGCACCACAGATTAATGGATGCCAAAAGATGACCATTCACCCGCACCCTTGACGTAGCAGACTTGTAGATCAGGCACGTCCAATGAAGGAAATCTTTTGGAAAACCCATATGTTTCAATACCATCTGCAAGAAAGATCTGTCAACCCGATCGAAGGCCTTCTCTGCGTCTAAGGAAATAAGGAGGGCGACATCATCTTTCTGAGCGTAGATCGCAGCCAAATCCATGATGAGCCGAATATTATCCGCACCAGAACGTCCTTGGATAAAACCAGTTTGGGAAGGGTCAACCACCGAGGCGATGACCCTTTGAAGATGCTTAGCTAATATTGCTCTCAAGATCTTGTTGTCAATATTTAAAAGTGATATAGGGTTGTAACTGGCGCAGAGATGTGGGTCTTTCCCAGGCTTAGGAATTAAAGTAATCCAGGCTTCATTAAAATAACTTGATGACATACCCTGATCAAAAATCGCTTGGTATGTAGCCAACAACTTCAGAGCAAGTTTATCTGCAAACCGGATATACCACATCGGAGAGAACCCGTCGGGGCCCAGCAAAGAAATAGTTTTAAGTCCGTGGATTGCCTCATTCACTTCCTCAAGTCTCAACGGAGCCCCCAATAGTTCTTTTGCTTCCTCACACAACTGCAGACGACCCAGGGAACACAAAAAAGATTCCTGAACTGACGGGTCCACCGGAGTATGTCCTTGATATAAGGTCTGGTAGAATTGACGGAAGCATTCAGCAACCCCGGCAGAAGAGATGTGAGGCTTATCATATTGATCCACAATTTGAGCAATCCATCTCTGCTCTTGCAGGGCTTTAAGCTTGGATGCCAAAACCCTACCTTGTCTCTCTCCAGATTCCCATTGCTGTTGTTTGACACGTGCATAAGCAAGTTCAACCTTGTTTGACCTAAGCATGTTGAGTTGAAAATTTATTTGTTGAATCTGCCTAAATTGCACCTCTGAAGGACTTTGGAACTGTGCATCCCATAGGGCCCGGAGTCTGGACTCAAGATTCGCCTCAGTGTGGCATTTTTTCTTTTGTTTTGCAGCAGAATAGGTGATGATTATTCCCCTTATCGTTGTTTTAAAAGCCTCCCATATAGTCAAATAATGTTGAACAGAACCCTCATTAGTGGCGAAAAAGTGTTGAATTTCTGTTTCCATTTGTACACAAAAAGCCTCGTTTACTAAAGAGTTATTAAAATACCACGATGGGGACTTATCTATGTGTAGCAAGTTGTCCACTTCCATGAGCACCATGTGATGGTCAGAAAGAGTGGAGGGAGACTTCCGGTTACAGCGAGACGAGGCGGTCACGTTTCAAGCCATCAGGGCAGGAACGGATCGAACCGTGCGGGTTGGGGGGTCGTAGGACCCAGCAAGCTCCCGTCGGAGGAGCATTGCTAGCAGAAGGGGCCTTGGGGAGAGGCACGGGGGAACTTTTAGGTTCCTGGCTTTTCTACCCTCCCTTTGCCGCAACCGCATCGCGCGCCATTAGGTGAGAGAGTCTCAGCTACCGGAGACAGAGGTGAAGGTGGAGGGCGTTTGGTGAAAGTGAACGAAACTAACCCAAAAATGGAAGACTAAGAGGAGACGAAAAGGAAAAAAAAGGACAGTATATACCTGAAGTGAGGCACTTTTTGTTATGGCTGCAAATTGGGCTTGCCTCGGTCACGTATGTGGGTGTGACTGAAAGAACTACTTTGAGACAACTACTTTGTGGCTGGCAAGAGGAGCAGAGGAACAAAGTCGGAGGAAGGAGGAAAGGAGGTGGGCGGTGGCAGCAGCAGCGGATTTGGCACCGAAGGAACAAACTGATTTTTTCTTTCCCTGTCTCACCTCCTCTCCTTGGCTAGCAAACACCATAATTGGTATTTTTCTTTCTTTTTGAAGTATTCTACTTTTTTCTTGTTAAAGAACACTGAAATGTGATTTAAAACACTGTATCTCTAGCTGAAGGGCATGGAAAAGAGAGGAGGAGGAAAGTGACAACCCTGTGCTACAAGAGTGGAAAGACCTCGAGTTAGAAAGTAAATTTCTTGAAACTTGCCTAAAACTAGAGACTCACTTAAAACATTGTGTGTAAAGATTGCTACGTGTTGTGGAGATCGGATGGGAGAAAATATATAATGTTATAGAAGATCTGATTTATATTAAGGATTAGGTGGACTATTTTTTTGGACTAAGAGCTGTAGAAAAGTGAATAGTTCATTAAAAGACTGAGTTTGATCAATATCATATAAGTAACTTGGAAGAAGAAATTTAAAGACTAGAAAGACTAGAAAGACAAAAAGGGGGAAAAACGGACAAAGAAGAAGAGGAAGAAAGGGGAAACAGAAGGACTGAAGGAAGAAAGAAGAAAGAGAGGGAAAGCAAGGAATTGAATGCTGTTAGCCTATCACTGTATAATTTACAAAAGTGTGTGAATGTGTGTGGGTCTAAGTAAAAGTGTATGGCTAATGAGAAAGGATTAGGATGGAGAATGAACGAAGAAGTGAGTGTATGTAGTCTGCAAGAGGTAGTGAGTGGAGTGTTTGAAAGGGTTAAGTGGTGCAAGAGGAAGGCAAATAATGAATAATTATTGAACTCAGTTGAACATGAAGCATTATTGCTTGGGGAAGAAATTGATTTAGACTAGTTGGTAAAGGGATACTAAATCTCTGTATTGGTGTCTTCATTCTATATTATTATATGATAATTTGAATTTCTCCTGCTTAACTCAATCATAGAGGAAATCATGTTGTTGCAGGATGCTCTCAAAGTATTTCAGTCATCTTTTGAAGATTCTTTAATGGGGGCATTAAATCAGATGCAGAACAATTTAATGGAACAGATAGGGGGATTAAAATTTAAGCTTGATGGATTAGAAAATGGACTGAAGGACATAAAAACAGATATGACAAAGTTGACGCAAACCAAAAATTCTATTGATACAAAACAAATACTAAAGGGGCAAGGTACAGGCAACTTGGAAATTAAACAGGAAGAATCAGAGACCAGGATTACTAGATCAGACATGTATAAGGTAAAATATACTCCAAGATTTTTAAGCATATCAGAAGAAATAAATGAGGATTTATTTTGTTCAGTAGTGGAAACATTGACCCCCATGCTGGAAAAAGAACAAAAAAAACCCGAGAGGGAAATTGAATATATATATAGGTTAAACTCTCTAAAGCTAAAAAAGAATGGTTCACTTAGAGAAATGCATTCAAGAGACATAAGGAAACAGATCAAAGATGTAGTTGGGAGAAGGGAAAGGGAGCAACTTATTAGATCTAGAGGTCAGAAAAATAAAAAAAATGAAAGAGATATTATGGATAATTAGGCATTTAACTCCAAAACCAAGAGAGGTTTTAAATAACCAAGAGAGAAATTGGCGTAAACGGAAGAAATACCAAAAATGGAGGACTCATTAGGAAAGAAATACCAAAAATGGAGGATTCATAATTAGATGGTGCTGCTGAATGGAATGCCAAAGCAAATAGTTAGATTAGTGGGCAGGTCATACAGACGGTTAAAGGTGTATGGAAGTAAAGTATTATGTAAGGTGTCAAGCGTCATCGATAAAATATCTTTAATTGAGTTTTCCTTGAGTACAAGTGAAAAGGATGAATGGGTTTAATTTGTAATGTAATAGTGAAGGTGAATGCAGTAAATGGTGAATAGAGATAATGGAATTTGAATGTATATATAATTAGTGAAAACACTGCCTTCGACTTCTGTTTTAATAATTTTTTCTTTTGTATGGTAACAGGCTTGTACACAATATATTAATTTAATAAACTATAAAAATATTGGGGGGAAAAAAAGAAAGAGTGGAGGGGCAGATTGCTGATGAACGCACACATCGAAGTATGGATTTAGACACCAATAAATAATCCAATCTTGCAAGGGTCTGGTGGATGTGAGAGCAGAAGGTGTAGGCTTTCAAGTCTTTATGTTGCTCCCTCCATACATCCACCATCCCAAATTCCTTCATCAGGGCCAATACGGCCAACCGTGATCTCAAGGATCGTTCAGTCGCACCCATGCGATCCATCTTGCCATCCAGAGTAGTATTGAAATCACCGCCTAAAATAATATTGTCATAGTCCAGGTTCTCAAGTATAGCAGCCACTTTATTATAAGTATGAGGATTGTCATTATTCGAGACATAGATATTAATCAGGGCCATCCTCACCCCCTGGGTTTCCCCTAACAGCACAATGTAGCAACCTTGGGGGTCGGGGAACTCTGAGATCTTTGCCCACCTCAACTTGGCCCGGATAATTATGGCTACGCCACAAGCATTTCGTTCAAAGCCTGCCAAAAACACCTGGTCACCACAATACTTTGCCAACCGACCGGCTTCGTCTTCGAGGATGTGGGTCTCTTGCGGCATGACAATATCAGCAACTCGTATCTCGCGTGCGCCAAGGATCATGGCTCTTTTTTTGCGGTCATGGAGGCCACGGACGTTGAATGTCAAAACCTTAAATGGCATCCTGCACCTTGGTCCGGGGGGACCCGGTCGGGGGTTGACAGCCAGGCATCAAATAGTAAACAAGAACAGACATGTTACACCCTACAGTGAGACCCACCACAAAATACGCTCCAAACCCCAAGGAGCATATAACCCCCATCCAAACTTCCTGGCTTCCAATTGGTCACAGAGTACTTAGCAGAGCCCGAGCGGCATAAGCCTGCACTTGCTACATTGCTACATTGGGTACTAAATCCAAACACAGAGGAAAAAAAATTAAGGAAAACACACTGGAGTCTATATAGCTATACGCATAAATTATGGCCATGTCCAAAATCACTATGTCGCATATGCTGCACCCTTGCATGCACATGCCTAATCAAACAATCAATCAATCGAGACCCTGTTCCCCAGCCCACTCAACAAAAGCACACACCCCAGCCCACTTGCTAAAATAATGAAAATCAGACACCACACTGAATACAGCTCAGCCTCAGTATAACCAATATACAGAGCATTGGTGAGTGAGTGCTGCGTAGGTCAGTCCAAACAATAATACATGCACTAATAATAACTTCTCCAGAGTAGCTGCAGTGATCCATTACGTGCCAGTTATCTTAATGCAGTCAAAGTTTATTGGGCAAGGGGGTATAAAAGAAGGACAAAAGGACTCTCTCCAAAGAAAAAATAAATAAAAATCTGGGTATTGAGTCAAGGCGGCATGGGGGAGGCCTCCCAAAAAAGAAAGCATTTATCTATAAGTAATGAATTAGAGGGCAAACAAACCCAGCCTCATAGAAAAAGTAGATTGCATTGGGGTGGAACAGTCTAAGAGGAGAAAACCAGATCATCAGAACCTCCCTTGCAACCAAAAAAGGAGAAAAAAAAAAAAAAGGCTGAGCGAATAGTAGTAGATTAAAGCGACCATCCAGTGTATTCTCTTTCTTCCTCCCTTTCCTTTCTTTTGCAGCAGCAAACATCTACGGCCTTCACAATTTCGCCTTCACAAAGCTGAATTTTATTTAAAGCTTCATTTGTGGCCTTTTGCATTTGTTCTAACTGTAAAGTCAGTTGCTGTAGCTGTTGGGTGAGTTCAGTAGGGAGACTCTCTAAAACTTGCAGCTTGTCCATACGGGCCGACAGCCCACGAGGGCGTCCACGAGGGCGTCAATCTTTCCACGAGGGCGTCAATCTTTCCCTCTAGTTTCTCCATGGGGGGTCTTCCTGACGACCCCTCTGCCGACGAAGGCCCGTCCCCACTCAAAGAATCTTCCTCCTCCGCCCCCCTTCTCCCCCGCATATCTTTCTTTCTTTTCTGCTGAGATTTAGGAAACATAAATCTTCAGCTAAGCAATTAAGCGGGGGGAGGGAAGCAAGATAGAAACCTTCCACCTTCTTTAACTCTACGTGAGAGCGGCAAAGTCAGGCAGGGTAAAGCAGGACCTCACAGGCTTCCCTGAAGGCAGCTGCACTGTTTCACTGATGAAAAAAAAAAATAATTAAAAAAGCACTCTTATCTGCTCATATAGCCAGAAGTTGCAACTGTCGCTCGGAGCTCGAGTTACACGCGTCTGCTCACAGCATCCCTCGTGACCGGAAGCCCAAAAATTTTGTTTTGTAATAATTAATCTTTACTCCTGCATAATGGCCAAATTGTTTGATCTTGTTTATAAGGCAATTGATTGAGTCCATTGGTTGTTTTAATATAAAAACTAAATCATCAGCAAAAGCTCTCAGTTTATATTGTTTATCTTTTATCACAGCTCCCTTTATGTTTGGATCTTCCCTTATTTGGTTATTCAATATCTCTAAAGATAAAATGAAAAGTAGAGGTGACAATGGACAGCCTTGTCTTGTACATTTTTGAATTTTAATAACATCTGTTAGTTCGCCATTCACTGTCACCCTTGCATTTTGTGAATAATATATTGCTTCTACTACTCTCAAAAAATTTTCACCACACTCCATGCCTTTCAATTGTTGTAACATAAAGTGCCAACGAACATTATCAAATGCTTTCTCAGCATCTAGACAAATTAAGGCCATTTACTTCTCTGGATGTCTCTCATAATATTCCAGAATATTACAAACTGTTCTGACGTTATCTTTCAAATATCTTTTAGGAAGAAATCCCACTTGATCACAGTGTACTATAGATTGTAAAACTTTCTTCAGGAGTTGCGCCAATATTACAGCAAAAAATTTATAATCCACATTTAAAAGGGAAATTGGTCGATAGTTTTTAATACCTTTCAAATCGTTATTTTCTTTTGGGATCAAAGATATTGTGGCTTCTTGCCATGAGGCTAATATTTGACCTTCATCTTGGATCTTTTCAATGAGACATTTGAATGGTAGAAGCAGAGAGTCTTCATAAGCTTTATAAAATTTTGCAGGTAAACCATCTGGTCCAGGAGTTTTGCCATTCTTTTGAGATGTCATTGCCTCTCCAAGTTCCCTTATTGTTATTGGCTCATTTAAAAAAAAATTATTGTTCCTCTGTGAGTTTGTTGAGGTTATTTTGATTAATATATTCTTCTAACTCTGTTTTCTGAACTTGCTTCTCTTAATATAATTTTTTATAGAACTGCTCCACAATTTGCCGTATTTCCTGTTTTTGACTTTTCTCTTTATTATTCTCATCTTTCAGTATTGTAATTGTTCTTTTAGCCTTCTCTTTTCTCATCCTATACGCCAACCACCTTCCAGGTTTGTTAGCATGTTCAAAAAAGTTTTGTCTAGCATACCTTAGTTTAATTTCCATCTCTTCGATAAGAATTAAATTCAGTTTATGTTGCATTTCTTTCACCTTTTTTTGGAATTCACATTTTGTAGGTTGTTTTTTAAGATTCTTTTCAGCTTTTCGGACTTCCGGGTTGGGTCATGGAGGATTGAGCTGCTTCTCAAGAGAGGTGCAGGCCAGAGCCTCTGCTCAGGGCAGAAAAGGTGATCCTAACACCTGTTGCCTACTTCTACCAGGCAGGGAGAAGGCCAAGACATGCATATTAAATTCTGAGGGGATTTACTTTGGCTGACAAGGAATTCCAGTGGGGTTCCTTTTTGGCTTTGAAGAGTCCCCGGAGAAGGATTTCATTCCAACGTCTACAGAGGACTTCTGGGGTCATTAAATTGACTTAAATTCACCAGGATTCAAAGCTTCTTTGGAACTATTTAACATCTATCATTGAAGAGAACAGTGTTCAAAAGGATAGCGACTTTAAAGGTAAGAGATATTTATCTATCACTCCGGGACTAAAATAAGACTTATTTGAAATAAAGACAAAGGTCTGGATCCAATTATGTTATCTTAAAGTAAAGAAGATAAAGGAAGGGGTGAATTTGGGACGAATGGGATTTAAGAAAGAAGGTTAAAAGAGGAAAAACAACTTTTGTTTTGAATACCTGTGGTCGGGCCAGACAACCCCCTCTGAAACAAAACTGCTGACTTGATGGATGTCACAGGAAATGGCATCATAGAAATATTGTGAGACTTCTCAACCATCAAAAATGAGACTTCATGCAAGAAAGGAAAGAAGTAGCCATTAGGAGAAGGGAAAACTGCAAGTCTCCTAGCCCTCTCTAGGACCATAAATCATAGAGAAGTACCGGCAGCCATTAACGTCAAAAGTTTAAAAAAAATTTAAAAGAAAATGGGACTTTAAAAAATAGTGGAGCCGGCAGATACCATCATTAAAAGGTGAAATCTATGGGGCTATATGCTTGGAACTAATTTTGGAGCATTCCAGGAGAAAAAAGAAAAAAAAAGTTAAAAGGGGCAGAAAAGCTGCAGACCTTATTTTGAAGAAAATAAAACTTAAAAAAATAATATCTTGACTTAGGAGCCTCTGGGAACAGCGATTTTCAGCTCATCTAAAAGGGCATGCTTTAATCTATAAGACTGTGTAATTGAAATTTGATTTGGTGAGGTCAGCTTCAGAGCCTATTTTAGCAATGGGCAGGCAGTGATGTCTGCGCATAAATCAGGAGCAAAACAGATTCGTACAAGGGCTAGGTCACTTGAAGAAGCAAAAATGTCTAAATGGCAGGAGGCAATAGAAGCCATGGAGGCAAGACTGGCAAAAGTAATAAAAGATAATAACAGAGAGTAAGAAGGAATTAAAAAAAAGATATTGAATCCAGTGCAGAGGCGGTTAAGAAAGAAATCAAAAAAGAAATTGAGGATCTCAAGAAAGATTCCCAAGCAGCATTAAAGAAATTGCAGGAAAGGTGAAAGACTAAGACTCAAGAATTGACATAGTGAATTCCACTATAAAGAAAAATGTAGGAGAAAGCAGTACTACAAGATTGTAAACTAATGGAAAATCAGATACGTCTGAGAGGGGTGCCTGAATCTGATGAGACCGATTTAAGGACATATATAATAAGAATCATTGCTGAGTTTTTGGGGGATGACCCTGATGAAACCAATTATTTCTATGACTATATCTACAGGGTCAATTCAGTCTATGCTAGAAAAAACAAACTACCAAGAGATGCGGTAGTAAGATTTGTGACAAGAGATATGGTGGGAAAGATTTTAAGTAAACAATTTGAAAATACACTGGAGGTGGATGGTGTCACGGGCTGGGGCCAGGCCAGGTGAAGTCCAGGGGCAGTCCAAGGTCTGTAGCTGGGTAGCAAGGAGGGTCCAAAGCGCCAAAACTGAATCACAGTCCAGGTATCGTAGGTCAGAGGTTCAGAAGCCGAAGTCAGGGGGTCCAGAAGTCAATGCCAGAGTCAGGGGGTCCAGAAGCCGAAGTCAGAAGCCGAAGTGGATGCTAGAATGTCAGTTAAGTGACTAGTTGCTTCCACAAAGCCTTCTCTCAAAGCCCACAGCTATATAGCCCTCTGCTGTCTGTTGCCCATTTGGGCTAATTGATGACTCAGAGGGCAGCCAGGATCCTGCTGAGACTCAAGCACCCTCACTCCTAGAAGGGCCAGAATCCTTTCAAAACTCAGGGGTCAGGGAGCGTCTTGCTCGAGAGCGTGCCACCCTCCTCCGATCCCTGAGGTCCTGATGAAGGCGGTCACGCACACGAGCCACCCGAGAGGGCGAGGCAGGGGGGCTTGGATCTTCTCCAGCAGGAGGCAGGGGCACTGGTGCAGGAGGCAGGGGCACAGTTTCTTCTGCAGGCTCGGCTTCTTCTGCAGGGCCCCCAGCACCCATGACAGATGGGAGTAGTATAAGAATTATGAAAGAATTGCCAAGAAAAGTCATAAACGACAGGAGACTGTATAAAAATTGACTGAAAAGCTGAGAGAAAATGAAATGAGATATAGATGGATACTTCCAGAAGGTGTAAGTTTTGAATACAAAGGAAAGAGATTTACAATTATAAGCACTCAAGAAATGACAAAGTTTTTGGATGAACATAAAGAATTTGGGGGTACAGAATAAAAATAAAAAATCATGATGGATTACAAATTATATCTTGGAATGTAAATGGACTAAATTCACCACAAAAAAAGAAGGGCAACTTTTCATTGGATTAGGAAACGAAAATGTAATATAATTTGCCTACAAGAAGTACACATCAAACAAATGGATTGTAATTTTTTTTATGGAACAAACAACTGGGTGTGGAATTTTATTCATTGACTAAGGAGAAAAAAAGGGGTGTCGTTTTTTATGTTAAACAAGAATTAGACCCAAAATTGATTTTTAAAGACAATAATGGTAGATATATTGCAGTGGAAGTGATGTTGAACCACAAAAAAACTTTGTTATTGGGATTGTATGCCCTAAAGGGAGCAAAAGACTCTTTCTTTAAAGACATTATGCTACAATTAGATCAAGTGACATATGAGCAAATCATGATAATGGGAGATTTTAATGGAACAGTTAAAAATATTTTGGACAGATCTGGGGGAAAAAAATAACGAAGGAAAACTGCCAAAGTCATTTTTTGATTTAGTGAAACAAGAAAGTTGGAAGATATATGGAGGGAACTTAACCCCAAAGAACACGATTATACTTTCTTTTCAGCAAGGCATAATTCTTTCTCAAGAATTGATATGCTATGGATTACAAAAGATCTTGGACTTATAACAAAAAAATAGAGATTCTTCCTAAAATAGGGACAGATCACAATCCATTAATGTGGTCTGCAAAACTTGTGAAAAAGACCCTAAGATGGCGGATAAATGAAGATTTGCTACAGAAAAAGGACGTAAGGGTGTCTCTGGAAAAGGAAAATTTTCTTTCAAATAAATGAAAAAGAGGACATTCAATTTCAAACTGTGTGGGACGCATACAAAGCGGTGATGAGGGGCATCCTAATTACACTGAACAATAAAGATAAAAGAGCCAAAGACAAACAAATGCTGGCCATTCAGAAAGAGACTGGGAAAAAAGGAGAAGGAGCTTAAAAAGAGACCTGGGAAAAAGAAAATTATAAGGGAGATTACAATATTACAAAGTCAATTCAGACATTTGTTAAACAAAGAAGTGGAATGGAATTTAAAAAGACTTCAACAGAAATCTTTTGAAGGAGCAAATAAGCCTGGAAAATACTTGGCCTGGCAAATGAAAAAAAAAAGGGAGAATAAAGTCATTAACAAAATTGTATCAGGAGGTAAGGACATTGTTGACCAGGAAGGAATTAAAAGAGAATTTTATAAATATTATGCCAAGATGTTTGAATGCCAAAAGGTGGATAAGGAAAAAAATTGATGCGTATTTACAGAAAATCAAAGTATATCCCTTAACTGGAAATATGGAGAAGGTTTTAAATGAACCAATTGAAAAAGAAGAAATAGAAGTGGCAATTAATTCAATGAAATTGGGGAAGGCACCCGGTCCAGATGGTTTTACAGCAAAATTTTACAAAGTCCTCGCAGAGGCATTAATACCAAAACATCAGAAAATGATGAATATTATAAGAATAGATGGGAAAATACCTAATACATGGAAGGAAGCAGTAATTTCGTTGATACCGAAAGAAGACAGAGACACCACAAATGTAAAAAACTATAGACCAATTTCATTACTTAACAATGACTATAAAATATATGCTAGAATTCTAGCAGAATGCCTTAAACAGCATTTGAACAATTTTATTAAAGAAGAGCAAGCAGGATTTCTTCCCAGGAGGCAAATTAGAGATAATATCAGAACAGTTATAGACATTATTGAATATTATGAGAAACATCCTGAAAAAGAAGTAGCATTATTCTTTGCAGACGCAGAGAAAGCTTTCGATAATGTGCATTGGGACTTTATGTTTGCAGTGATGGAGAAACTGAGATTGGGAGATTTTATAAGAATGGTGAAGGCGATATATACTGAACAACAAGCAAGACTCTGTATAAATGCAGATTTGACGGAAAAAATGATAATTAGTAAAGGAACAAGACAAGGTTGCCTTCTATCTCCATTGATATTTATAATGACTTTAGAGGCTTTGCTTATGCAAATTCTAGAAGATAAAGAGATAGAGGGACTGAAATTGAGAGGTTTTTCTATAAATACAGAGCGTTTGCCGATGATGTAATGTTTGGTGTAGAGGTTAAGTGTGTGGACTCTTATCTGGGAGAACCGGGTTTGATTCCCCACTCCTCCACTTGCACCTGCTAGCATTGTCTTGGGTCAGCCATAGCTCTGGCAGAGGTTGTCCTTGAAAGGGCAGCTGCTGTGAGAGCCCTCTCCAGTCCCGCCCACCTCACAGGGTGACTGTTGTGGGGGAGGAAGATAAAGGAGATTGTGAGCCACTCTGAGACTCTTTGGAATGGAGGGCGGGATATAAATCCAATATCATCATCATCTTCTTCTTCTTCTTCTTCTTCTTCTTCTTCTTCTTCTTCTTCTTCTTCTTCTTCTTCTTCTTCTTCTTCTTCTTCTTCTTTATAAATGAAAACCCCACTCATGTAACACCATTGTTGCTTCGTAAGATACAAGAATATGGAGAACTGGCAGGTTTTTATATAAACAAAGAAAAATCGAAAATTTTGTGCAAACATATGTCAAAGAGTAAATCCAGATAAAAGTCAGCAAATTCAAAAATAAAAACATATAGGTGCACAAAAAATGAAATCCCAAACCAAAAGTCTTTAACACCATATCCCAAAAAATAATCTAAGCAGAAATGTACACAGAACAAAAATTAAAAATAAAATACCAGTTAAAATGATTATATCCACTAAAATAGATAGAAATCCAACTTTTTAAAAGTTTACAAAATGCACAAAATACTCTTCTTGCAACCAAAGATCCTGCTGTGTCTTAAAATCCATATCAGGTACCTACCAATTTCTTTAAGTATTTATAAATTCAGTTAAAGTACTTGAATTTGCACTTCAAAAAAGTTTTTAAGACCAGCCAACTTTCTCATCCAAGTGCACTTATCAGCAAACATTTTCATCTCCCAAAGAAAGTTAAATACAAGTCAATTAGTTTCAACCATCCATTACAGATTGATGAAATCTCTTGTTGCAGGTATTTTCAATATATCAGATTAAGCAGACTTTTACAAGCCTTGGAAAAGAAAGAGGGAGAGTTCCCCCCCCCCCTTTCTCAGTCTCCTGCCTTAGTTGAAGTCTGCTCCTGATTCTCTTTTTTCTTTCCCTGCAGATGACCAAGTGAAAATTTAAAGAGACTTATGCATGTGATATACATTTAAATACTATTTCATGCATATTTTATTCAATATTATACATTCATAACCATAAGTAAAAAAAAATATCCATTGCACACCGCCCCCCCCCCCCCCAAAAAAAAAAATCCAGGACACATCAATGGAAAGCAGAATACGTATATAGCTCTTTTCCACAGCACTAACAACTTGAACTGGAGTGACATATTCTGGGGAGAAAGCTCATTGGAGAAGAATTCAGAGGCTTCTCTTACAACAGCCACTCAGTTATGGCTTGAAAATTATAAGTCATCTGCTTTTTTAAATATATTTACAGTGGCTATTTCAATGGAAAGGATTTTGAAAAAGAGATGAATAAGTGCCATTCATAAGAAAGTGCTTATGAATATTTCATAAAATTCCACATGGATCGGAAGGTATCTAACATATACTTTATTAAATACGATTTTCACTCAAAATAAAATGATGGTTTATTTTAACTGTGTACTATTACTCGCAGTAAATGACACCCAACATTAGCAGAATCATGACATTAAGTGATGGTTTTACAAGATTCTAGCGGGGGGGTTGAACTTATTTGTTATGAGGGCTGGATCTGACGTAAATTAGACCTCGATGGGTCGGGCCATGTGTGTACATATTTAAAATTAAGTAGCAGAGATATAAACTTTACAAAGGACACAGACAAACACGACTAAAGATTGTTAAAAAATAAAATAAAACATGCTTAAAACATTAGCACTTGTCTTAAACGTGCTTTCTTTGTATTTCTTCCATGGGATCCAGGGAACTAGGCAAAGGAAGCTCTGGCTCTTTCCCTCCCTCCCCAGAAAACCTGGAGGGGGAGGAGTCTCAACCAATGGAGAAAATTGAGGGTTTGCTCTGTAGCTTCTGTGTGATTGAGCAAGCCTTGCAAAGAAAGTTGAGATGCAGAAGGAAGCAAGAGAGAGGAAGCAGACAAGAAACAGTTGTTCGGGGGCCTGATAGCAGCCCTTCGGGACCTGATTCAGCCCCCAGGCCATATGTTTGGCAACCCTGCTCTACAGGGCTTGGTCATGAAGTAAATTGTTGCATTTTGTTGGCCTTTACCTTTGCCTTTTTCATTTGCACAAAACAAAACAAAAATACAGTAGAAGTTAAAAACTGTAAACAGTTATGCATTTGTTTAAACAGTTGACACATCTTTTTGTTGTTGTCATTGTTGTTATGGTTAAACAAGCTGAGATTGGCTTACCTCAGCGTGTTGTTTCCATCACACAGATGGCTAAAGAAACACAGCCCAAGGAAACAGACAGTGGATTGAGTTAATGGACTGGCACCATTTCCTTTACACAGTTTAAACAGTGTAAACAGTTATGCATTTGTATGTACCCCATTTTTCAAACCCCATGCATAGGGTTGCTAGAAGTCCTCACATAGGCTAGACCAGTGTTTCCCATTTGCAGGGTCGTGACCCTGGGCCACGGAAGCCTCACTACTGGGTCACAAGAAAAGCCAAAGCTAGCCCTGCCCCCAGCAAAGCTAGCCCTGCCCCATCTCTGTGTTGTGCAGAGAAGAGATGGGCTGCCTCTCCTTCCTTCTCCCCTGCTCCCAGTGTTTGAGAAAAAAGCTAGCATCCACTGGCACTTTAGACCCATGAAGTGTCCTTCAAGGTAGAAGCTTTCATGTGCTTTGCAGTATGTTCTTTTGAGGAGATTTCCCTGGGAGGCAAAGAAGGGTGTGTGTGTTTTTTTCAAATGGGAGGGGTGGGAATGGGCATTCCAGTAGCTATTTTTTTTTTTACCAAACAACCCCAGGGCAGAATTTTTGCTGTCTGGGGTCATCTGATGGTTAGGAAGGCTTTTTTTTCTTTGCACCCCCTTCTTTCTTTCTCTGCAAGTGATGCTCTGTTTGTATTCTTGGTGCGGGGAGGGGGGAAAGCAACAGTGGGAGAGCTTCTAGTGCCTTGGCCCCACTGGTGGACATTCTGGTGCTTTTTGGGCATTGTATGAAGGAATTTTGGACTGGATAGTCCACTGGCCTGATTCAACATGGCTCCTCTTATGTGTATGTTCTTTCTTTCCATGTCTTTCTTTTCTTTTCATTTCCTTCCATTTCATTCTTTCCCTTTCTTTCTTTCTCTTTCTCTTTCTTTCCTTCCATTTTTGCTGATGAAACTTTTCTGTTCATCATACTGTTGTTGCAGACATAGGAGCTCTGCCAATGAAAAGTTGGCACCCTCAGTTGTAGCCACGTGGCCTTCTTTGAGATTTCTGTGTGAGTGAGTGAGAGTGAGAAGTGTGGGGCAGAAAGAGATTATTGGAGATTACTGCGGTATATCTCAACAGCACTGGAAGAGATGGCACCATTGTACTGGTCCTGCTTTTAACAGCTGTCTGTCACCAAAATTAAACTCCTCCTGTAGATATTAAAAAGGATGAAAGGCTAAGTATCTACACAAGCAGTTGCTTTTAAGGGCATGGGAAACAGTCAGTAAAAAGCTGCAAACCCCTCATAAATATCCTTTTTTGGATAACTGCAGAAAAGCTTGTATGAACTTCATATAACTTGAAATTAATTCATTAATTGCAATACAATTCTTTGCTACCTTTCACAGCAATTTCCCAGTGTTTCAACCAAAGAAAAGTATGAAAAATAGCTGTTGAAAGATTTTCTTGAAACCAAGCAAGCTTGGTTGTAGCCTGAGTAGTAGCAGCTGAAGGAAGGGACTACTAAATGTGTCAGCATATTTTGACGTAGAGCAACTGCCAGGGCCCAGTGTGGGTGGTACACAGTGCTGGCATTCATGATGGTAATGGCAACAGCACTCCCAATTGCATACAATGGCCAGTGCTGTTGAGGAAGGGATGTGTAGGTGGTGCAGGCAATTGAACATGGGCATTAGGAGTGCTTGCAAGCTGGAGAAGAATACACAAACAGATAGGTGCATGCAGGTGTGGGGGTAAAAAGAGACGACTGCCCACTCTCCACCCTCATTTTGGCTCAGCATGAGTTTCAGAGGGATTTTTCTGAAAATGAATTTACTTCTGAAGAACAGGCAGGTTTGGGGGAGTGCCCTGGAAGTGACATCACATAAAAGGTGGAGTTTTGGTTCAGTGTGCCCCGGAAGAGACATCACTTGGTCCTTGACACCACAGGAAATGACATAATTCCTGTCTCCTGGCTCCACCCCCAAATTTTAGTGGGCCACGAAGGAGAAGTGTAAAAATAACCAGGCCATGAGAAAGAAAAGTTTGGGAAACCCTGAGCTAGACTATTTTAAGAAAATCTAATTGATAGTCACAGGACACCAATTTTTGCATCATCATACTGCCCAAAATTTAAAAAATAAAGTTACAAAGAACAGTAGACGTTGCCTTTTCACTATAGATCAGGGATGGCCAATGGTAGCTCTCCAGATGTTTTTTGCCTACAACTCCCATCAGTCCAAGCCAGCATGGCCAATGGCTGGGGCTAATGGGAGTTGTAGGCAAAAAACATCTGGAGAGCTACCATTGGCCACCCCTGCTATAGATGGTTCTGATATTTCAGTATTTTTTTTAAAAAAACAGTCAAGCCTGTTTCCATATAACAATTGTTACGGAAGGATAGACAAATGCCACATAGATCTAGTCTGTTCAATTTATAACTTACGAAGCTAAAGACAGCTCACAAGTCATGTACCGTGATCTTTAGATTTAGTATTTACACAGCCACATTAGTGTACATGGTATTTACAGTGCAAAAATTGAAAAATCCTTGCCTCAGTAAGTTTGCCATATAAAAGTTAAACTGAGAGAATAAAGAATCAAGCAATAATCTTATTGTATATACAAAAAACTAATAAAAATCAGAGTGAACAATTATACAATGTGTATTTACTTGGTAAATTCTATGTTATTGCATTATCTATCCAGTTTATATATTGCAGTCATAATTCATCAGCAAAGAGTCACTATACAAAATTTACAAATTTACAAAATATCAAAACAGTTCATACAAGGATTACTTCTCAGTATATTTGTAATGTCCTTACTCATCAGAAAGTCCAAAAGGCTCACAGATACAGCTCATAGGTATGTCTTTTCATCAATGGTTATGGGTATGCTTTGATTCATGTGATATTTTGTATGCTTTGTACATTGTTTTCAGAATTGTGGCTGTTAAGAACATAAGAGAAGCCATGTTGGATCAGGCCAATGGCCCATCCAGTCCAACACTGTGTCACACAGTGGCCAAAAAGATTATACACACACACACACTGTGGCTAATAGCCACTGATGGACCTCTGCTCCATATTTTTATCTAAACCCTTCTTGAAGCTGGCTATGCTTGTAGACGCCACCACCTCCTGTGGCAGTGAATATATTGTTGGATTGCAATGGTCCAGATTGTGGGATTTATATGTTTTAAACATTTTTAGCCCACTTCCAAATGGCTACTAGACAATAGTAGTCAATTGGAGCCTGCAACTTCAAAGGCAGAATGCTTCCACTTCCAGATACCAGAAGCAGTCAACAGGCATATGCTGTTGTCTGCAAGCCCTGCTTGTGGATTTTCTGGTGCCATCTAATTGGCAAGTGGCCACTGTTGGAAATAGGACTCTGGATAGTTATTTCTATGCAATATATTCCGTTGCTATTTTTCTGGGTCCCTGCTGCATATAGAAAGTATTCTAATTAATTCTTAAGATAAAGGTCAAGCTTTAGATTTCTATATCCCACTATTTTTTTTAAATCATCAACCTGATAGTCTATGCACCATTAGGGTTGCCAGTTCTGGACTGTGAAATTCCTGGGAGGGATCTCAGTATAATGCCATAGAGTCCACTCTCTCTTTCAGATGCCATCCTTCTGCATTATGATTTTTTTTTAAAAAAAATCACTCCACTGCTGGAAACAAAAGTCATTGAATAAAACATGCAGACAAGGAGGGGGTAATCAAACAAGGTAAGGATGTTGAGACCAGTGCTCCAAGCAGTGGTCATGCAGATGTCCTCATTCTTGATTACTAAACTGCATGTAATCTGCTGGTACAATGCAAGAATTCGGCCCCACCCTGGCCGCGCCGCAACGCGGCTGCGCGCCGTGGGGCCGTTCTTTGCAGCCCCGATAGGAGGAAGAGCAGTTCCCGGGCATCCGGGGATTTCTCCGGGGGCGGGGGCAGAGGCTTTAAATAGCCTCTGCCCCGAACATCTCCACGCAGTCCCGTGGAGTCGTTGGCTGAGAGCAGCGGTGTGTGCTGCTGTCGTGGGGAACTGCGTCATCGGGCTTCAGGCCGGCAAGGCGGCCTGCCTAGACGCTGATCAGCTGAGCGGCGGCACACATCAGCGGAGCGAAAGGCTTGTGGGCGCGGCGCAGCTGTCGGGAGGGCTTGGGAACGGGCGGCTTCCACCCCCCCCGTTTTTGTCCTTCGTTTCCCGCAGGGCCTGCGGGCGCGGGAGGCGGGTTTGGCGGAGGCTGTCTTTGGCAGCTCTTATTAAAGAGCGTTCCTCGTTGGTGTGGTGTTAGGCGGGCTGGGGCGGCAGGTCTCTAGTAGTTTGTTTTAGCCGGGGGTTGGACGTTCTACTCTCCGCCCCCATCTCTTAAAGGAGATTAGTACCCGCCCCCCCTTTTTTCGTCCTATTGCACACCAGTTAGAGCGGCAGCTCTATTGTGAGTGGGGGATTGGAGCCTGGCTGTCCCTATTCCTGTGCTCAGTGGGTCATTTTGCGGTTTTGCCCAATTAACATGGCACCCAAGAAAGGGCAGGGTCCTTCTAAGGGGAAACAGCCAGCTAAGACGGCAGCAAAAAGGAGAGCTCTGACCCCCCTAGCGATGATCAGGACGCCACTGTTATTCGTCAGGCAATTCTAGATCGGGTCCAGGTGATGGAGGACGAGCAGGTGGCGTCCGGTTCCCAGGCAGTGTGGCCTGGGCGTCATAGTGCCACGGGAAGATCAGGGACCATCACTTTTGAACGTGAGTTGCTGGCCAGGCTTTCTTTCCTACAGGAGAACATGGTCGCTGGATCACGGCCGGAACAGGCACAGGAAGTTGAGGCAGACAAGGAGGCTGCCCCAGGTGGTGTTGGCGGTGAACAAGAGGGAGCTGATGAAGGTCAGTGGATGGAGCCGCCCGCGGCTGTGGCAGTGACTCCTGCATATGAGGAAGGTAGGGCGTTGATTCCAACACAACATGCACACTGGCCATGGGGGGTGTGGGGGCCCACGTCGCCACCACAGTCTGGTGGGCGTGGGTGGGTCCCCACCCCTCCCGAGGTTGGACAAGGGCCTCCTCCAGCAACACCTGGGCCTTCATGGGCGGCGGGGGATCACCCGCCGGGACGTGGACAGTACTCTCAGGCATATTGGCGTCAGTCATTGCCTGTGGCTGGGGGGTTGCCACCCGTTCCTGGAGCGGCGGCGGCTGTTGCAGGTTCGGGGGTTCTTCCGTGGGGCGGTCAGACGCCCGGAGCTTACCCTTTTGGGTGGCCGGCGGTGGCTTGCAGCCCTTGGGGTTACTCCCAGAACCCTTACGGGTCCATCCCCCTCCTGTCCATCCCGTTTGGTGACCCTGCAATGCCATTGGGTGACCACTTAACTCCCGCTACTAGGGAAAAGATCCTCAGAGGGGAGTACGTGGATGTCTTTGGTCTTCTATATAGGGAGTTGGAAAAGAAAAGCAAGGATGAGCTAGATGAGAAGGAGAAAGAGAAGCTCAGGAGGCGGAGGGTGGACAGGACTTGGGCCAACTGGCTTCCAGGTTTCCTCATCTATGCTGGTGTCATTGCTAGGGCACAGCCGAGCCAGGCCGCCGCTCTTTTCCAATACTGCGACATCATTTACCGGGCCTACTCCGATTTTGCGGGGTCAGCTTGGTTACAATATGATGAGACGTTTCGCATGAGGGCGGCCATCAACCCGCTATTGCCATGGGACCAAATCAATCAACAGTTGTGGTTGCAACTGATGGCCCCGGCTAAGCCGAACCTGGGGGATAGAGCCGATAGCGGGCATTTGGTCCACAAGCAGGCGCCTAACCCAACATCCCGCTTTACGGCGGGTCAGCCAGTTCAACCCCGGCTGTTGTGTTGGGAGTACACCTCTCAGGGAGTCTGTTTGCGGAAAGCTTGTAGGTTCAAGCACAAGTGCCCGATATGCGGTGGTTCCCACGCCTTCTCGGCGTGTAGTAAGGCCAAGCCAAAGGGTGGGACCAAGTGCCCCGGAGGCGGAGGCGGTTCCCAGCCGCTGGGTAAAGGGCCCCAGCCCCATTCGGCTGACGGTCCTTGAACAGTTTATCGGGGGTACCCAAGGGTCGCAGATAAGAAGTATTTGTTGGAGGGTTTTACGTTCGGTTTCCGTATTCCTTACCTGGGGCCCCGGGCACCCAGTATGGCGCCCAATTTGCGTTCTGTTGTGGGTTTAGAGCAAGTGGTCAGGGACAAAATTCGGAAGGAGTGTGCCGAAGGGCGAGTCCTCGGCCCTTTTGAAGCACCCCCCGTTCCTAACCTTAGGGTATCACCGCTAGGCGTAGTCCCTAAAAAATTGTGGGCGAGTTCAGACTGATCCATCATTTGTCTTATCCCGCTGGGGGATCGGTCAACGATGGCATCCCTGACCACCTATGTTCAGTACGTTACACGTCGTTTGATCAGGCGGTTAGAGTCATTCGTGGTTGCGGGGCTGGGGCAGAGATGGCAAAATGCAACATCAAGTCTGCATTTCGCCTGCTGCCGGTCCACCCGGACGACTTTGAGTTATTAGGTTTCCAGTTTGAGGGCAGTTTCTACGTAGATAGGGCGCTTCCCATGGGGTGTTCGGTGTCTTGCACAGCCTTTGAACGTTTTAGCTCTTTCCTGGAATGGCTGGTTAAACGCAAGTCCGGCTGCAGGGAGGTGGTTCATTACCTGGATGAATTCCTCTTCGTAGGCGCCCCCGGGTCCGGCCGTTGCGCCGCGTTGCTTGACCTTTTTGTTAGGTTGGCGGGCGAATTGGGGGTACCGTTAGCCCATGAAAAGACCAAGGGCCCAGCAACGCGGATCACATTCTTGGGCATTGAATTGGACACTGTACGGCAAACTTCTCGCTTACCGGACGATAAGGTGTGTCAGCTCAGGGCCCGGTTGGAAGCATTGAAAGCCAGACGTAAAGTGTCCCTCCTTGAGCTACAACAGCTCGTCGGGTACTTGAATTTCGCCTGCCGGGTAGTAGCCTCGGGCAGGGCGTTTTTACGGCGCCTATGCGACGCCATGGCGAATCTCCGGCTCCCCCATCACAGGGCTAGGATAACTGAGAGCATGCGCAGGGATCTGGAGGTTTGGGAAATGTTCCTAGTGGGTTACAACGGGGTGTCCTTTTGGCGGGATGACCTCAAGGTGGAAGCGGACATTCAAATCTCGTCCGACGCTTCCGGTTCCAATGGTTTCGGGGTCTTCTTCAGGGGGCAGTGGTGTGCCGAACAGTGGCCGGAGGCCTGGCGGAGTTCCGGGATTTGCAGGAACTTAACTTTCTTGGAATTTTTTCCTATCGTGGTGGCGGTCTTTCTCTGGGGTGAGCAATTCTCCAACCGGGTAGTGCATTTCTGGTGCGACAACATGTCTGTTGTGCACGTAGTCAATGCTTTGACGTCTAAATCTAAGCCGGTGATGGCTCTGGCTCGAGTTTTTGTGTTGCGGTGCCTCCGCCTAAACATTGTGTTTCTAGCCAAGCACGTCCCGGGCGTAAATAACGAGGTGGCGGACGCCCTGTCTCGCCGACAGATGGAGCGATTCCGCCTTCTTGCCCCGGAGGCTGATGCCCACCCTCTGCAGATGCCACCCCACCTTTGGCAGCTTGGCAAGTCGAAGCCAGGAGGGCAATCCTTTTAGCACTGGCCCCAAGCAGGCGGAGGGCTTACGAGCGCGCGGCCTCGCAGTTTAAGGTATTCCGCTGTAACACAGGGTTGGGTGAGGTATGGCCCATCCCGGTCCCCCATCTGATGCAATTTTGTGTTCTACAGAAGACCAAGGGGATCAAGGTAAAAACCATTACAGGCCAGTTGGCCGCACTGGCATTTTTGAGTAAAGCCTTGGGTTTTCCTGCCGCAGGAGAAGATTTCAGAATTAGGAAAATGCTCGAGGGCTGGAGCAGGGAGCAGGGGGCTGGCGCTGACAACAGACAGCCCATATCCCCGGCTATTTTGAAAGGCCTGGGTGCAGTATGGCCTGAAGTCTGTAGTTCGGGCTACGAAGTGGTCTTGTTTCACGCTGCGGCCCTTACGGCCTTCTTTGGTGCGCTTCGAATTAGCGAGCTGGTACAGGCTTCGCGTAGGGACACCTCAGACAACGCTCTGCAGAGAGGTGATGTTTCTTTCAAAGCGAGGCACGTGCTGCTTCGGGTCCACCGTTCCAAGACGGATCAACTAAGTAAGGGCACGACGGTTGAGTTAGGTCCATGTTCTGAGCCTGGACTTTGCCCGGTACAAGCGTTACTGGAGTATAGTCGGGCCCGGGGGACCGCCCCAGGCCCCTTTTTCCGGCACGAGTGCGGGGCCCCGTTAACGAAATACCAATTTTGGGCGGTCACCTCTCGGGCACTTGGCAAACTGGGTTTGAGTGCAGTCAAGTTTGGGACCCATTCTTTTCGGATCGGGGCGGCTTCGACTGCCACGGCCATGGGCTACCCGGGACCGGCCATCCAGAGGGTCGGGCGGTGGAGGTCTTCCGCTTTCCGTTCCTACGTAAGACCGTTGTTGCCCCTGTAGGGGGGTGGAAGTTGTATGCTGTTCTGACGTTGTTTTTTGTTTACAGGTGCTGTGGCTCGTCATGGGAGGCTGAGGATCCTCATATGCGGGCACAGCATGATTTTTTGGGCGGCCCATTTCGCCAGAGGATCGTCGTTCGGCTCGCAACTTGGGCTGAGCGAATGGGCCACGGTTGAATGGTTGGGGAGACGGGGGCTCCGTTGGGCCCAGTTGATGTCACTGTTGTTTGACAGTCGACCTCGTTCCCCTCCCCATGTGTTGGTCATCCACTTGGGTGGGAATGACCTGGGCCTCTTGCAAGGCAGGGCCCTCTCATTGCAAGCGATTGCTGACCTGCGGGCCATAAAGAGGCTGTGGCCTGGGGTCAGGATCATCTGGTCCGCGATTTTGCCTCGCAGGTACTGGCAGTCCGCTTGGAATCCGGCTGGGATTGAGCGGGCCAGGAGAAAGGCGAACCGGGCCATGCAGCTAGCCCTGGAGGGAGGGCTGGGTTCTTACCTCCCGCACCTGGGCATTACTGTTCATAATGCTGAGCTGTACCGGCCAGATGGGGTCCATCTGTCGGACACTGGGAACCGGGCCTTCTTGTCTGACCTGAGGCAAGGTCTTCGGAAGGCGTTGCGCCTCCCGGGGGTCGCAAATGCCTAAGCAGAGGCTTGGCATTGCGGTGGCGGAATTTGCATGGCATTCAGACCTTGCCGGTGAACACCCAGGCCTGGGCACCTGTTTTGTGCCTGCGATCCGTATGATAGGCAGATGGGCTTGACAGCTCAATGTCCTGATATACGGATCGGGTTCATGCATCCCTCGCCGCCCCTTCTGGCGGTCGGGGCCGGGCCGGGGATGTCATGTTTGGGCTGCCGCCTGGATCACAGCCGTATGAGGATGGCTAGGACCAGGGGTTGGGTGTCTCGCCCTTGCAGGACTTGGCGGGGTCAGGGGTGACCCCAGGGCTCGTCCTTTCTGTTCACCTTGTCTCGTTAAAGTTAAAGTTTAATAAAGTGGCCCGTTTCCCAACTACAGTTGTCTGCCTCTTCTTTCCGTCTGGGGGTGCAATTCGGCCCCACCCTGGCCGCGCCGCAACGCGGCTGCGCGCCGTGGGGCCATTCTTTGCAGCCCCAATAGGAGGAAGAGCAGTTCCCGGGCACCCGGGGATTTCTCCGGGGGCGGGGGCAGAGGCTTTAAATAGCCTCTGCCCCGAACATCTCCACGCAGTCCCGTGGAGTCGTTGGCCCGCCCGCCCTGCAGCAGTACAGGTTTGTTACCGGTCGCCTTTTTAGGGGCCAGGTAGGAATTTTTTTCACATCACCTAATTGGCCTGGGTGGTGTGTTTTTCGCCTACCTTGTACTGCCAGCAGCGGTGTGGATTGGTTAGGTAGCTAATTCGGCCACTTTGCGGAATTTGCATGGCATTCAGACCTTGCCGGTGAACACCCAGGCCTGGGCACCTGTTTTGTGCCTGCGATCCGTATGATAGGCAGATGGGCTTGACGGCTCAATGTCCTGATATACGGATCGGGTTCATGCATCCCTCGCCGCCCCTTCTGGCGGGCGGGGCCGGGCCGGGGATGTCATGTTTGGGCTGCCGCCTGGATCACAGCCGTATGAGGATGGCTAGGACCAGGGGTTGGGTGTCTCGCCCTTGCAGGACTTGGCGGGGTCAGGGGTGACCCCAGGGCTCGTCCTTTCTGTTCACCTTGTCTCGTTAAAGTTAAAGTTTAATAAAGTGGCCCGTTTCCCAACTACAGGTCTGCCTCTTCTTTCCGTCTGGGGGTGCAAAGTATAAACTTCTGTAGACTATACCCTGAGCCCTGTACCCTTGCCTACTTGTTTCTATGCAACATATTCAGTTGGTAGTTTTCTGGAGATCTCCCTTCTAGCTTTTTGCGTATAGAAAGTATTCCAATTAAATTCTGAAGATAAAGGCCAAGCTTTGATTTTTATATTCTGCAACTTTTTTTAAAGATCACAGTTAGGGTTGCCAGCTCTGGATTATGAAATTCCTGGGAGGGATCTCAGTATAATGCCATCGAGTCCACCCTCCTAAACAGCCATTTTCTCCAGGAGAGCTGATCTGTATAGCCTTGAGATCAGTCATAATTCTGGGAGATCTTCAGACTCCAACTGTAAGCTGACAACTCTACATACCATGCTGCATGTTATATCTTAGAAATTTCTATAATGATGCATTTTTAAAAGAAAAAAAGGCATGAAAGCTTGAAATACTGTAATGTGATCAACACAAGAAAATCCAACAGGCAGCTCCCCTCTTGACCACCAGAGAACCATGATCATAGTTTTATAGAGGATTTGTATGCTTCTGTGTTTATTTATAGGAGAATAGTATTTGTTTTTCCCATGCCTTAAGGCTGTGTGAACTTTTATAATGATAGCGAGTCTCCAGGCCTGATTAGCACCAAACATGGGGCAATATTCTGTCCATGTGTCTGGCACATGTTCCAGTGATCTGATTGGGACAAATTAAAGCTGGTGACATATTAAAGACTTAATACCATAAGCATTTATGCCAACTGTCAATCACCCATTTCCTTTTCAACCATAGGGGACAATAGTTCTATGCTTTGAGGATTAACGAATGTGTGAGACTGAAATGTGAAACAAGAGAAAGAGAGATAGACTGAGTGTCAAGAACTGCTTAGTGATAAAATATATTCATTAGCTGATAAATGATTTCCATAGACATACAACTAGGGTAGCAAGAGAAGACAGGAAGTTAAAGATGGGTATCGTGGTGAAATATTTTAAACACTCTTGAAGATAAATATATGGAAATTTCATCCTCTGAATCATCTGAATGTGGCTTGAACTAAAACAGAGTTGTGATATTCAGAATTCTACTCTATAGTGCCATTTCAGTTGCCCTTCAGAAGGCCCGGATTCTTCTGAGCACTTACTTTAACAAGCTGTGTCACTATTTGGCTTCTCTATTCACCAAATGTAAATTTACCCCTCCACCCCCCCACCTTTTTGGATACACATCTTAACATGATGAGGAGTTCTATGTGTATCAGTAAAAGTGAGAGCAATACTGTCAAGAAGCTAAGCTCCTAGCAGGGTCACTGAAGGCAGAATGGTCACAGAGGAGACACCTGACTAAGGTACATACAACCCCTTCAGGAATCAATGACGACATCACTAAAAGAGAACAGATAATTTCAGTGGTGATGGGAGCAGAGGAAACCTTGAAGAATAGCTACTGGGCAGCAGCAATAGTGGAAGCTGACACTGGTGGAGGATTTATCATAGTGACACTTCATCTAACTCTGGTTGGTACTACACAGAAGAAAGCAATAACAAACTGATCATCTCATACCTTGAGAACCCTATGATGAGATAATCCAAAATGAAAAAAATACATAGTGCTGGAAGACGATCCCCAGATCAGTTAGCACTCAGTCATCTACCGAGGAAGAGCAGAGGACAAGTACAAGTAGTGCTATGTGTTGTTGTTGTTGTTTTGTCAAATTTCTAGACTGCCCTCACCTGAAGAACTCAGTGAGGTGTACACCATGTGTAAAAACATATAATAGCTAATTTAAAACATCTGTCACATCAGACATCAAACAACCAGTAATTAATCAGTAAAAAAAAAATAATAATAAATCTTGATAATGTTCAATATGTGGGTTCTTCCTCCAAGGGGTGGGTCATAGGCCAGATGTGATGGAAAACTGTAGCTGTCCTCAAACATAGGCCTCTTCAGAGAGGCGCAAAACTCTTTGGAGGACATACCGGAAGAAGTGGTCCTGTAGGTATGCTGGCCCTGACCTGTTAAGGGTCTGATCCAGTGAATTACTACCCAGTTTTGAGCTTACCTTTCCTGGGTAAGGTAATTGAAAGAGTAGCAGTGGAACAACTTCATGGCTTTCTGGAAAACACATTGGCACTGGACCCATTCCAGTTAGGCTTCCCCCCTGGCCATGGGACAGAGACTGTGCTGATCACCCTGACAGACAATCTACGTAGGCAGCTGGATTGAGGCAGGTCAGTGCTGCTGCTATTGTTACATTTTACAGCAGTATTCAACACAGTTAACTATGATTTATTGGCTCACCGCCTCACTGATGTGAGAATATGGGGGGTAGCCCTTCAGTGGCTTTCCTTTTTTCTCCATGGACGGGGACAGAGGGTTGCAAAGGGGAGGGATGTGCTCACCAGATGCCCCCTTGTATGTGGGATCCTCCAGGGGATACTCCTCTCCCCAATGTTGTTTAACATCTACATGCACCCCCTTGACCAGCTGGCATGGAGTTTCGGGCTTGGGCGTCACCAATATGTAGATATGACGCATTACTAGGCTTGCCAATCTCCAGGTCCCAGTGGGGGTTCTTCCACTTTCCCAGGCTCTTTCCCGACCCCAGTCAGCTGGCCGGAGGGGGGAAGCCCCGCCCCCAAAGCCATCATGTGACTTTCCCCCTCTGGAGGCTCCAGTCTCTGATTGGAAAGGCTTCCTCTTGGGATGGAGTGTCTGAGTTACTTCGAAGAAGTTGGCTGCAACTCGGGAGTAGAGAGGCCAATCTCTCGCTTCAGAGTCACCAGAAACGGGGGGTGGGGAAGGAAACATCTGCTGAGCACTTCATTATTCCCTATGTGGAGATCGATTCTCATAGGGTATAATGGGGAATTGATCTGGAGGTTTCAGGGGCTCTGGGGAAGTTGTTTTTTGAGGTTGAGGCACCAAATTTTCAGTATAATATCTAGTACCTATGGAAGGAAGACATTTAAAATGTCCCTTTAAATGTGATGGCCAGAACTCCCTTGGAGTTCAATGATGCTTGTCACACCCTTGTTCCTGGCTCCACCCCCAAAGTTCCCAGATATTTCTTGAATTGGACTTGGCAACCCTACGCATTACATATGAAGAGCTTCCTGGAAGCACATAAGCCAGACTCCCCCCTATACATGTTATTCTTCAGAGTATATTAAAGTGCACATTTTTGAATATCACATGGCTCTTAGTTCCTGCATTTTTTTTAAAAAAAAAACAAGCTTTTACCACCCTATTTAAATTATTATTAGCATTTTTAAAGGAAATTACATCTTTAATGGAAATTAATCTCCCAGGTCCCTTGAAATAAACCATCTGATGCTTCCTATGGTCATGACAGAGTACATATTTTCAGAAGGCCTGCACAGCCAATTTTTGTGCAGCATTCAATAACTTATAATATAAAATCTTAATGTAAAGATTTCCCATATGTATAATTTGGCACAAGTCTGCTTTCCAGAGGCATATTCATTGCAGAGGGTCTAGAACAAAGCTACTACTTGGGGATCATGGGAGAACTGCAAAACACCATAATAAAATCCCATGTAGATTCACAGCAAAGGTAATGTATGAAGAAAAACTATTAATCTGAGACAGAGTAAAGCATCATACTGGTAGCAAACAGAGTCAACTATATAGTAACCACAGCCAGAGTATAAAATATTTACAATTTAAAAGATATTAATCTGCAATTTGAACTCTGTAGTGGACTTGCATAAACTTTCTTTACTAATTAGCACAATTGCTCTTAGTTCTGTCCTATATAACTCATGTCTCTTCAGCCTAAATGCAACATTCCAGTCACATATGTACCTCAGCATTAGTTGAATAAACTAAAGGTGTGGGTGGGTGTTGGAAGAACACTAAGAGGTGTGTCCTCAGTCTTGGCCCTGGCCCCATTTCCCAGTAAACTGATGTCCTGGTGCATTACTAATCACAAAACCAGTCCAGTTAGACTATTCTAAGCAGGAAAGTTATACTTCCACATGAGAATAAACTGTACAATTATTACTTATAAGAATGAAAGGCAAACATTTTTCTTCTTTTAAAAAGCATAAGGTTTTCCTGATCAAGAGAACATAGATGAGCACAGATTTTGGCAAAATAACTGCATGTTTACAATAAGGCAACCAAAAAGCATATTTGAGGAACAGATGGTAAAAATATTAAGACAGACAGCTAGCATTTCTTCAAATATACCAGGATCAGGAAACCAGCTATATAAGGAGTTGGGCCTTTTAATGACAAAGGAATAAAAGGATTGATTAAGGGAGATGAGAAGATGGCAGAGAAACTGAAATATTTTTTTAAAAAAAGTTGTGGAAAATGTGGGTCACATCCCCATGCCAGAGCAGCTGTTTTGAGGAAGGATGGGAAGAACTGATTCAGATTGAGGTGACGAGATTTTTTTCTAGAACAAGTAGGCACACCAAAAATAAGATACATCTGCAGTTCCAGATGGCATACACCTCAGAATTCTTAAAGAACTCAAAAATGAAACTGTTGATCTGCTAACAGACATATGCAGGCCTTTTTTTGCAGCAGGAACTCATTTGCATATTAGGCCACAAACCCCTGATGTAGCCAACCTTCCTGTACTAAGAACCCTGTAAACTCTGGGAGATTTGGCTGCATCAGAAGACGTGGCCTAATATGCAAAGGAGTTCCTGCTTCAAAAAAAGCCCTGGATATGTAAAATGGGCCAGATTACTAGAAAGTAGTAAATGTCACCTGGGTTTTCAAATAGGAGTCCAAAGGGGTTAGGGTAATTACAGACCAGTTAGTTTAACATTTATTCCAGGTAAATTATAGAGACAGTTATTAAAGACAGAAATATTAAGCACATTAAGGGACAAGCCTTCTGAAGGAAAATCAGAATAGCTTTTGCAAAGGGAGATCTTGCCAGCCTCATCAATGTTTTGGAGATCTTTGAGCAATTTTAAAAGCATGAGGATAAAGAAAATCTGGTAGACATTAAATACCTGGAGTTCCAAAAAGCTTTGACAATGCACCTCACCAAAGACTCCTGAGGGAGTTTAGCAGTCATGGGATGAGAGTATGGGTCCTTTCTGGATTAAAATCTGGTTAATTTGCAGATAACAGAGGGCAGAAATAAATGAGTACTTCTTTAAATGGAAGGAATGAAGTAGTGGGGTCCTACAAGGGTTGACATTGTGACTGGTGCTCTTTAATTTGTTTATAAATTATTTGTAATTAGAAGGGAGCAGTGCAGTACCCAAGTTTGCAGATGATACCAAATTATTCAGGATTAAGAAAATGAAGGCAGATTGAGAAAAGCTACAGAAGGCTCTGTCTAAATCGGATGATTGGATATCAACATGATATATGAATCTCAGTTTAGGTAAGTATAAAGTAAAGCATATCAAACCAAAAAAATGCTAATGTTGCACATATACTGATGGGGTCTGAATAGACTGACTGATATTGAAAGATATTTTTGGGACTGTAGTGAAAATACTAGGAAGGGACCAAAAACAAAATAGTCAATATTGTAATGCCTTTGTGCGGTCGCATCTGCAACATTATGCACTGTTCTGGTATCCAGAATGCAAAAAGGGATACTGTAGAACTGGAGAAAGCTGGAAAAAGTGCATAGCAGGAGAAGCAAGATGTTTAAAGGCTAGTGCATTTTTGCTATGAGGATAAACTGCAGAGTGTTTTCAGTCCATAAAATAATATGGCTGCAGGGAAGACATAACAAACATTGATAAAAATACGCATGGAATAGATAAAGCACACAAAGAGAGCTTATTCTTC
Organism: Heteronotia binoei; assembly: GCF_032191835.1. Lineage (NCBI taxonomy): Eukaryota > Metazoa > Chordata > Lepidosauria > Squamata > Gekkonidae > Heteronotia > Heteronotia binoei. The sequence goes on from NC_083224.1 coordinate 105,166,812, forward strand.
TTGTCTGATAATACTATGTGGGGGCACCCAATGAAGTTGTTGGGAAACCAGGGCCAGATCTAGAGGGACAGAGGGGGCAGTTGCTCTGGGTGTCACGAAAGGGGTGCACTGGCAACTCAGCAAGGCACGTGACACACATTATTGGGATTTTTTTCGTTCTCCGCTTGCCTGCCCCACAGAACCTCTGCCTGCCCAGCTCCCACCCGCCTGCCACTTCCAACCATGCCAGAGGGCGCCAAGTCTGACTCCATGCATACATGCACACAGCTGCGTCACTGGGGCGGGGCCAAGGGGGCCATTGGCCCTCCCCCAGAGCATTCTCATTGGCCCCCCTCTCCGCCTTGCGCAAGCGTCGACGGCCGCCTCTAGTTGCTGCCCGCCCGGAGCCCGCGCCTGGAGCAGTGAGTCACCCATGGAGTCGGAGGAGAGGGGGATGGCGCTGGGACGCGGCTGAGTCTCTGCTTCAGACCAACACGGCTGCCCACCCGGATCTACCAAGACATGCTTATTTATTTACGAAGCTGCTGGCCTCAAAGCCCACTACCCCCCCCGGTTTTTTTTTTCTCCCGCTTTGCCGCAGAGCCCTGTATTGCTCGGCAGCTTGGCGTCCCTAGTATCGGATCCAGGTTTTTAAAAGGATCCCACCCCGCCGGGTTTTGCAGCACCCGGCCCCGAAAACAACCATTCTCTCTGCTGAGGGACACGCCAAGTGAAACTGGAGAGAGAGACAGACAGGCAGACGCACGTCGCGGAACAGCAGCCTGTTGCAAAGGAGGGCGCACAGAACTTGGAACCAAAAGGCGCAGCCAGGGGCTACTTACCCACCACCGGGTTGCAAGATGCACCTCTCGCGCACTTGGCCCCAGGGTGCAACCCACACACTTGGCCCCAGGGTGCAACCCACCCTAGTGACGCCTCTGCATGCACACATGAGGCTTGAAGGTCCCGCGCACTGCATGCTGGCCTGGTGGTGCCGCCATATGTGTGCTCAAGGAGGTGCTGCCTGCCTGGCCCCAACCCCTAAGGATTTAATGTGCTGTGCAAATAGCAGACAGCGAGCAATGAGCAGAGTAGCACATGCTGCCTGCTGCTACTGTCAACGCAGCCAGGCAGATTACCGGCCACTTTCCTCCTCTGTCCTGCTCTAGGGCATCCATGCCATTGCCTGGCTCCCCCCTGGCTGTATATTGACAGCAGAGGGAGGCAGCTGCTGCTGGTGTAGAGCATATGCTGCCAATTGCCTTTATCTCTCCCTGGACAGGTAAAAGCAAAAGGGGCAAAGGGGAGAGTGCAGTGTTGATCTCTCTCCAAAGCATAGAGCTGTTCCCTGGGAAGACAGTCAGTGAGGGAGCAGGTGGGGAGCCCACCTTTTGCATGCACCAATGGGGAGGTGGGGCAAGCAAAGCAACCTACAGCCTAAATGGCTGCTTGGCTCTACCCGCATTGCAACCTGCATGGCAGACAGTTGGAGTCCTCGGATTGGAGTCCAGCAGGGGCAGCAATGGAGGTACAGAGCCTTTGCATGTCAGTAAGGACTCCTGTTTGGCAGGTCCGGCTATTGTGTTTATCAGGAGCTGCTCGTTGGCCTATCCCCCCCCCCAGCTCCCTCCTGCACCCTCCTTCTCGTTATTTGGCCATTACAAACTTCAAGGGCTGGCTGCTGAGAGTGCCCACACTCCCCCCTCCCCACTCAGTTTTGGGGGAACCTGAGGGTGTCATTTGATGGGGGGGATTGCCATCTGCAGGCAGCTGGAATGGCTGTTGCTGCCTGCACAGCCAAGAGTGGGGATTAGGGTTGCCAGCCTCCAGGAGGGGTCTGGAGTGCTCCCCAAATTCCAAGAGAGCTGCAGGTAGTTTTCTGAGATTAATGTGAGAAGCATGGGGGACTCTGGCAATGCAACCCAGAGCAGGGTTTTTCCTGAGCAGCCCCACTGAACAGCAGAAAGCATTGCTGGCAGCAGCCTGGCTGAAGTTTGATTGGTCCTTCTGTGTCTGGGAGCTGGAAACAGACCAGAGAGCATTTTAATCTGTGTCCAGCACTGCAAGGGTTAAAGGGACAAAGCTGTAGGAAGGAAGGCTCTTCCACTTGGGGAGTAGGAGAAGGGGGAAGAGAGAAGTCAATTTGTAGATTTTTATTTAAAGCCATTTGTATTTCAAATGCTTACGTATATTCAGGATACCACTGATTTTATAACGAAGATTGAAGGTTTTGATGTAGGACCAGAGTCAGTTCTGGTCTCTATGGATGTAAATGCCTTATATACTATGTGGGAAAAAGACCCTTAATTTCAGAACATTGTAGTCACCCGTTTGGTTGCCAGGGTGCCTACACACATCTGCCAGGAAAACGTGGGTTCTTTCTTTCTTTCTTTCTTTCTTTCTTTCTTTCTTTCTTTCTTTCTTTCTTTCTTTCTTTCTTTCTTTCTTTCTTTCTTTCTTTCTTTCTTTCTTTCTTTCCCACCCTACCCTATTGAAGCGGGCTCAGGGCAGCTCACAACACAGAATTATAACAATAAAATAAAGAATTAAAATGCATTAATAATTTACACAGTAAAAATAAACACAATGTAAGGAACTTATGTGAGTACTAACAGCCACAACGTTGCAGCAGCACTCAGTGTTTCTGGAAGAGTACTAACCAGGAGGAAAGATGGATTTTCAGTCGCTTCATGTGCTCACCATCTTGGCCGTTGCAGCAGCCTTGACCGCAGAATCCATATGGGAAGGCTAACATCACCAGCAACTATCTTCCTGCAGTGCCAGACTCCATTACAGCAAAGCGGGAGGCTCACATACTCAACAGATGTCACCTATGCATAAGGCAATCAAGCTTATCTTAGGCATGGATCCTGTCAGACTGCCTAAAGCCTTTATCCAACGCAACCCAAGACAAAGGATGGTGCCCATAGAGGAATGAAGAAGAGGAAGAACATCTTCACCCAGAGCCAAGTTTCTTTGTATAGATCAGGTGTTACCTTAGGTAGCAATTTGGCCATCTATTGTCACCTTTTAGATAAGTTTTGATAGCCTTTAATCACCTCCACCCCAATAATTTCACCCATTCTTTCCCTTAATGGCTCTCTTCCTTCCTCGAGGATCGGGGACAAAGGGTGGCAATTGGGGGCGAGCGGTCCCAGAGGCGCACACTGGACTGTGGAGTGCCTCAGGGGGCAGTTCTCTCACCAATGTTATTTAATATCTATATGCGCCCCCTTGCCCAGATCGCCAGGAGACATGGACTTGGGTGCCATCAATATGCAGATGACACCCTACTCTATCTGCTAATGGACGGCCGGCCTGACTGCGTCCCAGAGAATTTAGACCGGGCCCTGCAGGATCTGGCAACTTGGTTGAGGAGGAGTGGGCTGAAATTGAATCCAGAGAAGACAGAAGTCCTCTGTCTAGGTCAGGGTGCTCGGGGAGGGGAAATACCTCTCCCTGTCTTCGACGGGGCGCCGCTAAAAGCGGCGCACCGGGTTAGGAGCCTGGGAGTTTTACTGGAGCCTGCACTATCAATGGAGGCCCAGATTGCAGCCACTGCCAAGTCAGCCCTTTTCCATCTAAGGCGGGCAAAGCAGTTGGCTCCCTTCCTAGAGCGCCAGGATCTGGCAATGGTGCTTCATGCAACGGTCACCTCGAGACTGGATTACTGTAATGCCCTCTACATGGGGCTGCCTCTGTACCGAACCCGGAAGCTGCAGCTGGTGCAGAATGCAGCGGCCAGACTGTTGTTAGGGCTTCCTAAATGGGAACACATACAGCCTGGGCTGCACGAACTGCACTGGCTGCCAGTTATATACCGGGTCCGTTACAAAGTGCTGGTCATTACCTTTAAAGCCCTATATGGTCGAGGACCTGTCTACCTTAGGGACCGTCTCTCCCCATATGAACCCCAGAGAGCACTGAGGTCAGCCGGGAAAAACCTGTTGACTATTCCCGGACCGAGAGAGGTGAAGTTGCAATGTACCCGCAATTGAGCCTTCTCCTCTATAGCTCCGAGCCTATGGATCCAACTTCCAGAGGAAATGCGGGCCCTGCGGGCCCTTGAACAGTTCCGCAGGGCCTGCAAGACCTTCGTCTTCCGACTGGCTTTCGCTGATGAAAATGGAAATTGCTAAGGAAACCGCCATGATAAAAGCAAACATAAAGTAAACATAGCATTAGCACTTTTATTAATTTAATCTAATTTAATTTTAAAACTTAAGCAGATTTTTAATTAAATGTTCATGTTGTTTAATTGTAATTTTATCTATCTGTATAGCTAAACTTGAATTGTGTTGTTAGCCGCCCTGAGCCTGACCCGGTGGGGAGGGCGGGATATAAATAAAATTTTGTTGTTGTTGTTGTTGTTAATGGTCATCCTGGAGCCTCCCCCTTTGGCCCATTGTTACCTGAAAGTCCAATCAGGTAACCAGGGCCAGGTCTGCTCATTGGCCAGGTATGGGCATCCAATCAGATGTCCCCAATAAACTGGCTATTGGCTACCGCATAAGTCCAGCCCTTATGTTCATTGTGGAGCCTCCCCTTTTTCTGAGGTCATGTACCAGCTGACCACCTGTCATCTGCCCCTGTACCTCCCATTCCCTAAGGGCTCAAGGTAGTCCTTATAACCACAGTCCCAACTTCCCACAGGTGTGGATCTAGCAGTACCCCATTCCTGCTGTTTAGATACATCCCCGATTCTTGGCCAGTTGAGGGTCCCCTTCCCCATCGTCCTCGTTTGTCGCCATTGGAGCCTTCCTTGAAGACTATGATCAGTAATTATCACCCTGTTTGTCCATCCTTATGTTACCTCTATGCATTTCTCTCTATTTTTATTAGGACTGTGTGTGTGTTGTATGTATCCATTACCTTGTATGTGTGTTCTATATTTTTCTACAATAAATTTTTAATTGTTTTACTTAATTAGTGTCCTTGGTGAATTTAGCAATAATTTTTGGAAGTGGAATCCTGTATACATAAATTCTAGATCCTTTTTAAGCCAAAGGTGCCCATCTGTCAATTCCCCAACCTCTTTTGAGGGCATTTTGGCTTACAACTAACATTCCCCATGATGACTGCTGGGTGGTCATTCAGAACACATTAGATCATAGAGAGGATCTGTTTCCACCTACTTAATTTCTTCTTAAATTGGTTGATATAATTCTTCATCATAGTTTTTTTAGGCTTCAGGATACTTTTTATTTACAAGTACAGGGAGTCTCTATGGGCAGTACATTCTCACCGAGAGTGGCATGTTTATTTATGGCTGATTTAGAAGAGAGGGATGTTTTTGTAATATATCTAGTAATCCTTTTTAAATCTATCATTTGATTCAAATGCTTTATTGATGATGTCATGCTGGTCCTTGCCAATAGGGAAATAGTAGAACCCCAAGTAAAATGGATGAATGATGTCCACCCTGCTATAAAATTCTCATTTAAGAATGATGCTGATAGCATTTTTCTAGACACTGTAGTATATAGGGGCGTTGGCAGTAAATTAGCAATAAAAAACTATAGGAAACCCAAAGACAAAGCATTACCACTGCATTTTCATTCATGCCACCCAGCCCACTTGTGAAAAGGTCTACCATCTAGTCAAATGCTAAGAACAAAGAGGAACTCAACTAGGTGGGCTGATTTTTTAAGTGAAAAGGATCTCATTTTTCACCAATTTGAGGAACATGGTTATCCCATTTTGATTTTAAAAAGAGCTGAAGAAAGAGTCTCGGCTGTGCAGAGACCATCTTTATTGGCCAAGAAATGGGAACCCTCTATAAAGGAAGATACAATAACCTACACTTTTCAATTGTCTCCAATGGCTCATTCCATTCAAAATGTGATTAAGAAATTCTGGTTCATTGTTAAAGATCTACCTGGTTGTAAAAATCTACCTAAAATAGGCTACAGAAGGACCAGAAATGTCAGGGATTTTCTGATTAGAACAGATTTTTCTAAAGGACTTCACCCTTTTACGGGCTTGGGTGGGCATTTCCAATGTGGAAGCTGTTCTGTTTGTTCAGCTTCTTTACAAATTAGAGAGTACATTGATCCAAACACTGGGTACAGGATGATTTAAAAAGATACAACTACCTGTTCAACGAAAAGATATATATATGCAATCCTGTGTCCGTGTTCAAAATTTACGTGAGAAGCATGACATGCGTGGTTAAAACACACGTGTTGGAACATAAATCGTGCATTAGGACAATGTGATTGAAGTTCCCTTTGTGGAGTATTTTCGAACCTTCCAACAAGATTCTAATTCTCAGAGGTTATAATATAGTGGGTTCTTAGGCACTGAAGAGGCAAGGTGGAAGTGAATAACAGCTCTTTATTTGGTACAGCATTGTAGAGGGCTGCACAGCAAAGACTGAGACTGGACCAACGGGGCCAAACTTATATACAACTCTGGGTTCCCACACAAGCACATTATTAGATCATTCAAACCAGCAGGGGCTTGTGATTGGTGTAGGGGAGCAGAAATTTGGATCCTGCTGCCCATTGTTCCCAAGTCCCCAAGCTCAGTCCATATGGTTCCAATGAGCCAGACAGGAACACCCATTAGTCTTCAATTGAATCCACATACATAACAGAGGTTTTCTGTAATACCAAAATTTAATTCCAGACTCTATGGGATATGCGATGTTTCAAAATGGTTACTACAACAAAAGATGCATTGGATTTTCAAACTTAAAACTCTCATGCTGGTGGGACATAACAGTGAATGGGACCTTTCTTGTTTTCTATAATAGAAGTTCTTGTTTTCTGTAATTGCACTTTTAGTTTCTATATTAGAAGTTACATTGTTTTCTATGGGGGCAACATTCCATGTGGTTGTATACCTTCTAGATATAATTGTAATGCTCACACCGTCATTATAAGAGTATGATTGTGAGAGGCAGCAGCTGCAAGACATTTGAGCAGTATCACTTGGGAAGTGTAATGAAGCGCTGATCTTGCCATGCCCTATTAGAAAATTTACAAGGTATGGATGTTTTTATGGTGCAGGACTTTTATGATGAACATGTATGAATTTATATTGTATAAGTGTCTCTTTCATGTGCAGTTGGAAAAAAAAACATGAAATGGGGGATTCTTTTTTAAGATAACAAGTTTCATTAATTTTTTTCTACATACTATATACTACAAACAATAAGGAAAAAGGTTGTTGGATACAAGATAGGACAAGAGCATTATAAGTTCTACATATAATTATCTTTTCTCTCAAAATCATCACCAGTAAGTCTTAATCATGTCATTATAAATTTTGCACACATTTTCAATATTCAATATTCTCTATCTCAGGTTCTAATATTTCTTCTGAACCTCCAACATTTTTACAGACAATATATGTTTTATTTCTGTTACAAACTTTTTATTATAAAATCTAGGCATACTGGTCCTTACAAATAATTCAATAATAAAGCATTACTTCTTTTCTCTAAGTCTAATAAATAATATTCTTATCTTGATCTTATTAACTCAATATAGTTCTCATTTTAAACTATTGACTAAATATCTTCAACAATCTATGCAAATTCTAAAAATCACCGCAGAAGTATCTCGAAAATATGTTTCCCCCCCAATAAATCTATTACATACCCATCTCCCAATAAATTCCTCCACATTTAATTTTAGTACCTCTTATCACCAAGATTTAAATCCAACATTTATTTCTTAACCCCACAATTTTAATCTGAGCCTCTTCCCAATAATACCTGTAAGAATTCAAAATTCTTCCTTTCTACCATTCCAACAATTCTTCCCCCAACAATATCTTTGTTATTCATTCTTCTTATTTTTAACCACCCTTTTATATATTTCCCCCTTGTCACCAGCTAAATAATCTAACTAAATCCCTCCCAATATCTCAGTCTTTTCTTTCTTTCTCCAAACTGTCCAATTTTTAACCAATGCTTAGAGATTTTTAACTACATCTCTAATAATCCATTTCTCACAGAGTCCACGGCAATATTAACTTCTTCTCCATTTCTGACAATTCAAAATTTATTCATCTCTTTCTTTTTGAAGATCTTCCAATTTTTAGTCAGTCCTAATAACATACATCTCTCAAAATTTTCTGGGCTGTTGTATTTTTTTCTCTCTTCTACAGCTGCTGCACGCTCCTGTGTTTGTTTCATTCCTACTGCTTCAACCGACAGTTGAACAATAATAAAGCAGAACACAGTAGAAAATTCAAACCAAAACAACAAAGCAACTGTGTGGCCAAACAAATCACTTAATATCTTGAACAAATTTACTTCAATAACCTTCTATACAAACTTATCTTATGCAATACAAAGTGCCACAAGGCAACACATAAATAATCTCAAAGTCCAAAGAGTCTTGTAAAAAAACACTAAGGTGTAGTCAAACCAAGATAGTTCCGAACATGAACGGAGCGGTGAAAATATGTTCAGATGATGACTGTAGCACAGTCTTTCTCTCTCCTCTCCACTTTCCGTGCATGACGATGAATATAGAAACTCTCAACGCGTTTGTCTACTTGGCTTGCTGCGCGTTTCGAACAACCATCCAAGGGCAGTTCCAACTTTTTCAAGCTTAAAGTGTTTGCCTTGAGCGTGAGCCACTGTAGAAATGTTTTCCTAACTGCAGTACAAAGGAGGATGTTTTCATTGATTTGCTCTTGAAAAAGTTGGAACTGCCCTCAGGCGGTTGTTCGAAACAAGAAGCAAGCCAAGTCAACGAACACGTTGAGAGCATCTATATTCATCATCGTGCTCAGAAGGTGGAGAGGAGAGAGAAGAACTGTGCTACAGTCATCCTCCGAACATATTTTCACCGCTCCGTTCATGTTTGGAACTATCTTAGTTTGACCACACCTTAGTGTTTTTTTATAAGACTCTTTGGACTTTGAGATTATTTATGTGTTGCCTTGTGGCACTTTGTATTGCATAAGATACTTTTGTATAGAAAGTTATTGAAGTAAATCTGTTCAAGATATTAAGTGATTTGTTTGGCCACACAGTTGCTTTGTTGTTTTGGTTTCAACAGACAGTTGGGCTTTCATTTTCTTTCTCTCATCATCATTTAATGTACTGGCCTTTAAGAGACACTCTCCTCTTCCTTTCTGATAAGGTATTCTTTCTCCTTCACCACCGACTCCATTTTAAAATAATTCTCATATTGCTGGGCTTTTTCTTCTTTTCCCATCATCGCTGTCTTCTGGCCTCTTGATATTATCTGGTTTGTTACATCCTGTGGCTCACTTGTACTTTCAGTAATATTGCTAGCTGTCGGGTCACGTATCAGATTGAGACACTCATGCAAAGACTTTTGCAGAGCTTTCATCCCATTCATAAAATTGTCCTGAAAAATTTCTAAAACCACATTTATGTCCCAATCTGATTCTACCTTCGACCCCATCATGTGCATTCAATAAGGAAAAAGAGCTGTGAGAGTTTGTACCAATCAAAGGACCTTCTGCCAGTTCTTCTCTTTTACAATATTTCCACTTTTCACTTTCATTTCACTTTAAATCAGTCTACTTTATATTCTCCAATCAAAATCCAATGTTCCACTTTATTTTTCCTCCAGTCACCAAAAAAGATTTTTGTTTTTCTTCAGTCTCAAGCCCCGTTTCTAGACTTTTAAGTCTTCTAACACTAAAGGGGAGGGGGTTTGAGGGGGGTTAATGACGTCAATCCTCCCCTCTTTTTCTTCACTTTCCCCCTGCTTCAAAACAGCTAATGGAGATTTTTTTCTTGCAAACAGACAGATACTTCAATGACTTACTTGTAGATGTTTCATTCAGTGTAGAATATCATTATTTAATCTTCATTGCTCTTGGACTAACGAGCGGTTCACTTCTAGTGCCAATACGAAAATGGCGTCCGCGCGGTGGAGCTGGAGGCAAAATAGGTGCTACGAATCCCGCACCTGTCGGAATTCTATGCCACCATCGCACCTCTTGATACCAGAGATCCTTACTGGGTCTCCAGTAGAGCCCCCTTGAAAGGGCCCCTCCACATGTCTCAGAAGAGCTGCCGGGAGACGTTCAGCAAGCTGCTTCTGATCCTGAAGCTCACGTGACCCAGAAGCCCATGAAATGAGGGATTCAAAGTACTACCTTGTAGCTACCAAGATGCTGTGCTATTAAGATGCTGTCACCAAACTGTGTTAATAATTATCAAGCTCATTTGGAGGAACTCTGCAAGTTTCTGGAACTCTGGAGACAATTTGAATTTTGTCCTGGACCTGGTGATAGGAGTGTGGACATTTATTTGTGGATTGAATAGTGCACATCAAGGTCCTTGTTTGTATGTTTATTATGAATTGTTCCTATTTGTAGGGTATGCTTGTGTATAATTTTGTATCAGAGAGAGTGGTTAATTACATGTTGAATTCTAAAAAAAAATGGTATCAGGTTGTAGGGTTGTCCGGTCTGCAGCGGAAAATTCCTGGACAATTGGGGTGGTGGTGGAGTGGAGCCTGGAGGGGGAGCTCTGTGGAGTATAATATCGTACAGGCTACCTTCCAAAACAGGCATTTTTCCTTGAGTGGGGGGGGCTGATCTCTGCACTTAGACAATCAGATATAATCCTGGGAGATCTCCAGGCCCCACTTGGAGGCTAGCAACCCCATTAGGCATCAGTTTTGCCATTCTAAGTAACTGGGATTGGAATGAGGAGGGTGGGTGTAATAATCAGCTTCTTTAATGAATGTTTGTTTAAGTACATTTTTATGTAGTACATTTTAATCCCACCCTTCCTTCAATGTGCTCAAGGTAGATTACATGGTTCTCCTCCTCTTCATTTTATCCTCAAAACATCACTGTAAATTACATTAGTATGAGACAGTGACTGATCTAAGGTCAGCCAGTAAACTTAATGGTAGAGTGAGGATATGAATTCCCACATTGTATCTTAGTACCACTGTAACTCTAACAAATTTGTGGTAGGGTATGAGCTTTTGTGAGTCACTACTCACTTCTTCAGATATCAGTGACTCAGGAAAGCTCATACCTTACCACAAATTTTGTTAGTATTTAAGGCACTCTTTTCTACTGCTGCAGATAGCCTAACATAGCTACTCAGCTTGATGTATCCACATTGTGTCCTGACACTCTATTACACGAATGCTGTAGCTATGCAGATGAATTTGTTTTTACCCCACGTTTTGCCTAGTATCCAGCGCCGGCCCTAGGGCACATGGTGCCCAGGCAGGCTCTCTGCCTGCTGCCCCCCGCTGCCACAGCCTCCCAGGGCCAGATTAACAATTAGGCCAAGTAGGCACTGGCCTATGGGCCCCCACACCTTTAGGGGCCCCAGGCCAGCTTTCCCCATTCCAGCCTGCACATGCAGCAACTGAGCCGCTCTTTGCCCGACTTGCCTAATGCAGCTGCTGCTGGAGTTTGCCTCTCTCTGCCTCTTCCCCACAGCTTTGTCAAAGGGGCTTTTGAGAAGGGGCCTGCAGGCAGTGGGGCCACAGGTGGTGGGGCAGGAGCTCCGACTCTGAGATTATTTGCAAGGGACTCCCCCCTGAGATTTTGACTGCCTAGGGGCTTCTACAGGGTTTAATCTGGCACTGCCGCCTCCCGTCACAGTGCCGCGCTTCATCAACCTCCTCCCCCCAATCGATCAAAGGAGCATGTCACTATGAGGATCAGCCCTACCGGCTACAAGGCTGCCAGCATCTGAGCATTCTTTGAAAAGCATGCTGGAGGAGACTTCTCCCCCCTTCTTTCTGGAACTGGAAGTGAAAAGGGAGCAAAGCCTCCTCCAGTTCTCTCTTCAAAGAATGCTCAGATGCTGGCCGCCTCGAAGTCAGTAGGGCCAATCTTCATTGCGATGTGCTCCTCTAATCGTGCAGAGCAGGTGGGCAGAGTGCAGTGCGGTGGAAGAGAAGCTGGAGGGGGCTGGAGGTGGCGGTGGCGGCAGCAGTGGTGGTGGGGGGAGAGGTGAATTAGGCATTTGTCTTGGGCACCTGAAGGGGGAGAGCCCAATTTGGAACCACCTTCCCAGTGCCCTAGACAACTGCCTAGTTTGCCTAGTGGGCAAGCCGGCCATGACAGCATCCCTAGTACTGACAACATGCAAACATGTTTAAATTCAGCAGCTTTGCCTCCATCATGTGTCTTCAGACCAGTAAGCACATTAACTCTTAGACAAGTATAGGCATTTATGAAACCACTGGTCATTCCCCCCTTTTGGTATTTGGAGACTTAGAGATAATCTGAATCAATGTCTAAACAGCTACATAAAACAGCTGCATAAAAAATTGGAACCACAAAGATCATGCAACCCACAGAAACACTATAATTGTCACAGGAGCTGTCATTTTGTTACAGACCCCTAGGATATTTTTAAAAGGAAAATCCACATAATGTGTACTTCAATCATTTATATGAACATATATGAACATATAAAGCTGCCTTATACTGAATCAGACCCTGGGTCCATCAAAGTCAGTATTGCCTACTCAGACTGGCAGCGGCTCTCCAGGGTCTCAAGTTGAGGTTTTTCACACCTATTTGCCTGGACATTTTTAGTTGGAGATGCTGGGGATTGAACCTGAGACCTTCTGCTTACCAAGCAGATGCTCTGCCCCTGAGCCACTGTCCCCATTTTTGAAAATAGATGGGGTGGGGGCACCAAAAAGTCTGGCACTGGCCCTGCCCTCACAGTAGAATGGGCAGGAGCAGTCTGTCTATCTCAGAATGTTGGTGGCTGGGGGAACAAGCCATTGAGAGGTCTTATTCAGGAGCATCTTAGAGGGATCTGGCTGGCTGCTGTTGGAAACAGGATGGTGGGGCAGGTGGATTCTGGGGCCCAATCCTGCCTGGCTGTCTTTATGGGTGGGAAGAGAAATAATGGAAGAGAAGTAATGGAAGAGAAGTAATGGATCTGGGTGGGGCGACAGATAGAATATATAAGGAAAGAGAGATCAGAAACTAGGAGGTGAGACAAATGTTTGGAAAGAAAGGGGGAGAGAGGAGAGGGAGAAGTCAACACGATTTATTCTGTTGTTTAAAAGAGTTGTTTATTATATATCTGTATTAAAAACATTCATCATATATGTATGTATAATGCAAAAATATAAGGGCAAAAGGCAATCCTTCATTGCTCAACAACTAAATAACCATGGGTTTCACTGCCAGTGGAGCTAAGGAGGGCCCTAAGCATAGATGACTTTAAAAAGGAGTTAGAGTCATGGAGGAACAGTCTATCAATGGCTACTAGCCATAGTGATTGATAGGAGCCTCCATCTACAGAGGCAGCAGACCTCTGAAATCCCTGTGGAGGAAGGAAGCAGCAGGGGAGGGCCTTGGTCTCTCTTGCCTTATTTGTTTGCCCTCCAGGTAGGTTGCCAGCTGATAAATTACAACTGGCAGGAGATTGGGAGGCAGGGGCAAGTGATGGCAGTTGCAGCTACACCATGATGTCATTTCCAGGTTGAACCTGGAGGTGACATCACACCGTTTTTGGATTAAGCAGAAACACTATAGTTTTACCACAGAGTTTCCATTGAATTCTAGAATGGAGTGGCTATGGTTGCCAACCTCCAGGTAGTGGCTGAAGATTTCCTGCATTACAATTTATCTCCAGGCAATAGAGATTAGTTCACCTGGAGAAAATGGCTGCTTTGGAAGGTGGACTTTATAGCATTATATCCTACTGAAGTCCTTCCCTCCTCAAACCTCACCCTCCTCAGCTCCCCTACCAAAATCTCCAGGTATTTCCTAACCCATAGCTGGCAAACCTAAAAGTAGTGCCACTCCTCAGTTTGTTCAAGAAATTCTGCTGCATCCTCACCTCAGGAGCAATTTTTTAATCATTTATACTTTGGATGGCCTACTGAGCGGCCCACCAAGTAGCAGTAGAAGTCAGTGGCTTGCAGCATAGGCTTGCCAATCCACAGGTCCCAGCTTTGGATCCCCTGGTTTTTCAGACTCCTCCCTGCTCCCAGCCAGCTGGCCAACTAACTGGCAAGGATAAGCCCCGCCGCAACACTACAATGTGCTTTTAAGGCTTAGAAGAAATTTGCAAGCTTAGAAGAAGCTTGGAAACTTGGAAAATGCGTGTGCCTTTAAATCTCAGTAGGAGGACGGCTGAATGGGGGCAAGGCAAGCCAGCAGAGCCACATGGCTGTTCCTGATGAATCCCTCTGTTTGTTTTACATTCATTTCAGAGTTTGCATAGTAAAGAGTAAACTAGAACCTTTCATTTCTTATGTTAGTCTGAAGAAGTTGGTGGAAATACAGCAGATGGTTACCTTCAGCAACTCCCATGAGTAAACTGCTCCAGTGAGATCACAAAAGTATGTGCTTGCAAACTGTGTTTATTTTGGCTGCTTTGTGAGGGAGTGTAAGTGGGGACTTTTGTTTAGTGGAAGTGCAGTCAGCTGCTGAAGGGACAAGGAAATGACTGTATTAAGGGGAACTGCACTGCTGCATTTCTATTTATTTATTTTATGTAATGGGAATGTTTCCTGGCTCCACCCCCAGAGTTTCCTGATTTCACGCCCAAAGTCCCCAGGTATTTTCTGAGTTGGACTTTGCAATAGGGTTGCCAAGTCCAATTCAAGAAATATCTGGGGACTTTGGGGGTGGAGCCAGGAGACATCAGGGCGGAGCCAGGAACAAGGGTGTGACAAGCATAATTGAACTCCAAGGGAGTTCTGGCCATCACATTTAAAGGAACCGCACAACTTTTTAAATGTCTTCATTCCATAGGAAATAATGAAGGATAGGGGCACCTTCTTTTGGGGCTCATAGAATGGGACCCCCTGGTCCAATCTTTTTGAAACTTAGGAGATACTTTGGGGAGAGTTACTAGATACTATACTGAAAATTTGGTGCCTCTACCTCAAAAAACAGCTCCCCCAGAGCCCCCGAAACCTCCAGATCAATTCCCCATTATACCCTATGAGAATCAATCTCCACATAGAGAATAATGCTCAGCAGATGTGAGAGGATGCAAGGACTACAAGTCCCAGCATGCACCTCGCGAAGGGAGGCCAGACTGGAGCGAATAGCAGGCCGGCGGTGGGCGGGTCTTTGTAACTCGGAGGAAGGGAGAAGCCTGAAGCCAGGCAGGGAAAGAGACACGATGCCGTTGCACCCACCCCCACCCCTGCTATCAGATTTTTAGGGAGCGGGGGATTAGGCTGCTAATCCAGGGGTCCCCCAGCAGGGCGGGGTGGTTGGGAAGCCTACTTTGCAACCCTATTGCAGCAGAAGGTCTCTTGCTAAAGCAGGCGTACATACAAGACAACTGATTCACTTCTGCATGAAGCAATATGCTAGACTAGATGGGCCACTGGTGTGATCCATCAAATTCTACTTATGTTCAGGGCCAGCCCTAGACTATCTGGCACCTTAGGCAAGGCTAACTTCTGGTGTGCCTCCCCCTGCACTGATAAACCAATTTTCAAAAACAGATGAATTGTCGTGAAAATAAAAAGCACAAAATTTGAACTTGCTCCTTGACCTGGAAAGTGTAGATAAGCCTGATCTCAGAAGCTGAGCAGGACCAATTCTGGCACATTACGTGTCGACTCTTTCTCACCATGCAGGTTGGGTATGTTTTCACAAGCAGCATGTGAACTGGGCTTATATGCCTTGATCTTCCAGGTGGGTTTTATTTCTTTTAGTATTTATATGTGCAGGGGTGTGTGTGTGTTTGTTCACAGTATGTCTCTCTCAATAGCCCTGTACGGTCCCCCAAGCTCCTCCCTACACCTACCCACTGCAGCCACTTCCTCATGCTTTGATCTCTGTGAAGCCTGGAAACGATACCAAGAAGAAGAAGAAGATATTGGATTTATATCCCGCCCTCCACTCCGAAGAGTCTCAGAGCGGCTCACAATCTCCTTTACCTTCCTCCCCCACAACAAACACCCTGTGAGGTGGGTGGGGCTGGAGAGGGCTCTCCCAGCAGCTGCCCTTTCAAGGACAACCTCTGCCAGAGCTATGGCTGACCCAAGGCCATTCCAGCAGGTGCAAGTGGAGGAGTGGGGAATCAAACCCGGTTCTCCCAGATAAGAGTCCACACAGCTTTTCTTTCACCTCCTCTGCTGGTGTCTGCTGCACCACCACCAGCTCATGAGTGCTCTTCCTTGTAGCCATGGCCAGCTTTTCACATTCACCTGCAGCCAAGTGAATGTGTGTACTGCTGCTACCGGGTCTCTCTGCTGCTGTCGTGCAGGTGCAGCCCAGCACTGTGTTGCACAGCTTACGGGGAAACCCAGGAGGGAAGTGGGACAGTGACAGCAATGTGATATCACCAAGTCAGGTGGGGGCCATCCGATTCAGAGCCTCCTGAAAGTCAGTACCCAGACGATAACCTATTTTGCCTAG
Organism: Heteronotia binoei; assembly: GCF_032191835.1. Lineage (NCBI taxonomy): Eukaryota > Metazoa > Chordata > Lepidosauria > Squamata > Gekkonidae > Heteronotia > Heteronotia binoei. The sequence goes on from NC_083224.1 coordinate 105,183,117, forward strand.
TGCCAGGGCCAGCCCTGCTTATGTTCTTATGTTCTTGTTTCTTAATGAACATACTGAATCAGATCTTTGGTATAACACCTCACAGCTATCTACCTTAATTGACAGATGCTTTCATGAACTAAGACAGTGGTTTTTCTCAGTCATCCTATCTGAAAGCCTGCTCTCAGTATTGTTAGGAATCCTATCATAAAGATTCCATATGGAACATGTGCTAATCAAAAAATTTCCATACTGGCTATAAAGATACAAATGGGAACCCACAAGGACTTGCAGGAGGCATCTCACTTCCCCCTCTCCCACTATTTCCTTTTCCCCTTTTCTGAAAGCCCCCACAATCTCTCCCCTTTTCCTGATTTCTTCTTTCTATCTATCGTTGCCAACCTTCAAGTGGGATCTGGAGAACTCCTAGAATCACAACAGCTCTCCCAACTACAGAGATCAGTTCCCCTTAGGGTTGCCAAACTGAGGTTGGGAAATCCCCATATCCTCTCCCTGCCTCATTGTCTCCTCAGCCCTTCACCAACCTACCTTTTATCTGCCTCCCATCTTCAGCTGTATTTAAAATAAGAATTGCAGATTTATACCCCTTCTCTCTGAATCAGAGACTCAGAGCAGTTTACAACCTCCTATATCTTCTCCCCCCACAACAGACACCCTGTGAGGTGAGTGCCCTTTCAAGGACAACCTCTGTGAGAGCTCTGGCTGACCCAAGGCCATTTCAGCAGATGCAAGTGGAGGAGTGGGGAATCAAACTCGGTTCTCCCAGATAAGAGTCCATGCACTTAACCACTTCACCAAACTGGCTCTACCAGTTTTTTAAATTTCATTTATATGCCACCTTTCTCCATAATGGATACCAAAGCACCTTACATTATTTTCTCTTCCTCCTTTTTATCTGCACAAAAACCCTGTGAGGTAGGTTAAACTAAAAGTATGTGACTGATGCAATATCACTCAATGAGCTTCCACAGCAAGATGGCAATTTGAACCAGGATCTAACAGACCCTACTCTGAATCTCTAACCATTATATCACACTGGCTTTCATAGGATGGTTGCGGTTGAGCATTAGCAAGAAGCCAAGCCTAACTGAGTCATGCATGTTGAATAATTTCAAGTCATTTAGAGGTTGCTTCTGGGTCTATAGTTGCCAGCTTCCAGATGGGACCTGGAGATGCCTCAGCATCACAACTGTACTCCAGACCCCTTGGTGAAAAAGACTGCTTTGGAGGGTGGACACTATGGCATTATGTTCAGCTGAGAACTCTCCCTTTCCCAAACCCCACCCTCCTTAGACTCCAGGAATTTTTCTAATCTGAAGCTGCAAGCCCAGACCTGAGCACAATAACTCATCCATCAAAGACCAAAATAGGCCTGGAAAAGGCCCTGTCTCTCCCTCTCCCTCTTACTGACAGAACCCCACCTTGGAACACTGTGGCTGTGGTCACACAGCAGGATTAGCATGGTCTGGCCCCACCTCTGATTTCTCCATTATTTTTTGTAACAGAGAAATTTGATCAGATATCCCATCCTTAATCTGCTTCACCCCACACCCCATGGAGGACCAATCAAATGGCAGCTGTGGAGTGGGGTCTTTTCTTTATTATTTGTCCTTTGAGCATATGCGTAAGTGCTTATGGGAATTATCACTTTAAACTCCTGGCAGCTGATCCTGCAATGAGATCGCAGGAGGAGGCTGCTGGGATTTATAGTACGGCTGTGAGGAAAGTGTTTTTTAAACTGTCCTTTTAAAAAAATAACTATTTCAAAAGTTTGAAAGCTGACCTGACATTTTTATTTAAAAGTTTGGAACAAAGCTGGAGCCACAACATCATTCTCAGGCTGCCACCTTCCCCCCCTCCCTTCCCGAAAAAACCCTCATATTTTCAATTAACCCCTTCCCAACCATGTGTGCCACAAAGCTGTAGGCAGAAAACAGCTGAAAAATATAGGCATCTTTCTTTGGAAGGTTTTAAAAAGCTTTCCCCCCTCCCAAAAAAATATGGTACATTTTATTGCAATTTCACCATTATATACAGAGTACATATAGTTTCAAAAGGTTTTTAAAAGAGAAACATCTGGGATGAAGATCTCCTTAAGTGAACACTACTAAATGAATTTTTAAAATGGTGCTAGAGCAAGTGTGCTCTCTTGCTTCCCAAATGGCTTGATTTCACAAAAGAAAGTTCAGACATCAGGAACTGTGAGGTGAGACCAGTTTCATCTGTAAAGGTTTGCTTTTTTCTGGTGCTGGGAAAGTCAACTGTGAGTACAGGCAGTCAATGGTTACAGAATGAGTGACAGATGTCACTGTCTGAATGGTCATTTTTAATCCACAGGGGAGAAGCAACAAAATCAGGTCAAATAGACCCAATAGCCTGTGGTTGCCTAGCAAAAACCCCTGAGGGTTTTAGACAATATATTAGCATTTAGTGATTATATGACTGAAGAGAAATAGAAAACAGATTTTGAATTTAACAGTAATAGATGAAGAACTAACATTGTCAAAGCAAATACAAATCATATCATTCTAGAGCTGACAACATGAAGGTCAAGGAGGCAACTAACTATAACACTAAACGGAGCTGAAGTCAGTGGGCTTAGAGAGGTGAAACTCTGTTTAGGATTTCACTGTGAACAAGGCTTTTGTAGAAAAAGCCCAGCAGGAACTAATTTGCATATTAGGCCACACCCCTGACATCACCATTACTTTGCACAAATTTGTTCTTCTGCACAGTCTTAAATCACATAATTAAATAATTACATCATCTTAAATACCTAATTAATCATACTAGAACTGTAACATGGTATTATATGACATTTATCTACCACACTTGTATTTGCCTTTTCATAGACTCATCGAGTTGGAAGGGACCTCTAGGGTCAACCCCCTGCACAATGCAGGAAACTCACAAACAGGATCGGCATTGCTATCTGATGGACATTCAGCCTCTGTTTAAAAACCTCCAAAGAAGGAGATCCCACCACTTCCCGAGGAAGCCTGTTCCACTGAGGAACCGCTCAGATGTCAGAAAGTTGTTCCTAATGTTGAGCCAGAAACTCTTTTGATTTAATTTCAACCCATTGGTTCTGGTCCTACCTTCTGGGGCCACAGAAAGCAATTCTGCACCATCCTCTATATGACAGCCCTTCAAGTACTTGAAGATGGTGATCATATCATCTCTCAGCCACCTCCTCTCCAGGCTAAGCACGTCCAACTTCTTCAACCTTTCCTCATAGGACTTGGTCTCCAGACCCCTCACCATCTTTATTGCCCTCCTCTGGACCCATTCCAGCTTGTCTATATCCTTCTTAAAATGTGGTGCCCAAAGCTGAACATAATACTCCAGGTGAGGTCTTACCAGAGCAGAGTAAAGTGATACCATCACTTCACGTGATCTGGACACTATGATCGATTTCACACTCAGCTTACCCTGCGGTCACATTCCTCTTCTCTGCGCAGTGTCCATTGGATTTCCCACTATCTGCGCCAGAGTTATAGGAAGTGTCGCGGCTTTTGCACAGTGAATGGAAACTGATTTTTAGCGGTTTCTGTTTGCTGCATGAAAGCCACGACACTTCCTGTAACTCTGGCGCAGATAGTGGGAAATTCGACAGATGCTGTGCAGAGGAGAGGAACGTGACCGCGGGGTACATATGAACATATGAAGCTGCCTTATACTGAATCAGACCCTGGGTCCATCAAAGTCAGTATTGTCTTCTCAGACTGGCAGCAGCTCTCCAGGGTCTTGAGGTTTTTCACACTATTTGCCTGGACCCTTTTTTGTTGGAGATGCCGTTGATTGAACCTGGGTCCTTCTGCTTACCAAGCAGATGCTCTACCACTGAGCCATAGTCCCTCTCTAAAGCTGAGTAAGCTGAGTAAAGCTGGGTAAGCTGAGTGCGAAATCGGTCTATACTTCTGTTAATACAGCCCAAAATTGCATTTGCCTTTTTATAATAAAATAATAATAATAAATTATTTATTTATTTATTTATACCCCGCCCTCCCCACCGAGGCAGGCTCAGGGCGGCTTACAAAACATGCCAAGGCGGCTTACAAGACATTTTTAGCCATCACATCACACTGTTGACTCATGTTCAGTGTATGGTCCACTAAGACCCCTAGCCTTTTGTCTAAGAAGCTCATGACAAAGGACAGTACATAGGTTTAGGTATCTTGAAGGTTAATTCTGGGCAGAAAACTTTGCATCTTGATATGTCTCATCACACTTCCATTTCAAACATACCCTTCATACTGACCAAAGCAAGAAGTAGCATAGTTAGTCTAACATCCTATCTAGTCTAACTATATTAGCTAGTTCCAGTAACAGCTATCTGAGAACTGGTAATCATTCTTATGTGTGACAGATTAGTAAATGCATAAAAGTATATAAGCATGTGTGTGATTATGTAACAGAGATTCCATAATCTCTGATCTGATGTGTGCATGCATGGGAGAGATCTAATCACGACTGCTTGCGGAGGTCTGTTTCCATTTAAGTGTCCCCTATTTTTGACTTTTTAATTTGTCAAATAGCAATAGTTGACCATGGGAGGTGGGGGGGTGGAATTGCAAAGGCAAATGAAAGAATGACAGAAAATGTCTTGTTCCTCATGGGGGGAAAGGCTTTATAATTAATGTTGGATAACAAAAGTCCTTATCTGTAAACACTTTTAATTAGAAATCGGCTAAAATGAAAGCTCCATGGCCACCTCACCCAAAGGGATTAGCATCAATTCAAGTGTTGCCTGATCAGCAAACAAGAGGCCTTTAGTATCCTAAATTCCTCAGCTCTGGGACCCTGATTAGTTTCCACTGCAAGGCATTGTGCTAGTAAAGCCCTTCTCCTGGAGCTCAATAGAGGATCAATATTTGCCTGTTCTCAGACAGAGAGGAGGGAAAAGAAAGAAGACCCTTGACACAAGCAACATCTGTGTTTGAACAGCTACCTGTTAACACACAGTAGACTTTTGCCAAATAGATCTCAACACGGACAGGTCAAAACAGAACCAAAGTCACCGAGCACTAGAGTTATTCCAGTGTTTACTTAGCAGTATTCATACCAAAGATATTAAACTGGAGAAAGTACAAGACATGTATTGACTGATTACACACAGTAGACATTACTAGAGAGACATACCATATGAAACATCAATTTAAATCACAGAGTAGCACCATGTCTACTAAGCTGAAGTTACCATTAATAGACTTAGCATACGATTCAATTTTCTCAGTATTGTGGTATTCTTTCTCCACACTTTTACATTATGGCAGGATCATGGGCAATAGCTGTTGAGACAGGATATGACTATTTCATACATCAGTATAATTGGTGAGATAGGATATGGTGTCATTGGCAGGGAAAGTATGTAAATCATGTTTCCCAAAAAGCTATACACTGAAGGCAGGACCTGAGGATCCCCCAGAATTATTGGCAATCTCCAGAACACAGAGATCTGCTCCCTTGGAGAATCTGGACACTTGGGAGGGTGGACTATATTGCATTGTAGCTGAGGTCCCTGTCCTCTCTAGGCTCTATCCCTAAATCTCCAGGAGTTTCCCAACCTGGGCCTGGCAATCCTACTCCCCCATTCCCTACTGGTGGCCAGGAGGGATCTGACATTCCTAACTGAAGGGTTAGCTACAGATATGTCCAGGGCTTTTTTTGTAGAAAAAGCCCAGCAGGAACTCATTTGCAGATTAGGCCACACTCCCTGACATCACCATTGTTTCACACAAAGTTTTTTTGTAGAAAAAGCCCACCAGGAACTCATTTGCATATCAGGCCACACCCCCTGATGTCAAGGCAGCTGGAAATCCATCCCTGTAACTTCCTGCTCAAAAAAAGCCCTGGATACATCTAATGATAGTTGCCACTACAGGCTATAGAGGCTTGTGTTCATTGAGCTTTAGAGTTTTTTGAAGTTTACAACAGTCTGTTTTGTTCTTAGGGACTGGAATCCTGTATAAAATTTCCAGTGATGGATCTACTAGTTTGGTGTACTAAACTTTTCTTGTTTTACGTGGTTTTTAATCTTTTATCTGCTGTGTCCCAAGTGTCTGGGGAAAAGATGGACTTATAAATGTTTTAAATAAAAAACAACAACTATAGAATATATTGGACTCCTGCGGAATGTTTTAAAACTACTGGAATTCTCCAGAGTGAAGCCACTTTAGAGCACATTTGTAGTTGTTAACTCCTTGGAAGAGCAAGCTAAACTTTTTTTTAAAAAATTGCATCATTTATACCAGTGGTGGCAGACCTATGGCAAGTGTGTCAGAGGCAGCACTCAAAGACCTCTCTGTGGGCATGAGCGCTCCCTTGCCCTCCCCACACATAAGGCTCGGTGCCCCACTGCTGCCACCCCCTGCCTTCCCTCCCTCCCTGGAGCTGCAATGCAGTCATGCTCCGTGGCTCCCCTTCTTTTCAGAGGTGCGTCAAGCTGCGCTGCGCCGAAGCTGGACCCTACCAGCTTTGATGCAGTTGGTGTGCCTTCTAACACTTTGAAGCTGGAAGTGAGGGGGAGTGAAGCCTTCTCTCGTGCGGGCTTCAAAGAGTTAGAAGGCACGCTGGCTGTATCAAAGCTGGTAGGGTCCAGCTTCGGCACAGCGCAGCTCGGTGCACCTCTGAGGAGGAGGGGGGCCAAGGAGCGCGGCTGCATTGCAGCTCCAGGGAGGGAAAGTGGGGGGCGGTGGGGAGCCAAACCTTGTGCGCAGGGGTGGGGTGGGGTGGGGCAGGGAGTGTGCATGCCCACAGAGAGGGTTCTGAGTGGCTTGGTTTGGAGAGGGATTTAAAGAGACAAATGCCTTTTCCAAGCTGGCCAATGGGTGGTGGGGGCTTTGAGAGCCACACAATAGTTGCAAAAGAACCATCTGTAGCTCCCAAGTCACGGTTTGGCCTCCCCTGCTCCAGGCGGTAGCTGGAGGTTGCTGACTTTTACAACTGATCTCCAGGTGATGAAGGTCAGTTTGCCAGGAGAATATATCTGCTTTGGAAGATGGACCCTGTGGCATTATACGCTTCTGAGCATGGGTGCAGAACAGGACTGCCAACCCCTAGGTGGTGGCTGAAAACCTTCTAGGATTACAATGAATCTATAGGTGATAAGAGATCAGTTTTCCTGGAGAAGATGGCTGCTTTGGAAGGTGGACTCTGGAGTCATATCTCATTGAAGCTCCTCCTCTCCCCAAACTCAGGCTCCTTCCCCCAAATCTCCAGGTATTTCCCAACCTAAACCTGGCAACCCTAAATGGACCTCCTTCAGAGAGACAATAGGGCACTCCAACCATTTTGAGCTTGTGGGCACCTTTGAAATTCTGATGTGTGGGGGGTGCAGCCCCCAAGCACAACACACAGAGGAAAATTCCTTGCAGGTGTTCCTGCAATTTTAGGGAGGGGGTTAGATGGGACCCACTAGGGAAGGAAGGAAGGAAGGAAGGAAGGAAGGAAGGAAGGAAGGAAGGAAGGAAGGAAGGAAGGAAGGAAGGAAGGAAGGAAGGAAGGAAGGGGAGAGAGAGAGGTGGAAAGAAAGCAACTTGAACTTTAAGTGCATTCTCCAATCACTGGCTGGCTTGGCTTGAAGAAGTGGCTTAAAGAGACAAATGCCTTCTCTGGTGGGGGCTTCAAGAGCCACACGATGTGTGTGAAAGAGTCACATGTGGTGCCTGAGCCACAGTTTGGCCACCCCTGCACTAGAGAGATGGGTATAAGGCAGCTTCATGTTTTCATGTGGTCAAGACCTGGTTGTGTTTCATATTTCAGAACTATTGTGGCACAGTCCAAGCTGAAGTGAAGAAGAGAGCATGGGTGTTTGGGGATGGGAGGGGGGGGGAGAGATTCGGACCTTGAACCAAGCACAGTTTTTTGAAGGGCTGTGGGTTTATTACAGGAAATATGGATCCCACTAATCTGGCAGAAACAGTGACCAGGATTGCCTCTGGTTTAGGAGTGGAAAGGGAGGAACTGCAGGCTTCCTTGCTTTCAAATACGATGCTTCTGATAGCAATATCTGAGCAAAGCTGTTTCAAGCTATAGGGACCATAAGGCAAATTGTTGATAAGCTGTTTTGAACTGTTGCACTGCTGTTCTGGTTTTCCAGAGCATCCCTGGCAAGTGTTTGTCCAGCTGCTGCTTAAAGACTGCCAGTGAGGGGGTTGATTGCACTGTTGAACAACTCTTATTGTTAAAAAGTTTTTCCTATGCCAGTCCTCTCCTCTGCTGCCCTCCTCTAAGTGACAGCCTTTCTAATACTTCAAAATCTCCTCTTCTCCAGACTGAATATCCCCAAGTCCCTTAGCCTTTCCTCATTGGGCTTGATCTCCATGGTTACTCAAAAGTAATCTACAGTGAGTACTGTGGCACTCTCTTCACATGTACAGGATTGCAGTTTTAGTTTAAAGAAAGAAGAAGATATTGGATTTATATCTCGCCCTTTACTCTGAATCTCAGGGTCTCAGAGCAGCTCACATTCTCCTTTATCTTCCTCCCCCACAACAGACACCCTGTTGTGGGGTAGGTGGGACTGAGAAGCTCTCCCAGAAGCTGCCTTTTCAAGGACAGCTCTGTGATAGCTATGGCTGACCCAAGGCCATTCCAGCAGCTGAAAGTGGAGGAGTGGAGAATCAAACCCGGTTCTCCCAGATAAGAGTCCACGCACTTAACCTCTACACCAAACTGGCCCTCCTTTGTCACATCAGACTTTCTAGTTAATACAATTCAGACTATCCCAGAAGTTTCCAGGGATAGTTGTGCTGGTCCATAGTAGAACAGCTAGATTTGAGCCCAGGAGTACCTTAGAAACCAACAAGATTTGGGGAGGGCACACAAGTTTTCCAGCATTAGAGCTCCCTCAATTAGATAAAAGGAGCTTTGGCTCTCAAAAATCGTGTTCTCTAAAGTACTGCAGGACTCAGATTTAGCCATATAAATCAATGGACTCCTTTCATCAACTTAATTTATTAACCAACATCATATATCCCCTGCCTTCCTCCCCCCAAAAGACACTGAAGTGGTATGACACACTCTCCCCTCCTCTTTTATCCTCACAAGGAACCTATGAGAAGATATTGGATTTATATCCCACCCTCCACTCCGAAGAGTCTCAGAGCGGCTCACAATCTCCTTTACCTTCCTCCCCCACAACAGACACCCTGTGAGGTAGGTGGGGCTGGAAAGGGCTCTCACAGCAGCTGCCCTTTCAAGGACAACCTCTGCCAGAGCTATGGCTGACCCAAGGCCATTCCAGCAGGTGCAAGTGGAGGAGTGGGGAATCAAACCCGGTTCTCCCAGATAAGAGTCGCACACTTAACCACTACACCAAACTGGCTCTCCAGGTTAGGTTAACTCAGAGTATATTACTCGTCTAAGGTTTCCCAGCAAGCTGCCAGGGCAGAGTGGGCATATGAATCAGGACCTCCCAGATCTGATTTGGACACCCTAACCACCAGCTCCTACTAAACACACTATATTTTAATATATTCTTTTTTCCTGATTGCAAACTAGAATTATGTTTATAATGTATGTTACATGTTCAAAAGTAAATTAGGTGGACAGGAACAGGCATGTTCTCTGTTTAACCCAGACTTGCAAGCAACAGAGCAATGAACAGCCTCCATTTATTGCCTTACGACACTCTCACCATCATTCTCCTATTCTGACATGTTACTATTTTGTTGGTTTCCTAAGCAAATGCTATCCAGACCAAATGTTTTTTCAGTTTGTTAATTTCACTATGAGTTGTTTTTTCGAAACTAAAACCTCAGTATTCAGGTTAAATTGCCGTGTTGGCACTTTGCAATAAATAAGTGTGTTTTGGGTTGCAGTTTGGGCACTTGGTCTCTAAAAGGTTCACCATCACTGACCTACCACTTTCCCCCAAAGATGCTCTTCCACTGTATCCTCTCAACAACCTCATGGAATAGGTAAGGCTGAGTGTGTGACTATCCCAAGGTCACCGAGCAAGATTCCACAGTCACTGAGTAAGATTCTATGGCAAGGTATGATTTGAACCTGGATCTTCCAGATCCTAGTCCAAGATTCTAACCACTATAGCTCACCACCTCTACCCTATGAATTTAATGAACATGGCCTTTCAAAGTGTTCATAGTAAGATACTTTGATGCTCCTGTTCACAGATGCCTCCCTCAGATGCAAGATTTCCCCTCTGTTTAACTTTCCCTAGAACTGCCCTAGTTCCAGCTGTCTCACAATGTCCCAGTATAATATTTTGTCTGTTTGCTTAACCCAGGAACCTGGGGGAAGGAATGGGAGCTCCCTTTATCTTATACAATTTAAATGGCACTCGAGAAGTTTTTATATTCCAGATTAACAAAATATTTAATTCAACACAAAGGGGAAAGGTCAGGTGAAATCAGGAGTAAAATTTCTGCGGTAACTGTTGACTCATGTTCAGCATATAGTCCACTAAGACCCCTAGAGAGCCAGTTTGGTGTAGTGGTTAAGTGTGCAGACTCTTATCTGCTTTAAACGGTATTTTTCCATGTGGACTTCGTTCCATATGGGTTTATTTTCCTGTGGGCATTTTTCCATGTGGCTTTCTTTCCTGTGAGCATTTATGACTGTGGATTTTTCCTATGAGCTTTTTTTCTGTTGGCTTTTTTCCAGTTAACCATCTAAGGCCACTGCTCATTGCCATGCACTTCCCACTCCTCACTGTTCAGAGCTGCTAATGCCCTTTTCCTCTTTATCCCTCTTTTAATGCATACTAGGGATTGGGTGCATATTCTTTTAATGCATACGCACAAGATTGTGTATGCATGGCTTGCTGGAAAATGATGAACAATAGCTGCTCTGGCACAGGCGCAGAAGAAGTGGCAATGCGGGACAGTAATACAAGTGGAATCTGCAACACATCCCCCTAATCTGCCACTTGAGAGCACCACTTCATCTCACTTTCTTATAGAGCTGGCCCTGGTTGGATGCAACATTTCAGTTCTGTTTATAATAGGGCTTGTTTCAATGCAATGAGCCTCTGTTAGCAGAACACTTTTGACAAAACAGGGCTCTTTTCACCAGGAAATGATCCCGTTAGTAGAAATGAACAGTGGATTCAACCCATACTTTTGTTTGTTTTGTTTTCATTTTTAAATTTGGAAGAATTGAGCAGAAACTTTTAAACTGAAAATGCTGTGTTGAAGACAAAGGTAAGGAGGTGGTGGTGGTTTGGCAATTAAATTTAGATAACAGTATACAGATAGTGAGCTGTTTATTTACTGACACATATTAAAATAATATGCATTTTTTAAAAAGCTCATTGTGTTACCAAAATTGCGGGATCCCAGAAAAAGCATGTGCCACCTGAAAGAGGCAGCTAGCAGGTAAACGCTGGTACTGAAGATAAATTAAAGTTGTGTTTATAACATGTACATAATGACACATACACAATACAACATCGCATCTGAGCATGAACGCCAGTACCAGAGCTTGCAATAAACCCAAGTACCAACTTTGCGGCCACATTCACCAAGACAACACAGTCACTGGACCCAACAGCATTAACTACACCATCTCAGGCTCATTCACTTGTTTATCTTCCAACATTATATATGCCATTAAATGCCAACAATGGGCTACCGTTCTCTATATAGGGCAAACAGGACAAACCCTACGCCAATGGACACAAATCTGACATTAGGAATTACAGAACTGAGAAACCTGTCGGAGAACACTTTAACCTTCCAGAGCATTTAATGGGTGACCTCAAAGTAGCTGTTTTACTGCAAAGGAACTTCAAAAACAGAATGGAGAGAGAAATCGCTGAATTGCAATTATTATGAAACTTGGGACAAACACCTCCCCAGTACTGAACAGGAAGATTGTTTTTTTTTTTTTAATCTCATTATATATGCTAAACCAACACTCACTGAGTATAGCTATACATCCAAAGTATTTCAATTTATTTCTCTTTTAGAACAGTGTACCAGAATAATGGGCTTTTTTGGTATTGATATACTCAAATAAGGGATATGGACTGTTTATCTCATTACATATACTAACCCATCTCCCACTATATTTTAATGTACCCTTTTTTCTAATGGCAAACTAGAATGTATTTCTCTTTTAGAACAGTGTATCAGAATATTTTGGCTTTTTGTATTAACATACTCAAATAGGGATATTGACTGTTTATCTTATTACATATACTAACCCATCTTCCATTATATTTTAATGTATTCTTTTTTTCTAATGGCAAACTATAATGATGTTATAACCTCTTGAGATACTCCCTCCATTTAAACCCCCAACTAACAAAGCCAGAATGACACCTAGATTTATGACACTTCACACCTATGACATCAATCTGCTTTTTTTTAATCACCCTTCACTGTTGTTTCAGCCCAGTTAATAATACTAACAAATAAACACAGACCCCAATTTGTGATTCTTTTAATCTGCTAAAAACATTCCTATGACTTTACATACCAACCCACTGCCCACTTTCTCTATATTTAAGGATGGCTTGCCATTCCAATTTTGTCTGATGAAGTCTGCTTAGAGCATACGAAAGCTTACATTATGAATAAAACCTAGTTGGTCTTAAAGGTGCAACTTGTCTACTGTTTTGTTATAATGACAAACAGGTATGTATCTGGTACATTATGTTTTAATATAAATCTATTCTTACAGGAGTGGTGGTGCTGAGGTGCCAGGCAAATGACACTTCTGTAGCCAGTAGCAACCAGATATTCTGTGTGACTTTTACAACAAAGCAAGAGCCATATTTGCAGTACTTCAGTCCAAAGAAATGCAAATATCTACCAATGAGTTTATTGTTTCTGGGATAGCCTGCCAGAAGCAGGATTTCTGTTTTTGTTTTTTTAAAAGCAAAACCGGCAAGCTTTAAACAAAATTCAGATAAAGATTTTCTTGGCTGCTGAATATCTTGTATGTCCAACTATTCCAATATCTTGTCCAATTGGATGTGCCTTTCATAAAACATTAATCTTTCATAAAACATTAATCTCAATGTGTGCTGGGGAAAACACCAATCAAAGGGAAAGGTTATACCTGTGAAAGGCCTAATGGTTTTTTTGTGCTTTTCAGACATATAAAAATGCTTGCAGTAAAATTAATTACTATGGAAGCTAGCTATATTCTCAGACTTAACAAGCAAACATCCCTTACAAGATGGGCATTTGGAAACCCAAGTGCCCTTCTGATTTGCATACCATAAACGATCAGGTGTTCATATTTCAATGAGCCATTGCCTCTCTGATAGTACTGTTAATGGTAGACACAGGATTGGTTATAAATAAGAAGGCCCTTTTATTAACATTATTACATATTACATTACAAATACATACACGCGTATATTCATGAGTGAAGAAACAAACCTGAGGCTTTACAAAAAATTATGTATCTTGGACTCACCATTAAATTCCATAGATTTACTTTTGCTAACAATAGCAGTAAAAAGAAAATTTCAAAGGAAATAGTAAATACTGGGAGTGGAAAAGGAAAAGAGAAAGGGGGAAGGAGAAAAAAGGCTGCCACTCTGGATCAGAACTTTAAATGAATGCAAAAGCTCAGAACTTAGTTAAGACTTTCAAATATAAAATATGAATGGGAAATCATGAGTGCTAATATACAGACGTGCAGGGATGTTACTGAAGGGCATAATTCCAGCCAATCAGAATTCCTTTGCTCATTCAAAACATCACAGTGTTTTTCCCAAATGTCACAGGATCACCAGTATCCCCCAACAACAAACTGACATCACTTTTGGGTGCACAGGGAGTGACATCATAATATCAGGATGCTGCGGATGTCCTCCCTCCCCCAATTCCCACCATTTTTACCTAGTGCTGGCCAGCTAAACAGTAACAGGAAATCCCCCACTGCCAGAGGGGGAATGGCTATCCTTAAAAAAAACCCCATATATCTGGTTTGTGATCTTACTGATTAAAGAGCAACCCTGGTTTAATTTGTATGTCCAACATTATTAAGGATTATCATGGCATTCAAGTTATGATTCTGCATTTCAAATTTCAAAAATTTATAATAATAATAATAAATTGTATTTATACCCCGCCCTCCTCGCCGAGGCAGGCTCAGGGCGGCTTACAGGACATAGCAAAAGCCATATTAAAACAATAAAACAAGATTATACAGTTCAATATAGTTAACAATTAAATATCACTTCCTGTTTCCGGAATGGTGTGAGAAGACGCGGCTGGTGGAAGCTCCGGGCGTTTTTTTGCTAATTAGAGTGATTTATGGACAGATAAGTGAATTAAATCTTCTTGTTTGTTATTGCAAGACCTGATGAGCAGTGGGGTCAAGTCTCCTTCTGAACTTTGTGTGGGCTAAGCTGCCAGAAGCGAAGAATTTCCTACGCTTATACGGCAGGTTTCCTCCCCCTCCCTCCATCACAGCCGAAGCCTCCAAAACTACAGCAAAAGAGCTCGGGACGTTTTTGGCAATTAGAGTGGTTTTGGACAGATAAGTGAATTAAATTTTCCTGTTTGTTTTCGTAAGACCTGGTGAACAGTGGGGTTAAGTCTCCTCCTGAATTCTGTTTGGGCTAAGCTGCCAGGACTGGAGATTTCCCCACGCTTGCACGGCACGTTTCCTCCCTCCTCCCCCCTTCTTTACAGCTGATGCCTCCAAGACTACGGCCAAAAAGAAAGAAGGCTACACGGGGTAGAAGGGGGGTAGAAGACGACCCCGAGGGTGAAGAGGAGACTCTAATGGCTGAGGTAGCTTCTATATCAGAGGGCTCCTCATTGGAGAAGCTAGAGAGGAAAATAGATGCATTATCAGCACGAATGGAGTCTCTCCCGTTACAAATAACTCAGCAGCTGCAGCAGATACATCAAATTACTGCCGAGGCTTTAAACAGAGTGCAGCAGTGCGAGGGGAAAGTAGTGGCTATAGAAAATACAGTGGCCGAACAAGCTATAGCAGCGGATGAAACAAGGAAGGAGGTCCTTGCCCTACGTGAGAAGGTAGACGTTCTAGAGGGGCAGACTCGACGCCGTAACTTGCGTTTAGTCGGACTCAAAGATTTGACAGCTCGGGCCCCAGCAGAGCTGGTTGAATTTGCAAACAATTTCTTCCACCATATCCTTAAGCTCCCAGTGGAGTTTCCTTTAGAAATTGCTGACCGTGGTGCGACTTATCAGACCAGGTCCAGAAGGGTTAATAAGATCCACGCTGTTAATTTCCTTTGTGCGTGTGTCTACGCGTGATTTCGTCCTACGCAAGTTCCGGGAATTATCTATGGAGGAGGGCATTTCCTGGCAGGGCCATCCAGCCTCTTTTTCACTTTACCCAGATCTCCCAATCGCAATAATTCAAAAGCGTCGTGCATACAAGACAGCAAGGAATTAGCTCGGAAATTAAAGGTGGAGAACTTTATCCTTTTCCCGTCTACACTGGTGCTGATTCGTAATGGCAGAAGAGTCCCTATTTTACTCCCCACAAACTGCAGAAGACTATCTACGTGATATTGAAGGAGAGACTGTATCAGGAACAATGGACACTTGAGGCTTGTGCCGTGAAGCATGGACAGTCTTGGATTCTTGCAATTAAAGCCGGGTGGTGGTTGTTCCTTTTTTTTTTTTTCTTCTTCTCTTCTTTCTTTCCTTCTTGCTTACTATCCCCACTACTCAAAACCCTTTGGTCTTCTCTCAGCTTCCTCCATGTCCTTTTTCCTGTTGGACACCCTATACTGAATGCAGATAATAGTCCCCCTCCCCCCCCCTTCGCATGTGTCCTTATAATGGTTTTCCTTCACGCTGTTTCCAAGTTCCCTTTAAGTGCTAAGGTGGAGGACACTAAAATAAAGTTTTTCTTATTCTTTCCCCCCCCCCCTTGCATTAAGTTGACTTGATGATCTGGCTTTTTCTATATACAAGACCTGCTAGGACACTGGACATATTCCGCCTGGGTTCTCATGTTGGATCTGTATTAATACCAGGGGGGACAATAATTAATGACGTAGTGACCTAAAACCCTATTTGCTTGGACTGGTTAAAGGAATGTAATTTATAGTTTCCTGGGCACCTGACTACCCTTCCGTCTATGAAGTCCTGATAACGGAATCTGGGTGGCTGCATAATTTTAAAGGCTTATAGAGGATCTGTGTTTATGAACCCCACCATGGCAATTGTTTGCAATTATGCTTTTGAAGGTAATTCTGAATGCACTCTCCAGCTGGGTTGTTAATGCTGCGAAGTGTTTAACCCAGTAACTTACCAACACTGATTAATTAATGGATGGCATGTGGGGAATAATTTAGTTTGTGCTTATTGCTTATTAGGTCTGCGCTACAGATGAATTATTCCTATGAATTACTTATTTAGATTTGGTTATCAACCATGTGCTGGAGACTAGGCGGAAGAGACCCTCAATGATATATGCCTAATGGTTATTCTAGTAATACTAGTTAATTAATGATAATTAATTAATGATAATACAAGGTTATACACGTCTTGAAGAGAATGTAAAGGGAAAAGCAGGCTATTTAGGGTTGGTTAACTCATGTAAACGGAATACAAACCTTATATTAGCTTAATGCAAGAGCCAGGAGGGGTTGAGGGCAAGATGCGTGAAACAAGGGAATTTGCAGTATGTTAATTTAGGGTAAACTTTGTATAGGCATGGCTGGACGTTGAAAGGAATGAGAAGATTCAATTTGTTTGTGTACTAGCCCGGGGTGATTGCCTTTCTTTTGTTGTTTGTTTGTTTGTTTTCTGCTTTGTTCTGGATTTTAACATGGAAGTTCGAAGAACAGGTGGGGGAAACTACCCTCCAGGGCGTAGGTTCGCCATGGAGGGGATTTATACACGGGGTGCAGTAGCATTGCCAAGATGGATTGGGAGGAGGAGGATTGCTCTCTGGCCCCTGGCCGAACGACCAGAGGTTGAACTAAGATGTCAGTTAAAGTAGCATCGCTTAATGCACGCGGCCTTAGAGACCTTAAGAAGAGAGCGATGGTTTTTAAGACTCAGGTCCTTCGGAATGCGGACATAGTATTAATCCAAGAGTCTCATATTTTGGACAATGAAAGCTCCTTGCTGGCTAAATTCCAAGGTGACCAGGTCTATACTTCAGGATATGAGAGGAATGCCCGCGGTGTCGCAATAATTATTCGAGGACGCTTGGCTGGAGTAACTTAATGAAGATTTCTGATCCTCAGGGACGCTACATTGTCCTAAGCGGCTTAATGTATGGACAAAAGGTTGCTTGGTAAACTTTTATGGATCAAATAAGGATGATCCTGTCATTATTAAGGATGTGGTCTCTGTTCTAATGAAAGTGGATTTCGATTGGATAATTATGGGTGGAGATTTAACTTAGTCCTAGATAATGAAAAAGATCGAAGTATTAAGTCAGATCTAAGGTCCCTAAGGCTTGGCAGCGCTAACGGCAGCAATGAAGGAGCTAGGCTTGGTGGACGTGTGGAGAGAACAACATAAAGACCAAAAAGGGTTTACTCACTACTCGCACGTCCACCAGAGTATGGCAAGGATTGATTACTTTTTGATTTCGAGGTCAAGGTTTCACCTGGTCACGAATTCCCAAATCTGCCCATTTTCCCTCTCGGATCACCATGTTGTTACCATGGAACTGGATATGAGAAATCGGATTGAGAAGAAGTCTACATGGTACTTTAATAACTCACTAGTTAATGATCCAGTTTTTTGTGCGCAGATGGAAAAGGAGATTCCACAGTTTTTTCAGAGTAATGAAGGATCGGTGGATCACTACTTAACCGTTTGGGAAGCATTTAAAGCAGTAATGAGAGGTCGTATAATTGCGTATGCCACAGCAAAGAAACGAGAACGAGCCCAACGGGAGGAAGAGCTAGAGACGGTAATTAAAGACTTATGGGAAAAGTACTTTCAGAATCCGTCTCCAGCCCTCTACACGGAAATTCAACAGTCAACTTTTCAACTGAATTTGCTCAAGTCACGCAAGTCTGAACTTATATATGCCCAGATAAAACACCAGTATTGGGAGTTCGGCGAAAGGCAGGGGAAAATATTAGCCTCAAGGTTAAAGGGCCAACAGGAAGAGAGATGGGTAACTCAGATTACTGATGACAGGGGAAGTCTTCATGCTACACCTTCTGGAATAGCAGACCAGTTTCGCCTTTTCTACCAAGAGCTGTACAAGGGTCATGTTAAAGAGGTAGATGACAAACAGGACGCCTTTATACGTCAGCTTGACTTACCACAACTGTCGGAAGAGGCTCAAAGGATCCTCTTAGCACCCCTAAGATTGGATGAGGTAACGGCTGCAATAGAATCACTTCGACATGGTTCAGCCCCGGGGCCAGATGGGTATTCTCCGGTCTGGTATTTCCGATTCAGGGATATCTTAGCTCCTAAGTTGCTGAAGACATATCAAGCAATTTTTGACAAAGGTATGCCTTCAAAAGAATTCAATGCGGCTTGGATTACACTGATTCTTAAACCGGGGAAGCCCGCATATCTCTGTTCAAGCTATCGCCCAATATCCTTGTTAAATGTTGACAACAAGATACTGACGGCTATATTAGCACAACGCCTTCAATCAGTAATAGCTTCGGTGGTGAACAGAGCTCAAGCAGGCTTTATCCGAGGTCGCTCGGGAGCTGATAATGTTCGGTTAATTACTGACTTAATAGCCACTTATAATGAGAAGCCGGAATCTGCGTTTCTAATCTCTATTGACGCTGAGAAGGCATTTGACCGTGTGGACAGAGGGTTCCTGAGGAAGACGATGACATACCTGGGCTTTCCGGTAGAATTCCTTCGGTGGACCCAGTTGATATATCAGAATGCGACCTCGAGAATTAGAGTCAATGGAGAGCAGTCCGGAGTAGTCGATCTGGCATGCGGCACAAGACAGGGGTGTCCGCTTTCCCCACTCCTGTTTAACATCTGCACTGAGCCTCTCGCCCAGGCGGTGCGCCAAAGGACGAACATATATGGTATGAAGCACGGTCTCAGCGAATTTAAAATTCTGTTATATGCAGACGATGCCCTTTTGATGGTGACTGAGCCAGAGTCCTCTTTTCCAGCAATTATTAAGCTTACTGAAGAATTTGGCCAACTTGCAGGCTACAAAGTGAATTGGGGGAAAACAGAGGTACTCCAAGTGGGCGGCAAGAAGACTCCTGAGGCAGTGGGAAGGCGGTTTAGACTTCAGGAGGACTTGATTCAATACTTAGGAATACAAATTCCCAATCGAAGTCAAAACTTAGTGGGGAAGAATTTTAGAAAGCTCCTGGAGAAAACACAAGCTGACTTTAACCGATGGAAACCCATCCCATTGTCATTGTGGGGTAAAGTGAATGCCCTCAAGATGGTTACTTTCCCCCGCTTCTTTTATGTTCTCCGAGGTCTCCATCAGTATATTCCACAGAAGTGGTTTAAAAGAGTCAATACTCTAATAACAAACTTCTTATGGGAAGGGAAAAGGCCGCGACTTTCCTTGGCTAGGCTCCAGCTCCCAATTGATCAAGGTGGCTTTGGTATGCCAGACTTAAGTGCATACCATAGGGCCTATATGTTGGCAAGTGTTAGTAAGTGGAGGCAAGATGTAGGGAAGGAATCTCCAGACTGGGTGGCCCTCGAGGCGTCAACAGTGGCCCCTCTTTCTACGCTAGAGGTTTTGGGTTCGAAGCACCACCAAGGGGAAGTATTGCTTCCAGCAGTTCAGGCCACCAGGCGATTATGGCAGCTAATAGGTACCAAGCAAGGCTTTAACGCCTTCTTACATGGATCAATGACTCTTTGGGGAAACCCAGAATTGAGGATTGGAGGGTGCCAAGTGGTCTGGAAGGGTTGGATTGAAAAAGGGATAACATCTCTTGATCATCTACGAGACCCAAACAGAGAAGAATTCTGGACATTTAAGGAGCTTCAAGACAAGTATAATCTTGAATCTAACCAATGGCTACATTATTACCAAATAAAGACGGCGCTGACGCAGTTGCTGGGTCCGGATGCCTTGGCGGCCCCTGATCCACCATCCCTTTTAGCTGTATTAAGGCGGACATGGCAACAAGATAATCCAGTGCAAGCCCTGTACACGCACTTTCGATATGGGACGCAACAACAACAGCTAATTGAAGAATTACGGGTAAAATGGGCAGATGAACTGAACCTTAATATTTTACCATTCCAATGGTTCACAATTAACAGGGCGATCCGAAAAGTTTCTAAAGATCAACGCTTGATATTAATTCAGCAAAAAATTCATTTCCGTATTTACTGGACACCTGTTCGACTACATAAATTTAACCTCTTGACTTCACCAGCATGTTGGCGATGCCAGGGAAGTGAAGTGGGGCTAAGCCACATGATCTGGGCATGTCCGGTGCTGCTTGATTTCTGGGGCGATATACTCAGGTGGATAAACCGCGTATTGGGAGGTCAGCACAGATTTACAGCCATGCAAGTTCTTTTAAACCACTTCCCGTCAACATGGGTGTTGTCTCGCCCACAGCGATATTGGGGATTTCGGGCACTGATGACGGCAAAGAGGATAATCATGCAGACGTGGAGAACAGATTTTTCAGGAACCGTAGCGCAATGGTTAGAGGACATGCTGCGATTGGCGGTGGATGAAAGGCTGGTCTACCGACGAATGATGCAACAACAACAATTCGAGGACATTTGGGCACCATTTTTGGCGGCTGTCAATAATTTACAGGGTCCGGGATGTGATCTTGAACATAGTTCCCTCTAGGCTGTGGGGGCCAAGGTGGTCCAGAGAGCTATATCAAGTATTAGGCATACAATAGGCAGTGATAGATAAGTATGGGCAACAAGGGTGATGGGTCACAGGGTGTTGGATGAGTGGATAATTATGAACGATGCAATTTTTGTTTGTTTAATTGTTAAATACTTATTATTACTATGGATCTGTTATATATACTAATCTCAATAAATGATGAATATTGATAGTTAACAATTAAATATTTAAATAATCTAAAAACAGTCTAAAAATATAATCTAATAGTGCTACTATCTCAGTTATGTTAATGTTAATGATGGCGTGATGTTTATTCCAAGCTCCATCTTAGAAGGCTAGCCAGAAGAGGGCGGTTTTGCAGGCCCTACGGAATTGGCCAAGATCCCGCAGGGCCCGCACCTCTTCCGGCAGCTGGTTCCACCATTGGGGTGCTTTTATAGAGAAGGCCTGTTCTCTAGTTGTTTTTCGTTTGGCCTCTTTTGGCCCAGGTACTTCCAGAAGGTTTTGTGAACTGGATCGTAGTGCTCTCTGGGGAACATATGGAGAGAGGCAGTCCCTAAGGTAGGCAGGTCCTCGGCCATATAGGGCTTTAAAGGTAATAACCAGCACCTTGTAACGAACTCGGTAAACAATTGGCAGCCAATGCAGCTCCCGCAGCCTAGGCTGCACATGTTCCCACCGAGGTAGGCCCAATAGCAGTCTGGCTGCTGCATTCTGCACTAGCTGCAGTTTCCGGGTTCGGCACAGGGGCAGCCCCATGTAGAGGGCATTATAGTAATCTAGCCTCGAGGTGACCGTTGCATGGATCACTGTTGCCAGGTCATTGCGTTCCAGGAAGGGAGCCAACTGCCTCGCCCGCCTAAGATGAAAGAAGGCGGATTTGGCAGTGGATGCTATCTGGGCCTCCATTGTCAAGGAAGACTCCAGTACACTCCCAAGCTCCTGACCCTGTGCACTGGTACCAGTGATGCACCATCAAAAGCTGGAAGGGAGATCCCTCCCTCCGGACCACCGCGCCCTAGGCAAAGGACCTCTGTCTTCGCTGGATTCAATTTCAGCCCACTCGACCTAATCCAATCTGCCACAGCTTGCAACGCCCGGTCCAAGTTTATAGGGACATCGGCAGCTTGGCAGCCCATCAGTAGATAGAGCTGGGTGTCATCCGCATACTGGTGACAACCCAGCCCGTACTTCTGGGCAATCTTGGCAAGGGGGCACATGTAGATGTTAAATAACATCGGGGAGAGAACTGCCCCCTGAGGCACCCCACAGTTAAGAAGGTGTCTCTGGGACAGCTCTCCCCCAATTGCCACCCTTTGTCCCCGACCCTCCGGAAAAGAGGAAAGCCACTGCAAGGCTAGCCCCTGAATCCCAGCGTCGGCGAGGCGGCGGGTCAGCAGCCGGTGGTCGACCATATTGAACGCAGCCGAAAGGTCTAACAACAGCAATACCGCTGCACCGCCTCGGTCCAGATGTCACCGGAGATCATCCAAGAGGGTGACCAATACTGTCTCTGTCCCATGGCCCGGGCAGAAGCCGGACTGGAATGGATCTAAAGTGTTTAAAAACCTTGAACTGTAGAAAAGGCAGTGTATACATATGTTACATAAACACATACATAAAAATAATTTCATCTCAAGAATGCCATGTGGATTTGGCCCTTTGGAGAAACCAAATCCAGATAGATTGAGGGATTTCTTCTAACAAATGCCACCTTCGCAAGTGGCCTGTATCAACTTAGTAGTCATTTTCCATTCTGGAATTGTATTGGTAAGAGCATAAGAAGAACTCTGCTTGATTATATCAGTGGTTCATCTAGTTAGCATGCTGTTTCATGCAGGGGCTAATCTGTTACTCTGGAAAGTCATATAGGTCAGTGGTCCCCAAACTTTTTGGCACCAGGGACCAATTTCATGGAAGACTATTTTTCCACGGACCGGGGGGTGGATGGGGATGTGATGGTTTTAGGATGATACAATTATGCACTTTATTTCTATTATTACATTGTAATATATAATGAAATAATTTTACAACTCACCATAATGCAGAATCAGTGGGAGCCCTGAGCTTGTTTTTCTGAAAACAGAATTTACGACTCCTCTCCAGACTAGAGAACAGCTCCCCTGGAGAAAATGGATGCTCTGGAGGGTGGATTCTGTGGCATTGTACCCTGCTGAAGTCCCTGTCCTCTCTAGTTTTATCCCGAGACTCCCAGGAGCTTCCCAACCTGGATCTGGCAACCCTACCCCCATGGGTGGCTGGGGGGACCTGGGGACCCTAAATGCGTATATTCAGAGAAACGTATGGGTGGGTGGCAAGACAAGAGCAGGGGAAGGTGGGTGGCACGAGAGGAGAGCTGGGAAGGTGGGCGGTGTGATGAGAACTGGGAAGGCGGATGGCATGAGAGGAGAGCAGGGAAAGGCAAGTGGCACAACAGAAGAGCTGGGAAGGTGGGCGGCACAACAGGAGAGCTGGGAAAGGCAGGCAGCACGACAGGAGAGCTTGGAAGGCAGGTGGTGCGAGAGGAGAGCTGGGAGGGACGGCAGCACGACAAGAGAGCTGGGAGGGAAGGTGGCATGACAGGAGAGCAGAGAAAGGCAAGCAGCATGACAGGAGAGCTGGGAAGGCGGGCTGTGCAAGAGGAAAGCTGGGAGGGAGGGTGGCACAACAGGAGAGCAGGGAAAAGTGGGCAGCACGAGAGGAGAGCTTGGATGCATCGTGTGACTTGCGGCCCCCCCACCCATAGCGCCCAGGGCAACTTGCCTCCTGTTAGATCTGGCTCTGCGGCCCAATTGCTATCATACCGCAGATGGGGGGTTGCGGACCCCTGATATAGGTGAAGGCCTGCTTTTGCTTCCAAGCCTTGGCATTTAGAAGTTTACTTCCTCTGCATGTGGAGGTTCACTTTAGTCACTTTGACAAGTAGCCATCCACTGGTTAAATCTGATGCCAAAAAACTGACAAAGTAATCCAAACAGTTGCCTTCCAACATTTCACAGATGACAATTGGGCTGCTTTTATTCAGCTATCAAGGATTACAGGCCAAGAATTTATTTATTTATTTAGTCACACATTGCTGAAGCTTATTAACATCTGCAGTATGCTGTATTCTTTTACGGTGAAATAGCCGGTCTTGCAATGTTTTAAAAGGTAAGAAGGTATTTTTATAATTAAAGTATGCAAGAAAAACATGGTTGTACTACTGTCATTTTCTACAGTTCAAAATAAGACTCACTGACATGAAATGAAAAAATACTCATCAATGTTCCTGCAAGTGTGCTTACATGCACATGTATTACAGACTCAGATCATGGGACAGGATCTACACCCTGCAGAATGACAATATTAACAATTCACAATGCCAATATTTTAACAAGGAATTATCAATAGAGAGAGGCAAATAGGGACAAAACAGAGATAGTGATTAACCAAATATACCAGGACAATATGGGAGAGACTGGGGAAGATAGGAAGAATTAAACATAGCATTTGATCAGAAGGTCTAAAAGTTGGAATGGTGTAGGTGTGCCCTATCCAGCAATGGAGGTTAGAATGACTGACCAGCTCTGTGCATTTTCAACAACTCTCATTCAACAGGCTTGCAGTTAGCTTTACTCTCCATCTACCTTCTAAAGTCAAGAAATTAAATATATTCAATGTGCTTTTTCATTTCTTCACTCTCTATATCTAGCCTGTATAGCAAGCAGCCTTTGGGATAAGATGGAATGTTTATATTAAATACAATTCAGGAGTTTTATTGGATTTTTTTCTTTTCTTGCTCTGTAAAACTCCCTAGAACATTTAGATGTTGCCTGCAGCAGTGTAAGGAATATGAAGTGAGCTGCCAATACTGTTAACAAGGGGCTCATACAACAGTTTCCTTTTCAGCCAAGGATAATTCCTCTGGACCCAAAGCAAGCCTGATGCAGATGGGAAAGAAGAAGGTCTGGAGAATGAATTTTCTTGTTTGTCTGTTTAATCATTTCTAAAAAACAGCTTCTAGGGGAAAAGGCAATAAAAGTAGCAAATTCATGTTAATTTCATGTACTTTTTTCAGTGAATATAGTGTATATTGAGAAAGGATTAACATTGATCCTGTCACATTGGATTTAATAAGATACAACATATTCAGGTTCTTTTAATTGCCCCCTAATTAATAATCCAGAAATAAAGCCATGAAACTTGGCCCCAAGCAATAGTCGTTCAGACTACAACCTGGACAGTGAGAGAGAAGGTGAAGTTTGAAAGGTAATAAAGGGATGACAATAAGTGGCCAATAGAAAGAAATCACTTCTGTAAAGTGTTCTTCTTAGAACTATGTCCAAATCCCAATTTAAACAGATGGGGGGGGGCTGGAATCTGGGCATAGTTAACATCATCCTTGCCATCACCTGAGCTGTTGGAATAGCAGAGAAGCTGGTCTAGGAGGAATGCACAGGTCAGGTGCTGTAGTGGTCAGCTGGCACCTCAGCGGATTTCAACTCTGGGTAGTAAAGGTGAGTACTCACATGAGCAGATCTCGAGAAATTGCTGTCAGTTATGCACCCTGCTTTGCTTTAATTGTTTGTACTTGTTGGAGAATGATTCTGTATGGGCTGAGGATCCACAGTCAGATATAAGCAACAGGTGAGAGGCAAACTGGAAGCAACACATCTATTACCTGCTGATTACACGATCACTGCTATCCATGGTGTTTGCTACCTGCTGACTGCACTGCCACTGTGACTCATTGTGTCTGCCTTCTTCTTGTGAATCTTGGACTGTACCTCAAATTTGGATCCTGCACTCAACCTTTTGGATGTATCGCCTTGGTATATTGACTGTCTGTGTGAAATTTTGTTCTGTTTTCCATCTGATTAACCTTTTTCAAAATACATGGGTATTGGGTGTTGTGCCCATTGCTGCTACTGTTTTTAACCTGTTTATTTGGTATTTCAGTGGCAGAGGGACAAAAAGCCTCTAGAAACCATTATTTGGAAATCTTTATTGAGTGCCCTGAAGTGACTTCAGCAGATGTTACTGAAACTACAAAACTATAATATACACATTCAGTACCACCAGGGCTTTTTTCTTAGCAGGAATGCACAGGAACGCAGTCCCGGCTGGCTTGGTGTCAGGGGGTGTGGCCTAATATGTTAATGAATTCCTGCTGGACTTTTTATACAAAAAGCCCTTTGTTAAACAATGGTGGCATCAAGGTGTAAGGCCTAATATGCAAATGAGTTCCTGTTGACCTTTTTCTACCAAAAAAGCCCTGAGTACCAACCAAGGAAATATCTGGTCATGACAGACCCTTTCAGCAGTTTATGTCACTAAGCCTAATGTAGAGGACACAGTGGAGAAGGACAAAGAGTAACTAAATATGCTGAAGTACCTACTAAATAGGAGCCCTATGGCACAGAGTGGTAAGCTGCAGTACTGCAGTCCAAGCTCTGCTCATGACCTGAGTTCGATCCTGGCAGAAACTGGGTTAAGGTAGCCAGCTCAAGGTTGACTCAGCATTCCATCCTTCCGAGGTTGGTAAAATGAGTACCCAGCTTGCTGGGAGTAAAGTCTAGATGACTGGGGAAGGCAATGGCAAACCACCCCATTAAAAAGTCTGTCATAAAAACGTCATGACGTGACATCACCCCAGAGTGCTTGTACAGAGGACTACCTTTTCCTACTAATTTCCCATCTTTGATACACACCTTAATATGGTGAGTGGGGCTGTGTGTGTCAATGAAGCTGAGAGCAATACCATAAGCAGTCTAAACTCCTAACAGATTCACTCAACAGCAGTGCCCCTTCAGCTAACTCTGGTGAGTACTGCACAGAAGGCGGTGGTGGTAAACCACTTCTGATGAATTCTTACCTCAAAAACCCTTTAAGAAGAAGAAAATGAAAAAAGATGTCGTGTTGGAAGATTGAACCTTTAGGGTGGATGGCAATAAGCTACTGGGGAAGAGCTGAGGATAAGTACTAGAAGTGCTAATCTTAATGACATAACTGGACTAACACCAAAAACAATGTTCAGTTATTGATGAGAATGGTTGCAAAATGAAAGCCCAAAGCTGTTTAGCATATATAATATGTATATGGAACATGAGAGGTATGAATCAAGGTAAGCTCAAAATTGTAAAATGAGAAATGGAATGTTTAAATCATGCAGTCATGGGAATCAGTGAACTAAAGTGGATTGAATTAGGACATTTTCAATCAGAAAATTACAAAGTGTTTCACCAGGGGAATGACAAACATAGGGAAAACAACGATGTTGTGCTTATAGTGAAGTGAGATGTAGCTCAGGCAGTCAGAGCCTATAATGCAAAGTCTGGACAAATAATATCAATATGACTTCATAGAAAGCCCATCAATATAACCATCATTCAGGTTTATGCCCAATTACAAAATGCATTTTCTCTTGAGAGGCTGACAAGAAGCAAACATCCACTTGGCCTTTTAAAAACTTTTTTTTTCTGGGCTGGGAGTAGGCCAGAGGGAAGGGGGAAGTTGGTGTAATGGTTTTCCAGCTTACCTGTGTACATATGTTACTAGATTTACCTAGATACAATGGGATGGATCTAGCCCCACCCCCTCCTAGCAGGGACCAGTGAGTTGGAAGACTAGAATGCTAGATAGTCTGCAGCAGGGATTATTTTTTTATTTCTCAGATTTATATCCCACCCTCCCTGCTGAAGCAGGCTCAGGGCAGCTCACAACAGTCAAACTAAAACAATAAAACAGTAAATAGACAAAGTTTTAACAAAAAATATCAATTAGATAATTTTAAAACAGTTTAAAACAATTTTGGTGCTAGTGTTGATTTCCTTAAGTTCAGCGATGTTGGGCATCTACTTATACTATAATTCAGCTAAAGGCAAGTCGAAATAGGACTATTTTACAGGCCTTGAAGAACTGAGCAAGGTCCCGCAAGGCCCTTACTTCTTCTGGGAGTTGGTTCCACCAGTGGGGGGCCGCAATTGAGAAAGCTCTTTCTCTGGTAGCCTTCAGTCTCGCCTCCCTTGGCCTGGGGGTTGACAATAAATTCTGCGTTCCAGATCGGAGTACCTTCTGGGGATCATGTGGGGAGAGAGGGTCCCTAAGGTAGACAGGTCCTTGGCCATATAGAGCTTTAAAGGTAATAACCAGCATCTTGTAGCAAATCCGGAATGCTACTGGCAGCCACTGCAGTTCTTGCAGCCTTGGCTATATGTGCTCCTGTATAGAGAGACCCAATAACAGCCTGGCTGCCGCATTCTGCACCAACTGCAGTTTCTGGATACGAGACAAGGGCAGCCCCATGTAGAGGGCATTGCAGTAGTCTAGTCTCGAGGTGAAAAAGACTTATGTTGGAAAAGTCCAGCAGGAACTCATTAGCATATTAGACCACACCCCTAATATTAGCATATTAACTGGGATAATCAAGCTGGGATACACCAGCTGGGATCATCAAGTGCAAGTGGAACTGGTGGTAGCTGGCTCCTGCCCCCCATCTGCCACCCCTCCTTCCCTCCCTCCATGCAGAAGCTGTAGCTGCTCCCACCAGACCTTTAAAGGCACACACATACCCCAGCAGTAGTCCTTCAGAAGACAATGCCCACCAATCAGGGAAGGAAGGAAGGAAAATAGAAAATAGGAGAAGGGAGGGAGAGGTGGAAAGAAAGCAACTGATTTTAAATGCATTCTCCAAGCTGCCAGCTGGTTTGACTTGGAGAAGTGATTTAAAAAGAGAAATGCCTTCTACAAGCCAGTCAATGTGTGTGGGGGGGTGGCTTTGAGAATCATGTAATATATATATATAAAATAGCCATATACGACTCCCAAGCCACAATTTGGCCACCCCTGGTCTAAAAAGGGGCCACTGGACGCAAAATTCATATTAGGCTAACTTCCACATAAGTCTTTTCACCTAACACAACCTTCATCTTATTTGGATTGAGTTTCACCTTATCTAACCAGTTACAGAATCAGATACTTGTTCACAATATCCATAGCCTCATCCTAATTTAGATGCAAAGGAGAAACAAATCTGGGTCTCGTCAGCATACGAATGTACATCATTTTAGACCAGGGGTGCCAAACTCATTTATTAGGAGGGCTAGATCTCTCATAAATGGGACTTTGTGGGACTGAGCCATACGTGTCCTAAAATGTAATGCCAGGTAGAGCAGATATAGACCTTATAAAGGACACAGGCAAACACAATTAAAGATATTATTTCCTAACTTAAAATACAAACATGCTTAAAACTTTTGCAATATTTTGTTTAGGAAAGGTAGGAATAGTGGTATTTTGCAATGCAATTTTAAAAATAAAACATCAAGAAAAAGCACAAGGATCACACAGCAGAAAACTAAAAATATAAAATGCTCTCAGACTGGGAAAACAAGAAATTGCAACCTGGGAAAACATGAAGCTTCTTTCCCCTGCCCCCCCCCCACCCCAGTCTACTCAAATTAGCAATGGCTCTCCAGTATAATTTCCCCCTTTGACTGTGGGTTCCCAAGTTAGAGTACTCAGTAGGGACTAGTCCTCACGTCTATTAAGAGACAAAGCTGACTCAGAACATCAACACTCAATTTGCAAGGACACAATTCCAAGAAGTTTCGGAGGGAGGGAGGGAGGGAGGGAGGGAGGGAGGAAGGAAGGAAGGAAGGAAGGAAGGAAGGAAGGAAGGAAGGAAGGAAGGAAGGAAGGAAGGAAGGAAGGAAGGAAGGAAGGAAGGGCAAATAGGGGGAAAGACTGACTGATTGACAGAGAAAGAGAGGGAGGGGGAGGGGAAAATAAAGCAAATAGGGGAAAAGAAAGGTTGACAGAAAGAAAGACTGATAGAAAGAAAGAAAAAGTGGGGGAGTGGGAAATAAAGTATACAGACAGGAGAAAAGGAAGACAGAAACAATGAATGAATGAAAGGGAAGGAGGGGGAGAGAGTTGGAAACAGAGAAAAAAGAAGGAAAGAGAAAGGAAATAGGAAGGAAGGAAAAGGGAGGGAAGGAGTGAAAGAGGAAGGGGAAAGGAAGAAAGAGAAAAGAAAGAAAGAAACAGAAAGAAAGGAGATGGGAGCAACTTACCTTTAAAGCTGCTGACTCACTAGGAAGCCCACCGTGTAGTGAAGCTTGGCCCCCTGACCTCTTGTAGTGTATCGTGCTTCAGTAAAGCACCGCGCAGCCATGCAGCAGAGGCGACCAGGGGGAATCCCCTGGTCATTCGGCACAGCGCTCGAAAGGACTCCGCCAATCAAGATCTGTGGCGGGAAGTTTGACTGGCTAGGATTGGTCTGGGCCAGCTGGGGGGCCGTTCCGGGTTTTTTTTTTCTGTGACCAAACTTTTATTTTGCAATATATTGAAATAAATGCATCTATTCAAATTCAAATATACTTCTCCAATACATTACATATTTTCCTCCCCCCCCCCACTCTTATTCATGACCTCCGCCGGTACTTAAAACAAATTAAAAGCATATTAAAGGTAAATTCACAATTATAAAATCTTTAGAAAGAAAAAAATTATCTTTCACTAACCTTTTCTCTAATAATCACTTAGCACTTATTAAACACAACGCTCATAATTATTAATTCAGTTCCAGAGTTCCCCCTATCTTAGTCTTATCTTAACTCTCATATATATATATATATATATATATATATATATATATATATATATATATATATATATATATTTACCAAATAACCATGTTCTACTAATGCTTTTATCACAATATCACAATTCCTCTTTATCATTAAAAGTTCAATTAATGTTGTCAAACACTACTAAATATCTTTTCACCATTATAATTTTTTTATACAAAGAGTTATCTTTCAATAACCTTTTCTCTATAATTCACTTGGTATTTATTAAACACAAAACTCATAGTTATAAAATCAACTCCGGAATTCCAGCTGTCTTAATCTTATCTTAACTCATATATGTATAATTACCATGTAACTATATCCTACTAACCAATAATCACGATTCTTCTTTATCATTTAAAGTTCAATTAATGTTGTCATAAACTACTAAATGACTCTTCACCCTCCATTATATTTCCACGTAACTTTGGAATTTACTCCAGACTTCTTTAAACTTCTCCAAATTGTTGTCTTTTAAGATTCTAGTAAGTTTGTCCATTTCACTCCAGTTAAGAACCTTTAAGACCCAGTCCCATTTTTCAGGTATTCTGTCTTGCTTCCACATTTGCGCATACAATGTTCTCGCAGCTGAAAGCAAATACCACAACAATGTTCTGTCTTGCTTCGGAAAGCTTTCCATTTGTAATCCCACCAGAAAGACATCTGGTGCTCTCCTAATATTATAACCCAAGATTTTCGAGATCTCCTGCTGAATCATTATCCAAAATTGTTTCACTACATCCCTGGGTAGTTTACGCTTTCTGGCAAATTCTGAATTGACTCTATATGCATAGTCACATAAACGCTCCATCTCCTCCAGGTCATCTTCCAAAAATTCAGCTATAATTGTGACAATATGAGTCTTCACATCCTCTTGTTCATTCTCAGGCACTCCCCTTAGCCAAATCATGTTCTCCATCAACTTACAGTCTTGTAGTATTGCTTTGTCTTGCATTTTCTTAATGGTGGCATCTTGATCTCTAATTTTCACTTCTATCTTTTTAGCTATTGCTTGACACTCTTTCCTTAGGTCATCAATTTCCTTCTTAAATTCTTTCTTTACCTCTTCAGCACTGGAGTTTATTTCCTTAATTTCTTCTCACTTCCAGTTATTAAATCCCTCATTGCCTTCAATATTCTTACTTCCATAGCGTCCATTTGTTCATGAACTTGTTTAGACATTTTGCCCTCTCCCACTGAGGCAGCTCTTAACCTTGTAACTCTTGATTCCAACTTCTACTCAGACATTACTGACTGCCCATTACAAATAATGGGTTTTTAATTGGTATCTTCAATCCCCAATCTGATAGTTGCATTTAACAGAACAGAGCATGCCCTTTTCAACAAGCCTAAAAACGCCGTCCTCAGAGCTTCCTAGCTCAAGATATTAATTTTTAAAGTTCCAAGCCTCTCTTTTAAAAAAGTTTTCCTTTTACCCTCTAGGGCTTATTTTCCATTTTCAAGCACATAGTCCATGTTATTTAGCTCTTACGGGATTGTTTATATACACATATTGAGTCCTTTTATAGTCCACTTTCAAGTTATCTAGTGAAAATATTTTGGCCTTTCTGTAATTGACCTCCAATGTTTCTCTATGGTTACTGACTCTTGCAAGTATCCGGATACTTGGATGCTCCTCTTCACTTCACACTTACTTCCTGACTCTCTAGCATTGAAGTCTCACAATGATTGCAGAAAACGTCACTTCCTGTTTTAAGGAGAGAGTCTGCAGCTTTGTTATGACTAGGGTTTTTTTGGAAGCCACAAGAATTCATAACAGCAAGTATTTTTCTGCACTTTTCTGCTTTCTTTTGAGTCCAAAGAAACCACATCTACCCCCTTCCACTTCTCCTTGATTTTCCACTTTGAAAATAGTTCTGGGTCCCAGATCTTCCCTTTTAACAAGCTAAAATTAAACCCGGAGTAGCAGATAAGGATCTTTACCTTATTAACGACGTCTAATCTCTCATTATACCGTCCACTTTATCTCAGATGTTGTTATAGTCCATAGGAAGTTGAAGCCTTAGTGAGTTTATGTCAATTTAATGACTCCAAGGATTCTTTGTAGGCGATAGAATGCAATTCTTCATCGGGGGAATCTTCAAAGCCGAAAAAAAAACCCCTCCTGGGATCGTTCGTCAGCCAAAGTGAATCCCCCTCGAAATAAACATGCATGCCATAGACAATTTCCTTTACTGGAAAAAGTAGACAGTAGGCTTTATAAAGCCTTTTCTGTCCAAAAACAAAGATCTTGGTCTGCTCCACACAAGGAAACAGGTCAGCTCACCAAGCTTCAACCCCGGAAGCCCTGGGGGCCGTTCCGGGTTGTGTGTATATAAAGCGGGTCCCGGCCCGCGTTGCCCCTGTTCTGTGATGTACCTTTGAATAAACTATGTTGCCTTCTGCACGTCTCGTCTCTGAGTACATTACACTGGCGACGAGGATGGGATGTGACTAGGAAGGCTTTTTCAAGAAAAAAACAGCTGACCTGGCTGGGGACGAGGAAGGCGCAGAACCGCAAGAATCTGGGACGCCCGCTGCTGCGATGGCGAACTCTAGTGTAACGATGGGCCATCTTGCCGAGTTCAACCCAGACCACCCCAAGAGGTGGGAGACCTATACCGAAAGGGTCGAATGCTACCTGCAGGCCAACATAATCACGGACGACAACCGAATGAGGGACATCCTGTTGAGCGTCTGCGGAGAGGAAACCTTTGAGATCGCACGAGGTCTCTCTGCTCCAGCGATGCTCACAGAGAGGACATACGGGGAGGTCGTCAGACTCCTCACTGGGCATTTCTCGCTCCAACCGTCCATCGTAGCCCGCAGGTTCCTCTTCCACAAGAGGGACCAGAAGTCCGGGGAAACGGCTGCAGTCTACCTGGCCACTCTCTGCCAGATCGCAGAGAACTGCGGGTTCGACAAGCGAGAGGAGGCCCTGAGCGACCGATTCGTCTGAGGCCTCCGAGACGAAAGGCTGCAACAGAAGCTCTTCGCCAAGGAAGAGCTCACCCTCCAACAAGCCTTCAACGAGGCGACGGCCTTCGAGAGGGCCACAAAAGCATACAGCCACCCAGGTGGAGAGGCAGTCCACCAGGAAGAGATGGCACCGGGAGACCGGGAGGATGAAGAGGCTTTCCAGCTCCAGCGACCACAAGGAGCTGACCCAAGAGCCCCCTCGAGGCAACGAGCAACGGAGAGACCCTCCACCATCAAGTGCGCCAGCTGCGGCGACCCCCTCGAGAGGAGGGACTGTTCATACCGCAACATGGACTGCCATAGTTGTGGGAAGATGGGCCACATCGCTCGGGCCTGCCGGGCCAAGAACAGCCGTCAGCGACCGACAGCGCATCACGACTCCACCGAGGCCCACATGACAGCGTCAACCAGCCTGCAGGTATTGAACTTGCCCCTCTCCGCCCCCGACAAGGTTAAAATGACGGTCCTCATCGAGGGCACCCTGTGCCTCATGAAAGTGGACTCAGGGTCCTCCATCTCCATAATTTTGGAGGAAACCCTAAGAAAACTGTGCCCCCGCTTCCAACTGAGGCCGGCAGACTTTGTTCTGAGGGACTTCCAAAAAAACCCGGTACACGTTGTGGGCTGGGCCAGGGTACAGGTAGAGAGAGGGAAATTCAGGGGACCTCTGGACATTCTGGTGGTCAAGCGCCAGCTCACCACCTTACTGGGGCTGGCCTGGTTCCAACCACTGGGGATCCAGTTAGTGGGGGTAGAGCAAGTACAGCCGGGTAGCTTCGAGGACGTCTGCCAGGAGTTCCCAGCTGTTTTCGATGGGTCCCTGGGGAGTTACAAAGGGCCGCCCATCACCCTGCCACTTGACCCCCTGGTCTGCCTGATCCGGCTCAAAGCGAGGCGGGTCCCGTTCGCCTTAAAACCAAAGATTGAGGCTGAGCTGAACCGCCTCAAAGTCCAGGGAGTCTTAGAACCAGTGTCCTATGCGGCCTGGGAAACCCCCATAGTCACATCTGTGAAGCCAAATGGAGAGGTGAGAATTTGCGCTGACTACAAGTGCACTATCAACAAAGCGCTCCAGGACAACCCATACCCCGTCCCAGTGGTCAGCCATGTACTGGCGGCCCTAGCAGGGTCTAAAATTTTTGGGAAGCTGGATTTGGCACAAGCGTACCAACAGCTACCAGTCGACGCCAAGACCGCCGAGGCACAGACCATTGTCACCCACCGGGGAGCCTTTAGGGTTCAGAGGCTACAATTTGGGGTTAGTGTAGCTCCAGGGATCTTTCAGAGTATAATGGACTCTCTTCTTAAAGGGATCCCCGGAGTGCAGCCATTTTTTGATGACGTTCTAATCGCTGCCCCGGACACAGTGGAATTCAGCAGCCGCCTGAGGGAGGTCCTCTGCCGCTTCCAAGCGGCGGGGCTAAAGGTCAAAAAGGAAAAATGCTTGCTAGGGGTACCGCGGGTGGAGTTCCTGGGGTTCGCCGTGGACGGATCGGGGATCCACCCAATGGAGGACAAAACCAGGGCTATCGTCCAAGCCCCAGCCCCCATATGCAAGGCGGAGCTCCAAAGTTTCTTGGTGTTGTTGAACTTTTACCATTCGTTCCTGCCCCACAAGGCGGCCATAGCGGAACCACTCCACCGGCTGCTTGATAAATAAGCCCAGTGGGTTTGGGGGAAGCACCAAGCCGCAGCGTTTCAGGAAGTCAAGGACCTCCTGGTATCCAACGCTGTGCTCCACCACTTTGACGAAGCCCTGCCGCTGATCCTGGCTTGCGACGCTTCCCCGTACGGGGTGGGTGCGGTTCTGGGGCACCAACTCCTGGACGGGAGGGAGGGAGGTCCCGGTGGCATACTATTCAAGAGCCCTAACCCCCACGGAGCGCAACTATGCTCAGATTGACAAAGAGGCTCTGGTGATCGTGGCGGGGGTGCACAAGTTCAACGACTACCTATATGGTAGGCCCTTCACCATTGCCACGGACCATAAGCCGCTTCTGGGCCTCCTCGCCCCCAACAGGCAGACCCCACAAATCTTGTCCCAGCGAGTCCTGAGGTGGAACCAATTCCTCAACTCTTACTCCTACACCTTGGTGCACCGCCCAGGCAAAGCCATGGGACACGCTGATGCCCTCAGCCGCCTGCCGCTCCCCTCAACGGACCCAGATCCCGCCCCGGCCCACCAGGTGATGCACATAGAGTCTCTGCCCGAGCAACCGCTCCACGCTGCTGAAGTGGCTCGGGCTACAGGCAGGGACCGCATCCTCGCATGGTTCTGGACTGGGTGGGGAGGGGGTGGCCTACGGGCAAGGTGGACAGTGAGTTCAGGCCATTCGTGTCACGCAGAGACGGTTGCATCCACCTCCACGGCAGCGGCCGTCAGGGCTTTGCGGAAAGTCTTTTGTACGCACGGGATCCCCGACACCCTGGTCACGGATAACGGGATGGCATTCACCTCCCGGGAATTCCAGGAGTTTACCAGTTGGTACCTCATCCAGCACATTAGATCCACCCCCTTCCATCCGGCCACCAACGGCCAGGCAGAACGCATGGTGCGGACCACCAAAGAGGCCCTGGGTCGCATAGTGCAGGGGGACTGGGACTACCACCTGGCAGCCTTCTTATTCCATAACAGGATTACCCCCAACCCCACAACAGGGTCGAGCCCCACGGAACTACTCATGGGGAGGAAACTGATAACCAGGCTGAACAGGTTGCACCCAGACTGGGCTACTGACGTCCGCAATTCCCCCGAAGTCAGGGAAGCAGCACGGGGGTTCTTCCCGGGCGACCCAGTCTGGGCGAAGAACTTCGCAAGCGGGCCAGAGTGGGTAGCAGGCCGGGTACTACGGGTGACGGGGTCCCAATCGTACGAGGTGTCAACAGAGGGGGGCCAGATCCTCCAGAGACACGTCGACCAGCTGTGACGCCGCACCGCACAGGAGGAGCCAACAGGGGCTGGGGAAGCAGCGAGCGAGAGCGAGCCAACAACGGAACCACCTGAAGCGGCCCCGCCGGCGCCGACCCTGCCGACATACGATTCCCCGAGACCGGCCAACCCAGAACCGCCACCAGAGGTGGCCCGCCAGCCGCCGGAAGAGAATCGCCAAGAGGAGAGCCCCTCTGTGGGGGCCGCCCCAACGCCCCAAGTGACCCCAAGGTGATCAACCCGGGAACGCCGGGCCCCCGCCTACTTGCAGGATTATGTGACTTGAACTAGGGGGGGAGGAGTGTAGTGTATCGTGCTTCAGTAAAGCACCGCGCGGCCATGCAGCAGAGGCGACCAGGGGGAATCCCCTGGTCACTCGGCACAGCGCGCAAAAGGACTCCGCCAATCAAGATCTGTGGCGGGAAGTTTGACTGGCCAGGATTGGTCTGGGCCAGCTGGGGGGCCGTTCCGGGTTGTGTGTATATAAAGCGGGTCCCGGCCCACGTTGCCCCTGTTCTGTGATGTACCTTCGAATAAACTATGTTGCCTTCTGCACGTCTCGTCTCTGAGTACATTACACCTCTGCTGGCCAGGGGGATGTTGGAAGGCCCCGGCACAAGTGCAGCTGGGCTCTCTGACCTCCACCGACCAGTGGGACATCAGGAGGCCCCGTGCAAGTGTGGCTGGGCCCCCTGAGCCCTGCTGGCCAGCGGGAGATTGGGAGGCCGCCAGACAAACATGGCTTGGCCCCTTAGCCCTGCCAGCCAGCTGGGAAGCTGCCTGGGCTGAGCCAGAACGCTGCCCAGGCCAGCCAGAATGGCATTCCAATGTGTTCTGGCTCAAAAAAAGCCCTGGTCTCCAGGTATGTTCTCCAGGAAGGGGTTGGAGGAAATGCTTCTCTGACCTGGCCTGACCAGGTCAAGTGGGAGGGGGAAACAGAGATAATAAAACCTCCTTGCAATAATAATGCAGTCTCTTTCCATTGGGATGCTATGTTGAGGGAAGAACTCTAAGCTTGGCTCTGCAAGCCATGTTGATCATGCAGTCAGCTTGGACATCTGAAGGAAGCCTGAAGGTAATGAAAACTCTGTAGAGAACTAGAACAGCTAAGCTAAAGAGCTTGTCCTAGATTTTACCATCAGCTAGGGCATATATAGGGGCAGGGACAGAGAATTTGTGTTTTGCCCATTTATTTTGTTTCCATTGAACAAATCTGGTGTTGTGCTAAAAGTATACTTGTAAACATTTTATTTTGAATAAATACTTTATAACTTTGGTTGCTAGTAGTGGTCTCTGTACTACATAGACCTCCACCATCTTGAACATGCTATCTGAAGAGGAGAGCCAAGGGGTAAGGCAGGCAGTTGCCAAGCAGTTTTTCTCCAAGGGCACCCAATGCAGTAAACTGTCCCCACAGTTGCCATGTCCTGGGCATCAGGAGACACAGAGGAAAGGCCTCAGAGCTTAGGAGGGAGCTGGGGATCTTATCCTCCTAGTAGGGAGTCCCTAAACTGATCAGGTGGTGGGCTACTCAAGAGTAAAAGAAAAGCCCCTCAAAGGAGTTGAGAACCTCTAGGAAGACAGGGCAAAACAGGGCTTGAAGGCCAAAGGAGGCACATTCTGCCGCAGCCCCTACTACAGATGCTGATGAGGAAGAAATTGAAAGCTTTTATGCAAGAGTCCATGAAGAATTTGATCACACACCTAAACAGGACATGCTAATAACCATAGGTGACTGGAATGTGAAAGTAGGAAACAAAGCAGAATCAAATATTGTTGGAATCTTTGGTCAAGGAACACAACATGAAGCAGGGAAGTGACTCATACAATTCTGTGAAGGCAATAATTTGTTCATTGCGAATACATGTTCCAGGAAACTAAGCAGATGATTATATATGTGGACATCACCAGATGGCCAATATAGAAATCAAATAGGTTACATAATCAAAAGCAGAAGATGGAGAAGCTCTGCTCTCTCTGCTAAAACAAGTCCAGGAACCAACTGGGGTACAGGCCATGAACTGTTAATATCAAAAATTAGAATAAAACTAAGGAAAAACATCAAAGTGTTCATAGTGCCAAAATACAACCTAAACAACATTTAAAGACTCTGTAAAGAACAGATTTGCATTGCTAACTTCAAGTGAACATGAACTAGAAGAACTATGGGTTGAAACCATAGATATTATCAAGGAAGAATGTACAAATGACTCAGTGGATGACTGATAAAATTCTTAATGTTGCTAAAGACAGACAAGAAGCTAGAGTAAAAAATGATAGAAACAGAATAAAAAGTCCAAATGCAGTGTTCCAGCGATTCACATATAGAAACAATTATAATATTCACTGTAAACAAATAGAACAAAAAAGGAGAAGCAACAGATCTGTTCCACAAGACCCAAGAGATCAAAGGGAAATTTAAAGCACATTTGAAACCCCTGGTCTATTTTCTCCATTGGCTGAGGCTCCTCCCTTGGGGAGGAAGGGAAGAAGAGCTTGCTTTGCCATGCTCTCTCAATTGCACAATAGAGTTATTAACTGCAGCTCAGGAGCCACATGTGGCTCTTCCACACATATTGTGTGGCTCTTAAAGCCTCACCCACCCCGTTGGCTAGCTTGGAGAAAGCATTTGTCTCTTTAAATCACTT
Organism: Heteronotia binoei; assembly: GCF_032191835.1. NCBI lineage: Eukaryota > Metazoa > Chordata > Lepidosauria > Squamata > Gekkonidae > Heteronotia > Heteronotia binoei. The sequence continues at coordinate 105,221,996 of NC_083224.1, forward strand.
CTCCAAGCCAGTCAGCAGCTTGGAAAATACATTTAAAGTTGCTTTTTTTCCACCTCTACCTCCCTCCCCCTCTCTGCCTGCCTGCCATCCTGTCTTGAAGCTTTCAAACATCTGACATTCATGTCATGCAGCTCTCAAACATCTGACATTTATTCTATGTGGCTCTTACATTAAGCAAGTTTGAGACCAACAAAGCTTTATTCAAGGTATGAGCTTTTTGCCCTGCTAGAGAGAGAGAGAGAGAGAGAGAGAGTTCAGGGGATAGAAGCAGAGTTGTTTAATAATGATTTTTCTTTATTAATCCTGCCTGAGTCTCATACCTACACCTCTTGAAACACATGTTGGATCTGGGGTCCTCATCCTGGGTCAGACGTAACACACAGGATGAGTTGTGGGTTCTTAATTCTTGCATATTCAGTTTGGATCAAGACTATCATCTGTATGGAGAAGAGGCTTCACCCCCCCCCCCCCATTCTACCAACCTGAAACATACCTAGGTGCAGTATTTGGCCATGTGTATTCCAAGGAACATGATTTTCCCAAATACTGTTCCCGGGACAGTTTCAGTTTGGGAAAAAAACATGGGGGGAGGGGTTAGACTGAAACCCCTTTTCCATGTGAGCCACAGTCTTGATCTAAATCAGACACTGCACATTTCAAGAACTGAAGAGAAGCCTGTGGCAGAATTTTTCCCTCCTATAGTTCATAAGCACTTTCCCAAACCGTGATTCCCAAACAATATGATGTTCCCATAGAACCAGTACATGGGGCCCAATAGCAGATTTTATAAACAACTGATGAACTTTATTATACTCCAGATCTTCTCACAGGACAGCAGACTTATACTATTAAAAGGAAAGCAAGAACAGTGAGCAAACAAATCCACATTACATTTCCAGTTAGCTCCTATACATCATGTTCAGTTAGGATAAATTCTTATACAATTAAAAGACTTTCCAGTTTCAGTAGTTAGCAATTTCAGTAGTTAGACTTACTCTATATCTTAATTAATATACTTCTTATATAACCTTATATAACTTCTTATATAACCTGCTATCTCTAAATTTTCTAAGTATTCTAAAAATGCTCAATATCTGTTAAAGATCTTTAACCCAGTTTTGCGGCTGACTTGCCCAGAGATACCATTTTGGTTCTCTGACTCAAGCTGCAAGCTGGTGAGAAAATTCTAAACCTTATATAGTTTTCTAGCCTGAGAATCTAAATTTTCAATCCCTAATAAAATCTTTTCCCATATTCTGCTACCAGCGGGACACACACAGATGGCGCTGGCTCATGCCCATGGACCCTCTTATCTATATTTCCATCAACTCCAACTCAGCAAAACCCTGTCCTGAAGTAACTTGTCTTCTATTGACCTAATTTTCTGTTTCAGCAGCTAAAATCTAGGAGTTTCTAAGCATTAGTACTTTTAAATGTTCTAAACAATATAAAGACATACACTGTGAAATAAGTGAACCAATTTTAACTTTTTCTGCAACAAAGCCATAAATCACATCTGACTGTTTCATCAAATAAAGAGTGGAGCCCTCAGCCCTGACCTGTGTCCTCCCTAATGTGTAAAGTGGTTCTTAAAGATGAAACAGTAGCATCTTATTCCTGATGCATGATTCTCCTGCTACTGCTGGATGGTTTCTCATGTAAGTTGGTGAGGGAGGATGCTATCTGAATTTCCTATCTCAGGCACTAAACTATCTTCACCAGCTCTAGCTTGAATCTTAAACTAGTCGATGAAATTCAAATGAGCACCTTGGAAATTCTGATTTTCATCCTGGTTTGGCTTGTAATTTTGAAGGGGGGGGGGGGAGTTAGTGAAATGTGGGAAAGCCTGTCAGTAGACCTGTGCCTTACAGTCAGGATAAACAACAAGTCAGTGCAAATGTTTCCTGTAATAGCACTTTCTAGCACTCAAGGTAGATAAGTATCAGGACTGCAGAGTTGCCAATACCACAGAATCCCTGAATAAACACAGGGAGAATTGTTTGTACTGAATCAAGGTAGACAGATATCATTTTATATCCTGTGCAAAATATTTGATAACCCAGGTGACTTGGTCTGGCCGAATTGCTAATGCAGCCACTCATGCCTCAAGCAGTATAACAACCTCACTGCAGTTTGAGAAGGGTATTTAAAATTAGTGGTGAATTCAGTAGAACTCATTAAGCTTAAAATAATGTCCAGAAAATATCTAGAACAGAGACTGTTACAGTGGGGATACAACTCCCACGTAATTATTTTCTATCTCTTCCGGTGGGGGTTGCCAACCTCCAGGTGTGACCTGAGGTTCTTCCAGAATTACAACTCATCTGCAGACTACAGAGATCAGTTCCCCTGGAGAAACTGGCAGTTTCCAAGGATAAACTCTGTGGTATAGCATAGATTCTAGATGAAATCCGCCTCCACAGGTACCTTCCTCCCAAAATCTCCAGGAGTTTCCCAGGCTGAAATTGGCAACTCTAACTGGTGGCCAGCACTGCACACCATTTGTTGTAGGCATTGGGAATATAACAATATTGCTTTGTTACTTGGGAAATCAGAACCAGACTCTCTTCTAGTTACATCCTAATCACTGGGCCACTTTAAAAGACAGGCCTTTTAAAAATTTTCTTCCTACATTTTATAACATTTGTAGGCTGCCTTTCCTTAATAAGCCCAAAGTGAATAACAACTCATATTAACATAGTTAAACTAACATCATGTGTGAATAAATTATAAATCTCCCACCACTACTGAGATTGAGAGTGTTGCCTTAACACTGGGCCATATGCATTCCCACATCAGTATCAACAGATTTTTTGCACCTTATCCTCCCTTCAACAGTTACCTATGAGAACCTTCCAGAAAAAGATGGTACTCTGGGAATCCATGTGGATGAAAAGCATGCAACAGGGGCACCTGCACAAAGAAGGAAAACAATCCACCCTCCTGCCAGCTTCTAAAGTGGTCTGCTAACAGAGGGGAGGAGGCAAGTTCACTGATCTCATTTTAATGAATAAATCTATCATATTTATTACCTGTATTTTCTCTAAGGGACTTCTGACTGTCCTCCATTTTAGCCTTTTAAAAATCCTGTGAAGTAGGTTAGATAACAGAGAGTAACTGGCAGTCTCCAAGGATAAACTCTGTGGTATAGCATAGATTCTAGATGAAATCCCCCTCCATAGGTACCTTCCTTCCCAAATCAGAACGTCACCAGTGAATTTAAGATAGAATCATAGAGTTGGAAGAGACCTGTAGGATCATCTAGTCCAACCTCCTGCATAATGCAGGAAATTCACAAACCCATAGACCCCCAGTGACCTCTGCTCCATAACCAGAAGATGGCAAAAAAAAGAAAAAGAAAGAAACCTCCAGGATCCCTGACAAAACTGGCCTGGAGAAAATTGCTTCCTGACCAAAAACTCTTTTAATATCAACCTATTGGTTCTAGTCTGACCTTTTGGGGCAACACAAAACAACTTCACACCATCCTCTATACAACATCCCATCAAACACTTTAAAATGGTTATCATATCACCGCTCAGTCATCTGCTTTCCAGGCTAAACATGTCCAGCTCTTTCAACCTTTCCTCGTAGGACTTGAGACCTCTCACCATCTTTGTTGCCCTCCTCCAGACACATTCCAGCTTGCCCATAAATTGTGGCACCCAAAACTGAACACAATATTCTAGGTGAGGTCTAACCAGAACAGAGTAAAGTGATACCATCACTTTGCTTGATCTGGATTTCTATACATCTATTGATACAGCCCAAAATGGCATTTGCTTTTTTAGCTGTCACATCACACTGCTGGCTCATGCTCAGTGTATGGATGGTCTACTAGAACCCCTAGATCATAGAATCATATGACAGACAGACATAACCTTTATTGGCATAACAGAAAAGAAATACATGATCCAAAGCAACTTCAAAATGGGACATACAAACCACAGTAATTTGCAAGCCCAACCAGCATGGGAATACAAGGTTATAAGCAAAACTTAACTAAGAAAAGTGGAGCAAGGTATTCCCCTACCTGACTCCATTTTTAATTTCTTTCTCATTCACTGCTAGGGCCAGAAATTCTGCAACCTGCTCAGAAATTGTGGGACATTTGTCCGCCAACAAAAACTTTTGTTCGTCACCAAGATGGGCGTGAAGAGGAGAGGTTTGATCAGGTGGTGGAGGTGATGGGCAGTCTAATAGAATGTTTCATATAGAGTCAGGTTCTCTACTACATCTGTACTGTCTCTGTTCATAAGGGATACCCTTATATCTATCAGAAACCATGGACGATGGAAATATATTGAGTCTGGCCAACATAAAAGCTCGGCGTTGAGGTCGGTTTATTAGATTTGAGAGGTACTGAGCCATGCAAATTTGGGAAGGGGGAAGTTCCAAGAAGTGGGGTGAGCATATACCCTTTGCTTCAGCAATTATTATATGGCCAAGGACCGACCTACCTGAGGGACCGTCTCTCCCCATATGAGCCCCAGAGAGCACTGAGGTCAGTGGGGAAAAGCAGACTGAATATCCCTGGGCCAAAAGAAGTTAAACTTCAAAGCACCCGCACTCGGGCCTTTTCCGTTGCGGCCCCACAACTCTGGAACCAACTCCCAGAGGAGGTGCGGGCCCTGCGGAACTTAGACCAGTTCCGCAGGGCCTGCAAGACCGCCCTCTTCAAACAGGCGTTCACCAATAACTGAATTAATGTTTACCGCCAGATTAATAACGTTTACCGCCAGTGTTGATTTAGGAATGTTTTAATTAATTATTGATTATTGACTGATTGTAATGTGAATTTTAATGTGAATTTAATGTTTTTATTACTGTATTGTTTACTTGAAATGCTGTTAGCAGCCCTGAGCCTGCTTCGGCAGGGGAGGGCGGGATATAAATAAAATTTTACATTACATTATTACTTGGGAGTCAATATCCAGTATTCTTCTGCAGATCAAGTGAAATATGTAAGTTTCACTGCACTAAATCAATACCAATTGATTTAATTTTCTCGAGTACTGAACAGAACCATTTAGGGGTAAAAGGGTCAGCAAGTAAAAGAGAAATCAGACTGTTTGGGTAAGGGGTGAAAATGAAGATGGAGCCAGTATTTGATTGTGGTTATCCAAATTTTAAGACTACTGTGTGGAGACCCAATTCGGCACACAGGGTGAAATAATGCACTGAGTTGGGAATGCCCAGAATGTGGCGTAAAAAAGAAACTGTGGTTTTTTCAGTGTTTTTGCTGAAACACTGGAACCACACAAGGTAGCTGCGGGAGTAATGTGGTGTGAAAGATTCGCAAAGCGGCTGGGACAAATTGATTGCCTTTTTGATAATGGAAACAAGTTAACGTCGATAGCTTGTTCTTGGCCATAAGAAGAGCTTGATCATGATGCATGCACCATTTCAAATTATAATGGAAAAGAACTCCCAAGTACCTAAAAGATTTAACTTGGTTAATGGCATCTGCCATTAATTTTCCAGGTATGCTGTTTCCATGATTTGGAGAACAGCAGGATTTTGGTCTTATCATAGTTGATGGCTAAGGAGTTCTGGGTGCAGTATGAAATAAAAGATGACAAAGAACGCATTAATCCCACTTTGGCGAGGGATAAGACAGCAGCGTCGTTGGCATATAGGAGAATAGGGACTGATTCGGAATTTAGTTTAGGAGCGTGTCCATCTAATTTAACCAAATAAAGGAGGAGGTCTGCGAGAAACAAATTGAACAAGGAAGGGGCCAAGACACAGCCCTGGTTTACCCCCTTGGAAATAGGAATTTTTTGTGTCAATGCGCCTTTGTTAGTAAATTTGACCTGACAAGAATTAGAGAGATGGAGTTTGCGTATCAAAAACAAAAGGCGTTGATCAATGCCTAATTTAAATAGTTTGTCCCACAAAGCTATTAATCGAGTTGAAAGCTTTGCAGAGATAGATAAATGCCACATATAGCTTACCTCTAGAGTGCTGAAGATATTTTTCGGCTAAAAAGGATAGTGTGATGGTTAGCTGTGAAACCTATTTGTTCCTTCCCTGGCAAACTATGGTCCACCATCCAAGCAGATAGCTTCTTCAATAAATGTTTAGCACAGAGTTTCCCTATGATAAATAAAAGGCTAATAGGTTTATAATTCTCAATACTGTTGGAATCACCTTTTTTAAAGATTGGGGTTATTATAGAGTTTAGCCATGTTTCTGGAAGGGAACCAAATTTATCGATCAAAGTAAAAAGATGTGCCAGTGAAGAGGACCACCACTCAATGTTGCTTTTTAAGAGCCTGGCTGGTATGCCATCAGGGTTTGGGCTTTGTGCGTTTTTAAGGAAGAAATTAGCTCAGCTACTTCATCTTGTGTAACTGGTGGCCGTTCCGTAATGTCGAAGAGTGCTAATGAGACGTTAGTGGAGGCAGTCGTAAATACATTATTAAACAAGCAAATATAGTAAGAGACCCATTTCTGTGGTGAAATTGGGCAAATGTTCGGGGCAACAGGATAGTTATTAAGACCTGAAACCAGGGACCAGAAGTCTTTGTTATTACTGTTTTTGATGACTTGGAAAAGTTTAATTCTCATGATCAACCTCATGGGTGTGCCTCTCAAATCCACAACTCCAAAACTGATTTGGTCAAGTCCCCAACTGATTCTTCCACAAATGATCAACCAGCTCAATCCCTTCTGATGTTGCAACAGATTTCATTAAATTGCTTATCTCCAAGAACTGTGCAAAACGGTTCTGTCTGCTCTGATATCTAATGAACCTGATATCTAAATTAGATTGACTAAACTTTTTAAAATTGAATTACAAGCAACCCCAGAACCGGTCTATCTGCCTTATCTCCTGGAACATTGCTGGCTTGGCGGGGGGGGGGGGGGATCAAAAGTGACGGTCCTGACCTAATGAGTTTTTTGAAAGACTTTGACATTATTCTAGTACAGGAAACTTGGTCCCCAAAAGACATCTTAATTAATGGTTTTTCTTCCTTCTCCCTATCTGCAGTGAAAACAAATACTAAGGGCTGCTATAAAGCCGGCCTGTGCTGCCTAGTCATTCAGCATTCTAATTTATGGATTACCCAATTAGAGCCCTGCCCTCCTCTGGCTCAGGCTTTCTATCTTTCTACCAAGGACTCCCCAATTTTATTAATTAATGTTTACATTCCCCCTCATGTTTCTGCATCTAAATCTACGTCTGTTTGGAAGTCATTAAATGCTTACTTAGATAGGCTCTCAGGAAAAGCTCCTGAGGCCACCCTACTCCTAGTAGGCGATTTCAGTACTAGGGTAGGCTCCTGTAACACCCAGCTAAGCAATAATCTGAATTGGGGTGAAGAGGATCATATACCCCTTCCATTCTTAATTCCCAGTTATTCCATAGATTCTTATCTGAATCAGACCAGCCATTATCTGGCTGATCTTTGTGTGCAGTTTAACCTATACATATTAGATGGATCCCCCCAACATGACTCCATAGCCCAATACACTTACATCTCTTCACGTGGCTGCAGTATGGTTGATTAGGCAATTGCCTCTATGGATCTTAAAGACCACATCACTAAATTCTTGTTAGGCAGAACAGAAAGTGATCATCTATCTATACTGCTTTTGCTAAAGACAGGCCCTGAATCCACCAGCCATCTGCAACCCAGCTCTCTATCCACCCCATGTGCAAGAAGGTTGCCATCCATCTCGACTCAGATACAAAGATGGATGCTCAGTGAGGCAGCACTGCAATAACATAGTAAGCTTTCTAGTGCTAATTCTGCTTCAGAAGCACTCTTGATTCTATAGTAGGAAAAATCAATGATTTAGCTCAACCCCCCCGATCATAAGCAGTCTTCCCAACTAATAATTGGTTCAATGCTGATTGCTTCCTTTCCAAATGCAAATTACATCAATTTTTCCACCAGATGTGCAAAGGTAAGATTCCATGGAACTTCCAAAACTATTGCACAATAAAGCAGGAATGTCAAATACTTTTTGCTCAGAAAAAAAAAGCATCCCCACTCCTTAGGACTTAGAATCATAGAATTGGAAGGGACCTCAAGGGTCATCTAGCCCAACCCCCTGCACAATGCAGGAAACTCACAAATACCTCCCCCTAAATTAACAGGATCTTCATTGCTGCACGATGGTCATCTAGCCTCTGTTTAAAAAACTCCAAGGAAGGCAAGCCCACCACCTCCCGAGGAAGTCTGTTCCACTGAAAAACCGCTCGAACGGTTAGGAAGTTCTTCCTAATGTTGAGCCGGAAACTCTTTTGATTTAATTTCAACCCATTGGTTCTGGTCCTACCTTCTGGGGCCACAGAAAACAATTCAAAACCATCCTCTATATGACAACCCTTCAAGTACTTGAAGATGGTGATCATATCAACTCTCAGCCACCTCCCCTCCAGGCTAAACATGCCCAGCTCCTTCAACCTTTCTTCATAGGACTTGGTCTCCAGACCCCTCATCATCTTCATCGCCCTCCTCTGGACCTGTTCCAGCTTGTCTATATCCTTCTTAAAATGTGGTGCCCAAAACTGAACACAATACTCCAGATGAGGTCTTACCAGAGCGGAGTAAAGCGATACCATCAATTCACATGATTTGGACACTATACTTCTGTTGATACAGCCCAAAATTGCATTTGCCTTTTAGCCACCATATCACACTGTTGACTCATGTTCAGCATATGGTCCACTAAGACCCCTAGAGAGCCAGTTTGGTGTAGTGGTTAAGTATGTGAACTCTCATCTGGGAGAACCAGGTTTGATCCCCCATTCCTCCACTTATAGCTGCTGGAATGGCCTTTTGTTAGCCATAGCTATCACAGGAGTTGTCTTGAAAGAGCAGCTGCTGTGAGAGCCTTCTCAGCCCCATCCATCTCACAGGGTGTCTGTTGTGGGAGGAGAAGATATAGGAGATTGTAAGCCGCTCTGAGTCTCTGATTCAGAGAAAAGGGCAGGGTATAAAACTGCAGTCTTCTTCTTCGCACATACTACTGCTAAGACAACTCTCCCCTATCCTAAAGCTATGCCTTGGATTTTTCTTACCTAAATGCAGAACTTTACATTTATCCCTGTTAAAATTCATTTTATTGGTTTTACTCCAGTTTTCCAGCCTGTCAAGATCATCCTGTATCCTGTTTCTGACTTCTACTGTATTTGCAACCCCTCCCAATTTAGTATCTTCTGCAAATTTAATAGGCATTCCCTCTATTCCTTCATCCAATTTTTTTATAAAGTTGTTGAACAAAATGCGTCCCAGGACAGATCCTTGAGGCACTCCTCTTGTCACTCCTCTCCAAGAGGATGAGGAACCATTCACAAGCACTCTGGGTGCGATCTGTCAACCAGTTACAGATCCACTTAACAGTAACAGGATCCAAACCACATTTTACCAACTTGTCAACGATAGTATGTGGAACCTTATCCAAAGCCTTACTGAAATCAAGATAAATAATGTCTACAGCATTCCCCTGATCCAGCAAGGTAATCACTTTCTCAAAAAAAAGAGATCAGGTTAGTCTGACATGACTTGTTCTTGAGAAACTCATGTTGGCTCTTAGTAATCACAGACGTCCTTTCAAAATGTTCCAGGACTGACTGTTTGATTATTTGTTCTAAAACTTTCCCAGGTATAGACATCAAGCTGATGAGTCGGTAGTTACCTGGATCCTCCTTGTTCCCCTTCTTGACGATGGGGACAACATTCGCCCACCTTCAATCTTCTGGCACCTCTCCTGTTCTCCAAGAATTCTCAAAAATAATAGCCAGAGGCTCAGAAATTACATCAACAAGCGCTTTTAGAACCCTTGGGTGCAGTTCATCTGGCCCTGAGGACTTAGTTTAATTTAAAGAAACTAGGTGTTTATGTTCTACCCCTATGCTGATCTTAAGTTAGAACTCCATACCCTCATTATATGTTGTGTTTTTGCCCTATTGCGCACTGTTTCCCTCAGAAGAGAAGACTGAGGAAAAGTAGGAATCGAGCAGTTCTGCCCTCTCTTCATTACCTGTTACAATTTCACTTTCCTGCCCTCTCAATGGGTCTACCATGTCCTTGCTCTTTTTCTTACTCTGAACGTAAGAAAAGAACCCTATTTTATTGTTGTGTCCTAGGTTCAAATGGAGAACTGTTACTTTTGGAGGGAACTGTTACTTTTGGAGGGAAGCTGAACAAGCCAAGCTTGTACTCCACACCAGGGTTCCAGAGAAGGCCTAAGCGTGCCCAATCAGGGGAAGGATTGAAACATAAGTAGCCAATCAACATCTAGGCTCATACTGTACCCTGATAGGCCCTTAGGCCTCTGTAAATAGCCAATCCATGTACATAGTTAAGGTCCAATCAGAAGGGGGCAAGAATTGTATAAAGGAGCGGGAGGTTTGAATAGAGCTCAGTCTGTGTTGGTGTTCCTGAAGTAAAGCTTGCTGAAATCACTCTCCGACTCTGGTCTCTTACTGCGCCGACCCCAGTACTTTACACTGGCGACGAGGATGGGATGCCAGTAAGAACCAGCAACAGAACCAGGAACACGGAAAGGTGGCTAAATCCAAGCCATCTGGGTCCGCACCTCCGCTCTGCGCACACCCCATCTCTCAAGCCGCCCAGACACGCTGCCAAGAATGGAGGCTTCAGCTAACCTCCTGCAGCCCTTTAGCATCGATCGCCCCGAGCTGTGGGACTCGTGGGTCGAAGGCTTCCAGTCATACCTGACCTTCTGGAAGATTACAGAGACTACCATGCAGAGAGCTCTGCTTATCAGTACTTGTGGCACGGAGACCGTGGACTTAGCCAGGGCTCTTCTCCAACCCAGGGAGCTCTCAGAGACGCCGGTGGACGACATCATCAGCGCTCTGGAGAATTATTTCCAGCCCCAGCCAACCAAGCTCACCTGGCACTGGGACTTCCGACAAAGGACACAGAAGGCAGGCGAAACCACAATGGCGTTCTTGACAAGCCTGCGCCAGGTGGCAAGCCGATGCAGTTTCGCAGACCTCAACGAAGCCCTTCTCGACCAGTTTGTATGGGGCTTGAGGGACGAAAAACTAGTACAGAAACTCCTGTCCCTCTCCGAGTGCGACCTAACAAAGGCAATCGATGTGGCCACCAGCTGGGAGAAGGGCAGATCAGCAGAGCCACGGCTGACAAGACAGGCTGCGGCACACCAGATCAACCCTGAACCATCTACAGAGGACTCAGACGAGGACAAAGCTCTACAAACCGGCTATCGTTCAGCAGGAAGGAAGACCACCCATGCCCCACAGGGCATGAGACACAAGACACCACCTGCATGTGCAAGCTGCGGGGGCCAGCACGAGCGAAAGACCTGCCGATTCCGGAATGCCACCTGTCGACTCTGCAACAAGGAAGGCCACATCGCCTGTGCCTGCAGATCCACATCCCGAGCACGCGTCCCGCAAAGATCTGCGCACTCCGAAGGCCAGCCAGACTTCGAGACCGACGCTCTCCACGCCCACCCATACCCGGTACAGTACCTACCCTCGCCAGTCAGGCCCTCCAAAATCCGGGTCAATGTAGGGATCGGGGGGGGGGGGTGCCCTGCCAAATGGAGGTGGACTCTGGGTCAGCATCATCTATTATAGCGGCAGAGACATTTTTTTAAAATCCCCACCAGGCTGAGGCCTCGTCTCAGGGACCCGGGGTTTACCTTAGTGGACTTCCAGAAGAATAAGGTGCCTATCTTGGGAGTGGGCCCGGTCCCAGTCCAATACAAGGGGTTCAAGGGCCAGCTACAAGTGCTAGTGGTCAAGAACCACCTTACAAACCTTTTGGGTCTCGACTGGTTCAAGCCCCTGGGAATAGAGATCAGGGGGGTCAATAAGACTGTCGGAGTGGACTTTAACAAGGTTTGTGAAGAGTTCCCGGCCGTTTTCGATGGCACCTTGGGCTGCTACACGGGTCCCCCGGTTACACTACACCTCGACCCCACAGTGCGGCCTATTAGGCTCAAAGCGCAGCGAATTCCATTCGCGCTCAAGCCTAAAATTGAGGAGGAACTGGATAAACTGATTGCACAGGGAATACTAGAGCCTGTCACCCACGCAACCTGGGAAACTCCCATCGTGACTCCAGTCAAGCCCAGTGGGGAAGTGCGGATTTGTGCAGACTATAAGTGCACCCTCAACAAGGCTCTTCAGGCCCACGCATACCCTGTGCCCATCGTCAGCCACGTTCTAGCCACCCTAGCCGGCGCAAAATTTTTTGGCAAGTTGGACTTGGCCCAAGCTTACCAACAGCTGCCGGTGGATGAGGCCACGGCCAATGCCCAAACAATTATGACCCACCGGGGGGCCTTTAGAGTAAAGCGGTTGCAATTTGGCATGAGTGTGGCTCCGGGGTTGTTCCAGGAACTCATGGACTCTCTTTTAAAAGGACTTCCCAGAGTCACTCCATTCTTCAATGATGTGCTGATCGCGGCAGCCTGAAGAATTCGCCGCCCGCCTTAGAGGAGTCCTACAATGTTTTGAAACAGCCGGCCTCAAGGTCAAATGGGAGAAGTGCCTCCTGGGCGTGGATCGGGTGGAATTCCTGGGGTTCTCCATCGATGCCCAGGGGGTCCATCCCTCCGACGCCAAGCTGCGTGCCATCAGAGATGCTCCAGCGCCCACCAACAAGCAAGAACTCCAGGCCTTCCTCGGCCTCCTAAACTTTTATCATGCTTTTCTCCCCCACAAGGCAGCGGTGGCCGAACCCCTGCACCGGCTTCTAGACAAGAACCGACCCTGGGCGTGGGGCCGCCAGCACGCTAAAGCCTTCCAGGATATCAAGGGCCTCCTGATGTCCAACTCCGTCCTTGCCCATTTCGACGAGACCCTGCCCTTGGTCCTGGCATGCGACGCATCCCCTTATGGTGTGGGGGCAGTTCTGGGCCACCGACTCCCTGATGGGACCAAAGTCCCTATCGCGTACTACTCGCGGACCCTTTCGTCGGCGGAGCGGAACTACGCCCAAATCGACAAAGAAGGGTTGGCAGTTGTGGCCGGTGTCAAAAAATTTCATGATTACATCTACGGCCGGCCCTTTACCCTCTATACGGACCACAAACCCCTCTTGGGCCTCTTTGCATCGGACCGGCAGACCCCTCAGGTGTTGTCCCCACGGGTCCTCTGTTGGTCCATTTTTCTAGCCGGCTACACTTACACCCTAGTGCATCACCCGGGCAAGGCAATGGGCCATGCTGACGCCCTGAGCCGCTTGCCCTTGCCTGACGTGGATCCCGATCCAGCCCCGGCTCATCAGATCCTACTGATGGACATGCTTCCGGACAGGCCATTGCTCGCCCGCGACGTTGCTGCCCGCTCCGCTCGTGATCCAGTCCTCTCCCGTGTCTTGGACTGGGTGGGGAGGGGGTGGCCCAAGGGCTCGACTGGGCCGGAATTTACTCCGTTTGCAGCCCGGAAAGACGAACTATCCACCCACAAAGGCTGCCTACTATGGGGCAACAGAGTCGTCATCCCCAAACCCTTGCAAGACCAAGTGCTTAGAGCCCTGCACGAGGCACACCCGGGCATAGTCCGCATGATGGCTCTCGCACGGAGCTATGTCTGGTGGCCCGGCCTCGATGCAGAAATTGAGGCTTGGATTAAAAGGTGCCCGACATGCCAGGTGTCAAGGCCTGACCCCCCACGTGGCCCAGTGCAACCATGGGAATCCACCAAACCCCCCTGGTCAAGACTGCATATGGACTTTGCTGGCCCCTTCCATGGGCGGACTCTACTCATACTAGTGGATTCATACTCCAAGTAGTTGGAGGTGGTCCAGGTGCCCTCGCCATCATCGCAGGCGACCATCACGGCTCTGAGGGCCATCTTTGCAACCCACGGGTTGCCGGAGACCATCGTCACCGACAACGGCACAGCATTCATGTCCGCAGTGTTCCAGGACTTCTTAGCCAGGAACCTCATCAGGCACATTCGCTCTGCCCCGTTTCATCCAGCCACCAACGGCCAGGCAGAGCGGATGGTGTGCACGGCAAAGGAGGCCTTGAACCGTCTGGGCCCCTCAGACTGGCCAAAAGACTTGGAATGTTTCCTAATGGCCTACCGGACCACACCCACCGCCTCCACAGGTCGCAGTCCAGCCGAACTCCTCATGGGCCGCCGCATCACCACCCTGCTGGACAAGCTGCACCCTGACCGAGCCCCAGACAGGCGACCGGCGCCGGAACACCTTAAAGCCCCCAGAGGGTTCTACCCAGGTGAGACAGTGTGGGCACGGAACTATGCCACCACTGGCCCCGCCTGGCTCCCTGGGAAGGTGGACCACGTCACCGGACCGGTCTCCTATGCAGTGACTTTGGAGGGTGGACATCTCCTGAGGCGACACATCGACCAACTCCGTGGTCGCCTGCCTGCCGGGGAGCCAAGGTCAGACGCTCCAGATCCGGACAACGTAAGTCCCCGTGAGCCTGACACAGAACAGGGTTCCGTGGAGCCCGCTTCGGCCCAGCAGGAGGAGACCCCCAACTGCGCAGCTGAACCCAGGTCTCCCGGGGCCGCCGTTCCAGATGTCTCCAGCTCTGCAGCCGCGGAACCACCAACCGAGTCGGAACGCCCAGTCCCCTCGGAGCTCCGACGCTCGACACGAGACCGCCGCCCTCCGGCATATCTCCAGGACTATGTCACCTGATAGCTGGAACTATGGGGGGAGGGGTGTTGTGTCCTAGGTTCAAATGGAGAACTGTTACTTTTGGAGGGAACTGTTACTTTTGGAGGGAAGCTGAACAAGCCAAGCTTGTACTCCACACCAGGGTTCCAGAGAAGGCCTAAGCGTGCCCAATCAGGGGAAGGATTGAAACATAAGTAGCCAATCAACATCTAGGCTCATACTGTACCCTGATAGGCCCTTAGGCCTCTGTAAATAGCCAATCCATGTACAGGTCCAATCAGAAGGGGGCAAGAATTGTATAAAGGAGCGGGAGGTTTGAATAGAGCTCAGTCTGTGTTGGTGTTCCTGAAGTAAAGCTTGCTGAAATCACTCTCCGACTCTGGTCTCTTACTGCGCCGACCCCAGTACTTTACATTTATTGTTTTTTAGCATCTTTAGCCAGCCAAAGCTTATAGTGAACTTTAGCTTTCCTAACTTTTTCTCTACAAGCATTGGTGATGTGTTTATATTCATCCTTGGTTATAAGGCCCTCCTTCCAATTCTAAAAAGAGTCTTTTTTATTTCTCAAGTTTTTAGAGAGCTGTTTATGGAGCCACCTCAGCTTCTTTAGGCTTCTTTCATTTTTTCTTCTCATAGGAATTGTCTGTGATTGTGCTTTCAGTATTTCGGTTTTAAGAAACTCCCACCCCTCTTGAACCCCCTTCTTCCTAAATATTTCTTACCATGGAATTTTACCCAGAATAGTTCTAAGTTTGTTGAAGTTTGCCTTTCTGAAGTCCAACCTATAAGTCTGACTACATATAGCTTTCCCCTTCCCTAAGACTGTAAATTCCAAAATCACACAGTCACTACTACCCAGAGTGTCCACTATTTCCACTTCTTCAATCAATTCTTCCTTGTTGGTGAGAATCAAGTCCAAGATAGCAGATCCTCTTGTTTCCTTCTTCACTTTCTGGAAAAGGAAGTTGTCAGCAAGACGAGTCAGGAATCTATTTGACCTTTCAGTTTTAGCAGAATTGGACTTCCAACAGATGCAGGGCTAGGCTTTCTGGCGCCCTAGGCGAATCACCCACTAGCACCCCCCTCATTATTAAAAAATATAGGGAAACTGAAGAGTGCCAAACTTGAAACTTTTCACATTTTTAATTTACTGATTTTTAATTTTTCAAATAAAAATGTGATGTTATTAAAAATTGTGAGAATAAGTGCTTGCCAGCCATATTAGGAAGGAGGGTGGCAGGATAGAATGAGGTGGGAGGCCAAGTCACAGATCGGGGAGAGGGGGTGGCTTGGCTTTGTTGAGGGCAGCTTGGTGATGGGAGAGGACAAGGTGACCGTGGTCAGAAGCCTAGACCAGGTGGTGCCTTATGTGACTGTCTACTTTTCCTACTCCCACACACTGGCCCTGAACAGATGTCCGGGTAATTGAAATTTCCCGTGATCACTTCGTCCCTTCTCTTGGAGAACTTTGCAATCTGTTGTAGGAGTATCTCATCCAAGTCCTCTTCCTGGCTTGGTGGTCTACAGCAGACCCTCACCATAATATCACTGTTATTTCTTACTCCTTTTATTTTTACCCAGAGACTCTCAACTGAGCTGCCATGCTCAGATTCACATATTTCCTCACAAGTATATACCTCCTTCACATATACTGCTACACCTCCACCCTTTCTGATTTGTCTGTCCCTTTTAAATAAGTTGTACCCCTGAATCCTAATATTCCAGTTGTGAGTGTCATCTGACCAAGTTTCAGTAAGGCCTATTATGTCAGAGTCTCTTTCCTGTATTAGGACTTCCATTTCCTCCTGTTTGTTTCCCATACTCTACATTAGTGTAGACATTGGAATCCATGTTTTATACAACCTGAGGGTTTACACTGGAAAGCAGACCCATCAATCAGACAGACAGACAACTTTTATTGGCATATCAAAGATAAAGGTACATTAGTGCACTGCACTAATTAATGCACCTGGCACTGCACTCGCAGATTCTGAGGAACCCTTTAGGTAGCCACCCCTCGTACTGGATCCCTCAGCTTCTCTTTCTTCTACATGGATCTTCTGGATTTCAGGGTGCTGAGCTTTAACTGAAGGTGTCTCTGGAGAGCTTGGGATGTACTTGGGAAGTAAGTCCCCACCTCAGCACACCCTCCAGCTTCCTGAAAGGGGGGCTTCATTTTTTCTCTGCCCACCTACAGGGATGTCAAACTCATTTACTATGAGGGCCAGATCTGACATTAATGAGACCTTAAGAGAAGCAAACACTGTGATGTACTGGCTAACAATATTTAGTACAACCATTTAAGAAAAACCTTTTAAAATCATATAATCTTTTTATACTGCACTAGTAATGTCCATTCACATAACAATATTACAACAAAGGTCCATTCTCACATTACAATATTACAAGAAAGGTCCTATGAGCACCCGGATATAGGCTGATTTCGTCAATGAACATTCTCAGGAGTAGTTCTTCCTGTTTCTTACAGGGTTATCAGCCTCTTGTAACAACCCAATGTTAATGCTCTTCTGCAACTTCTTTTACTTCAAATTCTCTCATCCTGGCATAAAGCAAGGTAATGACAACAATACATACCACAAAGGTGAGTGGAAATAGATCATGCTTAATTTTCTAAAATTTAAGATATTGTTAATTATTGTTAAAAACTTACCACTCATCAGCACTAAAGTGTATGTATTTATATTAGGAGCTTAAGGCAGTCCAAACTTCTTCTTTTAATCAGTTTGCAAAATGCTCTTATGCTCTCTACATTCATTCATTCATTTATTTATTTTTAATTTCAATTAATTTCATTCCTATTTGACAGCAAAATGCTCAAAGCCAACTAAGTGTATAATTTTAAGCAGGCCAGTCCTGTGCCTCTTCTATAACTAAATGCAAAAGCCTTCTAAAGTCTGCTGACAATTGCTCTGTGCAAAAGACTGGAACACTAACTCTACTTTAAAGACCATTCTGATAATTCCATGCAGCTGTGTGTTACATATTTGTTTCTTAAAGGTATCAACCACAGTAGAATCAAAAGGAATGGCTTGCTTCTAATAAAAAAATATTGCAGAGAACTATTGGCCAAAAAACTCCATAAGGCTTGTGCATCTGGTTAAAAGAAGTTTATAATAAATATGATTATATGATTATAAATGAGACCTTGTCAGGCCGGGACATATTTGTCATAAAATGTAACACCAAGTAACAGAGATATAAGTTTTATAAAGGACACAATCACAATTTTGTGTTTTAAAAAAAACTTAAAATATGCTTAAAAGATTAGGACTCTAGCAATATTTTGTTTATTTAACAATCTCTGATGACTGACACCTCTTGCTGTGAATTATTGCATCAAAATACGGAGACAACGTCTGTGCTGTAGCAATCTTGAGTATGCTGTTCAGGTGTGTCTAAGACTCAACGGAAACTATGAAATGGCTGGGCATTGCAAGCTTTTTGTACATAAGTTGCTTCATGTGCTGGTCAAGAACATGGAAAGGCACTATAACACACTGAGAGCTATGTATTTGTCTACAAAACTATAGTCTTCGCTCAAGAAATAATGACAGCTCCTATGAGGCAGTGCAAAAATAGAGAGACAGTCATATGGGAAGCCTAGGTTAATATCCCCAGTCTACAAAGGAAATGTGCTGGGTGAACTTAGTTTGGACACACACTCTCGGCATAATGCACCTCGCAAGCTTGTTGTTATTCCTCATCTAAATAGTTCACATTGCTTTCCTACTAAAGAAGACTGGGTCATGAAGACATGGGGAGGCAAACCTAGTTGCATCCAGGAGATCCTTGCATAATGAGTCACCAAAACTTTCTCTCTGTAGCAAACCAAAAAGCTTCTACTTTGAATAAAACTTGGTTGGTCTTAGAGGTGCTTTCTTTGTATCTCTTCCATGGGATTAAGGGAACTGGGCAAGGGAAGCTTTGGCTCTTTCCCTCTGTCCCCAGGGGACAGCCAATGGAGAAAACAGAGGCTTTGTTCTGTAGTTCCTGTGTGATTAAGCAAGCCTGGCAAAGCTAGCTGAGATGCAGAAGGAAGCAAGAGAGAGGGAGAAAGAAGCAGACTTTGTCACAGGCCTGTAAGGAGGCCTCTGAAGGCCTGATCTGGGCCTGGGCTGCATGTTTGACACCCCTGTTCTACACTGCGGATTTCTGGGGGGGGGTTGGGGAGTGGGCCCACAACACTGGGGTGGCCCGATACCCACCAGGGGGCCTCTCCCAAACTGAGAAAGTCCCCCCAATTCAACCCACAAGGGCTGTAGATCTACCACACCTCCTTTCTCCACTTTCCCCCTTCTATCTTCTCTGGATTTTGGGGTCCCTGGGGGAAAGCTGATGGGCTCTACCTATCCTCTTGACCTTCTGCTGTGGGTTCCAACTGGGCCCATGCCAGCAGGGCCCCTCTGCCCCCGCGAGTATCATTTTTTGTCTTTTCCCTACCTTGTTACACCCATGGTACCCTCTGTGGCACCCCCTGTTTGGGTGCCTGCTGCTCCAGGGGATCCTCTACCCAGTCCTGTTGGCTGTGGCCTTGCAGAGTCCACCTTTCCCAAGATATCACAGGGGGTGGGGGAAGCCCCTGTGCACTGAAACGCCGTTGTTGGGTCTGCTGGTCCTTTAAGTCTTGGAGTGATCTCTGTGAGTTGCTATCCAACTCACCAAGCTGGCTGGCATAGCCCAGCAGCAACACCAGCCTTGCAAAAGTGCAAATGCATAGATGTGATTGGCTGTTGGAGACTCCTCTCCTCTCCCCACCTCCCCT
Source organism: Heteronotia binoei (assembly GCF_032191835.1). NCBI lineage: Eukaryota > Metazoa > Chordata > Lepidosauria > Squamata > Gekkonidae > Heteronotia > Heteronotia binoei. The sequence continues at coordinate 105,241,394 of NC_083224.1, forward strand.
TCCCACCCTCATCCCAGGGAAGCAAAGAAAGAGGCAGGAAGAGCCCAGAAACAGCAGGAAAGGAGGTAAGTGCACTCCCTTTAACTTTTAAATCCTCTTTCCTGCTGCTATTTGGGAGCTCCGTATACCACCAAATCCTTATTCGGGCAGCTGTATTTGGTTCTCAGATAACACCACTGATTCTGATTCAACTGTATTCAGTGCCAAATACAGCTCAATCAGCAAGTATTCGGGGTTGTATTCGTTTTGGCTGAAACAAATGTATTTCTATTTCTTTAGCTACATGCACCATTCCCAAAAATCAAATGCAGCATCAAAAGCCTTACATTCACCCCTACTCACCACGACTTTACACTTTGCCAATAAGTCTTTTTTTTAAAACAAACAAACAAACAAACAAAAGGTATAAAAATAAGAACAGAAGTTAAAACTTTCTCTAGGAAAAGGAATATGTAAAACTAGATGACATTTGCACATGTTCACAGGGTAACTCAGAGAACTAAATCATACTTTATTTAAACCAACTACATTCTTAGCTAATTTAGGACTGGCAATACTTCATGCCATCCAATGAGAGGATCTGTAAATCAATCCATCTCTCAGCAAACAGAAATACCTCAACAATAATCAAAAATGGTGCAAAATAGCTTATGCCATTAAGTTTGAGTTCTCTTATCTTCCAGTTTATCATTTTTTCCTGCCCACAGAAGAATACAATTTCTCTTCAAAAACATCAGCTGTGTGGTTAGATTTCAGGATCTGGACTTGTCCTGTGGCATGTTGTGTGCATTGGCAGCAGTGTGGGAATTGTATTTCTGTTTCTTTAGCTACATGAACCATTCCCCAGAATCAAATGCAGCATCAAAAGCCTTACATTCACTTTGCTCATTAGGGAAATTCTCTCCCTGGCCAAATATCTTGTTAGTGATGGCCTTGTTTCAACTCAAAAGCAGTTTTGGGCTGTAACAAAGACAACACTCATGCTATTTCAGCATTGTGGTGAAAATTCCTCAGCTTTTTTTTTGTGTGTGTTGTTTTATTTTATTCATTTTTTCTCCCACCCACACTGTTCTGCATATCACAATCTTTAGTATGACAGAGATTTATTGCACTGCAAAATGTTGAGGCTCTTGTGGTTTGTTGTTTTTTTAAAAAAATCACTGGAATAGATGTGGTTAACCATCTGCTGAAATCAGGGTTCGAGTACTGACAAGAAAAACTTTTGACAACCTTACTAAGCAACATTATAGAAACCCCTATACCTTTCAAATCTCCCCCATTCCCTTATATGAACACCACCACCTACATGATATCTCTAAGTGGAAGGTCAATAGTTCAGCAGCTGCTTCTTTTATTCCCCCCCCCCTTTACTAGTAAAACTCTAACCCACAGAGCCAAGAGATTCTTTTCAATGGTGTTTTTGCTTTTCTCATGGGAGTCAATAAATTCACACACCCATACAAGTGCTTAATAAACTTAATAGATGATAAAAGAATAGTGCTTTATCTTTTGTAGGAATAGAGAGCTCTTTAGATTAATTAATGATTCTAGTAGATTTCTAGAGCACTGACACAATTCTGGCAAATGGTATTCTATTCAATAGATCAGATGTGGAATAATCAAAGCCTATAGACCAGGATCCCAGGAGCACCACTGGATTTCACAATAGCTTCTAAGAACACAGATTTCCCCCAGGATTTTCTTTAACCATCTTCAAGCAACACTTTCTCACACTGTGTTTGAGACTATTTCTAGCATTCTCCAATAACTCAGGGATGACTTTTCCTCAAGAGACTGCTTTCCAGAAAGGTGGAGCAGAAGGCTTAGAATTCATACTACATATATGGAGCTCATCAAATAGTCTATTGGGTCAACAATTATCTAATAACATAAACACACTTGTTCTGCATTAATTTCACTCCTCACCCTGAATATGAGCAGTGGTAATGTTAGTGAAGCATCCCCCCACTCAAAAGTAATGGAGGAGAAGCTTGCTGTACTTGGGAACATCAGATTATTAGGTGGCTTGTTAACAGGGGAGAGGCATGCGAGTCAGTATTTGAAGTACTTTCACAATAGGGTTTTTGCTTGACATTTTCCTCCTCTTGCTTGTATATTGGATAATTTAGGATTAGCTTGTTTCAGTGCCAAGCTTTGGTTTTGGAACTCCATCTGATTGGTCTGGATGGGCCCCAATTTTTAGCTGTACATACCTGCTATGTACAATGGTTAATTAACTAAGGCTACAGGGCTTTTTTGTAGCAGGAACTCCTTTGCATAATAGGACACACACTCCTGATGTAGCCAATCCTCGTGCAGCTTACAGTAGGCCATGTAAGAAGAGCCCTGTAAACTCTTGGAGGATTGGCTTCATCAGGGGTGTGTGGCCTAATATGCAAAGGAGTTCCTGCTACAAAAAATGCCCTGAGTAGGATCTACCTAGGTTGGCAGGAATAGGGCAGGTGACTGTAAAATAGGCAGCGGTCGTTTTGTAGAAAAATAGGTGGTGGAGCTCATCCAGGGATTGCTATGGAGCCGCACCTACAATTCAATGGACAAGGTGGGAAGGAGAAGGTGGGACTCTCAGAAAGGTTCAGGAGTTGCGCTCCTGTGAGCTCCCACTGAATCCAAAGCCTGAACATAGTTATGGGAACTTGGCAAGCTTCAGAGACATCAAATGATGACAGGAGTTCACCCAAACCCACAAATCATTTTCTGTTATAACCAACATAGTTTGCCAAAGGGGCATCATAGGTTCTGGGCAGTACCTACTGAATTCTAGCAACTCTTGGCACAGAATGTTTGCAAGTGATGAAATGTAAGGCACAACAGCATTAACTATGGCAAGCTCCAAGCCAGGGTGGAGCTGTCCATATGCAAGTTGTCATAATGGGCTGCCTATTAGAATTAACTCAACCTGGGTTGGGTGGAATAGATGTTAACGGAATGTTTAATGTTACTGTCAATCAGTCATTTAATAAAAGTTAGTTTAACTCATATTTTTGTCTTGTGTTTTCTTCCCAGTAAGCAATACCATAATGGAATAAAAATAAAAAGTTGTGAACAATTTTTTTCTTAGGCTGTAAGAGTGGTAAATAAAAACTTCTCTGTCATCTAGATAGAAGTTTCATCTCCTTTCATTTTGCTATGCCATATATATACCTAATCTTGAAACTGGGTTTGATTCCCCACTCCCCTACATGAAAACAGATGGGTGACCTTGGGTCAGTCACAGTCCTCTCAAAACTCTCAGTCTCACCTACCTACACCAGTTTGATGTAGTGATTAAGTGCATGGACTGTTATCTGGGACAACCAGATTTGATTCCCCACTCTTCCACATGAAGCCTGCTTGGTGGCTTTGGGCCAGTCACAGTTCTCTCTGAACTTTCTCAGCCCCACCTACCTCACAGAATGTCTGTTGTGGGAGGGGAAGGGAAAAGAGATTGAAGCCGCTCTGAAACTCCTTTGGGTAATGAAGGGCAGGGTATAAATCCAATCTCCTCCTCTTCTTCTTCACAAAGTGACTTGTGGGGAATGTGATTGTAACCTGCTTTGAAACTCCTTAAGGTAAAGAAAAGTGGAGCGTAAAAACCATTTCTTTGTCGTTGTCTTCAAAAAGGTTGTGTTCCATAACCAAATAGATGCAGTGGGTCAAGATGTTCTAACATTGTTTCAAATTTTGTTTAGTCCAGCAAACCAGTTATGGGAACAGTTGGGAGGTAATAGCACAGTTTATTTCTTTATTTAAAAGTGTTTCCTGCTTTTTTTGCTACAATCAAGCCATTAAGGTAAGTCACAATAATAAGTTAGAACTATAATAAAACAAAGCATTAAAGTCCATGATACAATGGAGAGAGAGAAGCGCTAATTAGATAAACCAGGGCTGCATTCAGATGGGCATTTGGGTTTGACATAGGCACTTTCCCCAGGTGGATTAAAAGGGCATGATCAGACAAACACAGCTGCCAGCAATTCCCCTCTTACAATCACCATGGTGGAAGATGAGTCAAAGACAGAATAAATAGCCACCAGGTGGAATGTGGTGGCAATGGCTCCTCCCACATGGATCATGCGTTGCTGGATGTCTGGGTGCAGGGGAGTGCCTGCAAAACAGATTGGCAGTGTGAACCCACCAATCCATTCCAAACTGGGTTTTTTGCTTGTTTGCTGCTGCAGTGTGCATATGCACATGAGCAATGTTTTTAAAACAAAAACAGATAATCCAAACTGCTGGCATGCTGCAACTGTGTAAATGTTCTAATGTGCCCCTCGCGTGTTATACTGCCACCTTGGTTTGCTGTGTGTGTTTGCGATTCTCTGCTCCAGACTGAACCAGAGAACTTAGTCCTGCCTCCAATGCCCCCGGAGCTGCCAGTCTGTCCACAGCCTAGGAGTACTTAAACCAAGAAGGCTCCTAATAACACACTGGAGCTGTAGAACAGGCAACTCTACAAACAATTTTAAACTGGGAAAGTGACATAGAGTGTACTACCCAACTGGGAAAGTGATAAAAAGTGAACTTTATAAAATCTCATCTTGACGCTGTTATTAGCATGTTGGAGAGGAAATTATATATATATATATATATATATATATATATATATATATATATATATATATATATATATATATATATATATATATATATATGATTTATTATATATATAATTTCCTCTCCAACATATAAAATCATACCTAAAGTTCCCTCAGAAGACCTTAATCCTGCTGAAAATATTTCAAAAAATGAGTCTTCTTTACATACAGAAACACTATCTCCTGTCAGTAAACAAAATATAAGTTTTACTGCAAATAATTTTATATGCAACTGTTCGTGTATGCATGAATAAGGAATGTAAGCCTTGTACTTGGAACCAGATGGCAATATAATCCCACAGGGAAGCATAATGCAGAATTTCTGGCATTAAGTGGTTTCTGGCATTAAGTGGTTTATCCAGGAGGGGGATAAATCTCTTAAATTCAGGCACAATGTCTAGGTGTTAACTCTACCTTCTGAAGTGAGTGGCTGAAGTAATATTTACTTTAGTTCAAGTTTCCTTTATAAAATCTCATCTTGATGCTGTTATTAGCATTCTAGTCCCTTCATTTCCTTCCTTGGACATATCTACTTCAGAGATAATCAAGATAATGGAATTCTCCTAGACCAAGGGTGGCCAAACTTGCTTAACATAAGAGCCACAAAGAATAAATGTTAGATGTTTGAGAGCCACAAAGCATGAACATCAGATATTTGAGAGCAGGAAGGAACGAAGGAAGGTAAACCCCCTGGTCTGGAGGCCCTCCCCCCGCTTCAGGGTCATCAGAAATCGGAGGTGGGGGGAGGAAATGTCTGCTGGGCACTCCATTATTCCCTATGGAGATCAATTCCCATAGGGTATAATCAAATACTGATCCTTGGGTGTCTGGGGCTCTGTGGGGCTTTTTTTTAAGGTAGAGGCACCAAATTTTCAGCATAACATCTGGTGACTCTCCACAAAACACTCCCCCAAGTTTCAAAAAGATTAGACTGGGGGGTCCAATTCTATGAGTCCCCAAAGAAGGTAACCTTATCCTTCATTATTCCAAATGGTGGGAAGGCATTTAAAAGGAGCGTGGTCTCTTTAAATGTGCTGGCCAGAACTCCCTTCAGAGTTCAATTGTGCTTGCCACACCCTTGCTCCTGGCTCCACCCCCAAAGTCTCCTAGTTTCACCCAATGTCCCCAGATATTTCTTGAGTTGGACTTGGCAACCCTAGAGCTTCGAGAGCCACACAATATGTGTGAAAGAGCCACATGTGGCTCCCAAACCACAGTTTGGCCACCCATGCCCTAGACTCTATAATTTCACATCTCCATTCTGACATACTCACTTTCCAGTAAGTACTTTTTTACTTCTGAATATTTTTAGTTAGGGACAAATATTGGTTAAATAGTAAACAGCCCAAGGAGTAAGAAGCAGTAACACACTGTCATTCATAGGGCCTGTTCAGACGCACAGTTTAATCAGTTGTCGCTGCTGTTTCCTACCGGATTAAAAGTGGCTGATCAGACAGCAACATCTGCCTCCCGGTAGTCAATCATTGTCACCCCCCTCCATTCCTTCTCCAAACCGGATTATTTTGTTACCTGCTCCTTTGCAGTGTTTTTTAAGTTGTCCGGTTTCACCTTGTAGTTTTCTCCATCTGGATAGTTCTGCTGCAATATTAACCAACTTCCGAATGTCTGAAGGCTGTCCCAAAGCAAAAGGAGCCTCAGACATACGGTTTAAGGTCGCCATTGTTTTTTTTTACTACGTAGTGATATGCGCATAACCACATAATGTTTTCTGGCCTATGCGCATGCGCATATGCACATAATGTGTTTATGTGCATTATGCGCTTATGTGCATAATAGTGGGGAAAACAAAAAAAAGGAATTGCATGATGCCGTTGTGTGGACAGCAGAAGATGGTTTCACCGTGGAGTGATTTGAATTGTAGTATGGCAGTCTGATCGATAATATCCAGAACAAAGATATTTGGAACAAAACCGGGTCAGTTTAATATGGACTCAACATGCTGTGTGAACAGGGTCATAATATGTTTCAAAACTCTAAGTGCTTGGAAGAACATAGTCTAAATCAGGCCTTATTTTGGATAGGAGCTCACAGGAGCAGAGCTCCAGAACTATTGTACTCTCTCTTTCTTACCCCCCCCTCCCATACTTGCTTCTAGGCTCCATTGTTCAAACCCCCTGTGAAAATTTTCCTGAACTCTAAGGGTTGACAAACTTTCTAATATTTTTCCCAACAAAAAAGGGGGAAAAAACCAAAACATATAAAGCAGACAGATGGGAATCTTCATCATGCCACTGTGGCCACATATGAGAAAATAATTTAAAAAGTATGATGGGAGTAAGGTTTTATAATTCAAGAAGCATTTTAAGGTAGATGCTGAGCTGATATAATCTAGTACACCTTCCGGTGATGTCAGGGGTATGTGGCATATGCAAATGAGTTGTACTAATGAGCTCCAGCACCTCATTTTCTACTAAATGACCCCTGGTCTAAATCCATTAAGCAGCATTCTGCTAACATATTGTGATCAACAAACGGAAAGCACAATCCTAAACACAGTATTCTTACTCCATCTACTTCAACTCTGTTTAAAGAACATAAGAACATAAGAGAAACCATGTTGGATCAGGTCAATGGCCCATCCAGTCCAACACTCTGCGTCACACAGTGGCCAAAAAAAATTATATATATATCAATGGCTAATAGCCATTGATGGACATCTGCTCCATATTTTTATCCAATCCTCTCTTGAAGCTGGCTATGCTTGTAGCCACCACCACCTCCTGTGGCAGTGAATTCCACATGTTAATCACCCTTTGGGTGGATAAGTACTTCCTTTTATCCGTTTTAACCTGACTGCTCAGCAATTTCATCGAATGCCCACGAGTTCTTGTATTGTGAGAAAGGGAGAAAAGTACTTCTTTCTTTACTTTCTCCATCCCATGCATTATCTTGTAAACCTCTATCATGTCACCCCGCAAGCGACGTTTCTCCAAGCTAAAAAGCGCCAAGCGTTTCAACCTTTCTTCATAGGGAAAGTGTTCCAACCCTTTAATCATTCTAGTTGCCCTTTTCTGGACTTTTTCCAATGCTATAATATCCTTTTTGAGGTGTGGCGACCAGAACTGCACACAGTACTCCAAATGAGACCGCACCATCGATTTATACAGGGGCATTATGATACTGGCTGATTTGTTATCAATTCCCTTCCTAATAATTCCCAGCATGGTGTTGGCCTTCTTTATTGCAATCGCACACTGTCTTGACATTTTCAGTGAGTTATCTACCACGACCCCAAGATCTCTCTCTTGATCAGTCTTTGCCAGTTCACACCCCATCAACTTGTATTTGTAGCTGGGATTCTTGGCCCCAATGTGCATTACTTTGCACTTGGCCACATTGAACCTCATCTGCCACGTTGACGCCCACTCACCCAGCCTCAACAGATCCCTTGGAGTGCCTCACAATCCTCTCTGGTTCTCACCACTCTGCACAATTTATTGTCATCTGCAAACTTGGCCACTTCACTGCTCACTCCCAACTCCAAATCATTTATGAACAAGTTAAAGAGTATGGGACCCAGTACTGAGCCCTGCGGCACCCCACTGCTTACCGTCCTCCACTGCGAAGACTACCCATTTATACTCACACTCTGCTTCCTATTAATCAGCCAGTTTTTGATCCACAAGAGGACCTGTCCTTTTACTCCATGACTCTCGAGCTTTCTAAGGAGCCTTTGATGAGGAACTTAACAAAAGCTTTCTGGAAGTCAAGATAAATAACATCTATTGGGTCTCCTTTGCCCACATGTTTGTTCACCCCTCAAAGAAATGTAACAGGTTAGTGAGGCAAGATTTTCCCTTACAGAACCCATGCTGAGTCTTCCTCAATAACCCGTGTTCATCAATGTGCCTACTCATTCTGTCCTTGATAACGGTTTCTACCAACTTTCCCGGTATTGAAGTCAGACTGACTGGCCTGTAATTTCCCGGATCTTCTCTGGAACCGTTTTTAAAGATGGGGGTGACATTTGCTACCTTCCAGTCCTCAGGAACGGAGGCAGATTTCAATGAAAGATTACAGATTTTTGTCAGAAGATAATGTACTTCAGAAGTTTAGCAAAAATAATATCTTTCAAAATTCACTGTCCAATCTTATTGGGTGATATTCACAATTGCTGCCTAACTTTCAGCAAACTGAAAGAGGAAATCTGAGAGCTTTACTTAACAGACTTATTCCACACAAGGGGTTGTACATTTCTGATCCTGAACATGTGTGGGACCATTATGAACATGTGGCTTTTTGACAACACACAAAAATCCTTTTCTCTAATAATAACACCAGATAATGTTAGATCATAGTATATCTGGAAATATAAGAAGTTGTACAATTTACTCATAAAGTAAATTATATAGTAATACGATTGCATGAACTGGGCAAAAGCTTTTAGACACAATGGAAACTGTCCTAGTAACTCCATAGGGTTTGAGCATCCAGAGGAACATAGAGACTTGAGCAATTGCTGAGATGTGGTATGCCTGTGGCTTCTCCACTCCTCATTTCCTAAGTACCACAATGTTATTTTATTGGCTTTTTGTGATCTGTGAGCTTAAATTTAACACTGATTGGATTGGACTCAACAAAAAACCTACTAGACTTTTCTTTTAAATTTTCTACTGCTGTTCTCTGCAGAAAGCATTTGTGCTATAGTGCTTGCAGGTATATAACCCTGTCTTCAAGGGGTTAAGCTTTAACTATTAAAGCACTGGCAAAACATATGCAAGGTGTAATTTATACAGGGTTTTTTTGAGCCAGAACGCTGCTCTGGCTGGCCCTGGTAGTGTTCTGGCTGGCTCCAACAGTGTTCCAGCTCTGCCTTGGCTCTGGTTCCCTGTCATACTCAAAGGGCCTAGCCACACTTGAGCAGTGGACTCCTGCTATCCAGATCGTCTGCCACACTGGGAGTGCCCAGCCACACTTGAGTGGAAGCATCCTGGTGCCCAGGCCACCTGCCATACTGGGAGCACCCAGCCACGCTAGAGCAGAGGCCTCCCGGTGCCCAGGTTGCCTGCTGAACTGGGGGCGCCCAGCCACACTAGAGCAGAGACCTCCTGGCGCCCAGGTCACCTGTCACACTGGGGGCACCCAGGTCACCTGCTGCTTTTGGGAAGCCCAGCCGCTCTAGAGCAGAGGCCTACTTGTGCCCGGGTCACCTGCAGCACTGGGGGTGCCCAGCCTTGCTGGAGCAGAGACCTCCAGGTGCCCAGATCACCTGCTGCACTTGCGGGGGGGGCAGCTGCCTTGTGTGGCAGCCTCCCAGGCCATGCATGTGGTGGTAAGACAGTTCTTTCTTTTACTTTTTTCCTTTCCATTCCCCCCCTTTCCTTTTCTTTCCCACCTCCTTCCATTTCTTTGCCCCATTTTCCATTTGCCTCCCCTTCTTCCATTTCTTTCCCATGTTTTATTTCTTTCTCCCTTCTTTCTATTTCTTTCCATTTCTTTCCCCTCCTCTTTCAATTTCTTCCCCCGTTCCATTTCTTCCCCATTTCATTTCTCCCACCCTCGTTTCATTTCCTTCCCCCTTCTATTTCTTCCCCATGTTCCATTTCCCCTCCCCATTCCTTTTCTTCCCCCATTCCATTTCTCCCCCTCCCATTCCATTTCTTCCCCCATTCCATTTTTCCCACCCTCATTTAATTTCTTTCCCCCTTCTATTTTTCCCCATGTACCATTTCTCCCCCCCCCCATTTCATTTCGTCCCGTTTCACACCCTCGTTTAATTTCCTCCCCCTTCTTTCCATTTCTTATGCCTCCCTCCCTTTGCTTGAAAGCAGAAAAATCTGTGTTGTTTCTGCAAGGGAGCAGTTTTCCCCTATGACATGTGGTTTGCCTTTCTTGCTTGAATGCTCCAGAGTGCAGCCAGGCCCGGCACTAAGGTTTCACCATGACATCATTGGCCTGTGTGCACAAAGCATGAACACTCAACCCCCGGCTTTTTTCTCAATTAAGAGGGAGAGGGACAGGCAATGGATGGGCCTCCGCCCCCCAGCACTCCAAAGTTGCTGAAAGTTGCTCCTGAGCCACATTCAGAGGGGCGGATGCCAGAGCCCCAGAAGGAAGCTGCCTCCCTCCCCGCAAGAGCGGCGAAAATTCCTGCTTCTATCACTGCTCAGCAAAGTCGATGCCAGAGCCCTGGAGGCTGCCTCCCTCCCCCCCCCCCCAAGAATGGCTGAAAGTCCTGCTCCTGCCATTGTACAGCAAAGCCAAGCAGCGTTCAGGAGGGGCGGATGCCAGAGCCATGGAGGCTGCCTCCCTCCCCATCAAGAACAGCCAAAAGTCTTGCCGCTGCCCACCATGATGTCATCATGCTGGGCACTCAGCCCACTCTTTCGGCTCTGAAGGATCGGGGCAAACTCCTCCTATCCCTCAAAGCCGAAGGAACACTCAGCCTTTCCCTTCCCCTGCGCTCTCAGAGGACGTGAGGGGATGGAAACACAGCTCTTTTGGCTTTGAGGGAATGGAGGAAAATCCTCTGATCCTTCAAAGCCGAAAGAACAACACACGCTTTCAGTCCTTGGCACTCACCCAGGACTGAAAATGCCATTGTTTCTCGGCGCTGAGAGGCCGGAAGAGTTCCTCTGACCACTCAGCGCCCAGAAACAATGCGCCCCCAAGAGCTGGCACCCCAGGCAATTGCCAAATATTGCCTAAAGGACATGCCGGCTCTTAGTGCAGCACTCTGCTGACAGCTGACATCCTAATAAAAAGAGTGGGGCATTGCCAGAGTGCAGATGCTGTTTTAAGTCCACATGAATCCATAAAATCTCCATGCAAATCTAAAAGATATATTTTGTGGAAGAATTTTATTGAATTTTGTCAAGAATTTCTTTCTTTCTTTTGCTTTTTGTCATCTGGGGGCTTTGCTCTCATTGGCCAAAACACAGAGCAAGTCAGCATTTTCTGTGTATGTGTGTAAAGTGCTGCCAAGTCACAGCTGATTTAAGATAATCCCAGCAAAGAGCTTTGAAGGCAAGTGAAAAGCAGAGGTGATTTATCATTGCCATCTTCTGCAGAGTGTTCTTGGTGGTAAGAACATAAGAGAAGCCATGTTGGATCAGGCCAATGGCCAATCCAGTCCAACACTCTGTGTCACACAGTGGCCAATATATATATATTGGTTTCCCTTCCAAGTACTGACGCTGCTTAGCTTCAAAGTTCTGATGAGATCAGGCTTACCATGCTACTGTTGCTCCTGGTCAGTGACCTACTGAGCAGAAATACAGACTGAGATGTTTGCAGTCTCCAGAAATAAAAGCATAAGAGGATTTACTTTAAAAGGAAAAAGAACCACCCTGAAAATTCAGGGATCTGGAAAATCCCTGGGGGAATGCAAATCCTCTCCCATTTTGTGGTTATAGCCTTAACATCCCCACCCTGCATTGCTGGCTGTTTCAAAGCAGGAGTGGACTGGAAAGGGGAAATGGTCCTTGTCAGGGGTGGAATTCTAGCAGGAGCTCCTTTGCATATTAGGCCACACTCCCTGATGTAGCCGATCCTCCAAGAGCTTACAAAAAAAAGCCTTGTAAGCTCTTGGAGGATTGGCTACACCAGGGATGTTTTGCTTAATATGCAAAGGAGCTCCTGATAGAATTCCAGCCCTGGTCCTTATAGGTTGCCAGTCTACAGGTAAGACCTGAAGTTCTCCCAGAATTGCAACTGATCCCCAGACTGCAGAGATCCATTCATCCAGAAGAAATGGCAGCTCCAGAGGGTGGGTTGTATGGCAGGACATCCCTGCTGATAGTCTGTTCTTTCCAGGTCCACCCCCAGATTTCCAGGAATTTCTCCACCTTGAGCTGGCAACCCTGCCCTGAAGCAAGCCAAGCTGAGTGGCACCTGTGGCCATTCCAAGGCAGCACTTCAGGGCCTTTCCACTCCTGGGTATCAGCAACAGTCAGCCATGCAGGAGGAAACAGTTGTTAGCTAAGGCAGCAGTTAAGGTTGCCAAGCTCTAGATGGGACCTGGAGATCTTTCATTATGACAGCTGATCTCCAGACTACATATATTTATTTATTTAGACAGTTCTGTCTGTCTGTCTTCCCCCCTTTCTTTCTTCCCCCCTTTCTTTCTATTTCTTTTTTCTCTTTCTGGTGATGATAAGACAGTCCTTCCTTCCTTCCTCCCTCCCTCTCTCCCTCCCTGTGGAGTCTGAGTGGTGAGCATTGTCCTCTGAAGGACTACTGCTGGGTATGTGGGTGCCTTGTCTTTAAAGGTCCAGTGGGAGCAGCTGCAGCTTCTGCATGAAGGAAGGGAGGGAGGGGTGGCAGGTGGGGATGGATGGGAGCCAGCTATACCAATTCCATTTGCACTTAATTATCCTAGCTGGTGTGGCCTAATATGCTAATGATTGTGTGGTCTAATATGCTAATGAGTTCTTGCTGGACTTTTTCTACATAAAAAAGATTGCATAAGCCTTGCGATGTCTTCCAAATAATACTCTAGGGCATGATTCTCCATAACTTGTCTTTTTAATTAATTTCAGATAACGTGCAATTGTTGGTAAATGATATATATTTTCAAAGTGTCCCATATAAAAGTGGCACAACTGCCATTTCTAGTATGGTCTCCATGAATTTCATTTTATTGGCTTTGCCAGAGAGATTTAAATTAGTCTAAAGTGTTGGGAATTCCTTTTCTTTTTTTCTAAACAAAATCCAGCATTCCATGTCAAATTGGTTTAAATCTGATGCAACTTAAAAGACATACATACACTTCCATCATCATTAAACTAGCCACTATGATCATTTAGCAGTTTCTGATTTCCCCACTGAAATTTTCCAGTTAATAAGTTCAATGCAAAACTCCCCCCTTCCATTTTAAAATAAAGCTTTGCTTTCAGTAAACCCACACCTTTTCCCAGTACCATATTCTAATATGTGGTTAGTTAACCAGATTTATCCAGAATGAAACCAGAGAAAGGAAAGTTTATGATACATTCAGACTCTCAAAATAATTTTTTCCTCTGGTAAATATCACAGACAGTTTTCCTCGAACCATCTGAAATAAAATTCCAAGCAGTTATTACAAACAAATATGTAACTTATATTTTAAAATTGTTTGGGGATGTTAATATATTTTCCAGTGGAGTGACTGATTTTACTTTTTAAATTAAAACATTTTAATTATATGATTTCTACATCCAACACTTTCTGCTTCAGCTATAGGCATTATACACAACACTAAAACAGTCTGAATTGTTTGTCTGACTGTTGCTCTAGATTGCACAGGGGTAGCTGTGATAGTCTAGTGTAGCAAAATAAAGCAAAAGACTAACAACATTTCTTTCAATATGAGCTTTTGTGAGCTTTTGTTCACTTTGTTAGAGATATGTGAAGAAAATCACACTGGGAATTCTTATGGGTAAGATTATAGTTTTCTCAGCAGTGCTGAATAAACAAAATATGAGTGGAAGACTTTATGATAGAATACATGATAGTGTCACATAATATTTTTTTTCATTTTCATTTTCATTTTATTTGATTTTTTTTAACAGAAAAGCTTTATTGGTATAAAGTTCAAGGTACAAAGGTGGTAGTACATCAGCAGATGCATAGCATATACCAATATATAGTGAGGAAGTGGATACATACAATGTTAACCATTAAAAAACTAATTACAACAGTAGTTGGCATGACATTAATATAGCATGGTGTGAGTCATTAGGGTTTCTGCTGTCTTTTGAGACTTTATCAATAAAGGGACGCCATTTACACACGAAGTCCGAGGAAGTGGTCTGGGAGGAGCAATGAGGATCTAAGTCATAGGTGAGCTTATCTAAGACAAAATAATCCCATAGTTTCAGCCACCATGCCTGTCTCGAGGGAGGAGTTTGTTGCTTCCAAACCAGGGCAATTGCAAATTTAGCTGCCATGAACATATGTGAAATTAGTTCCTCCGCGTGCTCAGGAATGCGTGAGGTGCCTACAAGGTTCAGGAGAGCGTACTCCGGCGTGAAAGGTGGGGAGTATGAGGTGAGGGCATGTACTTCTTGGTAAATTAGCTTCCAAAAGCTTTGTATAACGGGGCAGAGCCACTAGGAGTGAAAGAATGTGCCTCTCTGGCCGCAGTTCTTAAAACAGAGGGGCGAAGTAGAGAAGGAGTGTGATAATTGCACCGGGGTCTTATACCAGCGCGTGAGAACTTTAATGGCTTGAAGTTGCACGTTCATTGCCTTTGTTTTATATATGGAAGAACTCCAAATAGCCTGCCACTGCTCTTTGGTTAGCTCGGTACCCAGATCTCGGTGCCAGGCCCCTTGATAGGAGTGTGGTTTTGTGTCAATGGAGTGAAGTAGCAGTTTGTAAATTTTTGATATCAAACCTTTAATAGGGGCTGAGTCATTAAACAAATTTTTTTTCAAAATCACCAAGATGAATCCGCAAGGGAGGGCTAAAGAGATGAGTATCTAATAAATGTCTGAGTTGCAGGTATTCAAACCAAGGAAGTCGAATTTCAGAGTTTGCCTCTAAGGTCACTTTATCTTTCAGTATCCCCTTGGAGAGGACATCAACAAAGCGAGTCAGCCGCAATTGTCTCCATTTTGAGAAAGAGTTTTTATACAAACCTGGAGTAAACCAGGGCTGGCCGACAAATGTGGCTAAGGGGGAAGTTGGAGGGGCTAGCAGATTGCAGTGTTTACGCCAAACTTGTAGGAGAGAAGCTAGAAAGGGATTCGAGGAAAGAGAAGATTTAACTCGTCTAGAGACACCCCAGAGCTCCTCCTGAAAAGAAGAGGTCTTGAGATAAGAATTTTCAATCAGCTTCCAGTCCGCCACATAGGAAGGCCTGTAATATTTTATCAAGGTAGAGAGGATAACAGCATCGTGATATCTGGAGATGTCAGGGACCGCTAAGCCTCCCATCGAAGTAGATCGGCTGCAAGACGCAAAGTTGAGCCTTGGTTTCCGGTGCTGCCATACAAATCCGTTCACTTGAGCCTGCCATTTATGTAGCAAAGGGGCCGGGATACATAAAGGGACAGCGCGTAAATAAAACACTATCTTAGGTAAGATCAAAGATTTTACTAGATAAATGCATTCTAACAAAGTGAAAAAATTTTTGTCAGAGAGGGTTAGAAGGGAGTTGATAGAGTCAGAGATTTCAGTCCGGTTGATGGAAGAAAGGGTATCAAAATTTAGAGAGATGTGAACTCCGAGATGCTTCCAAGATTTTGTGACCCATTTGTATCTATAGTGTTTTCTGATAAAGGCGATAGAAGCAGAGGATAAAGAGATGGGATGTAGAAGGGATTTATCAAAATTTATAGTGAGGCCAGAAGCTGCGGCAAAATCAGACAAGTGAGAGTGGATTGCAGGGAGCGAGGAGGAAGGACTGGTGAGGTATAGAGTTATATCGTCTGCGAAGAGGCTTAGCTTAAAAGCTTTAGACATTACCGGGACGCCATAAATTCGAGAGTCATCCCTAATTTTAATAGCAAGGGGCTCAATTGCAAGAGCGAATAGGAGAGGTGAAAGAGGGCACCCTTGGCGAGTACCTCTGGACAATGTAAAGATGTCAGAGTTAAGATTATTAATCCGTAGCAGGGCTGAAGGGGAGAGATAGAAGGAGTCTATAAGATTACGAAATTTGGGACCAAAATTCATTCTCTCAAGTAGGGAGTGGAGATACAGAGGCTCGACCGAGTCGAAGGCCTTCTCTATGTCTATAGATAAGATGCAGGCATCACGAATGGCCTTAGATTTGCAGTGGTGAATTAAATCCAGCGGTTTTTGGGTGACGTCGGTTAGGTCACAATTAGGAATGAAGCCTGACTGATCTGGAACGATATAACTTGCTATAAAGCTATTTATCCGTTTAGTTAAGATACTAGCAAAAAGCTTGTAGTCAGTATTCAGGAGGGATATCGGCCGGTAGGATGTAGGGTCTAATTCATTCCTTCCCTTCTTGTGCAAAACAATAATCTTGGCAAGGTTCCATGACTGTGGAGTAGAGCCAGTATCCAGGATATGGTTAAAGAGGGACAATAAATATGGGGAAAGTGAGGGGCCATGGACTTTGTAAAATTCAGAGGTGAAACCATCAAGGCCCGGGGATTTATTTGTACACAAGGATTTAATGGCTTCAGCAAGTTCCAGTTCATCTATGGGATGGTTTAGATAGCTTCTATGAGGTTCTAGTATCGTGGGGAGAGAGTTGATAGATTGAAAGAAGGTAGAGATCGATTCTGAGGATGGGTTTTTGGATTGGTATAGGGAGGAGTAAAATTGCTTAAAGACTTTCAAAATGGATTTTGAGGAAGTGCATAAAGTACCGTTGCGGTCTCTAAGACCCTTTACATTTAAATTAGCGGCTTTCCATGCCAAGAGCCTTTGGAATTTAGGGCCTCTGAAGCAATAAGCCTGTTTAGTGAATAATAAATTGCGTTTGATACCCTGCGTTTCCAAAGCTTCTAGCCGTTTCCTTTCTTCTTGTAGATGAAGGTAGATTTTTTTGTTACACGTCTGCTTATGCTGAAGCTCAGGGTCTCTAATTGTGGCAGTCAGAGTGTTAATAAGACACTGTCTTTTTTTCTTTCGTGCAGCAGTTAATGCAATGATCTTGCCTCGCAAGACAGCTTTACACGCGTCCCAGATCGTTTGAAGAGGGAGATCATCAGAAAGATTATGTCTAAAAAATTCTTTAATTTCGCATTCGATTTGACCAGAGAATTATTTATCCAACAGGAGGTGATTATCTAGTCTCCAGGAGAAGCTACGGTCACATTGCTCCATTGGCTTTAGGGAACAAAGAACTGGGGCATGATCAGACCAAAGTTTTGGTTCAATAGACGCATCTATAAAGGCATAACAAAGAGAGTTAGAAAGAAAGATGAAATCAATGCGCGTGTGGGTTTGGTGTTGTGATGAAAAGTACGTAAAATCCCGATCATTTTGGTGGAGGAATCTCCAGGCATCTGTAAGCCCCATGTCTAGCATGATTTTTTGCAGGCCCGTGGGTGAAGAAGGCCAATTAAGAGGGGGGTGAAGAGATGTGCGGTTTGATTTTTTATCCAGTTGGGTGTCCATGAGGAAGTTAAGATCAGCACCGATGATTAAAGGGCCTTCTTGAAAGACTTTTAATTTAGACATCACCTCACGAGTGAAGTCTAATTGAACCGAATTGGGTGCATATATGGCGGCTAGGGTTATAAGTTCCTCATTGAGTCTGCCCTTAACAAACAGATATCTACCACGGTCATCTCCTTCTGAAGCCTGACAAGAGAATTGGAGAGAGCATGAAAGTAAAATAGCAACTCCCCGAGCATGAGATGAGCCTGAGGCAGTGAAGGTTATGGGAAAGTAAGGGGAGTGGAACATGAGGTTAGTATCATTTCTCAAGTGGGTCTCTTGCAAAAAGACGATATCTAGAGCCCCCCTTCTTAGACTTGAAAGAATACGTCTGGATTTAATTTTGCTATTGAGCCCCCGGCAGTTTAACGAGAGAATTTTCAGGTCTGGAGCCATTGGAGTCTATGTGGACAGATAATGTGGAAAGCCCTCCCTTGGGGGCAAAAAACAAGAAAAAAGTAGTGTGGAGGCAAAAAGCGGAGGCTATAATGAAAGAGTATAGTGCAAAGCCTTGCACTAACTCGGCAGGGCTGTGAGCATAGGAATACATGTAATGCGATATAGAGGAGTACGTTCATAGCAACAGTATGATGGAGCACTAGGAGATATGGAGATACAGAGGCCAGGCCCAATTGTTGTGAAGTCTTATGCCAATTTATCAGACCAGACCAACAGAAGGGTAACAGGCCTGAAAGCGGAGGGTCCCATATCCCAAAAGACAAGCCTGTAAGGTGAAGAAACAAGGGTAAATTATCTCTAAAACAGTCCAATGGCGATAAAGTCATGCCTAACCATAAAAAACTAGAGGAAAAACAGTAGAATATAACACATGTCAGTAGAAAATCTTGCAATTTCACTTGTTGTCCAGCAGATGGCATACCCGAACAGCAAATCCAACAGTAACCAGAGTGCCTAGCAACAGAAAAAAGATAGTGCCAGTGATTGTAATCTGCTTCCCCCCCTTCCCCCCTTTACTGTTTCCCCCACAAACAAATAACAATAATGGGCAATTCGCAAAGGTGAGTGTGGGGGAACAGACCCATTCCCAAACAGATTAAACAGTACAACTAGAAACAAACAAACAGGGAAAACCTGTGGGTCCCAGGAAACTACCCGGGACAGGGGACCTTGTACCCAACCACTACACATCCCCACCATTGTTGAGAGCTGGAGAGTGCGGCCCCATGTTGCCCTCTCTCCCCCACCCTCCCTCCGATAATGTGAAGCACAGAATGCCTTCCTTCAAGAAAGGGCGATGGAATGACACAGGTTTATGAAGAAGTCGTTGGTTGCAGAACTTGCATAGGGTCTGGATCACGAGCTAGCTCAGGAGTGCGGGCCGAGATTTTGCGATCCCTGGGTGGCGATGTAAAGGTCCATTTGCACTTCTGTGACTTGCAATCCAGCTCCATCGGGACATCTAGGTTAAGTGTTTGCGGTAGATACAAGCCAGCGTCGGGGTCTTCGATAGTCCAGGTTTTCCCTTGGTGATGGACAATGAGTCTGCCAGATGGCGACCACTTGTAGCGAATGTTTGCTGCAGCCAGTTTTTGGGCTATTGGTTTAAGCTGGTGCCTATTCTGCAGAATTTCTGCAGAGAGGTCTGGAAAGGCCTCCGCTTGTCCTTAAATGCTAGACCACTTAGATTTCTGGCAGTAGCTAAGATCTTCTTTTTGACACGGAGATCAGCTAATTCTATAATGACATCACGGGAGCCACGGGAATGGGGGGAGAAGGCCGAGCCCAACCGATAAGCACGTATGATGTGTGGGGCAATGCCGTCTTCCAAATGGAGAGCAGTTGATAGCCAGGACGCTAAGAAACCGGCCAGGTCCGAAGATCCTTCCTCATGCTCATCAAAGCCTCACAGTTTGATGTGCCGCTCCCGTGCTTTGTTATCCAAGGTCAGGATTTTGTCAGTGACCCAGCGTTCGTGAGCTTGAAGATGGCAGATGTCATCTTGGTTAGCGAGGCCTGTCTCCAAGGCCGAATTAGCAGTAGCTGTGGCTTCTTGTAGGGTGAGCTGCATAGCGCTAAGTTGTTCAGTGATCGGCTTAAGGATGGTGGTTATATTATCAAGCATGTCCGATTGAAAAGAGCTCAGGGTGCTGCGAAACTCTTTAGTAGTGAGAAGATCTGAGGAGGGAGGTTGGCTGACAGCTTCGTCTGCCATTTTGGGTGAGTCGACCAATCCTGACAGGGAGCAGTTTAATCGGGAGCTTGATTCAAAAAAGGATTCAAGGAGCCGAGCGCTGGCAGAAACGGGCTTACTTTTTTTGTGGGACAATTTTCCCATAATCTGAGGTAAATCACGATGTGGTAACCTGTGTCAGTGAGGAAGGGCGGGAAGATCGGGTCGAGAGCCGAAGCCTCATGCGTCTGCCGCCATTCGCGTTGACGCAACGCCCCCCGTGTCACATAATATAATAAAGGTCACTAGAAACTTACAAGAGCATCTGAAACTATAGACTTTCCGGGTTTCAGCGCTTCGAGCTCGGTGGTGGTCACAGAGCTCAGCTCCAGCAACCCCCCCCCCCAAATTGGGCAGTAGGGGGCTGCCACAGCTGCGGCATCTCGAGGTGGGCCTTGGAGGGGTCTCCTGACAGCAAGGTGCTCTACGGGATCGGATCATTCAACTTGTAGTGTTTTTAAATATCATTTTAGTCATTGGTGATTAACAGAAATATAGGCTAGTAAGAAATCATATGGCTGCACTGTTATGTTCTATGTGATCAGGAGTTCACTTTAAACTGAGACAGCTTTATTTCCAGATACAAATTTTAGATAGCCCTTCAACTCACATCAATACATTTCTACTCCAATAGTTAAAAATAAGAGAATGGTCAGATGTAGCCATAGGTAGTGTGTCCTCTTGTTACTAGCTGGTCTCCCCGATATTTCTACCATCACTGTGGTATGCTGCTAGATATTGTGCTATGCTGCTAGATATTTGCCTATACTCTGCTGTGTGGCCCTGTCTTTCTATGCCTGTTTGCTGATATGTTGTACTGCCCTCAGACTTTTATGCTACATGTTTTCATGATGTTTTTATATTTTAATCTGTAGGTACTAAGCCAGAATGTTACCTAGATCTATGGCACCTGCACCTACGACAACAGTCTGCTTTTTATCACTCACCAATGTTTTTTCAACCCTGTTTTGTCCTACACTAACAAACACAGATACCTATCTGTGATTCTTTTAATCTGCTAAAAATATCCCCATGATTCCACACTGCCCACTTATATTAAGTATTGCTGCTTGCCATTCCCATTTTGTCTGATGAAGTCTGCTTAAGAGCATACGAAAGCTTACATTCTAAATAAAACTTAGTTGGTCTTAAAGGTGCACTTGTCTACTGCTTTGTTTAATTTTCTGTTGTAAGCCACCTTGAGCCCACTTACAGGAAACAGTGGGATATGAATCTAAAAACTAAATTCAATTCAATTTCTGAACAGAATACAGAAATTAAAACTATAGAGAAGGTTCAAGTATGGTTTGCCTGGTTGGGGGAAGATAAAAGAAAGGTGATTTATCATCAGTTTTCAAACCTCTTAAGGATGTTGTAGAGAAGAAATGAAGGCTACAGTGATGTTTCCAGTGTCACAGAAGAAACACAGAAATTAACTGTTATTGCACTGCAAACGCAGAATATCAGAAGGGAAAATGTGTTCCTGTAAAACTGGCTAGAAATTGGAACAAGCTGCTCAGTTACATTATGTGATTTTTTTTCCCCTCCAGAGGTTTCAGGACAACACTATGTGGATGTCTGCCAGAGCAGAGTTTTAATTTTTTTATTTTGTAAGATCCTTCCTATCCTTGCACAGCCATTTTAGAGAGTCTAAAGTACTGGTGTAATTTGGAGTTAGAATTGGGGTAACATACAGGGTGCGTTCAGACCTACCATTAGTGGTGACACAGCTCTGTCTCGCTGACGGATTAAATATGTTCGTCCAGACATCCACATCTGGCAATTGAGCATCATCCAGGGTCATTCCGACTTGCTGCAGATCAGTGCCGCATTAATTTGACAGTGCAGAAAGTCCGGCCCTTTTTCAAAAAAGCAGCACAAGATCGGCTTTTTCCTGTTTGGACAGCTCACGCGTGATACTGCCCCTTGGAATGTTTACCGCCCTTTTAAAAAAAAGCCCCAGCAGACATGCTCATTGCCAGATCATCTGGAAATCTGAGGTGACACTTCTGCTTCTCCAATCAACCCAGGATCAGAGGGGGGGGGGGGACGTTATCCCACCATTCAGAACAGGAAAAAAAAAATCTTTTTTTTCAATGTGGAGGATTTTCAGATATCATTGTCACTGCCATTGTCACTGCCAATTTCTAGGAAAGTAATTCCTGGCAGTTCCTTGGTTTGAATTGGCAACGTTAATTTCGGAAACTTTCCCCTTTCCCCGCTGTCTCTGAAGCAACGTTTGATTTCCCACCTCCAAACAGTTGGGCGCATGTTCAATGGACCCCCCCCCCTCCCAGAAATCACCATCTGATCACGCATGCTCCAAGAAAAGAGCGTGATGGTATTGGATGTCTGATCGCTCAACAACAGAATGAGTCGCATTCTTGGATGCTCGTCTGAACGACCCTGCATCGAATCAATATTCCGCGGTTCAAATTTGAGCGCTACACACCTGCTTTTAATGTGACGTGTGACCACACCCTGTGGGAAGAACTGCTGCTGCTATTACTGTAAAAGTATAGTCTTAAAGGTGCCACTGTACTCAAATGTTGTTTCTTAATTTTGTGATTCTTGATGTCATATTTGTCAGATAAAAGGTGCATGCACACAAAAGCTTACATTCTGAGTAAAACTTCATTGGTCTTAAAGGTGCTACTGGGCTCCATATTTGTGTCCATTTATACTTTGGCATAGGGTTTGACTTGTTTGCCTTATGTAGAGAGCTGAAGGGCTTTGTTGGCATTTAATGGCATATACAATGTTAGAAGATGAGCAAGTGACTGAGCTTGAGATGGTGTTGTTGATGTTGTTAGGTCCAGTGATTGTGTTGTCTGAGTGTATGTGGCAGTAAAGGTGGAATCTGTGTTTATTGCAAGCTCTGGTACCAGGGTCCATGTTCAAATTATATGTATTATTGTAAGTGAGAAGTTGTTTGAGATTGGAGGCTGTCTGTGTAAGAAGAGATCCATGCCCTAGTACTTGTGAAAGAGAACTGTCATTATCCAATAGAGGTTTTAAGTCACTGATGATGCACTGGTGTTCCATTATTGTCTCTTTTGGAAAACCAAGAACAAACACACCATGCAAAAATATTAATAAACAATATTTAAATAATATTAAGACAACCATTGTATAGTAGTACAAATATCTATTATAGCAACATTAAGCATAGTTTCTTAATAAAAAAATATGAAAGTCAACAAACAATTTTCAAGATATATATATAAAAAATTCAACATGTAGTACCCCAAAACAATATTATGCTGTAATATCACTAGTCAATAAACAAGGGCAGTCAATAAACTATTTATGTTCTATATAATTTGACTCTAAATTAACTAAGGACCATATAGAATACATAGACCATTCAATAGAGGCACTGGAATTAAAAGAGACCATGAGCAAAACAAATGGCAACAAAACTTGGGGTAGAGATGGGCTGTCTGCTGAGTTTTACAACAAGTTTCATCCTCAAATTATAGAACCACTATTGAAAACCTGCAATGCTATACTAAATACAGGTAGAATACCTCAATCTTAGGAGGAGACATGTATGTTAGTAATTCCAAAGGAGGGCAAGGACAAATTGAAACCAGAATCCTATTGTGCAATCTCAACCCTAAATCATGATTTCAAAATATTTTCAACGATCCTAGGGACCAGACTGAATAAAATTATAGCATATAACATACACCATGATCAATTTGGTTTTATATTGGGTATGAACATCATAGATATAATAAAAGCCTTATGGGTGGCTTGATCCTCAATTTTATTGGAAGTTGTGGCTACCACAGGAGTGGCCTTGCACTCTGTCTGTCACCACTCCCCCCGTCATTGGGTAGCCTCACTGTGACCCGCCTACTGGCAGGCCTGTCAGGCCAGAACCCCACTAGCCAGCCTCTGACCTCTGATGAAGACAGTTGTCTGCTGAGAGGTTCTCCTGGAGTCTTACTGATTACTACTGCCTTTCCTCAGTCCATCTCCTAAAACAATGCTGCCACCATTTTGCTGCCTCCAACTAACACTGCCTGCCAAAGCTGCACTCACCCAGTACACTCCCCCCACCCCTACTGTTTGGGAAGTGAGGTATTTATATTTATAAATATGCCAGAAAATCCTCCTTATGGGGCAGTATTCCACCTCTTCGTTTACAGCACAGTCTGTGGTTGAATCCAGTTTGAACTAATATCATGTGGTACACATACTTACTTGAGTAACACTGAACATCATTTAATAACTATATACATGGAAGCAAACTCTGATAGAAAACAGTAAAACAGAAAACAGAAAAGGAATGTTCCATCACAACGGAGGGAGGGGCAGTTCAGCAGAGCACATAAATGTGGCCAAGTGTAAAGTATCCCAAGAATCCCAGCTACAAATACAAGTTCATGGGGTGTGAACTGGCAGAGATTGACCAAGAGAGAGATCTTGGGGTCATGGTAGATAACTCACTGAAAATGTCAAGACAGTGTGCGATTGCAATAAAAAAGGCCAATGCCATGCTGGGAATTATTAGAAAGGGAATTGAAAACAAATTAGCCAGTATCATAATGCCCCTGTATAAATCGATGGTGCGGTCTCATTTGGAATACTGTGTGCAATTCTGGTCACCGCACCTCAAAAAGGATATTATAGCATTGGGAAAAGTCCAGAAAAGGGCAACTAGAATGATTAAAGGGTTGGAACACTTTCCCTATGAAGAAAGGTTAAAATGCTTGGGGCTCTTCAGCTTGGAAAAATGTCGACTGCGAGGTGACATGATAGAGGTTTACAAGATAATGCATGGGATGGAGAAAGTAGAGAAAGAAGTACTTTTCTCCCTTTCTCACAATACAAGAACTCGTGAGCATTCGATGAAATTGCTGAGCAGTCAGGTTAAAATGGATAAAAGGAAGTACTTCTTCACCCAAAGGGTGATTAACATGTGGAATTCACTGCCATTTCCCTATCCTCCTTCAGTAATCCTTTTACTCCTTGGTCATCCAAGGCCCCACTGCCTCCCTGCCTAGACTGTCTCTATTTGTTCCCTTAAGGATACCTTGTTAAAATGTTTGCTATCATGATTTCTTAGTTCTTTAAAATTCTGCTTCATCCCCAGAGTCTCTAGAAATTAAAATTCTGAGAGAGAAAATGCTTTTTGTTTCTGGTACCCATTGATATAAATATACATGCATGAACACTAAGGCATGATGCAGTACACAGATTTACATTTCACATACTGCAGCTGCTGAAGGACTGATGGTAATTTATTTTTGGATAATAATGTGTAATTTAGGGTAATTATGTGATGGCCAGCATACTATAGTTATTTAACAGAAGAATCGTCAACTTGACTTTGAAATCAGTAGAGGTGCTTCATAATTAATCAATTCAGCTACGGACTGCCAATTGTGGGTTAGGAAATTCCTGGAGATTTGGGGGTGAGCCTGGGAATGGTGGAGTTTGGGAAGGAAACAGACCTCAGCAGAGATGTGCTGCCATAGAATCTGCCTTCCAAAATCATCGTTTTGTCCAGGGACACTTATCCCTGTAGTCTGGAGATCAGGCACCATGTGGAAGTTAGCAAACTCAGTTCAGCATATAGGAGGCTGAACAATCACTGCTCCCCTCCATTTCCCTGCCATTTTTCTCCTACTACCCAGTTGAGTGGCAGAGGGAATGGCATGTCTCTATTTTTACCTTCTGAGAAAGTTGGATAATATGTCCTTCACACATTCAATGTGGCCTTAGGAAACCTGTGGTGTTATATATAATAGCTGATGCTCATAAACCAAGAAAAATACTATTTACTAGTAGAAAAGAAAAGAAAGAAATGTGAGCCCATGTTGCTACAAATTATTTTCAAGTCACAATATTGTGCATATGTTTCAATTAAAGTTTTAACATTGAAATGTTTTGATATCCGTTGCTTTGGGGGCCCCCAATCTGGGCGGAAAGGTTGCATAGATATGTTGTTGTTGTTTTGTTTTATTTGAATGAATGAATGAATGAATGAATGAATGAATGAATGAATGAATGAATGAATGAAGTGTTTCTTAGTGTTTGGCAACCCCAAATGTAAAAGTTTATTTATATTTGTATTTAGCGATCGCCACAACCAGGGATGACAACAGAATAAAATATGTATAACATAGTTGTGTAAAGTGAAATAAAATTTAAAATAAGATCATTAGTCCATTGTCAAGTCCGAATAAAAACATTGTAAAAAGCAAACATCATTTTATTTACAAAATGTTTATTTTATGTTTATATTTTTGTAAATAAATATATATATGAAAGGTTTAAAAACTGAAAATTTGTCTGGTTACCTATGGCAAGTAAGAATAACTTTTAGGTGACATAGCATGGAAGCTTTTGTAAAGTTTATAATAAATATTTTCTTTTCTGCAAACTGCAGATGTGGACAAATTCAGCTTGCCAACACAATGCTGGAAACAGCTGGAGACTAACTGCTAGTGGGCAGGAGGCCTCACTGGTGACATGACATCACTAGTGATGCACTGATGTCAACATATTGCAGATCTCAGTAGATTGTTCCCAGCAACATGATTACATCATTTCTGGTCATGCCAGAAATAATGTCAGCATGTTACTATGCTGGACATTGCCCCCCCCTTTCCCTCCCATTTTTTTTTTCCACTATCCAGTTGAGTGGCACAGGGAAGGGCCTGGTGGGTGCAGATTTTCCCCAAGCAGTAACTTGGCAACCCTAGAAGAAATAAAACATAAAAAAAGCCCTGCTGGATTAGACCAGCGGTCCATCTAGTTTAGCATCCTGTCTCACACAGTGTCCAACCAGTTCCTCTGGAAAGCCAACAACAGGGCATACAGACTGAGGACTTCCACTGATGTTGCCTCCTGACATTGGGATTCATAGTTTGACTGCCTCTGGAAATGGAGATTCCCTTTATTCACCATGCCTAGTAGCCATAGATGAACCTATCCTCCATTAATCTGTCTGATCCTTTTAAAAAGCTGTGTATGCCTGTTGCCATTACTACATCCTCTGGCAGCAAATTCTACATTTTAATCACTCCTTGTGTAAAGAAGTATTCCTTTTTGTCTGTCCTGAATCTAATGACCAGCAGCATCATTGGATTCGCTCGAGTTCTAGTATTTTGGAAGAGGGAGAAAAAATTCTCCGTCAACTCTCTTCACTCCATGCATAATTTTAAAAACCTCTAGTATGTCCTCCCTTTTCTAAATAGAAAAGTTGCAGACTCTTCAGCCTTTCCTCATACGGAAGGTGCCTCAAACCCTTAATCATCTTGGTTGCCTTCCTCTGTACTTTTTCCAGCTCTGTGATTTTTTGGGGAGATTTGATAACCAGAACTATACACAGTATCCCAAATTAGGCCACGTCAGGGGTATTACACAATATTTGTTGTTTTCTTCTTAATCCCTTTTCTAATAATCCCTAACAGAGTTTGCCTTTTTCACTACAGCAGCACACTGGGTTGACACTGACATTTAGCTATCTACCACAACCCAAAAATCTTTTTTCCCTCTCAGTCTCTGCAAGTTCAGACCCCATTAGTCTAAACTTGAAGCTGGGATTTTTGTCCCTATGTGCGTAACCTTACACTTACCAACACTGAACTTCATTTGCCACACTGTTGCTCACTCACCTAGTTTGTGGAGGTCCTCTCGGAGCTTTTCACAATCAGCCTTGGTTTTCACCATCCTAAATAATTCTGTGTCATCTTCAAACTTGGCCACTACACTACTCATCTCTAGTCCCAGATCAAGTTGCTAATGTAAGCATGTTGTACTAAGATGTATCTCTAGGGGCTGCCAAACCCAAGCCATCTGCTCCTTTAGTTTAGTAAAACTGAGCTTGTACCGATCTTGTACTGCTTTGATGCCAAAGAACTCTGGGCAGCAAGGTAATCTTTTCCTCCTTAAAACAACCAAAAGCCATGTTAAACCAAGAAACAGTGATTGGTTAAAAGTGACTGCAGTGAATTTAGGGTTGCCAGGTGGGGGGATTTGGGGGGTGTTCCTTGGTGGGCAGCGATGTTGCACATCACACAATGTGCTGATGTTACCTGGAAGTAACACCATCATACTGGCAACACCATTGGGGGGGGGCAAAACTCTATAGTAAATTCACCCTCAGACCATAGAGTTTTGCCCCAAAACTAGAGTATCCCTGATGTGATGATGTCACTTCCAAGTTACATCATCATGTTGGGAACATCACCACCGGCCAGCTGGTCCACAGCAGGAGAAGTCTCCAAAACTGGGGGATCCTCCACTCAGACCTGGAGACTGGCAATCCTAAGTGTTCTCAATGGCTGAAATGTAAGAGATGGACCATGGTTTAGCACAGTCGTTTCTGGTGCAAATTCAATACTCTGTTACTAGATTAAAAAAGGAGGCTGGTCCAAGATTATTGGTGACCTTCATAGCTCAGTACTGATTTGCACCCAAATTCCCCCAGTCAAAGTCCAGGAAGATTAATATCATATTGCTTTTCCAACCTCCAAGTGGAGCTTGGAAATCTCCAAGAATTACGACTGGTCTTCCAACTAGAGAGATCAGTTGCCCTAGAGAAATGACTCCTTTGGAGGGTAGAATTCATGGAACTATACCCTGCTGAGGCCCTTTCCCTCTCCAAATCTCAGCCTCCCTAGGTCCCGCTCTCAAATCTCCAGGAATTTTCCAACTCAGAGTTGACAACTCTAATATCATATGAGCATACAGAAAAGAGGTGATGATGGTTGATAGAGATATTGTAATTCCAAGGATGCCTATCAATAATTCTCTTCTACAATCAACACTATTGCAAGAAACTGATGAGTTCAAAGATTTTTTCCCTGAGAGTTCTGTGGCATATACAGACTATTATCATTTTCGCACATAGCTTACCACGTGGTCACGTTCCTGTTCTCTCCGCAGCGTCCGTTGGATTTCCCACTATCTGCACCGGAGTTAGAGGAAGTGCTGCAGCTTTTGCGTAGCAAACATAAACTGGGTTTTAGCGGTTTACATTTGCTACGCAAAAGCTGCGGTACTTCCAATAACTTTGGCACAGATAGTGGGAAATCCGATGGACGTTGCAGAGAGAACAGAAACGTGACCGCGTGGTAAGCTGTGTGCGAAAATGATCTATATTTCCCTAGCCTAGAGAACATGAACATATGAAGCTGCCTTATACTGAATCAGACCTTTGGTCCATCAAAGTCAGTATTGTCTTCTCAGACTGGCAGCGGCTCTCCAGGGTCTCAAATTGAGGTTTTTCACACTTATTTGCCTGGACCCTTTTTTGGAGATGCCAGGGATTGAACCTGGGACCTTCTGCTTCCCAAGCAGATGCTCTACCACTGAGCCACCGTCCCTCCCCAAATGATAAAGATATACAGCTATAAGTCAGAAATGTGTCATGGAAATCTCATTTTCACAAAGCAATGATGTTTCCAAATGTATAGGCTGTATTAGAAAAGTATTACTTCTATCCATCTACCATACTGGGGGGGGGGGGGGAGGGTGTACCAAGCCATACATTATTTAAGCCTTGCAAGCAAATAGCCACTGGCATATTACAAGGCTGATAAAAGGAAAATTATTTTTGTCTCTTTTCCCATTTCCAAATTTAGAATCCGCTAATAGTTCCTTATCGCTTAGTGTAGTCCATTGTATCTTTCTTAGGCAGCATTCACTACTTCTTGTGCCAGTCCTTCAAAGCATAATTCATCATTTAAACAATAAAAAAGAACAAGTAACTAGAGACATTTAATATGGGAACCAAGATTTGGCAAAAGAGAGAAAATATGAAGCAAATCTCAGTAGTCTAAAAAGCTGAGCTCTGGGCATATTTTGAAATTACTGTTGTCTGGATAAGACTAAGGAATTGCTACAATATAGACAGGATGCTGAGACACATGGCCTTCTATTAATTCCTCCCTCCATGAGTTGTGAGAGAATGGTTTCATTCATAATTAGGGTTTAACCTTTTTGTTAACTTCAGTTGGGAGGGGTTCCCCCCCCCCCCTATTTCCCCCATAACCTCAGGCTGGAATCATTGGTTTTAGTGACCTACAGATATGTATTGTGAACATCGTGGACATCTAGTTGCTCTTGTTCTGCACTATGCCTTGGATTGTGTGGGCTGATCTGTCTGAGGACTCTTCTCTCAGCCTGGTGACAAAGTGCTGGGATGGTTGGGGAGATCAATGTTTTGAGTCGTCCAAGTATTATGTGTGTTGCAATACATGGGTGGATTTCAGCATCTTATAAATCTGTGATTTCTTGAAAGCACCCAATCACTTTCCATTATTCAAAGATGTTGGTAAACTCAAGTCGTACAGTGGTTGCTTCAACTTCTCCCAATAACTTTTTAAAAAGAACTTTAAAAAGAAAATCATAACAACTGAAATGGCAACAGGTCAGATGGATGAATACAGGTCCTCTTGTGGATCAAAAGGACAGGTCCTCTTGTGGATCAAAAACTGGCTGATTAATAAGAAGCAGAGAGTGAGTATAAATGGGCAGTCTTCGCAGTGGAGGACGGTAAGCAGTAGGGTGCCGCAGGGCTCAGTACTGGGTCCCATGCTCTTTAACTTGTTCATAAATGAATTGGAGTTGGGAGTAAGCAGTGAAGTGGCCAACTTTGCAGATGACACTAAATTGTTCAGGGTGGTGAGAACCAGAGAGAATTTTGAGGCACTCCAAAAGGATCTGTTGAGGCTGGGTGAGTGGGCGTCAATGTGGCAGATGAGGTTCAATGTGGCCAAGTGCAAAGTAATGCACATTGGGGCCAAGAATCCCAGCTACAAATAAAAGTTGATGGGGTGTGAACTGGCAGAGACTGACCAAGAGAGAGATCTTGGGGTCATAGTAGATAACTCACTGAAAGTGTCAAGACGGTGTGCAATTGCAATAACCAAGGCCAACGCCATGCTGGGAATTATTAGGAAAGGAATTGATAACAAATCAGCCAGTATCATAATGCCCCTGTATAAATCGATGGTGCGGTCTCATTTGGAATACTGTGTGCAATTCTGGTCACCGCACCTCAAAAAGGATATTATAGCATTGGAAAAAGTGCAGAAAAGGGCAACTAGAATGATTAAAGGTTTGAAACAATTTCCCTATGAAGAAAGGTTAAAACTCTTGGGGCTCTTTAGCTTGGAGAAACGTTGACTGTGGGGTGACATGATAGAGGTTTACAAGATAATGCATGGGATGGAGAAAGTAGAGAAAGAAGTACTTTTCTCCCTTTTTCACAATACAAGAACTCGTGGGCATTCGATGAAATTGCTGAGCAGTCAGGTTAAAACGGATAAAAGGAAGTACTACTTCACCCAAAGGGTGATTAACATGTGGAATTCACTGCCACAGGAGATGGTGGCGGCTGCAAGCATAGACAGCTTCAAGAGGGGGTTAGATAAAAATATGGAGCAGAGGTCTATCAGTAGCTATTAGCCACAGTGTGTGTGTGTGTGTATATATCTCAGCTTGACTTTGCGAACGAAGATTTAAGAAAGGTGCAGTAGTCCACGTCTGTTGCAGGCTCGCTGGTGGCTGACAAGACCAATGCGGGACAGGCAGATCCGGCCACAGTGGCTGCAGGGAAAAGTCTGATTTGGGGTTGGTGCTGTAGCTGTGTGATTCTTTCTCGATCTCCTTTTGTCCTCAAGACCAGCTATGCGTGCGTTCTCAAAGGAAGAGACAATATAAATTTGGCCACTGTGTGACACAGAGTGTTGGACTGGATGGGCCATTGGCCTGATCCAACATGGCTTCTTTTATGTTCTTAATAGTTGGCCCTATTGCCCCCCTACATCAAGATCCACACATAAAGTAAGTAAAGTAAAGTAAAATTTTATTTATATCCCGCCCTCCCCCGCCACGCAGGCTCAGGGCGGCTAACAACAGCAAAACAACAATACATTTAAATTAATTTAATACATTTAATACATAAATCTTTTGTCTGGGGCAGAAAGAACCTTTATACCACTAGCAGGCTTCCTTGACATCGAATCAACTACTTTCTGGTTCCTTGCTACTCTGGCAAAGGAAAGTAGACTTCAAATGAGACATGGATTAGAATGAACACTGAAAAGGGCAGTGGAAACAATAACAATACATAAGCACTTTGAGATACTGACTTTATAAAATTTTGCCGTGAAGCCATCTGGACTGGGAGCTTTTCCCAATTTCATTATTGCAGCCTCTATTTCTTCCTTTCCAATTGGTTCATTTAATACCTTCTCCATATTTTCAGTTAAGGGGTTTACATTAATTTTCTGTAAATATGCATCTATTTTTTCCTTATCCACTACATGGCTTTTAAACAACTTGGCATATTATTTATAAAATTCTCTTTTAATTCCTTTCTGGTCAACAATTTCCTTGCCTCCCGAGATAATTTTATTAATAATTTTATTTTCCATTTTTCTTTTCATTTGTCAGGCCAGATATTTTCTGGGTTTATTCGCACCTTCAAAAGATTTTTGTTGAAGCCTTTTAAGATTCCATTTGACTTCTTTATTTAACAAATGTCTTAATTGACCTTGTAGTATGTAATCTCCCTTATATTTTTCTTTTTCCCAGGCCTCTTTTTAAGCTCCCTCTCCTTCTTTCCAATCTCTTTTTGTAAGTCTATCATTTGTTTCTCTTTGGCTTTTTAATCTTTATTGTTCAATGTAATTAGGATGCCCCTCATTACCGCTTTATATGCATCCCACACTGTTTGGAATTGAATGTCCTCATTTTCATTAATTTGAAAGAAAGCTTTAGTCTCCTTTTCCATAGACTCTACTACCACCTTTTTCTGCAGCAAATCTTCATTTATCCGCCATCTTAAAGTTTTTTTTAATGGGTTTTGCGGACCACATTAGTGGATTGTGGTCTGCTCCTATTTTAGGAAGAATCTCTATTTTTTTGTTGTAAGTCCCAGATTTTTTGTAATCCATTACATATCGATCCTTGAGAAAGAATTATGTCTTGCTGAAAATAAAGTATAGTCCCATACTTTAGGGTTAAATTCCCTCCATATATCCACCAAACTTTCTTGCTTAACTAATTAAAAAAATGACTTCGGTAGTTTACTTCATTATTTTTTCCCCAGATCTGTCCAAAATATTTCTAACAATTCCATTAAAGTCTCCCATTAACATAATTTGCTCATATGTCGCTTGATCTAGTTGTTGCATAATATCCTTTAAAAAAGAGTCTTTTGCTCCATTTGGGGCATACAATCCCAATATGGTTCAGCATCACTTCCACCACAATAAATCTACCATCATCATCTTTAAAAATCAGCTTTGGGTCTAATTCTTGCTTCACATAAAAAACCACACCTCTTTTTTCTGCTTAGCCAATGAACAAAATTCCATACCTAGTTGTTATTCCATAAAAAATTTGTAATCCATTTGTTTGATATGTACTTCTTGTACATAAATTATGTTACATTTTTGCTTCCCAATCCAATGAAAAGTTGCCCTTCTTTTTTTTGGTGAATTAAGTCAATTTACATTCCAAGATAATAATTTGTAATCCACCATGGTTTTCTATTTTTAATCTGTACCCCCAATTCTTTATTCTCCTGCAAAAATTTTGCCATGTCTCTTGAGTGGTTGTTATGGTAAACCTCTTCCCTTTGTATTCAAAACCTAGACCTTCCAGAAGTATCCATCTATATCTTATTTCACTTTCTCTCAGCTTATCAGTCAGCTTTTTATATAATCTTCTGTCATTTATTACTTTCCTTTGCAATTCTTTCATAATTCTTACACTACTGCCATTCACCTCCAATATGCTCTCAAATTGTTTACTTAAGATCCTGCCCACCAAATCTCTTGTCACAAATCTCCCTACCACATCCCTTGGTAGTTTATTTCTCCTTGCATAGTCTGAGTTGACCCTGTAGATGTAGTCATAAAAGTAACTGGTTTCATCAGGATCATCTCCCAAAAACCCAGCAATGATTTTTATTAAATATGTCCTTAAATCAATCTCATCGGTTTCGGGCACCCATCTCAAACGTATCTAATTTTCCATTAACTTGCAATCTTGTAGTACTGCTTTCTCCTGCATTTTTTAAATTGTGGAATCCACTGTATTGATTCTTACATCATGGTCTTTCACTTTCTCTTCAACCTCCTTCATTTTCTTTGACACTGCTTGGAAATCTTTACTGAGAACTTCTATATACTTTTAAAATTCTTTCTTACATTCAGTTAATAGAGTCTTTAATCACTTTAACCAATCTTGCCTCCATGGCATCCATTTGATCTTGTGTTTTAGACTTTATCACTTCTTCCAACATCTTAGCCCTTGTCTGTATCTGCTTTGCTCCTGGTTTTTGGGCTGATATCACTGCCTTCCCAATGTAAATATAGGCTTTAAGGTTGACATCATCAAATCACTTTTTAACAATACAGTCTTATAGAATGGCGCATGCCCTTTCAGATGAGCCCAAAATTGCCGTTCTCCGAAGCTCCAAAGCCAAGATATTATTTTTTTTTAATTTTATTTTTTCCAAATAGGCATCCGCAGCTTTTCTGCCCCTTTTTTAAAAAAAGTTTTTCTTTTTCTTCTGAAGTGTCCAAAATTAATTCAAATCAGATAGTCCAATAAATCTAATCTTCTAATGGTGATATTTGCCGGCTCTGCTAATTTTTAAAGTCCCGTTGTCTTTTTAAAAAAAATTAAAATTTTTGACCTTCTTTCAATGGACGCTGATGTTTCTCTAGAGAAGGCTAGGAGGTTTACAGTTTTCCCTTCTCTAAATGGCCGCTTCCTTCCTTTCTTGCCATGAAGTCTCGTATTCTATGGTTAAGAAGTCTCGCGATACTCCTATGACGCCACTTCCTGTGACGTCCTGTTGACCTGCAGTTCTGTTTTGTTTCGGAGGGGGTTACCCGACTGCAGGTATGCAAAACAATTTTTGTTCTTCCTTTTTTAACCTTGTTCTCTAATTCTCTTAGTCCCAAATTTACCCCCTCCTTCTTCTTCTTTACTTTAATATGATATAAATGTATCCAGATCTTTGTTTTTCTTCCAAATAAATCTTATTTTAGTCCCAGAGTGATAGATAAAGATCTTTACCTTTAAAGATTGTGATCCTTTCAAAGCACCGTCCTCGTCCAAAGTAGATATTAATTAGTCCCAAAGAAGCTTTGGCTCATGATGAATTTAAGTTGATTTAACGACCCCAGATGTCCTCTGTAGTCATTGTAATTCAATTCCTCCCTGGGGACTCTTCAAAGACAAAAAGGAACCCCACTGGGATTTCTCGTCAGTCAAAGCAAATCCCCTCAGAATTATAAAAGCATGTCTTGGCCATCTCCTTGCCTAGAAGATGTAGGCAGCAGGCGTAAGGATCACCTTCTCTGCCCAGAACAGAGGTTCTGGTCTGCTCCTCTATGAGAAGCACGTCAATCCTCCATGACACCAAGCCGGAAGTCTCATCCAAAGTCCCTGTCATTTTGAACAATAGGAGACACTCAGTGCTAGTGATGTATTTCAGACATCTGTATAGCTAGACTTCCTAAGTGTGAAAGAGATCCCAGACTATTTGAGCTGATGGCTTGCTCTTCAGATACAATGCTAGGTGTAGATGAATATAAGACAGCACACCTTCTCAGTTGATCCACATCTCTGTACAATCCTTCCATGTTCTAAGGTGACAGAATACAACACAAGGCCTGTAACTGTTCTCACAAAGGACCCAAGCCAAAGTTTTTAATGTAGACTGCATCTCCAATAATAAAAAGTGTTCTGCTTGTCCGTCATGTTACCATTTCTGTTGCTGTTTTTTTATTTTTTTAACAAAACTTCCTTTATTGAAGTTAAAGTTACAGTAATAATTACCCATTTACATTAATATGACTTTTACAGATAAATTTATACAAAAAATCACAAAATAAAAATATGAACATATACATATACACAGAATGCCATGAAGGTCATCTAAACTGAAACAGCAACAGGTTTTTTTTTGTAGAAAAAGCCCAGCAGGAACTCATTTGCATGTAAGGCTACACACCCCTCACACCAAGAAAGCTGGAACTACAATCCTGTGCATTCCTGGTCAGAAAAAGCCCTAGAAACAAGGATTTTTATAAATTTCCCCCCTCCCTCCTGAGTTGAAGCGTTTGAATTTTTTATCATCAGAGCATAATGTTTGATGGCCCTTTGGGACAGACACTGTGCCATGCCATTGCCCTCAAGCCAAGCAGTAATGCAAATGTGACAACTAGCATGGATAGACATTATACCCTTTGAACCCTGGCCAAGCCAGCTGGAACGCTAGCCAAGCCAGCCAGAACTGCATTCCTGTGTGTTCCTGCTCAAAAAAGCCCTGAACAGCAATGAACTATAATACATTCAAAATAATTTCTGGTATTATAATGATATTTGCATTAAACTAATTATGCATTTGGGGCTAGAAAACTAACAAATCCTATATGCCTAACTCATCTAATATTGCCTATCTACAAGGGTCTTAAAAAGTATCTTTCATAATCATTTTTGTAATTGGGACTATCCATCATGTATGGAGTTTTGATCTGCCCAGTATTCTAACAAAGCATTCCTTTTCCCAGCACATTGGTACATTTAGGAAGCTGCATTGTTCTATTGATTTGATTTGTAACATTTTCCATAAATACTGTTCCCACAGTTTACTGTACCACAGATACAAAGTACGAGCTTCATCTGGCCATTATTGATATCCATGCTGCAACTATTAGTGTTCCCGTTAAATCCTTGTTGTTAGATCTTTGCTGTTGTTTATGATGCATATGTCCTGTCAGGTAAGGGTGCAGCAAATTGAACCTGGACTTCAATTTTCTGCCCACTAATATTTCATCTGGAGATAAACCTGTGGTAGAATGCAGCAAAAATTTTTAATTGAACAAATAAAATGCTGAATGCCATCTTGTTCCATAAACTGTTTGAATTGTTGACTAGTAAGGGAACTTGCATTATCCATCACAAGCATTTCAGGCATACTGAACCACAATCTTAACTTTTCAGTGGTAGCTTTGCTAGTTGATGTAGGCATAGGATTAATCCCCAGTCATTTCGAATGAGCATCTACCAATACAAGGAATATTTTACCCAGAAAGGGACCTGCATAGTCTACATGTAATCACCTCCAAGGTTTATCCCAAGGAAGAAGGAGAGCCAAAGCAGGCTTTTTATGGCCTTCTTGGCACATATCACAAGCCTATACCATGTGATCAATTTTCTGGCCCATTCCTGGCCACCACACGTAGCTTCTAGCTAAGCTTTTCATCTTAGTGATTCCAGGGTGGGCCTGGTATAGGTCTTGTAATACAGTTTCTGTCTTTGTTTTGGAATTGCCACATGGGCACCTCACAATACTCATCCATCATAGATGCTCAGTTCTCAATGACATTGATAGAGCTCCATGGCTGCTTCCTGCTTTGTGCAGGAGAGATACAAAGACAACTCTCTTTCTCTCTCCCCCCCTCCCCTCCGACACACATAGATAATGTTTCCTTCTCCAGGGCTGCTCCTCCTATTTTGGGGAAGAAGGAAGGGAGAAGAAACAGAAAGAGAGAAAAAGTTTTCCCATGATACCATCTTCAAGACCAATAACATTTTATTCCAGCTTTCAGGTTTTGTGTGCAAGCACACTTCTTCTTTGGAGGGTTGGTGGGTGGATAGGTGGATGGATTCTTCTGACAAGCACAATACACATTGAAGAAATTATTTTGGCTTATTTTTAAAAGTTGTTGTTTTAAAGAAAGATTGGATTTCTCTGTTCCTATCCAGATTTATTTTATTTCAAAAAACCCTCATTAAGAATTAGAACACTTGGATTAGTCCTTATATCTTGGAGAGTGGAGTGATTTCAGATGCCAAATGATAATAGCACACATTGGTAATGAGACAGGAAAACCAGTTCTCAGTCCAGTCCAGGTGGATGCATTGTCTTGAGCTTCATTATTAATTGCAATTCAGCAATCTCTCTTTCTAATCTCCCTTTGAAATACCTTTGTAAGAGCAACTCAATGTTGTGGTTTCTAATGTCAGACTTATGCCCATTTATTCTTTGTATCTTCCTGAATGGAACTGAGACCTAGGTTTCTTGTCTTGCCCCCTTGGTTTGTCCGGATAGTGGTGCTGATAAGCCCTAATGAGTTTTTGGGCTCGCATGTCCAAGGCTTTCACCCATTCTGCCTCACTGATTGGAAAATGAGTTCACTTGACAAGGCAATACAACTCGCTGCTCTTCCATTTAGAATCCAGTATGTCCTGAACCTCATGGTGAATCTGCCCCCGAATCAGGATTGGGGAAGAAGCCAACATTAGTGGTCGCCAGAGCGAGGGTCCAGGGTTGCATTTCAGGAGACTGCAGTGGAAACAAGGATGTATATGTTTCAGAGTTCAACTGTCACTTTATTGATCACTCAAAGGATCCAGGTACTTGAAACCTAATTTCTTGAAAGGCTGGGAATTGGGAAGGTTCTTAGTTGAAGTATACACTCGCCCCCCCCTCCCCCCACTTTAAAGTTCCAGAACTTCTCATGTGTTTTATCATACCGCCGTTTGTAGGAGTTCTTGGTCTTTTTCAACTGGGTTTGAATGGCCCCCCCACCCTCAAGCAAGATTAGCCCACCATTCTGCAAATTCAGGGGAGGAGGAGGGGAAAGACCCTCCTGGCAATTCCGGAAACAGCTTTGCTTCATAACCATTCGCAATAAGGAAGGGGCTGGCATTAGTAGAGCTGTGTATGCTGTTATTGTAAGCATATTCAGCAAACAAAAGGAGGGACAACAAGTTGTCCTGCTGATAGGATACAAAACAGCGGAGGAATTGTTCTAGCACCCCACTGATGCATTCCATCTGTCTGGGGATGGTAGGTTGAACTAAGCACCTGTTAGATGTCTGTCAGTGAGCAGAGTTCTCTCCAGAATTTAGCAATGAACTGTGCCCTTCCATTGGAAGCCACTTTGGAAGGGAATGAATGGAGCCTAACCATGTCGTGCAGGAACTGTTGTACTAATTTTTTAGCTGTGGGTAGCTGCTTGCAGGGGATAAAGTGGGCCTGTTTAGAGAATTTGTCCACTACTACCGATATCACCAATTTCCCCTAGGTGGGGGGGTAGGTCTGTAATAAAGTCCATGGAAATACATTCCCAAGGCCAGGTGGCAATTTCAAGGGGCTGCAGATCACCAGACACCTTTCCTCCCGCTTCTTCACCATGATTCAGGTGAGACATCCCATCACGTATTGAGAGACATCCTTACACAACCCAAGCCACTAAAACTGTCTCTGAATGAGGTGGGGTTTTACAACTCCAAAGTGCCCCCGAAATTTAGCATCGTGTGAGCATTCCAGCACCATTCTGCAAATGGGGGTTGGCACATACAATTCAGAGTCTTTATACCATAGCCTGTCTTACCCCTGTTTTGCTCCCCCCACCACTACTTCATCCAGCGCCAGCTCCTCCCTTAGGACAGATTGGAAATTGTTGGTGCAGGAGGGCTCTTGCACTGCCTCTCGTGCTTGCTTGCATGTAGTGACCATTGCCCCCAATTGGGCAGGGGTGTATAGGGAGTCCACAACAACCTCCCTTTTGCTTTCATGTTGGGGGTGGGACAGTGCATCTGCCAGGAAGTTTCCCTGGGATGTATCCAAGAGTGAAGCAGTACTTGGAAAAGAATCCCGCCCATCTGATCTGCTTAGTGCTTAGCTTCCAAGTAGCCACAAGTGATTCTAGGTTTTTATGATCTGTCCAAAGTTCAAAAGGTACCCTGCCCCCTTCTAGGAAGTGGTGCCAAGTCTCTAAAGCCAATTTAATGCTGGAAGCCTCTTTGTCCCATACCAACCAGTTGCACTCAGTAGAAGTGAACATTTTTTTTACATTTTTTTCCTTTATTAAGTGTTCCAAAGGATATTACAAATAAAAAAAAAACTTACAGAAGGTAGATAGGTAAGTATATAGCTTCAAGTTTTGATTTTAAAAACAAAAGTAATGTAAGACTTTCAGTTGACCATCATTAGAAGTATAGCATTTGATTGTACATTGAATTCTTAGGAATTATGTCTAAAGTTACCAAATATTCTACAATAGGAAACCAAATTGATACAAAGTGTTTTTTGTATTTATCAACAGAAGAAGAAACCATTGAATTGGAAATTTTATCCATTATAAAGTGTTCCCACAGACGTTGTTGCCAGTCAATAATTGTTGGCTTATGATGGGATATCCATTTGGCTGCAATGGTAGTGTGTGCTACTGATAGCAAGATGTGTATCCTTATATTTTCAATCAAGATCATCTGAGGGAGACCATTTGCTTAATAATAAAACTGGGGTCAAATGGAAGTTTGATATTGGTAATCTGGTGTATTCTGTAATAATCTTTTCCCAATATTTTTTTATGTATATACAGGTCCACCAGGAGTGGAAGAATTCACCTTTAATACCACACTTCTTTGTGCATTGGGAGTCAACACTTGGATTTATGTGATTCATAACATTTGGAGGTAAGTACCACCTTGTAACAAGTTTTATTGTTTGAAACTTAATGTTAAACACTTTGGAAGTATAACAAGGTGATTTCCATATACTTAACCAATCTTGTTCGCTTAGCGTGTCGCCAATATCGGCGTGCCAAAGTTTTTGGTATTTTAAAATAGGGCACTGTCCTGTATTCAGGAGAATTTTTCATATTTTAGACAATAAGCCTTTAGAATTTGTGTCTAATTTTAGTAGAAGTTGTTCAAAATCAGTCGGTCTTTCTATGGATTTTTTAATAGATGGGGAATTAAATAACGATTGAATTTGGGCATATCATAGCCACATAATTTTAAAGCCTAATTTTCCTTCCAGTTTTGCTTTGGAAATAAGTTTGCCTTTTTCCAAGAAGTCGTTCAATCTTGTTAACCCTGCTCTCTGCCAGGAGAAATAAGTTTTATCATTCTGACCTGGGTCAAACCAATTTTGGTTAGTATAGGAAGACAGAAGTGATATTTCTGGAGCTATACGCTCCTTGTATTTTTTCCAGATATTAATAGCATTTTTAAGGAATATATTTTCTTGCCATCGCTTTGTTGGGACTAGCGATAAAGCCTAATAATAGTGAATAAGATTTGGAATCTCTATGCCCCCTTGGTCAAATGGTCTATGCAATGTTTTCTTGTTTATTCTTGCTTTTTTGTTTGCCCAAAAATAATTTAATATTTCTTTTTGCCATTTTTGCAGAACTTTTGCTGGGATCATCACTGGAATTGTTCTAAAAAGGTATGTAAACTTTGGTAGAAGAAAACTTTGGATCAGATCTATCCTATTTGATAAATTTAATACCAGTGAATTCCAATTATTAATTATTTTTTAAAAAATTTTCTAAACAATACTTCAAAGTTCTCGCTATATATATTGTGAAACTCTATTGGAATATTTATGCCTAAATAGTGCCACCTTTTAGCTGTCCAATTATAGGTAAAATATTCTTTTATGTTCCTGCACTAGGCAAATTGGATATATTTCAGATTTGTTTTTATTGAAGTGGAGGCCTGAGACCTGGGTAAACTGGTCTAGAACCTTCTGAACTTCAAATAGTGATTTGACAGGATTAGTTAAACATAAGACAATGTCATCTGCATATAAAGAAATGTTAAGCGTTTTCTTTCCAATTTTTACTCCTTGAATCCCTGGGTTCATTCTAATGGCTTCCACAAATGCTTCTACAGCCAATGCAAACAGCAACAGCAAAAACAGGCAGCCTTGCCTAGTCCCTCTTTGTAGAAAAATCTTTTGTGTTAAATGTCCATTAATAAAAATTTTTGCATTTGGGTTATAGTATATAGCTTGGATTGCTTTTAGGAACTTGTTGCCAAATCCCATCTCAGAAGTGCTTTTAAATAAGGTATTTCCAAGCTGTTTTTCTGCATCCAACGACAGCAATGTAGCTTCTAATTTGGATTTGTTGCAATAATTAATTTTGTGTAATATATGCCTTGTGTTATCTGTAATATTTCTTTGAAAGATAAATCCTGTTTGGTCTGACTTTATGTAGTTAGGAAGAATTGGTTTTAAACAATTAGCTAAAATTTTTGTAAAGATTTTTGTGTCCACATTCAATAAAGATATGGGACCTGGCTGCTGTAAATCCTATTTGGCTTTGGAATCATTGTTTTAATTGCTTCAGCCCATGAAGGATATGGATAGGGATATGAACAGGGACAGGGATATGAACCTGGCTGCTGTAAATCCTTATTTGGCTTTGGAATCATTGTTATAATTGCTTCAGCCCATGAGTTAGGCATAGAACCTGTATGTAGGACTTCGTTGCAAAAAACAGTTAAAGGTTCTACAAGTTCAGTTTTAAAACATTTATAGTATTCAACTGGAAAGTCGTCGTTACTTGATGCTGTATTAGGTCTAAGTTGAGATATAGCATCTATCACTTTCTTTTGGATCAATGTCCCTATCTAGCGTTAGCTTATGGTGTACATTTATTTGGAAGGGGGATATTTTTGTAAAAATTCTGTAATCTGAACAAAATTTGGAGATTGGATTTGGTAAATCTGTGAATAATAATTAGCCATTATTTGTGCAATTTTATTTTACTCAACCTGTCTTCATCAAGCTGCATCTTTCAAATAATAAATAACTGATCATCTCTTCTTTTGTTTTACTCTCCAAGTGAGAAATTTGAGAGCTTTAGGTGTTTTTTGCCAGAACCTTTGTTTTAGATAGATTTTTTTTTATCTTAGTGGTTTCCATTGCCTCTAATATCTTGAGTTCAGCTTGTAATTTTTAAAAAACTTTTTTACTTCCAGTATTTTATGTGTTTGTTCCAATTGTTTTATTTTTTCTTGCAATTCACTAATTTTTCCCTTTCTCTCTTTCCTTAGGTGTGTGACTTTGAAATTGCTAAGCCTCGTACTACTGCTTTAGAAGCCTCCCAAACCATCTATGCAGAGACTCCACAGTTTTTATTTTCCTATTAACTACTTTAAGGAAAATAGAAGTGAACTTTTTTGATAGGTAAGTGCATGGGTGCAACTTGCCATCTTCCTATAATAGCATCCCCACTCTGCCCACATCACTTGTGTCACACTGTACAACAAACTTTTTGCTCTCATTGGGGTGAATTAAAATGGGTTCGGATGTAAACAGGCGTTTCAATTTCTCGAATGCTCCCAGGCATTTGGGCGACCAATCTAGGCACACCCTGGGTTTCTTGGCCTCTGGCCCCTTCCCTTGGTTTTCAGGAGGTCTGTGTGGGGGAGTGCCACGTCTACAAAGTTGTTGATGAAGTTTCTATAAAAATTGGTGAACTTGAGGAAACTCTGGAGTTGTTTTCAGGTTTTGGTGGGGGAGGCAGTCCACCACTGCTTGAATTTTGGTGGGGTCCATTCCCAAGCGCTTCACCGACACCTGATATTCCAGGAAATCTAGTTCTGTTTTGTGGAACTCGCATTTTGGAACTTAGCAAATAGCTTGTGGTCATAGAGAGTCTTTAGTACTTCCCGTACTAGTTTCACATGGGAGGGGAGGTCCTCCAAATAAATTAACACATCATCCAGATAGGAGGAAAGGAAATGTCCCCCGTGCAAGCACCAGTCGTTTCTGACTCTGGGGTGACGTTGCTTTCACAACGTTTTCACGTTAAAAATACCTTTTTACAGGGTGGTTTGCAATTGCCTTCCCCAGTCATCTACATTTCCCCCCCCCCCGAAAGCTGGGTACTCATTTTACCAAACTCAGAAGGATGGAAGGCTGAGTCAACCTCAAGCCGGCTACCTGAAAACCCAGCTACTGCCGGGGATCGAACTCAGGTCGTGAACAGAGCTTAAGGCTGCAGTACTGCAGCTTTAACACTGCGCCACAGGGCAGGAGACCACCCCCTTAAACAGGTACTTCTGTAGGACCTCATTGATTAAGTTCATGAAAACTCCTGGGGCACCCCGTAGGCCGGATGGCATTACTAAGTACTCAAACTATCCAAGAGGGGTGTTGAACGCTGTTTTCCATTTGTCCCCCTCCTTGATGCAGATTCTAAAATAGGCATCCCTCAAGTCTAGT
Source organism: Heteronotia binoei (assembly GCF_032191835.1). Taxonomy (NCBI): domain Eukaryota; kingdom Metazoa; phylum Chordata; class Lepidosauria; order Squamata; family Gekkonidae; genus Heteronotia; species Heteronotia binoei. Next base: position 105,285,294 of record NC_083224.1, read on the forward strand.
TTAGTGAAGATTTTTACCCCAGGACACTTCACTAAGGAGGTCTTTGATAAGTGGAATGAGGTAAGCGTTATTCATCGAGATTGCTTTGATCCTTTGGTCATCTGTACACAGTCTAAGGCTTCTATCTTTTTTCTTGCGGAACAGTACTGGAGCTGTGTAGGGCGATTGGGCCAGCTGTATGAAGCCGCTTTTTAAGTTGCTGTCAATAAACTTTTTAAGCTCTTCCTGTTCTTGGCAACTCATCGAGTATAGCTTTAGGAAAAGTTTCCCTCTCAATTAGTTCAATAGCACAGTCTGTAGTTCAGTGAGGGGAAGTTCATCTGCCTTGGTGGCTTCAAAACCCCTTTTTAAGTATCTATACACCGCGGGGATGAATGCTACCTTCTACTTGGTTAAACACAGTCTTTCCATTTGGGGAGAAGGTTCAGGGCCCCACTTCCCTTTCCACACATGATTGTCACACTTCTCATATTTGAAGTAAATGGCGTGGCTGCTCATCAGATTATAGGGTCGTGATCTGCCAGCCATTGGATCCCGAGAACTGCTTGGAAACAGTCTGAGGGAGTGATCACAAATGGCCTTTCTTCTCAATGCACTCCCAGGCCTAATGCACAGGGGATGGTCTCTTGAGTGCACGGGTCTCCCTTCATGTGTTCCTTATCCATTTGCTGAAAAAGCAGGGGGGTGGGTAGGTCCCCTGGGGAAGTACCTCTTGGGAGCACCCAGAGTCCAGGAAGGCCCTCACCTGGATAAACCTCCTAGCCAGTGAATTTACTAAGGTGACAGGTAAAAAATACAAGTTCCAGAAACTCTCACCCTTAGTGGTACAGTGAGGCCCGGGACCTGCTGAGTTGCGCCCTTCACAGCATGTCGTTGGAGTTTCCCGCTAGCGGATCCTTGGCACTTTCCTCCCTCGAGGTGTCCCCTTGGTTAGCCAGGAATTGAAACAGGGTGGCGCTTCCTTTCTCAGTTTTTGGTGTGGAGGTCTTTTCTTTGTCTCCCCCTGCTTCAAGGCGGAGGGAGTCCCACTCCAAGGGGTGCTTGGGCATTCACTCACGACATGTTTCTCTCCTCTGCACTTGAAGCAAAGTTGGTTCTTGAGTCACTGCTCCTTCTGCCCTGGAGGGGTCATAGGCTTCTTGGGGGTCCCTCTTCCCTTACCTCTTGACCCTTTGGGGGTCCCGGTGTCCTGCTGCCACCATGTAAAATTCACCATGCGTTGCTGGTTCTTGATTTCACAAGCCAGCTGAATCCACCCCACCAGGGTTGGGGGGGTATCGGTCGATTCTGCTTAGGCGAACAGGGTGGAATTGAGTCCCCTTTTATATTGCTCGATCTTTATTTGCTTGACCCAGCCATGCACCTTGCTGACTTTCATGCAGAACTTGGTGGTATACTCCCGCACCGATTTAGAACCCTGCTTGAGCTCCTGGAGTTTGGTGATAGCCTCTGTCTCCTGGAATGGGTCTTTGAATTGCTCCTGGAGGCCCCTGGCCTACCTGAGTTCAGGGCCCCAAGTCATGTACCAGGATGCTGCTGCACCGTCTAGACACGATCTGATCTAAATCACCTTAGCACCCTCTGTTGGGAAGTTGTCATTCCATTCTCAAGGTGGCCCCTTATCTGCACCAGGAAGTATCCTAGTTTGGTGGGGTCACCGTCAAACTGGGCCTCCCGCACTTTGGGTCCACCGGGTGTAGGTCTAAGTTCCAATTCCGGTACTGGTACTGCTGGCTGAGCCGGTACCATGCTGGCCCCTGCACCTGTGCCTGCCCCAACACCGGCTCCTGTGCCCACTCCTCCATCCGGTGGTGTGGCAGGAGGTGCTTGTTGCACAGGTGGTGCCCCAGCTACTTCCCACAGCTGAGAGTTCTCATCTCCTGTAAGAAAAAGTTCCCCATGTTCAGCATCTCTTCTTGGAACTGCTGAGTTTGTGCTCTCAGCTCTTCACACAGCCTGAAAGTCGCAGCTTCTCCCACTTGACTTGCCCCAGCCCCCATTGCGCTTTTGTCTTCTTCATCCGACCCCCAGACTTGGTACTCACCATGCAGACTCGATGAGTGGGACTATCTGGTGATGGAGGCGGCGGCCCGATCTTCCCAGTTTCCAAACCCTCTTGAGCTCTTGCCATCCCTCCGAGTTGTGACAAAGCAGGGCACCAGCTTCGGGACCTCTTTCAGGGAGCCCTCTGGCTCATCTAGTTCTGTTTGGATGTCCTTGCTTTTGGCCTTCTCATCCAACATGGTTATTGGTGGTGGGAGACAGCAAGGCAATGGGCAGTTTTCGCAATACGCCAAGTCCCCGACAGTTCAGTAATCAACACCAGGCCATTCAGAGAATAGACTTTATTGAAAACTGACAGATGTGGAGCAAGATGGTTCTTACAAAAACTGGCTTTGGTGGACAAATGGCCTCTACTTATACCCATTGCTTAAACCATTATACATTCAAACCCAAGGAACGAAGCAAGCTGTCCCTCCCCCCAGTAATCTGTTCTCAGGTGCACACATAATCAGACAGAGATGGCCTTGGATGTCCCTGAGATCAGGCTGAAAGAATGCTTCATACATTACACAGAGATAGGAGCTGGCCGAGCGAAAAGCGAAAGTAAAAGTCTGAATGAAATGGCAAGAAGCACTCTTGACATATGTCTCTCTTGTCATGGGGTGTGAGAAGCACAGCCATACTTTCCCTTGCAATCTTCATGAGGGTAATGGGACTACAGTACTGAATCCTCCCTTTTGTACCTTCCTCACCCGCACTCTCACTGGGATTTATTTGCACTATTCATATCACCACCTCACTCATCCTGGGAATGACACTACTCAAGGTGAAGAATAATATATCTTAAAACAGCACTTTGAAAAAAATTACTTTGCTGTGGTATTGAACTTTTTCCTATTTTGTGGTTTGAAACAGAGACTTTGTAACTCTGTGTTGTAGCAGCTATGCAGCTTGAAATATGTAGCACTCAATTTTATTATTTCGTATTTGTACTATAAGCTTCCCAGATGATGTGTGAACATTTTTGGTAAAGAACTTGAAAGAGTACTTAAGAAGAAGTATGAAGGGCATTGGAATCCAGAAAAGCCATATAACAGATCAGGGTTTAGATGTATACATGTAGGAGAGAAAGGGGACCCAGTTATTGAACAAGCATCCAAAGAGAGTGGTTTGGACATTGATTATGTTTGTGGCAATCTGCTTCAGGATTTTAGTGTCTGGATTGACCCATATGAGGTTTCATACCAAACTGGTGAAAAGGGACCAGTGAAAGGGCTTTATGTGGATGATTTGAGTAAAACTGGATGTGGATAAGGAAATTAAGAATAGCTTTAACCCAGAGGCCCAGGTATTCATGCCAATTAGTGAATCACAGGCCTGTAGCCACAAGGAGGCCTCATGGGGCACAGTCCCCTGACTTATTTGCGAGGCCCTCTGACTTTCCAGCCTTACCAGCTTATTGGCAGGCCCTTTAAATCACACCAGAGGTTGGAGGCTGCCTCAGCCACCCCTTCTGGTGCCCGATATGAGGGGAGGGATGGGGAGGGAGGAGGAGGCAATAAGAAGGGAAGGGAATTGTGCCGGAGGCTGCCTTAGCTGTCCATCTGGTGCACGATTTGAGTGGCAGGGGAGGGAGGAAGGGAGGAGGAGGCAATGGCATTGGCGACAAGTTATGCCGGAGGCCAGACGCTGCCTCAGTCACCCCTCCGGTGCGCTATTTGAATAGCAGGGAGAGGGAGGGACGAGGCAGCCGGCAGGGAAGGAATGGAAGGGTGGGATGGAAGGAATGTGGGACGGAAGGCTAAGGGGGTGAGTCCACTCAGTGCCCCCTGAAAATATTTGAGGTTCCCTCACTTCCCAAATCCTGGCTATGGGCCTGGTGAACCAGAATTGTCTGCCATAAGTTCTCCTTCACCTCCTTTTGGTCATTCTGCTACTGTGAGGCCAGCCTTCATGCCCCATTCCACCCAGCCTTTAACATTCACTACTGCCACATTTGCTGCCATCAAGTTTGACTGAACTGAAAAGGACAGCAGCTGCACCCACGAGGTTGCCTGTACTTCTCCCATTAACCTTGGCTTGAATGTCAATGATTTGCTGAAACAGAATACTTAAGAAGGGTTTGTTTGTTTGTTTAATTTAGCTCTCTGACCCATTCTCTCTCTGGCTGGGCTTGCTTTCAGTTGGCCTTTCAATCAGCTTGCTCAGCCACTCACATACAGGAGCCTTGCAGGACCCAAACTAAAGGACGTACAAAGCAAAAATTCATCCCAGAGGCTGTTTGTGTACATTGCAACAGTGAGAAGCTATAGAAACTATACTACAACAGTTAGTATAATCTCATCTTTCTCGCTACATTGTTATAGACTTGTGTTAGCATCAGTCACTTGCAAAAAGGAAGAGGCTTGTTCTCTGTTTCCCTAACTACAGCCCATTTAATCAGCCTGCTTGCTCACAAAGTCAAATATGGGGTCAAAGAATTAATCCATACTGAAATTCCTCTCTGATGTGCTGATGACAAAACTATGCAAACATGTTTATTTGCAATGTAAAATAACCCATCAGCTGTCTTCTGTTCATCTACTAATAATTCATTTGGGAACGCAACAGGGGAGAAGTATGCCATGCATGAATAGTTTGTATGTGCAAATAATACATGTAAACAAAGAGAATATATAAAATAAATGTTTATAAGTGATTTCATAAGTATATTGATACCTTTTTTAATATGTATGATTTTAAAGCAAAAATTTGTTTCCAAGGTTTGTCCTACACTTCTATCGTATGTATGAAAGAAATTAAATCTATTTGAGATAAGTACACCTAAATATTTGATTCTTTTCTCATACAAAAACCCTGATTGTTGTTGAAGAGACTGAATTTGTTCTATCGTCATATTCTTTGTCAAACATTTTGTTTTGTGGTAGTTAATCTTCAATCCTGCCCAGTGACCAAATTGAGTGATCTTGTTTATAAGACAGTCTATTGAGTCTATCAGTTCCTCTAATATAAAAACTAGGTCATCTGCGAAAGCTCTCAATTTGTATTGTTGGCCTTTTACCACCGCTCCCTTGATGCTTGTATCTTCTCTTATCTGATTATTCAATATCTCTAAACATAGAATAAAAAGGAGTGGTGACAGTGGGCAGCCTTGTCTTGTCCCCTTTTGAATTTTAATTGCTTCTGTTAATTCACCATTCACCATTGCCCTTGCTCTTTGAGAAGAATATATTGATTCTATTGCTCTCAAGAAATTTTCACCACATTCCATACCTTTCAGTTGTTGTAACATAAATTGCCAACAAACATTATCAAAGGCCTTTTCAGCATCCAAACAAATTAGTGCCAGTTGTTTCTCTGGATGAGTCTCATAATATTCCAATATATTGAAAACTGTTCTAACATTATCTTTCAAATATCTTCTGGGAAGGAATCCAGCCTGATCTTGATGTATTGTGGACTGTAGAACTTTCTTCAAACATTGTGCCAATATTGCAGCAAAGATTTTATAGTCCACATTTAGAAGAGAGATTGGACGATAGTTTTTTATAACTTTCAAATCTGCACCTTCTTTTGGAATTAAGGATATTGTAGCTTCTTGCCATGAAGCTGGTATTTGGCCTTTGTCTTGAATCCTTTCAAGGAGACATTTAAATGGTAACAGTAAGGGCTCCTCATAAGCTTTGTAGAATTCCACAGGCAGTGCATCTGGACCCGGGGCTTTACCATTCTTTTGAGATACCATCATGTCTCCAAGTTCCCTTATTGTTATTGGTTCATTCAATTTTTTTTGTTGTTCTTCTGAAAATTTATTAAGATTATTTAGGTTAATATAATCCTCTAAATCTGTCTTGTGAACTTGTTTATCTTCATACAGTTTTTTATAAAATTGTTCCACAATTTGGCATATCTGCTGTTTTTGAACTTTCTCTTTTTATTCTCGTCTTTCAAAACCAGTATTATTCTTTTGGCATTCTCTTTTCTCATTCTATAAGCCAACCACCTTCCGGGTTTATTAACATGCTCAAAAAAGTTTTGTCTGGCATATCTCAATTTTATCTCCATGTCCTCTATGAGTAATAAGTTCAGTTGATGTTGTGTTTCTTTAACCTTTTTTGGAACTCCTGTCTTGTCGGTTGCGTATTTAAGTTCTTTTCGGTTTCTCCAGCTTGTAACATTAGTTTTTGAAAAAATTCAGTTCTTTCTTTCTTTTTCTTTGCACTATATTTAATTGCAAGGCCCCTGAAGTATGCTTTAGCAGTGTCCCAAACTACTTGCATCTTTACATCTTGTGTTATGTTCTGTTTGAAAAAGGATTCCATTTCAACCTTAGATTCTTTAAGAAAGTCTTTATCTTTCAGGGTAGAGGTATTTAACCTCCATGATCTTCTCATTCATGTACCTTTGAGCTTTACCGTTACAGGACTATGGTCTGATATGACTCTTGTTTGAATTTCTGTCTCAACTAGATCTTTAACCAAATTTGTAGAGAGTCAACGCATATCAATTCTTGACCACGTTTGATGACTGGGAGAATAGTAAGTAAAGTCTTTCGAATTTGGATATCTTGTTCTCCATATATCAATCAGATCCAATTCTTCTGCTAGCTTCCTAAAGCTTATTGGCAATTGAAGACTTTTACTTTTGTTATGTTTATGTATTTTTTTGTCCAGTTGTCTGTCAGAAACTGCATTAAAGTCTCCTATTATACAGTATTCCACATTTGATAATTTAAGGTGTAGATCTTGAAAAAATTTCTCTTGATGATCATTTGGGGTATAAATATTTACCAGTAGGATTTTTTTTATTGAACACTGTAATTTCCACTAATAAGGTTCTTCCATCTTCAGAGGTGTACAGTAATTGTGGGTTAAATTTATCCTTAATATATATTGCCAATCCTCTTTTCTTTTTATTCATGTCTATTGCTGTAAATAAACTCCCAAGTTTCTTATTTTTCAAAAGGTGTTGGTATTTAGTTAAAATATGGGTTTCTTGTAAACAAATTATATCCATTTCCAATTTTGTCAGATATCTGAATGTCTTCCTCCTTTTAGCAGGAGAATTGAGTCCATTCACATTAACAGAAATTATTGATGCCCTTATGGATTTTTCTTATCACTATCGTCTTTATCTGTCGAGTATTTCAGTGGTTCATTTGGATTCTCTTCACCAGAGCTTTCTTCTTCCTCTTTATCATCCTTCTTTTCCTTCCTTTCTTTTCCCTTCACTCTATCCAGAAAATTCTGGGCTTTGAAAATGGAGTTTATCCTGTACCTGTTCTCTTGATATGTAAAAAGAAGGCCTTCCAGCATTAGCCATATATAGTATTTCTCTTTCTCTCAGGAAGCTTGTTGAGGCTTGACATTCTCTCCTCTTTTGTCTCACTGGCCATGGTACCTCTCTCAAAAATTTCACCATATTTCCAGCTGTCATCATTGGTTTGTCTCTTGCTTGCTTCAAAATATCATCTCTGGTCCTCTTTCTTGGAAGCCTCAAGTGAACTTCACTGGGCAGTTTATTCCATCTCATAAAGCTTGATGACACTTGCCTGACTTGATCAAACCCTTCTTCCATCCTTTGAGGAGTCACCCATAGAATTTCAGCCAAGGCTTCACTTAATATTTTCTGTAAATCTTCTGTTTTCTCTTCTGGTATGTTTTGGAACCTCAGCATATAGGCAGCACTATTTCCAATTGCAAGAGTCTGGAATCATGTATGTTCTGTTCTTTTCTTAAAGGCATCTAATGCCTTTAAGGCTTTATTGGTCTCTGCTGTCTGTTTGCTGTTCTCTTAAAGCTCTTGTTTAATCTCTGCCATCCGCTCTCCGACTTTATCTACTTTACTAGTCAGCTGTGCTATGGCAGACCAAGCCAGGCAGAGAACTTTTATGAGAAGATGCATCAAGATGGTGACGAGGCAGGAGCTCTGGTGCTAGGGCTCCTGTAATGAAAGTTGCTGATGCCTAGCACACCCTGCATTTGTAATATCTAAGGGACTGATTGGATAATATACTGCTGGGGGAAGGTGCGATACGGACGTTGGCGGGCTCCCAATTCCCCAAAAAGACAAAAGAGGCACCGCTTACAGCTCTGGTGGGCTGGGCCTGGCGCTGATGCGAAGGACTGCTGTGACCATGGCCTAGAGTGCAAGTGGAGCCGAGTGGTGAGTGGAGTGCCGGGCCGCAGGTGCCGGAGAGCGAGGTCAGCTGTGGGGCGTGGGACATCAACGGCACCCAGACCACTGGTTGGGGCACCAAGGAAGTGGTGGAGAGTTCCCGGGCTACCAGGGAAGCGGCACTTCTATCCACTGCACAGTAAATCAGCAAGTTTGTCGGCGGCAATTGTCAACTGCTGCCGCGGCTCCAGCCCCAGCTGAAGACTCCATGGACAGCTGTTTGGACACAGGCCCGACCCATTGCTGACACTGTTGGTGAAGCTTCTGGGGATTCTGTCCGCACAGGGAGGAGGCACTAAGGGGCCCTTCACCCCCCCACCCCGGGTCTGCTAGGCTGCTCAGGAGGGATGTCTAGCGTAAAACTTGTGCTGGAACGAATGACGATGTGGAGCTTTTGCACTGTACAATCGCACTTTAGAGACACAGGAGCACTTTATCCTGCCACAACATCTACCTCCAACTGCCTCCAAGCTGCTAATCTTTAAAAGGACCTAATGATTGGATTGGTGTTTTAGTTAACTAATGCAGATGTATTAATTAATGAATTGGCTATTTGATATAAAATATATTTTGGCAAATTAATTAAGAGTATTTAAATTGTTGGGAGGGTTTTATAATTAATGAGCTAGCAGATTTAACTTAACTATTTTAGCTAATTAATTTAAAGGGGAACTTATGGGTTGGGCTTAATTTGATTAGTTAACTTTGGTATTGGCAGATATTGATAGGATTGGCAAGGGTGGAGAGGGTTGGAAAGTTAATTAATTGCGGGGTGGTGGGTTGTGTTTACATCTGGCCTAGGCTAAGGCAGTGACCAGTGGGGGATGACCGGGCTGGGATTCCAGTACTCCTGGGGAGGGGAAGGTATGACAGTGGGAACAGACATCAATATAAGGGAAGGAGACTGAGACATGATGGTGCTCGGCCCCCTTCCAGTCTGTGTCCCATCCCGATGATGACAGGTAGTGGGGCCAGGTTGAATTACTTGCCTCCATCATTTGTGTTATGCAATGCCAGGTCCATAAATAATAAGACCTCAGTCCACCAAGAGTTTTTGCTCGAGCAGGATGTGAACCTGGCTTGCATGACTGAGACCTGGGTGCGAGATGGAGAGATTGTAGCTCTTTCCCAAATGGCTCCCCCAGGATACTCAGTCTTTCACCAATCGTGGACTAGCGGGCAGGGGGGAGGGGTGGCTCTATTCATATGAGAGGCTTACTCCTTTCAGGCCCTCCCAGCCCCAGAGATCAATAGTATTGGGTGTGCTAGTCTGGCGTGGGATGTTGGGGAGATGTTGGCAATATGGCTGGTGTACCATCCACCTAATGCACCAGCCAGTGCCTTACCATCCGTGATGGAGGCCGTAGCAGGCTGGGCATTGGAGTACCCAAGACTTGTGATCCTGGCTGATTTCAATGTCATTGCTGATGATGCGACCTCCAGTCAGGCAATGGATGACACTGGGACTCTCCCAACTTGTCACATCGCCCACTCACCAGGCAAGGCACATGTTAGATTTGGTCTTTGTGGTCGGGGTTTTGGTGGACGATATTACCGCTGAGATGGTGCCATTGTTGGACCACTTTGCCCTTAAGGCTTGTGTGGCTGTTCCACCCCAAGTCCATTTAGACGGTGAGCTCATTTTGGCTCGCCCACAGAGCCTGAAGGACCCTGAGCAGTTTCAAACAGCTCTATGGGATCCCTGGCCCCCTGGCAATTCTCTCAATGACCTAGTGGAGTCTTGGCAGGGTTAGCTTTCCAGAGCCATCGATGAGATCGCTCCTCAGCACCCTCTGCGCCCTCATGTTAAGCTGGCTCCGTGGTATACCCCGGAATTATGGCAGCTGAAACGAGGGCTCAGATGGTTAGAGAGGCAATGGCAGTGTGCTCAAGATAAAGCAACTAGAACAGTTTATGAGGTCCTATGAGATGGCAGTCAAAGCCACAAAGAAGACCTACTTTGCGGCCAAGATTGCATCTGCAAGTTCACGCCCAGCACAATTGTTTAAGACAATTCAGAATCTTACAACACTGCTACAGGGCAGACCAAATGCTAGGGAATTGGAGATTGACTGTGAGGCTTTTGCGGAATTTTTTGCAGATAAGATCTCATCACTCCACCGTGACCTCTCCGCCACATTGAGAACAGTACGTGAATTCGAGGCCCCGTGCCTGTTCTCTGGACCAATTCTGGATTGCTTCAACATGCTTAGCCTGGAGGAAGTTGACAGAATCCTCTCCACTGTACGCCCAACAACATGATCTGGACCCTTTCCCCTCCTGGCTAATTAAATCTTGCCAGAGAGAGCTTAGATGTCCTTTACAGGACAACGTAAATAGATCCCTCTCAGAAAAGCTTTTTCCAACACCACTTAAAGAGGCTGTGGTCTGCCCTCTCCTGAAAAAAGCTACATCAGATCCAGCCAAATTGGCACATTATTGGCCGGTCTCGAATGTACCCTTTTTGGGTAAAATTACTGAGAGGGGAGTAGCGTTACAGTTACAGAGTTTTCTGGATGACGCTTCCATTTTAGATCGCCACCAGTCTGGCTTTCGCCCAGGCCAAGGGATGGAGACAGTGCTGGTCACCCTAGTGGATGATCTCCAGCGACATCTGGATCGAGGCAGCTCAGCGGTACTGATGTTGTTAGACCTATTGGCTGTGTTTGATATGGTCAACCATCAGTTGCTGACCTGCCACCTCGCTGACGTGGGGATTCAGGGGTTGGCCTTGCAATGGCTTTTCTCTTTCCTTGATGCTTGGGGACAAAGGGTGGTGATTGGGGGTGAACTGTCCCAAAGGCACCCATTTAATTGTGGGGTGCCACAGGGGGCAGTTCTCTCCCCGATGTTATTCAACATTTACATGCGCCCCCTTGCCCAGATTGCCTGGAGGTATGGGTTGGGCTGTCACCAATATGCTGATGACACCCAACTCTATCTACTGATGAACAGCCGGCCTGACTGTGTTCCAAAAAACCTAGACCTGACATTGCAAGCTGTGGCAGGTTGGCTCAGGCTGAGTAAGTTGAAGTTGAACCCAGCAGAGACAGAGGTCCTTTGCCTGAGTCGTGGCAGCCTGGGTAGGGAAATCCCCCTACCAGCATTTGACGGTGCACCATTGCAAATTGCATGCAAGGTCAAGAGCTTGGGGGTGCTGCTGGAGCCTGCATTGACAATGGAGGCCCAGATAGCAGTCACTGCTAAATTTTTTCATCTTAGGCGGGTAAAGCAGTTGGTCCTTTTCCTGGAACTTAGCAACAGTGATCCATGCAATGGTCACTTTGAGGTTGGACTACTGTAATGCCCTCTACATGGGGCTGCCCCTGTGCCAAACCCAGAAACTGCAGCTAGTGCAGATTGCAGCGGCCAGGCTGTTATTGGGGCTCCGTAGATGGGAGCACATACAGCTGGGGCTGCGGGAATTGCACTGGTTGCCAATAGTGTACTGGATTCGATATAAGGTGCTGGTTATTACCTTTAAAGCTCTATATGGCCAAGGACCTGCCTACTTTAGGGACCATCTCTCCCCATATATTCCCCTGAGGGTACTGCGATCTGGTTCTCAAAATTTATTGACAATCCCCGGACTGAAGGAGGCCAAACTGAAAATTATTAGAGAAAGGGCCTTCTCGATCTCAGCCCCACACTGGTGGAACCAATTGCCAGAAGAGGTGCAGGCCTGTGGAGCCTTGCTCAGTTCCGCAGGGCCTGCAAGACTGCTCTTTTTCAGCTGGCCTTTACTTAATGATCCTACAGCATACTGGTGAATGAATCCCGTAGCCATGGAAAAACTGTACGATGCATAACATCAAGTTTTTAATTAATTTAATCCTAGAATGTTTTTAACTATAATGATAATTAATTTTATAAATAGTTTGTTATAATATGTATGTTTTAATTGTTGAAATGCCTGTGTTGTGAGCTGCCCTGAGCCTGCTTCGGCGGGGAGGGCAGGATACAAATTAAATATTATTATTATTATTATTATTATTATTATTATTATTATTATTATTATTATTATTATTATTATTATTATTATTATTATTATTATTATTGGAGTTAGTATTGTATTTTGCATTTCTTTCATATCTCCCTACATGGTCATAAATTTCCCTGGTACAGATGAGAAGCTGAGTGAAGATATTGGTGGTTTACCTTCTCAATTATCTTTTTTTAATTGTTTCTTTAAAGCTAATCACAGCTTTATTTTCCATCCTTATTAATATAATTGCACTCACAGCCACAAGATCCGTATGCTGCCTCTTGAGGATTTGTTTTGGAACTCAGTATTCCTGTTTATAGTAGATAAACTAATCTCTGCCAGGCAGGACCAATGATTTAAAAAATGATTTTAAAAAGCCCCCCACTTTCTAGCTTCTGTCAACAATTTACCAGACCCAAAACAATGATAAGAGTAATAATAAACAAAATCTTTTTAGCACAACATCCTTAGTGCCACTTAGCCAAAACAGTTCAACTCACAAAAACAGAAACAATTCACTATAACAGCTCTTCTAATGATGATAGCTCAATTAAAATCCAAATCACAGCAGGCTCATCCGACTGCTTCAGGATGTAAATTTGTAATCCAGGATTGAATGCCCTATTTATAATCCACAGGTGAGATCAAAAATGAAAAATTAAACAATCAACCCAAGGGGGGGGGGAGCACAAGTTGAACCAGACGCTCCCAAAAAGGTAATAACAAAAAATAAGAAAGTCTCCACGTATGGTATATAAAAAAGAGGGAAAGTGGGGAAAATGAATCAAAAGCCAAAAATATTCAAACCATATAAAAATAAAAACAAAATTAAAGGGTTATATCCATAACATCCACCATCAGAGAATTGTAATCCACTTTAAAAATTTGCACAAGTATTCTTCCTTCAACCAACAACCGGGTTATATTTTATAATCCAATATACAAAGCCCACCAGGATTTAAGTATCTAATTGGAGCTCACATAAATTTGTTCAGAGTACTTCAACATAAGCTTCAAATTACTTAAGCCAGCTATCCTTCTCATTCATATATACTTGCAAGCAACTTTCCCAAAGTCAAGTCTTCTCTCCAGAAAGAAGTTTAAAACAGATCAATCTAATTCAAGAACTAGACTGCAAAATGTCAGTGTTCTTCAAACTTACTTTCATTCTACCTGAATCAGATGTATTATTAATAACAATCAGTTGTTAGGAGTTGAACACCTTTATTATTTTTCTTCTTTTTTAATGAAAATGGGAATAAAATTATGCAAAGGACAGGAAATAGCTTTGGTTTACATCAGGGCTTTTCTTACAACAGGAACTCCTTTGCATATTAGGCCACACACCCCTAATATAGCCAATCCTCCTGGAGCTTACAGTAGGTCCTGTACTAAGAGCCCTGCAAGTTCTTGGAGGATTGGCTACATCAGGGGTGTGTGGCCTAATATGCAAAGGAGTTCCTGCTACAAAAAAAGCCCTGGTTTACATGCTGGTATTCAGCTAGATGTGCAAGGTGATTGAGAAGTAACTTAATGGAGGAGGAGGTGGAGGAAGAAGAAGAGACCATAGAGACACCTTCTCTCTGAATCAGTGTCAGAGCAGTTTACAATCTTCTTTATCTTCTTCCCCCACAACAGAAACCCTGTGAGATCGGTGAGGCTGAGAGAGCTCTTCCAGAAGCTGCCCTTTCAAGGACAACTCTTGCAAGAACTATGGCTGACCCAAGGCCATTCCAACAGCTGCAAGTGGAGGAGTGGGGAACCAAACCCAGTTCTCCCAGGTAAGAGTCTGTGCACTTAACCACTACACCAAATTGGAGGTGATTCTGAAATTATGGCAAAAGGAGTTCAAGCTCTCACATAATATGTTCAGAATAATGGGTGAAAACTCTGCATTAAAATCCACTGAATTGCTTCAACAATACCAGAAGAATAGCTATACCACATTCATAGGGCTAGAAACAAATACTGCTTGCATTAACAAGAAACTCCAGTTGTCTTATTAATACAGTCTGCAAATATTATACAAAGAAACTTGTGTGGAAGAAGGTCTTGTAAGTATATACACCTTCCAAACTTGGAGTTATGAAAAAATATTAAGGCATATTAAGAACAGCAAAACAAAATAATCTCAATTATTTCTAGCATGCATGGCTACAGATCAGGGCTTCTGAGAGCCACCACAGGTCTGCAGATAAAGATTGCATCTGCTCCCAAAGGATGCATACTTCTGGAATTACAACTAATATTTGGATGACAGAGATCAGTTCCCCTGGAAAAATCAGCAGCTTTGGTGGGTGAACTCTATGGTATTATACTCCACTGAAATCCCTCTTCTCCCCAATGCCTGGCTTCCCCTGGTCCCATCCCCAGATCTCCAGGAATTTTCCAACATGGATTTGGCAACCCTATGCCTCTATATGACCCTAATTCAAATAAAATATCAAAGCTAAATAAATTGCATGACTTCCTGACACCAATAATAGAATGATAATTGTTCATTAAGTAAGAACCAGTAAATGAAAAGGGACAGAATTACTACAGAATAGATTTTATTTATTGTTTATACTACAGAATAGATTTTATTTATTGTTTATACCATGCAGATTTCAATAGAATTCAGTGCAAAAATAGAATAGAACAGAACAGAATAGAATAGAATAGAAATAAGCAAATTAGAGAGTCCCCTGCCAATAGACATAGACAGGATACTAAAGGGCAGTATAAATTAAATGGTTCTAGGAAAAAAGCACAAAGGAAAAATGCCCAAAGAAAAAACCTCACAGACATAAATGCTCACAGGAAAAAAGCACCCATAGAAACATGCCCACGTGGAAAAATGCCCACAAGGAAATAGACTCACAGGGAAAGAAGCCTGCATGGAAAAAAGCCTATACTGAAAGAAGTCCACATGGAAAGAAGCCCACATAGAATAGGGTTGCCAAGTCCAATTCAAGAAATATCTGGGAACTTTGGGAGTGGAGCCAGGAGACTTTGGGGGGTGGAGCCAAGAGCAAGGTTGTGACAAGCACAATTGAACTCCAAAGGGAGTTTTGGACATCACATCTAAAGGGACCATATTCCTTTTAAATTCCTCTCCTCCATAGGAAATAATGAAGGATAGGGGCCCCTTCTTTGGGGGCTCATAGAATTGACCCCCCTGGTACAATCCTTTTGAAACATGGAGGGTATTTTGAGGATAGGCACTGGATGCTATGCTGCAAATTTGGTGCAACTACCTCAAAAACACCCCCCCCCCGAGCCTGAGATACCCATGGATCAATTCTCCATTATACCATTTTTTTAAAATTAATTCCAACTATGTTTATTGATTTCTTTCTTCCAGATACTTGCCAGAGTCAGTCCTGCTTAGCGTCTTAGATCTATGAAGCCTTAACTACTTCTGCTATTTAAGAAGGGGAAGTTATCACAGAGCAGGCAGTAATTTGCCTAACCCAAAAACCATACATTTTGACATTCCTGAAAAGTTTAGGCAACTGATACTTCATGATTCAGGTGTGGAAAAATCCAGACAGAATTCTGGTTTTAGGTGATAGAGATTTTATGCTTGAATTAAACAAAGATACCATCTATGGAGATGGCACCATTGATAAAGTGCCAAATATGTTTTACCAACTATACACATGGCATGCCAAGGTGGGTAATTCATATCCATCATCATCATCATCATCATCATCATCATCATCATCATCATCATCATCATCATCATCATCATTATCTGTTTATTTATATTCCACTCCTTCCCCATAGGGGCTCAGAGTGGAGCACAACATGAATAATTAGGGTTGCCAAGTCCCATTTAAAAAATATCTGGGGACTTTGGGGGTGGAGCCAGGAGACACTGGGGTGGAGCTAGGGGGAGGGGGGAAACGGCGCCGGGGAGCGTGGCTGCTCCTCTGAGATGGGCTCAAATTGGGCCCCTCTCGGAGGAGCAGCTGCGGGGGGGGGGGCAGCAGCATCGCACGCTCCGCTTCGCCTCTGGGTTGGAATCGGGGGCTGCTGCAGGAGGGAGACGCGCCAGCCTACCGCGGCCTGCTGGCCCAGTGCCTCGTGGGGCTGCCCGCCCCGCCGCTGGCCGCTGAGCACGTGTCGCTTCTGCCCCTCCGCGCCCGCCGGCCGTGCCCCTCGCCTAGGCGTCACGCTGCTGCTGCTGCTGGTGCTGCTGGGCGGCGGGCAGCGCGGACGAGGGCGAGGAGGCACCCTTGCCGCGCGGGGACTTTTTGCGGGACATGCTGGCTCAGGGCGCCGCCAGTGCCACCGCCAGTACCGGCCTCGCCCACCCGACGCAGCTCCAGCCGCCCCTCCCTAGCGCCGCCACCGCCATCCCGACCTGCTGCTCGCCCGCCTTCTCTTCCCTTCCCGCGGCCCGCTACAGCCGCCCCGCCTCGCCTCACCACGCCCGCCGGCCGGCCCCTCGGCGCCTCTCTCAGCCACTGGCAATGCCGCGCCCGCCCCGAGCCGCCCAGCCAGCCCCCAAACCCGGCCAGAGGGAGCAGCGGCTGCATGTGCGAGCAGGGGGGCCGGGCCGGGGAGGGCACCAGGCCCCCCTCAACACTCTGCCCCCGTTGCTTCCCCTTTGGGAAACGGCTGCTGGCTGAGAGCAGAGCCCCCTTGCCCGGCTTGCCTGCCCTCAGCAGCCTTTGGCCCAACAGCGCCACGGAGGAGCAACTGCGGGGGGAGGGGGTGGCGTCGCCCGCTCCAGGATGGGGCGGCTCGCCATGTTCGTGGCACCGTTTCCCCCAATGCTTTCCGAATCTTTTTATTCACTCTGTAACAAGCCCTCTCTATCCCAGCTGGATTCCAAGCACTGTGCCACACCAAACTATAATGGTACCGGGCCATCTCTTCCTAATGTACTTGAAATCATCTTGAGCTTGCAAGATCAAAGCCTTGCCTTTAATCAGCCTGAGATTATTCCCCTCCACCCAGGTGAATAATTAAAACCTGAGGAGGAGGGCCCACACACCCATGAAATAAAAGTGGGAGCAAGCAAGGCCACTGAAGACCCCAGCGCCCCCGCCATTCAATCGTAACATATTTGCTGAGCCCCAGCTGAGAGCCAATGGCAGTTCTCTGAGCTTGATGTGCCGCCCAAAACACATGACTGTGCCCGCAGATGAGAACTCAGCTCCTCTGGCCAGGAACAACAGCATCTAAAGAAAGAAACAGACAAGTTAAAAAACCTAACCATGACTACCCCAGCTCCAAAGAGAAAAGCTCCAAAGAGAAAAGCTCGTGACCGCCAATGGCCAAGGCGCTGGATAGACGAAGAAGAATATCCCAAGGCCACGGCCGTAGAGGCCGCCCCAATTCTAAAGGAGTGGGTACAAAACCTCACTCCAGACAACCCCAACAGAGCTAAGGCCCTAGAAGTCACAGCCCAAAACCGATGTTTTGTCAGAGGGCTGCCTCCAGCATGACAAAACAACAACACCTCGCAGCCCCCCCACACCGCCAAATAATCAGCCAATGTGGACACCGGGCAAAGCTCCGCCTCTGAACATGGACCCAGCTCCAATACAGTCCCAAAACCCTGTTGGTCCGTCTTGGAACGGCGGACAGTAAGAACTGCCTTATACCCCGTTAACCTAACGTCCCAAAAAGACAACGACCTGCCTGAAACATCCTTCTTGGAGCTTGCCACTAATTCACTAACCCTGAGTGCCCCCAAAAAGGCCACCAAAGAGGCTGCATGAAACAAAACAGCCTCATAGTGAGATGCACAGACTGCACTCCAAACCCCTTTCAAACCCTTGAGAATCCCAGGAGACATAGGGCTCCTGGTGTCAGGATTAGGCCCGACCTCTCTGGACCACCCTTCCAGCATCTTTCAAATACGAAAATCTGCTGTTTCCTCCTTATACCCCAACGCCTTGCTAGCAAAAGCCAGCGCAGACAGGCATCCTCTAATTGATCGCACGGCCAATCCCTTACCTTTTAAGTAAACACAGTAGTGGAGCAGCTGCTCCACCGGGAGGGGCCAAACAATGTGATACCCTACCTCAGCCCTAAAGTCTTCAAACTGCTGCACAGCACGTTCGTAAGACTTCCTGGTGCTAGGCGCAATGGCTAGGCCTATCACTCTGCAGGCCTTGGCTCTCCATAGCTCCTGGGGCATTGGCGCCGCCTCTTGATCGGCATCCAGGGCCAGCTGACGAAACCTCTCCATCTGTTTATGAGAGAGAGCATCAGCCACTCCATTATTCACCCCAGGAACATGCTTGGCCAAAAACAAAATGTTAAGCCGCAGGCAACGCAGAGTGAAGGCCCTCACCAACCTCATAACCCATTGCGATTTGGATGAAAGGGAATTAATAACATGAACAACAGATATGTTATCACACCAAAAATGTACGGTGTCAGGATTAGGCCCAACCTCTCTGGACCACCCTTCCAGCATCTTTCGAATACGAAAATACGAAAATCTGTACGGTGCGATTGACCATATCACTCCCCCACAGCAACCAAAATGGGAAAAAATTCTTAAAAAGTGAGATCCCAGCTCAAACCAGCCTGCACCCATGAATCCGGCCACACCTCCATGCACCAGTGTCCACGGAAGTAGACTCCAAAACCTAATGACCCAGCAGCATCGGACATGACCTGAAGCTCAGCCTCAAGTCTCATGTCCTCTCTCCAAAAAGAAATCCCGTTAAAGGATTCCAAAAACTCCTGCCACACCGGCAGGTCCTCCCTCATGCTGCTGGTAACCCTAGTCCTGTGCTGGGGCAAGCGAAGGCCCACCATAGCATCACAGAACCTGCACAGAGAAGTCCTACCAGGGGCAACCACTTTGCAAACAAAGTTAGGGTGCCCAACTAACTCCTGAAGCTCAAGAAGCATAACCTTCTTTTTAAGGAGGAAAGTCCTAAACTTACTCCTCCAGCTTAAATCCTCCAGCTTCTGACCAGGAATCCTGGACGATTGCGCTAGGGTGTCCAACTCAATCCCCAAAAACACCAGGCATTGGGCCGGGCCCTCAGTTTTTTCCTCGGCCAATGGCACACCCAACTCAAAGGTCAGCTCAATAAAGCTGGACAACAACTGAGCACAACGTCCAGTACCCACAGGACCCACAAACAGATAGTCATCCAAATAATGGACAATGTCCTGCAAACCCACTTTCTCGCGCACAGCCCATTCAAGGAATGGGCTGAAACACTTGAAAGCAGCACATGATACAGAGCAGCCCATAGGCAAAGCCCTGTCCATGTAAAATTGCCCTGCAAAAGAGAAACCCAAAAGCTCGAAATCAGGCAAAAAGCAGGCGAAATGCAGATTTGATATCGCATTTAGCCAGCTTCGCCCCCTGACCACAGCGTCGAATGACGCCCAGGACCTGATGAAAGGTAGTATACCTAACCGAGCAAAGTTCCTCGAGAATCCCATCATTAACAGAAGAACCCTTGGGGTAAGAAAGGTGGTGAATCAAACGAAATTCACCAGGCGCCTTCTTTGGTACCACCCCCAAAGGGGAAACCCTAAGGCTGACCACTGGAGGACTAGCAAATGGGTCCAAAATCCTGCCCTCAGCCAGCTCCTTGGCAATCTTAGCCTCCACTACATGTTCTAAACCATTAATCGAACTAAGGTTCCGAGACCAAGTTGGCACCCGAGAACCCTGAAAAAGAATTCTAAAACCCAATGTAAAACCTTTCAACAAATATAAACTATCAGCCCTACATGGGTACCTGCTTAGCCACCGCTCAAGAGGCCCCAGCTTTATCTGCCTGGGGCCCTTTTCCCGCTTCGGAAGGGCCCCCACTCCCACCCTGTCTCTTCTGGCCCTTCCATGGCTGAACTCTTGGACAGTTGTTAAATGAGTGTGGACCAGCACACAGGGGGCATTCGTGCAAGCCTTTCGATTGCACACCCCCTGTGAGCCAAACTCCCAACAAAGCAAGCGGGGTTGAACCGCCTGCCCCGCTGAACCGCAGGAAGATGAAGAAGAAGCCTGAGAAGCAGAAGCCTTAGCAACTAAATGGCCACTGTCAGAGTGGTCGCCCAAATTGGGCCGAGCCGGTGACATAACCTGCAGCCACAACTGTTGATGGATCCGATCCCAGGGGAGGGAAGGGTACAAGGCGGCCCTCATCCCAAATTTCTCATCGTATTGAATCCAGGCCAGGCCGCTGAACATAGTGTACCCTTTATATATGATGTCCATGTACTGGATCAGCGCTGCCGCCCGCCAGGGCTGAGCACGCGCTATCACTCCCTGGAAGACAATTGGCCCAGGTCCGGTCACACTTTTTTTTTTTGCTTCTCCTTCTCCTTATCATCAAGCTCCTCCTTGTCTTTCTTTTCTAACTCCCAAAATAAAAAGGAGAATATATCCACATATTCCTCTTTTAGTATCTTCTCTTTTGTGGCTGGCAATAGGTGATCGCCCAAAGGTAATGCAACCTCACCAAAGGGCAACGCACCGAAAGGAACAGAACCATACGGGGAAGGTAAACCCCAACCCCCGGCTAAGGAAGGGGCAACCCCCTGCTGCCCTGTCCCAGGCCAATTCCCCCATGATCCGAACTGACCCTGCGGCCACACCCAACTAGCCTGAGGCCCCACACCCCCAACAGAAAAAGTGTTTGCACTCCCAGGAGCCAAGCCCGCACCAGCAGGTGCAGCTGGACCCCAAGGCCCCCGTGGCTAGACAAGCCCCGTGCAGGCCCCAGAACCATTACCCATCTTACCTGGAAGTCCAGCAGGTACCAATGCGGTACCTGCACCCCCCGCTCCAGCATCAAAAACACCAGAACCCAAAGTTCCTCCGGAAGCAGCAGCAGACCTGCCTTCTAAAATAGACAAACATGTCAATATATCAGCCTGAAAAGCCATCTTTGAAAAAGGCCCCTTTTTAGAACCCGACAAAGGTGGCAATCCAGACACCTGTTCAAGGGCACGCAGCCTTGCAAGAATAGCCACATTCACCTCATCCTCCCCCTCCTCATCAGAAGAAGAAGGAGGCAGGGGCCGCTTCTGCGGGGGCTTACGAGCCTTACGAGCAGGCTGCTTGCTCTTGGACATTCCTGCCCCTTTACATCCCAACATTCTCTTGATTAATAAAGAAATGCCAATTCATAAAGGGGGGCCAGCAATGCCAACTCACAAAGGGGCTAACACTCAGCCCCTAAAATGGCCGCACCCAAAAACCTTCACCAAAATGGCCTCCCAACACGCACCCTTAAAATGGCCACCGCCTTAACACTGACTAAAAAGGCCTGTAAAATGGCTGCCAAGCCCCCACAAAGCAAGGAACAATGGCTGCCACCTGAGCAGAAAACAAGGAATGGCCTCCCACTCACACCCTTAAAATGGCCACCACCTCAACCCAGACTGACAAGGCTGTAAAATAGCCGCCAAGCACATGACTAGAAGAAGAAGCAAAGGCCTCCTGAGTAAATTAAAGCAAGGCCCCCTAACCCCACACACACCACAAAGGCAAAACCTACTCCCCTTCTTCTAAATGGGGCTCTTGGGGATGGACCCAGGGGCCTTTTGCTAGCCAAAAAGATGCTCTGCCACTGAGCCAAAGCTGCATGTTCCGATAAAGGGTGATTGGGGGGGGGGGGGGGTGAGGTGGGGTGGTGGTGAAAGGAAGGTCCCAAGTAAAGAGCCCCCAAATAAGGAGCCCCCCCCCCAGCCCTCTATATCAAAGCCAGAAAAACCGCGATGAAATCCTCGGTCCCACGACGCTCTCTTTCCCACGCTACTGCTAAACCACGAAGAATTGATCCCACTGCACAAGACGACAGGCCCTAAAGGCCTGGCCTGAATCCCTTGATGCCGGCAGAGCGAGCGAAGCATGCTCCTCACAGCCCCAGCATCGCCGAGGGACTGACAGGAGGGGTCGCAGGCCTCTACAGGCACGTTCCAGCCCCGCCCCCTCAAAGACGCATCTAAAAGTACGCCTGAAGTCCGCTCTCCCTCCAAGGAGGCAAAGCGCTCCCCGGCAGCAAAGCCGCAAGGCGGCAAGCTACCGGAGATCCGATTATAGCTAAAGACCATGGCAGCTAGAGTTCCCATCCCCCCAATGGGGGCAGGGTTTTCCCCACTTTCAGGGCCTCCAATCCCCACCCCGAAGAGCTCCAGCATGCCCATTGTGCCCAGCACAATGATGTCAGCTGGAAATGACATCATCACACCAGGCATGTCACATGGGGGATACTCTAGCACAGGAATGTCAAACATGACACAGGAGTGGCAAATGTCAGGGCGGTTCCTTAGTGGAACAGGCTTCCTTGGGAAGTGGTGGGCTCTCCTTTCTTGGAGGTTTTAAATAGAGGATAGATGGCCATCTGACAGCAATGAAGATCCTGTGAATTTAGGGGAAGGTATTTGTGAATTTCCTGCATTGTGCAGGGGGTTGGACTAGATGACCCTGGAGGTCCCTTCCAACTCTATGATTCTATGCTGCCCAGGGGGCAAGGCCCTCAAGCAACTGGCTGTCATCTACTTCCTTCTCCCTCTCTCTTGCTTCCTTCCGCATAACAGCTTGCTTTGCAAGGCTTGCTCAATAGCACAGGAGCTACAGAGCAAAGTCTCTATTTTCTCCATTGGCTGAGACTCCTCCCTTGGGGAGGAAGGGCAGAGGGATAGCTTGTTTTACCAGGCTTTCTTAATTGCACAGCAGAGCTACTGAGCCAAGCCTCTCTTCCTTCTATTAGCTGAGGCTCCTCCCCCTCCTGATTCCCTGGGGAAGGAAGGAAAGAGTCAGAGCTTCCTTTATCCAGTTCCCTGGACCACCTGGGAGAGATACAAAGAAAGCACCTTTAAGATGAATGAGTGCTAATGTTTTAAGCATGTTTTATTTTAAGTTTTTCTAAAACAAATTGTGTTTGTCTGTG
Source organism: Heteronotia binoei (assembly GCF_032191835.1). Classification (NCBI taxonomy): domain Eukaryota; kingdom Metazoa; phylum Chordata; class Lepidosauria; order Squamata; family Gekkonidae; genus Heteronotia; species Heteronotia binoei. The sequence goes on from NC_083224.1 coordinate 105,308,328, forward strand.
TCCTTTATAAAGTTTATATCTCTGCTACCTAATCTTAAATAGGTACACACATGGCCTGGCCTGGCCCAACAAGGTCTCATTTATGTCAGATCCAGCCCTCACAACAAATGAGTTTGACACCCCTGCTCCAGCATTTGGGTAAAAATTCTACGGTGACCACAATGTGCCTGGCATGATGACATCACTTCTCATTGCAGGAATGCAAAGCATGCACAAAGAAGACTCCCAGAAAGATGACTGCAGTCCCCTGCTAGCAGCCAGTTAAGACCCGATAACCCTAGTGGTGGTCCCAAAAGCAAGTAAACAAGCAACATGAGAGGTATCAATTAGGAAGCTTCAGGAAGGATATCCAGGACATGAAACTGTCAAATATGCTACCTGACTGGTCACTTTTCTTTCATATTGCATAGCTCACAAATTGTGCCAGTGCTGAGAACTTTGAAATAGTGGTTCATATATTATGCTACATCCTTGAATGCAGAAATGGGAACAGTATACATATATATCTCCACATTTCCCAGTGTACATATCTTCATTATATAATGTCAGGCTTCAGATGTAGCTATAATCCAAACAATCAAAACTAGCTAAAGCAGTCACAGGGCGTAACTGAGTTTAATCCCTTCAGACAGGGATGGGGGTTGCAGAGGTGGGGGGGGTGGGAAGAAACATAACAATATGTGCTGGGGGGGGGGACTTCCATTCTTTTTCACATTATTATGATGCTTATCTTCATTGATGGGAACTCATAATTAGATATGTGCCTTTTTAAAAAGAATTGTTGAAGATTTACAACGTGAAATATTTCTATTTCCATTATATTAATGCCATGGCATCTGAAGAATCTACACTTCACCGTAAGTATGAATAAAGGTGAGCTTCAGGGGGAAGACAAATGAATCAAGCAACTGACACCCTTCTTAATAATCTTTTTTTTCCCTCTTTCATTTTCAGTATACATCTGGTTATTATTGAATGGAAGCTTTCATGTTTTAAAGATAAATTGTCTTCTCCTGCTGTAACAATGTCCCCAGACATCAAAATCTCTGCCAAAATGTCTTTGGAGAGCATCTGCTTTTGATCTATGGGAGTTTTACAAATTTTGTGGATCTGATCTCTAATTCAGTTTTTTTTAAAAGTCTTGTAGAAGCTATTTAGCAGGAAGAATCTGAATACATTAAACAAGCATATTAGCAATAATATACACTAATCTCTTCAATAATTCACTGATCTCTCTGATGATTCTTTTAATTTTCAGCATATATTATAGCAAGAAATTATTCTCTCTATTGGATTTTACAAAAACCTATTTAGTAGCTTATGTACTCTACAGATGGTGAAAATGCACTTTGGAGGACATTTCCATGCAGCATTTTGCCTCATATCATAATGAAGGAAAAGATCAATTAAAAGCATTGTGCTGATTTTATCTTTTTTGCTCTCTTTTATTAATAATTACATTACAAGTGGATCTAAAGAAAATCAAACTTCAGCTACTATAATATACAATTCCTCCAAAGTTCACATTATAATAACCTTATAAACCACGGGTCCCCAACATAGCATTTATGGGCACCATGGTGCCTACTGACAACTTTTCTGAAAAGTTGAAGTTTTATTCCATTACGTTTTGTTATTGGCTCTCTCTCTTGCAGCAGCCATCTTGTGGTTGTGCCCACCATCCTGTGTCAGAATTCAAAAGATGTCCACAGTCTCAAAAAGGTTGGGGCCTCTATTATAAGCTATGTGAATACTGTTCTCAAATACAACATAAAATTTCCTTTTAAACATTTTCCTCTGGCTTAGTCCTATTCCAAAATACATTTTTATATCTATACAATCATGCTAGAAATCAACAAATTTACAGAAATCAAAATGTATAGGTTAATGTGAGTTTCAGCATCACATTCTTCACATCAAACAACAAGCAGCCACATTGATTTTCTAATTGCCATATACACTTGTTAGAGGTTATCAAGAGTCGGAGTGTCAATTATACTCTTATCATGATAACTGAATATTCTATTGTGTATAATTGTGGTATGACAGCTCCTCTGACTTTGTGGAATTCATGATTGACTTGACCAAAATAAATGTGGATAGACATAGAGTTTCTACTGGACACACAAGAGTCCTCCTACATATATTATGTTGCCACTGTTCCTTCCCTTATCCTGTTCTCTGTGGAGGGCAAGATGGCCTCATTGAGGCATGCAAGGATCCTCATGAATTGTTGGGTAGCTTCCGTATCTAGCCAGCATAAGCATGTCTTCAGTATACAAAGTCAAGATTAGTAGGTGTGTAGATAGTATAACTCTGGAAAACAGTACAGCTATTATGTTCTGAACTCCCTGAACTTGGATGGATCTTTTGGTGCATTTTTGCAACTTAACAAAAGGATAATGACGTCGTATAAATCATGAGGGGAATTTATTATCAGGACTCAGGAGCAATACAGGAAAAAGGGGAAGAAGCATTTAAGACTTACCTGGCAGGAACATTTTCCCTCTGTTGCTTTTCCCAATTGAAGACCAATTCCCCACTAGGCTTGTTCCAGCATCGGAGCTCTTTTCCCCCCAACGCTTCCGTGAGGAACTCTGTCATAGGCTTTACTTGGGAGGTGACCACTTTAAATTTCTCCCCGGTAACTTTCCCTCAGTCAGTCTCACAGAAATCCTGTCAGAACTAGTAATAATTGGCACCAGATGGTTTTAACGCAAAAACCACAAAATATTTATTAGGTAACAAAAGGCAAGGAGGGGGATGAAATAACATTGATTATAACTGTTCAATATTAAAAGGGCAAATCAGTTGGCAGCTGGTTGGCAGAATAAAATAATTACAGACCGTAGAGACTTTTTCAGGCTGAGGTAAAAATATAACAAGACTTTGGCAGAAGATCCTTAAAATAAACAATAAACCAGGCAGGCTTTAGAGTTACACTAGACTCTACTTCACACAGGCTGTCTGTGCACTCAGAACGCTGTTTCTTCAGATGTTTTACCCTAACTTAGGCAGTGCCAAATCATATAAATAACAAACTTCAATCACTCTTCCACACACACCTAGAAAACTGACTGGTGTCAGTATTCTCCCTCACAGGCCCTTTCACACTAGCTATCTTCCAGGACTCGCACCCCTCTATATTGATGCATCACAGTCCTACAGCTAGTCCTCTGGTCTGAGTCTTGGGCAACCCTGCTGACCACCAGAATCCAGTTCTCCCCTCAGTGTGTATTTGTGTGATCTTGTTTGCACTTGGAGATTGCCAGATGCATTGGCAAAATCTCCCTCAGAGAGTTTCAAACCGTCTGAAAACTCCCTCTTCCAGACAGAGTCCACTCAGCTCTGTCTCCCACAAGGAGCTCAGCCTCTCTGGCAGTTCTCAGCCCCTCATCCAGTTGGTTTTACAACTGTCCGACCTAAGTCCACTGTCCTCGCTTTAGACTGGTATACTGAAGACTTCACTCGAAGACCCCCTGGCTCAGACTAAAAATCCTGAGGTGTTTTTCTGCTGAGCAAACCTCCAAAGGATACTTTTCCATTGCTCGGGCAATGTTCCAGCCAATCGCTGCAAGCCTGTTTCTCAGCTACTCAGGCTAAGGGCCTGAGTCCGTCACAGCTTTCATCCAATTTCACACAAGCTGCCATGCGGCTATGACTCAGTCTGCTTCTTTTCAGTGGATCTTGCTTGCTGCACAAATAGGTTGAGTGAGTTGAAGCCCCGTGACAGCTTGTGGAAAATCAGACAGAAGCATCAGGGGAAAAGAGCTCCGACACCGAACAAGTCTAGTGGGGAATTGGTTGAAATGTCCTTACAAGACTACAATTAGTACTTGTCAGTGTATTTTTCCCCTGCTGAAGAAGGCTGCATTTTGGTGGTTAAAAAAAAAAAAAAAAAGTGGTGTGCAAGCACTAGTTGTTCTCGATTCTGGGGTGATGTCACATCACAACGTTTTCACGGCAGACTTTTTATGAGGTGGTTTGCCATTGCCTTCCCCGGTCATCTACACTTCCCCCCCATCAAGCTGGTTACCTATTTTACCGACATTGGAAGGATGGAAGGCTAAGTCAACCTTGAGCTGGTTACCTGAACCCAGCTTCTGCCAGGATTGCACTCAGGTTGTGAGCAGAGAACTTGGACTGCAGTACTGCAGCTTTACCACTCTGTGCCATGGGGCTCCTTGCATTTCGGAGGAGAGGGGTATAAATGGCAACGGGGGGAAGGATTAAAAGAATGTCCCATAGTAAGACTTACCCAATCTTCTCATCAGCCTTGGTTTTTGTTTTTGTTTGTTTTTTATTTTGATGTCAGTTTTCCATAGTATTCAGCAGTCACGTGAGTGTTAAACCTCTTAATACAACTAAATTCAATTTAGATACCTCTCCATTTGATGCCTGCATGCAAGGGCAATGATGGAATGCATTCTGATTATCAGAGTGTCTATTGTATTTTCTGGAAATGGGTTAATTATTTACTATGTTTATATCCCACCTATTTACTAAAGGCTCAGGGCAGCTTAATACCAATAATAAAAGAAACTGGACTGAAGAAAGGAGGAAGTGGGCAGAGAAAGAAAATAGAAATATGTTAATACAGTCATGTCAAGAAAACAATGTGGGTAGACTCTCATGAAACTGGGCAGTTGCATCATTAATGTCAGCAATAGTGCAAAAGGGCAATAGTGTCAGCTATAATGCCTAATAATAATAATACTACAGCAATAATCTCTAATAATAAATAGTAATAATACATGGTATGGTGCATCCACTCACAAGAAACACACAAGTTCTTGTTTTTTGATTTTTAGGCATTAATAATCCAAAACAGAATGAAAAGTAGCTACAGAAAAATAATAGTTTGAGGAACTAAATTGTGGAAGAATGGAGCAAAAAAAGGAATGGGAGAAACCAATCAATATTTACAGACATCTGAGGGTCTAGCTGGTTTTGTTCATAGTTCAACCCTTTAGATATTGTACAGTTATTTTCCCCAGGCTCCTTTGCCCATCCCATATTAACACAGTGCTCTGAAATACTGAATGCCAAAAATATATATTTCCAATGGTTTTACTGACTGGAAAAAACTCTTAAGTAAAACCCAAATACTTTTAGGATGTTATAAAACTTGATGGGTGGGACAAAAAAAAAAGGCTGGGAATCTGTAAGCATAGTTCTAACCTTCTATGAGCCTCATTTGTTTTGGGAAGTGCTAGCGGTTTAGGGGGATAAGTCAAATTTGGAAAACATTTTTCCCCAATTGTCCTGAAAGCTTTGATCAAACAAAAAGGTCCAGGTTAGGTAACTGGAAATTAGTGTTAGCTAATCTATAATTTGACAGAGCAGATTAGAATATTTGAAATGCATCCTTCCTAACTATTATAAGGTGGTTAAATTCCAACTTGCTATTTATCAGCAACTGCCTTTGGGTTGACTGAATTCCCAAGAGAAATCAACTAATGGAATAGTGTGGCTGGAACAAATCTAATCTATTCCACCCCCTATCTTTAGTAAGGATTCATGCAGACTTTAGCTGCCTGCCCCATCTTTCTCTCGACATTCAAAAAGCTAATTGATGGCTCCTTAAAAACTGGATTGGGAAGCATATACTTAGCCTGTTTTGAAGTTTGGGCTGTTTCCATGTGGATGTTTTGATCCATATTGGCTTCCTTACAACTGTGATTCCACATGGATATAATTCTCCATGTAGCTTTCCTTGCTGCTTCAAATGCATCTGTGTGGAAACAGCCAGAAAATGGGATGAGGACGAGAAAAGCCATTCTACACGTGGAACCCTGCTAATAACTGTTGGATTGCACAAACCAATGAGCAGACTTTCCCTGTTGTTTTTTTTAAAAATGTTCTAGAAGTTTGTTCTGTGCTGAATTTCAATCCTCCTTTGTACTGGTCCAACAAGAACACTTTCTACAATTAACTCTGGAATTGGAGTAAGTGCAATTTGCAGCATCTTTCATTCCTTTAATTCCTTTACTTTTTTCCTCTCTTAGTTATTTGTGTATATTGATGAAACACATACAGAAGAGCAAGCTTGATGTGACTGTGCATTGAGTTATAGCAATATTCCTTTTTATCTGCTGAATTACTGATAAACACATGCATTCCTTTACAGCACACTAAAGGATGCTTGATGCAAACACACACGTGGTCACATGAAGACTGGGTCATAGGCTTGATTGTGTGTGATCATATAGCTCAGGGAAGATACATTACATAGCAGTTCTGCTGACACTAAAGTATGCTGCCTTGAATTCCATGGCATGCAACATTTATTAAGTACTTTCAAGTATTCATAGCACAGACTAATTTAATCCTTAAAGAGCAACTAAGAGGGGCTCATTAAAGAAAACAAAATTCCACAGTCTTCATCACCTTAGGGAGGGCCATGTAATACAGGGATTTGGTCTAAGTGGTGTGAAGGGAGGCCTCATGAAAATGTTTATTGGGGGTCATGATGGCTTTCAGCAATCCCGAATCCTTATAACAACCCTATAAGGTAGATCACTATCTCCATAATGCAGGTGGACTGAGAGAGGAGGGCGGGCTTGTTTAAGTCTACATAATGATTGATTGGATGGGGTGATATTCAAACAGAGGATTTTCTTGTCCTAGTCACTGTATTACACTAGCTCTTTATGAAGAAAAAGAAGAAAAGGAAGAGGAGGAGGAAGAGATTGGATTTGAATGGCGTAAACTGGTGGCTAAATTTTTACCACTTTTAAATTTTGTGATTTATTGTTATAGCTGGAAAATTAAATTAATGTGAGAATTAAAGAGGGATTAAAGAATTTTAAACTTAGTTGTTCTTAAATAATTCATTTAAAATGTAAGGGGAAACACCAAATGAAGACAGAATAGTTAAAATGAGTGGCTAATTTTTTGCAAATTGTGGCCCGCAGGATTGAAAGGTTATGAGTCATTGAAATATAATGGGAGATTTAAATTAATCTTAGAATTTCACGTAATAATTGACTAGTTTTGTTTTTTGATTATCAATAGAGCCAAAAGTTAAGATTGTGAGAAGAGGCTTAAAGAATGGAGGAAAATATCTGTAATACTAGTTTTTAGAAACTCATAAATGATCCAGTTGTTAACAGAGTTGAATAATCATCTGTTCTTTTTGTTTAAATCAGAAGACATAACATAGTTCCAAATGTTAGAATAACAGAATGATATATAATATAATATCATGATATATATTCGAATATATGTATGTAACCTTTACAGATTTTGGATAGATTAAGAAATGATTGAATTAGAACAGCTTTATAGAGGGAGGTGGGAAATACAAGCGATAGATGAGATGACACTCATGTTCACTAGTATGGCTAAAGTGGGATGATATCGAAATCTGAATACGATCATATTGGAGAACAAAGTAGGAGTCCAGTAGCACCTTTAAGACCAAGGAAGTTTTATTCAGAATGTAAGCTTTTATATGCATGCATACTTCTTCAGACAATGGAATGAGGTACAGTGAATGCAAAGTAGTATTGGATTCTAAAATTGTTAATTTCACTATTTTTACATTGGATTCTAACTTTGTATTAGTTTGCATTCTTAACCACTGCCCACCAGCTATATGTAGCTCTGCTCACTGTACCTCATTCCATTGTCTGAAGAAGTATGCATGCATACAAAAGCAGTAGCGGACTGATCAGGATGTCAGTTTGCCTGATGGCAAGTGGGCCCCTGATGAAGTGGGCCCTCTTAAACATTAGGCAATATGTTAAAAATGTTAATGTCCTTTTAGTAGCTTGAAAATATAATAGAAGTTCCAGTATTATTACTATAATGCAGCTAAAATTTACATTGTATTTAGGGTTGCCTGCCTCCAGGTGGGGCTTGGGGATCTTCCACTTTTACAGCTGATCTCCAGCTGGCAGAGATCAGCTCCCCTGGAGAAAATGCAATCCGTATTTACATTTAGTATCTACGGTATTCTGCCAGTAATATGTACAATATATGTGCATTGTTATTACTAAATATATATACATTTATTTCGTAAAAGTTTTAATTGTACCTTTTCCCATTTATGTATTTTTTTGAAAATTTTGTTTATTTCTTATACAAACTAAATGATAGCCTTATAGTTGTGGGTAGGCCCCCTATGTCTCCTGGCAACCAATATTTTTAGACCCTGTCCGCCACTGTACAAAAACTTTCATTCTGAATAAAAGTTTGTTGGTCTTAAAGGTGCTACTGAACTTCTACTTTGTTCTGTTGCTTCAAACCAACACGGCTGCCCACCTGGATCTATCATATTGGAGAAGTGAGAATTAGCTATGAAAGGAATTCATTGTAATGAAGATCGGTATTGGTAAATGGAAAGCCACAGTTAAGTCATAATATGTTAACAGGTAGAAGACTTGTAGGTGATACTAGAGTTGCGTGCAAATTATACCTGTGTTTTCTTTTATCCCCAAACATGCAATTTAGCTACAACAAGCAGCCACAAAACAAAAGATAAGGGGACTACAGCTCTCAGAAAAAGGGAACTGTTTCCGCCCCCCCCCCCAACAATTTACCTTAATTAGAAATGCACCCAGCTTTTCATAGGCAGAATGTAAGTGATTACACCAGCGCCACTTCAGAAAGAAGCTTAAACAATTCTAAATCCCACAATCCTGGGAGAGATTTCAATGAGGAGAATTTCAGAAACATCCCTAGATGACACAGAGCAAACAGTCTCTCAGTCCCCTAAATTGAACCTTGGCGGAATAGATATTTCCTCTTGAAACAATGCCAGTGCCTAGAAACAAACCCAAAGCCTCTGAAATGGAAAGTATAATCAAGGCCTGAATTCCAGGCAGTGTTCTCATGCTCACTCCTGCAAATTTCTCTGTTGGAATGGAACTACTTTTAAGCTTCTAATGCACACCAGTCTCTCCAAAGCACAAGAGGTTAAGAAGATTTTGATATAAGAGCCTACAAGGAATAGACTGCTTAAGAAAGCAATGCATCATGGGCTTTACGTGAAAAGATGATGAGTGGTGGGGGCAGATGAAAGGTGGTTCAGGATTGTGCATGACAACACCAGTTAAGGGAAATTGAATACACTTCAGGGAAATGGAAGTCAGAATCATATTGGTTTTGCAGCTCATGAATACTGAGAGACTGATATGAGGAAACAGGAGAAGAGCAAGTTTTGGGCCCCAAGAGCTGCTACCTGACTTTAAAACCTTTTCAAAATTTATGAGGGCAGTCATAAATTCCTCCACTCCACACTACATTCTTTGTTTGATTTGCATGCCTTATTACAAGTATACTGTACAGAGATGAGGAGAATATTCTAAGAGCCCCATTGCTCAATGTATAACCCCACTGCAAAGGTTAGCTAAAACTACCACAGAAGTGTGAAATACTGAGAGATATTATTTTGGTGTTTGAACTGAAGTGAAACCAGAGGTGTAAGGGTTAACTTTAGCCAACAGAGAAGGAGAAGTGCTGCATATTTTAGTGAAGTTTCTGTAACACATGAAACACTTCTCCTGCACTTCTGTCTGAGTTTGGTACATCTCAAAGCCATAGATTAGATACAGAGGTTTTCTTGGCAGCAAGAAATGAAAGTGAGATGGGATGGGGTATACAGGTGGACACTGAGCATACTTAATAGACTTGTGAATATTCACTAACACGGCCAGCATAGGTAATTGCTTCATTTACATAGTCATATGATGTATGTTAGGGGTAGGGTTCATATCAAGGAGCTAATGTGTACTGTTATGAAAAAGGATGATTGAGAAGATTGTACACCCTTATTACCCTAAGCCAATAAGGGAACAGGGGCAGGGACTTGTGAGGAAAAAACCCCTTACAGAACAATCTCCAGCTTGGTTGCCAGAACACCTGGAGAAGTGACTCGCACAGGTCTGGCCAGAGAGTGTGAGTAAACCTATCCAGGAGCAAAAGGGACTTATGCAGTACAAGCAGCCATAACGCTACAAAGGCACTGAAGACCGGTACAAGAGTGCCCAACAGGAGAACGGAAGACTTCACGTCGTTCCATATGACGTCCATCTCAGCCAGGGAGCGGAAGAGACTGCGCCGCCAGGAGCTATCCAGGCGAACGGTTTTGAAGCGCTGACCGTAGAGGGCTAACACCACACGCAGCCATCTTCCTACCAGGCTTGACTCCATTCCAGCGAAGCGGACGGCTCACATACACACCAGATGTCACCTGTGCCTGCAAGCAACCTACCCACCCCAGGAGTGGTTAATCGTCCAACCACCACTGTCTTTGTCCAACGGAACTCAAGACAAAGACTGGTGCCAAGGAGAAGACAGAAGAAGAGGAAGACCATCTTCAGCCAGAGCCAAGTTCCTTTGTACAAACTAGGTGTTACCTAGGCCATGATTTGACTCTCTATTGTCACCCTTTTAGATAAGTCTAATAGTCTCAAGTATCTCCCCACCCAGTAATCTCTTCTATTCTTCTCCCCAACTGTCATTTTGGAACCGCCCCTTGGTCCATTTCAACCTGAAAGTTCACTCAGGTATCCAGGATCCAAGCAAGTCCATTGGCCAAGAGCAGGCACCCAATTGGGTGCCACCAATGAACTTCCTATTGGTTGTTGCAGTAGTCCAGCCCTTATGGTCACTGCAAAACCTTCCCTTTTGGGGAGGTCATGCATCAGCTGACCACCTTCCTCCTCCCTCGTACCTCCCATCCCCTAAGGGCTGAAGAGTGTCCTTATAATCTGTGGACTAGCTACCCACAGGTGTGCTTCTATCAGTATCCCAATTCTGCTGCAAAGATCCATCCCCGATTCCTGGTCAGTTTCGGGTCCCTTCTCCCACTTCCTCGCTCATCGCCATTGGAGCCTTCCTTGAAGACTACGATCAGTAAATATCACCCTGTTTGTCTACCCATGTGTTCCCCTATCTCTCTATCTATTTTTCTTAGGACTGTGTGTATGATTTTTATGAGTATTTTATCTTGTATGGAAGCCTATATTTTTCTTAATAAATTTTAATTGTTTTACTTAATTAGAGTCCCCAATATTTTTAAGCATTACTTTCTGGACGTGGAATCCTGTATACACAGGTAAAAAGATCCTGACTAAGCCAGGTGCCCACCTGACAATTCCCCAACCTCGTTTTGAGGGCATTTTGGTTTACAGACTTCTGTTCGGTGATAGGTATAAAATGCATTTTTTTTTGTAAAACAATTTTTATTATTCTGCAACATATTATATTAATATTCAATTATTATTAAAAATTTAGTACCAATACATTGCATCACATTTTCCACCTCCCTCCCCCGCTTTTCGTGACCTTCACCGGTGCATTTTACTTAAAATATTAAAATGAAATAAAAGGTAGTTTTAACATTTTAAGAATCTTCATAAAAAATCTTATAACTATAGTAAAATAAGGACAAAAACATTTACTATAATTATTATCCATCTTCATTATAATCCTTTAGTCCTCAGTCCTTATTATAAAAAAAAAATTGAAGAAATATATATTCCCATAGTCTCATTTTAACTATAATCTTTATCAAAATAGGTTGAAAAAAAGAAAGGGTATAATCCCATAGTCACATTTTTTAACTATAGTCCATTTACTATTTCCCTAGCGTTTAACTATTGTCAAAAATCACCAAATGTCCTTTCACCTTCCATTGTTTTTCAACATACTTCTGAAATTTTCCCCACTCATTCTTAAGCTTTTCTATACCATATTCTTTTAAGATTCTTGTAAACTTGTCCATTTCACTCCAATGTATAATTTTCATAATCCAGTCCTTTTCTGGTATTTTGTCTTGCTTCCACATCTGCGCCTATAATGTCTGTGCAGCTGAAAGCATGTACCAAAGTATCATTCTATCTTGTTTCGGAAAATTTTCCATTTGTAATCCCAACAAAAAGATTTCTGGTGCCTTCTGTATGTTATAACCCAGAATCTTTGAAATCTTTTGCTGAATCATTTGCCAAAATTGTTTTGCCATTTCACAAGTCCACCACATGTGGTAGAAAGATCCTTCATGTTTTTTACATTTCCAACAGCTATCTGACACTTGATTGTTCATTTTCAACCGTTTCTTAGGAGTCATGTACCACCTATAAAACATTTTAAAACAGTTTTCTTTAATATTATTACATGTCAATATCTTCATAGAGTTCTTCCATAAGTACTCCCATTGTTCCATCTGTATTTCTTTATTTATATTTATCGCCCATTTTATCATTTGAGATTTATCCACTTCATTTTCTGTAGACCATTTCAATAATAATTTATAAATTCTTGAAATCAATTTTTCGTTATCGCCAAACAGCATTCTCTCCAGTTCTGTTTGTTCTTGTCTTACTCCATCATTTCTAATATCTTGTTCAAGCAAACTTTTAATTTGTTACAACTGAAACCAATTACACTTATATTTCAATTCTTCCGCCGATTTTAATTCTACCTTAACGCCATGTATTTTTAACAATTGTTTATATGATAACAATTTCTCTTCATTAATATCTGAATATTACTTTATTACTTCTGTTGGCACAATCCAAAGCGGTTTCCTCTCATCCCCGTATCTTTTGTATTTCGACCAAGTTTTTAACAAATTACTTCTTATATAATGATGTAAGAAAAAGCCATCCATCTTACTTTTCCCATAACACAGATATGCATGCCAACCAAAAACATTTCTATGGCCTTCTAATGTTAATAATTTTCTATTTAATAACGTTATCCATTCCTTAATCCACACCAAGCAAACTGCATCATGGTATAATTTTAGATCCGGCAACTGGAAGCCTCCCCTCTCTTTTGTGTCGGTCATAATTTTCATTTTAATTCTTGGTTTCTTGCCAGCCCATATAAATTCTGAAAGTTTCCTTTGCCATTTATTAAATTGGTTGTCATCCTTCACTATTGGAATTGTTTGAAACAAGAACATGATTCTTGGTAACACATTCATTTTAATTGCCGAAATTTTGCCCAGTATAGACAAGTTCAGCTTATTCCATTTTAATAAAACTCCATCAATTTTCCGCCAGAGCTTCTCATAATTGTTTTTATACAAGTCAATTTTTGTTGTTGTTATTTCTACACCCAAATACTTTACTTTAGAAGTCACTTCACATTCTGTTAAGTTTTGTAGTTCTTCCTGTTTATTCTTTGGCATATTTTTACACAAAATTTTTGACTTTTCTTTATTTATATAGAAACCTGCCAGCTCACCATATTCTTGTATCTTACTAAGCAGCAATGGTATAACTTGAGCTGGATTTTCATTTATAAACATTACATCATCAGCAAACATTCTTTATAGGAAAAACCTTTCAATTTCAGTCCTTCTATCTCCTTATCTTCTTGGATTCGCATAAGCAATACCTCTAAAGTCATTATAAATATCAATGGAGATAGAGGGCAACCTTGTCTCGTTCCTTTACTGATTATCATTTTTTCTGTCAAGTCTGCATTTATACAGAGTCTTGCTTGTTGTTCAGTATAGATCACCTTCACCATTCTTATAAAACCTTCTCCCAATCTCAATCTCTCCATCACTGCAAACATAAAGTCCTAATGCACATTATCAAATGCTTTTTCTGCATTCACAAAAAATAGTGCTACTTCTTTTTCAGGATGTTTCTCATAATATTCAATAGTGTCTATCACTGTTCTGATGTTATCTCTAATTTGCCTCCTGGGAAGAAATCCTGCTTGCTCTTCTTTGATAAAATTATTCAAATGCTGTTTCAGGTGTTCTGCTAATATTCTAGCATATATTTTATAATCATTGTTAAGTAATGAAATTGGTCTGTAATTTTTTACATTCGTGGTGTCTCTATCTTCTTTCGGTATCAACGAAATTACTGCTTCTTTCCAAGTATTAGGTATTTTCCCATCTTTTCTTATAGTGTTCATCAACTTTTGAAGTTTTGGTAGTAGAGCCTCCATGAGGAGTTTATAAAATTTTGCTGTGAAACCATCTGGTCCAGCTGCTTTCCCTGATTTCATTAAGTTTATTGCCGCCTCTGCTTCCTCCTTTCCAATTGGTTCATTTAATACCTTCTCCATATTTTCAGTTAAGGGGTTTACATTAATTTTCTGTAAATATGCATCTATTTTTTCCTTATCCACCACGTGACTTTTAAACAACTTGGCATAGTATTTATAACATTCTCTTTTGATTCCTTCCTGGTCAACAATTTCCTTGCCTCCCGAGATAATTTTATTAATAATTTTATTCTCCCTTTTTCTTTTCATTTGCCAGGCCAGGTATTTTCCAGGCTTATTCGCTCCTTCAAAAGATTTTTGTTGAAGCATTTTTAAATTCCATTCCACTTCTTTGTTTAACAAATGTCTTAATTGACTTTGTAATATTGTAATCTCTCTTATAATTTTCTTTTTCCCAGGCCTCTTTTTGAGCTCCTTCTCCTTCTTTCCAATCTCTTTTTGTAAATCTATCATTTGTTTCTCGTTGGCTTTTTTATCTTTATTGTTCAATGTAATTAGAATGCCCCTCATTACTGCTTTATATGCATCCCACACCATTGAAATTGAATGTCCTCATTTTCATTTATTTGAAAGAAAGATTTAGTCTCCTTTTCCAGAGACTCTACTACAGCAAATCTGTAGTTCAGCAGCAAATCTTCATTTATCCGCCATCTGAAAGTCTTTTTTATGGGTTTTGCAGAACACATTAATGGATTGTGGTCTGCCCCTATTTTAGGAAGAATTTCTATTTTTTTCATTATAAGTCCCAAATTTTTCATAGTCCATAACATATCAATTCTTGAGAAAGAATTATGTCTTGCTGAAAAGAAAGTGTAATCCCATTCTTAGGGTTGAATTTCCTCCATACGTCCTCCAGATTTTCTTGTTTAACTAGTTCAAAAAATGACTTCAGAAGTTTTCCTTTATTATTTTTTCCCCCAGATCTATCCAAAATATTCCTAACCATTCCATTAAAATCCCCCATTAACATAATTTGCTCATATGTCACTTGATCTAATTGTTGCATAATGTCCTTAAAAAAAGAATCTTTTGTTCCATTTGGGGCATACAATCCCAATAACAAAGATCACTTCCACCCCAATAAATCTACCATCATCATCTTTAAAAATCAGCTTTGGGTCTAGTTCTTGCTTCACATAAAAAACCACAACCTTTTTTTCTCCTTAGCCAATGAGCAAAGTTGCTTATTCCACACCAAATTGCTTATTCCAACAAAATTTATCATCCATTTGTTTGATGTGTACTTCTTGTAGGCAAATTATATCACATTTATGCTTCCCAATCCAATGAAAAATTGCCCTTCTTTTTTGTGGTGAATTAAGTCTGTTTACATTCCAATATATTAATTTGTAATCCAGCATGGTTTTCTAATTTTAATCTGTACCCCCAAATTCTTTATGCTCCTCCAAAAACTTCATCATGTCTTGCATATTTGTGATGGTAAATCTCTTCCCTTTGTATTCAAAACCCAAACCCTCTGGAAGTAGCCATCTGTATCTCATGTCACTTTCTCTCAATTTGTCAGTCAGTTTTTTATAAAATCCTCTGTCATTTATAACTTTCCTTCGCACTTCTTTCGTAATTCTTACACTACTGTCGTCCACCTCCAGTTTTTTCTAAAATTGTTTGCTTAGAATCGTGCCCACCAAATCTCTTGTCACAAATCTCACTACCACATCCCTTGGTAGTTTATTCCTCCTTGCATAGTCTGAATTAACCCTATAGATATAGTCATAAAAATAACTGCTTCCTTCCTTTCTTGCCAAGGAGTCTAGTTTTCTATAGTTGAGAAGTCTCACGTTACTTCAATGACGGCACTTCCTGTGACGTCCTGTTGATCTGCAGATATTAATTAGTCCCAAAGAAGCCTTTGATCATGATGAATTTAAGTCGATTTAACGATCCCAGAAAACCTCTGTAGACGTTGGAATGCAATTCTTCTCCAAGGACTCTTCAAAGCCAAAGCCAAAAAGGAACCCCACTAGGATACCTCATCAGCCAAAGTAAACCCCCTCAGAATTTAATAAGCACGTCTTGGCCATCTCCTTGCCTAGAAGATGTAGGCAGCAGGCATTTAGATGACCTTCTCTGCCCAGAACAGAGGCTCTGGTCTGCTCCTCTATTGAGAAGCACGTCAATCCTCCATGACACCAAGCCAGAAGTCCTAAAATTCATTTTCTTTATTCTGTGCTTTAACCTTGCCTTGGGAGACTGTAGATTTATACCCCACCTTTCTCTCTGAATCAGATACCAATTTTGCACACAGCTTACCACGCGGTCACGTTCCTGCTCTCTGCACAGCGTCCGTCGGACGTAAACCGCTAAAACCCACTTCAAGTTTGCTATGCAAAAGCCGCAGCACTTCCTGTAACTTCGGCACAGATAGTGGGAAATCTGACGGATGCTGCGCAGAGAACAGGAACGTGACTGTGGGGTCAGCTGTGTGCGAAATCAGTCAGAGTCTCAGAGTGGCTTACAATCGCCTTTATCTTCTTCCCTCACAACAGACACCCTGTGAGGTGGGTGGGGCTGAGACAGCTCTTCCAGAAGCTGCCCTTTCAAAGGCAACTCCTATGACAATACCCCTGCCAGGGCCACCCCACCCCATCTTGGAGTGCAGCCCTATACAATGCTGTAGCGAAATAAAGAGCTGTAATCACTACCACTTTGCCTCTTCCTTGCATTGAACCCACTATATTATATCATCTCTTCAGTGTAATCTTAAGCATGTATACTCAGAAGTATTTCCAGTTATTACAATGGGACCTACTCCCTAATAAGTGTGCTTAGGATTGCAGCCCTTTTCCATCTGTATTCATCAAACTGCATCACTGCAAAGATGGTGAGAGCCATGGGGGGGCGGGGGCGGGCAGGGAGGACTGCAGAGGTTGCTCCTAAATGACAATAAGATTGAAAAGAAATTCAGCCATCAAATAATCTTCTAGTTCTGTTTTTCAAGCCATGAGTCAAGACCGCCACCACTGTCATCTGCAATGTTCTCTTTGCTTGGCTTATTTTTTATTCATACTAGTCTGATTATAACACATAGCCCTCTCTGTAAATTGACAAAATAGATCCCTTTTCATTTTATTTATATAATGTTTTATTGGAACCGCACCACATTTTAAGCCTCATCAATGAGCAGTGGAAAACATCCCCTCCAACTTGAAAAACCAAGCCCCTCCCTCATCCATGAATTTCCATTCACTTCAAGCTGAGTGACTGCTATTCTGCTTTATTCTGGTTTTCATGATCCCCTTTGCTCAAGCACTGTCCCAGAATATACTATGGTGGCGAGACAACTGATGAAGCATCTGAAAAAGATTACCAGAGGCTGTCACAAACTAGGCAAAATACAGCACTGTAGTTCCCTATTCCCTCTGAGGCATGTAGAAGACCCATCAAGCTATGATATCATGTACACTTGTGTCTTCTTTGTCACACATTTAGATTAACAAGTGTGATCTCAGGTGGGTGTATCCAATGTAACCAAATAAATCTGTGGGAATAACTGACAGAGCAGACTAGAGCTAGATATTGCATTTGCTGCTTGTCTTGGACAAGACAGGCAGACTCATCACAAATAATGATGACAAGAGCAGAGCAATTTCACTGAGCACCCCGTGTGATCCCATCAAGCCAGCTGTTTTCGGGGGGAAACTGTGCTGCAGCAGCACTCCTTACCCACATCATCCCATTTATTTATTAAGTACAGTTTCATTCCATCCTGCAAGATCTCATGCTCCATTTATTCTTTCAACAACCCTATGGGGTTAGGCAGAGAGAAAGAGAGACAGACAGAATGACTGACCCACCAAGATCATCCAGCAAGCCTCATGTTAGAGTGAGGATGTGAATCCAGATCTCTCTCAGACCCTAGTCTACCATTCAAACATGTTGGCTTTATCGTCTTCCACGCAAATCGAAAGAAGCGGTGCATCTGGGAAGGGCTTGCTTTTTGTCTCATGGCCACCATTTGAAGCTGCACTCATGGAACATGATATCTGGTGTTTTTCTGTTCTGGCATTGGTATCAGATGAAAGACATCTGTTTGTTCTGATGTGGGAGATACTCTATGGCAGGGGTGCCCAAACTTGCTTAATGCAAGTGCCACATAGAATCAATGTCAGATGTTTGAGAGCTGCAAGACGGAAGGAAGGAAGGAAGGAAGGAAGGAAGGAAGGAAGGAAGGAAGGAAGGAAGGAAGGAAGGAAGGAAGGAAGGAAGGAAGGAAGGAAGGAAGGAAGGAAGGTAGGTGGGTGGGGAGAAGAGGTGGAAAGAAAGCAATTTTAACTTTAAATGTGTTCTCCAAGCTGCCAGATGACTTGGCTTGGAGAAGTGATCTAAAGAGACAAATGCCTTCTTCAAGCCAGCCGATGGAGTGGTGGGGGCTTTGAGAGCCACACAATATGTGTGAAATAGCCACATGCGGCTCCCTAACCACAGTTTAGCCATCCTGACTCAAGCAGTCAACCGATGCTGTGTACATTGCACTGGTTACCAGTTGAATACCGGATCCGCTTCAGGGTTTTAGTACTGACATTCAAAGCCTTACATGGCCTGGGATCAACATACCTGTGGGACCACCTCATGAGCCCTGAAGGCTGCTGCAATCTGCCAACCAACACCTTCTGGTTATCCCTGGCCCAAAGGACATCTGTCTTGCCTCGACCATCCTGGTAGAATCAGCTCCCAGTAGAGATATGGGCCCTACTGGATTTGTTACCTTTCCGTAGGGCCTGTAAGATGGAGCTGTTCCGCCAGGGTTTGGTTGAGTCGGGCGGACACCCTTTGCTTTGTTGCCTATACCATCAGCTATCCTCCCCCACAGTAATCTGTTATTGAACGATTGTATCTGGGCCACTGATTATACTCCAGCCAGCACTATGAGCCCGCCCTCCTTTGTATACTGTACTGTGTTGTGTTGCTGTTTTAATTGTACTTTATTGGGTTTATAGTATTGTATTTGCTTGGTTTTATTGTATTGTATTTGCTTGGTTTTATTTGAATGTAATCCACCCTGAGCCTGCCTGGGAAAGGGCAGAATATAAATTAACTGAATTTAAATACACACATACATACATACATACATAAATGGTATGCCAAAACACAATAGGGTTGCCGAGTTCAACTCAAGAAATATCTGGGGACTTTGGGGGGTGGAGCCAGGATACTTTGGGGGTGGAGTCAGGAACAAGCACAATTGAACTCTGAAGAGAGTTCTGGCCATCACACTTAAAGGGACCACACTCCTTTTAAATGCCTTCCCTTCATTTGGAATAATGAAGGATAAGAGCACCTTCTTTTTGGGTTGACAGGATTGGACTTCCTGGTCCAATATTTTTGAAACTTAGGGGGTATTTTGAGGAGAGTCACCAGATGCTACGCTGAAAATTTGGTGCCTCTACCTTAAAAAACAGTCCCCCTAGATTCCCAGATACCCACAGATCAATTTTCTTTTATACTCTATGGGAATTGGGCTCCATAGGAAATAATAGAGTGCCCAACATACATTCCCCCCCCCACTTTCTGATGATCCTGAAGTGGGGGGAGGGCCTCCAAATCAGGGGATCCCCTGCCCCCACCTGGGATTGATAACCCTATAACACAACCATGCCAGGCCAAAAAGCACAGATCACACCACAAGCTCAGGCTGATGCTAAACACCACAAGGCTGAATATAATAGGGAAAAGTGGCAACAATACACTGCAAACAAAAGGAAATACTGAGCTTCAGTGTCTGTGTGACCATCATCATGCCCCGCAGCACTCCCCCATAATTTTTCTTCTTTCTCTCCATTATAAGCCTGCTTCCCCCCTCCAACTACCCCCACCCCCAACCATCTCTTCCTCTCAACTATCCCCAAACCCCTGGCACACCATTATGTCCCACACTTGTAACATTCACTCAACCTCCACCCTTGCTGTCCCCCCCCAAAAACCCTTGGCCTTCACTCACCTCCCCACCTTTACTGTCTTCCTACCCAGCTAGGCTTGCCAATCCCCAGGTCCCAGCGGGAGTTCTCCTGGTTTCCCAGGCTCCTTCTTGTTCCCAGTCAGCTGGCTGGCAGGGAGAAGCCCTGCCCCCACAGCCACCATGTGCCTTTCCACCTCCATAGGCTTCAGAGGCTTCCTCTTGGGATGGTGTGTCTGTGTCTTTAAGGCTGAATGGGGGTGGGGGGGAGGAGGCAGAACAACATGGCTGCTCCCAGTGGCTGTGAAAGCAGTCCAGACCCTCTGTTGGTTGCACAATCTTTTCAGAGGTCGTTTGCATAGGAAAAGTAAACTTGAACCATTGATTGCCCTGTGTTACTTTGAAGAAGTTGGAAGTTCAGCAGCTCTTGAGTAGAGATGTCAATCCCCTGCTTCAGAGTCATCAGAAACAGGGAGTGGGGGAGGGAAATGTCTGCTGGCACTTCATTATTCCCTATGGAGATCGATTTTCATAGGGTATAATGGAGAATTGATTGGAGATATCTGGGGCTCTGGTGGGGCTGTGTTTTGAGGTAGAGGCACCAGAGTTTCAGCATAGCATCTGATGGCTCTCCTCAAAAGGCTCTCCAAATTTCAAAAAGACTGAACCCAGGGGTCCAATTTTATGAGCCCCAAAATGATGACCAGAACTCCCTTTGGAGTTCAACTGTGTTTGTCACAACTTTGCTTATGGTTCCACCCCAATGTCTCCTGGCTCCACCCCAAAGTCCCCAGATATTTCTTGAATTGGACTTGGTAAATCTTCAGCCCAACCCTTGGCATTCTCTTTGAGCCACCACAGACCTGGGGAGGGTGCACATACACACACGCCTGTGGGAGGTGAATGGAAAGTCAGCATCTGTTTCAGCTGTGAAGTGGATGGGAAGACAGCAAAGGGGGGTGAGTGAATGCCAAGGATGGAGCTTAAATTGTATCTGATGGATGGAGCGTAAATTGTATATGGGTGTATACTCTGAATGTGCTTACAATATCCCACCCTCAGTTTTTGTAGTTTCAGCATAACAGCAAAATATGTTTCTGATTGCAGGGCAGAACCAATGTATGTTCATTTTGTTTTGATGTTGTTGTTGCTTATTAGACATGTTAAGTGCCCCATCCTGGCTCACACCAGGCTCTAGGCAATGTACAACATGTGACATAAAACAATACACAAGTTAAAACCAACACATCAAATTATATTTAAAAATTTTCAAAAATCCCAGATGGGACCCTATGAGTTTTTGTTTACATTTTGGACTACTAGAGTGTCATACTGGGGCGGGGGGGGGGGGGGAGAAAAACTTACACAGCATCTGTGGGGAGGGAGTGGGAAGGGGAAGTGACAGCAAATGACAAACTGATACTATCCTCAGCCAAAGGCCTGGTGGAACATGTCAGCCTTACAGGTCCACAGAATTGCATAAGATCCCACAGGGCCTT
The DNA here is from genome assembly GCF_032191835.1 of Heteronotia binoei. NCBI lineage: Eukaryota > Metazoa > Chordata > Lepidosauria > Squamata > Gekkonidae > Heteronotia > Heteronotia binoei. The sequence goes on from NC_083224.1 coordinate 105,329,721, forward strand.
GATGTCATCTGGCAGAGAATTACACCAGGTTGGGGTCAGGATCGAAAAGGCCCTGGCCCTGGCTAAGGACCTCCAGACCTCCCTAGGGCCAGGGATCACCAGAGAGTTGTTACCAATAGAGTGCGGTGCTCTTTCAGGGACATTCCAGAGGAGACAGTCCTATGTAGTGGTGTCAAACGTGGTGGTGGCAGAGTCTGAAGGTACAGTCCTGCTTGTTGTATATGTCTTCAGTATGCATACATATTCTAGGCTACAGGGATTTGTGCAAAAACTACTGTTGTGATGTTTGTTCCCTTTTGCTTGCAAATTAAGAACAGGATAAACACTCAGGGTCCCGCTCTTAGGTTCACACAGCACAGATCGATGTATTCAAAACAACCAGGGCGGGATTAACAATTAGGCCAAGTAGACAGTGGGCTATGGGTCACCACGCCTTTAGGTGCCCCGGGCCGGCTTCCCTCCCCCTCAGTTTTACCCCTGCTTGCAGCCTTCCTAGCCTGCACGTGCAGTCAGCAACTGAGCCGCTCTTTGTCCAACTTGCCTGGTGCAGCTGATGCTGGCGTCATAGCCAAGTTTGCCTCTCTCTGCATCTCCTCTGCAGCTTTGTCAAAGGGGCTTTTGAGAAGGTGCCTGCAGGCTGCAGCAGGGACCAAAGGCAACAGAGCAGCCACTCCAACTCTGAGATAATTTGCGAGGGGCCCCTCAAGATTTTGACTGCCTAGAGGCCTCCACGGGGTTTAATCTGGTTCTGAAAACAACAGCCATTTAGTAGCAGGAAGATAGAGGGATAGGAGCAACTGGTTTCAGAATAATAATAATAATAATAATAAATTTTATTTATATCCCGCCCTCCCCGCCTAGGCTATACGAATAAGAGAGCTCAGGCTGTCTACAATTCTAACTAACAAATAGAACTAATTGAACTCCACGCCATGAGACACAAATATGAGTGAGGCGAGCAGGCTGTTCCATTGCAATGCATACAATAAACACACCACAACTATAGGACATATAAGGGTTTGTGGCTAAAACAGCCAAGAATGTTTTATACAAAACCTTGTCTATACAGAATAACTCTGAAATATTGTCTTCAAAATCTCAGCTGTATAAACAAGTCCTTTATAGAAAGCACTAATACCACAGAATACCATTAACTTCATATGAAATTTTATTCATAAATAGAATTTAAGTAAGACCACCATCTTTTAAATTTTTTCCCCAGCACCGTGGTTATTCTGCTAACTGGTATCATTTTGTTTTTCTTCAAAAACATTCTCATGCAAACATCCTTTTTTCTGTCATCTAAACCTCTACTCTGCATTTATTGTCATCCATTCCATGTTGCTGTTGTTGTTTTTAATTGCAATAATACAGACTTTGAAAAACCTGCACACATTTCAGTGAACACAATCTGGAAAAGTGTACATGTACCCCAACCTTGAATAAAACCTTGTTGGCCTTAAAGGTGTCACTGGTAGGGTTGCCAATCCCCAAGTGGGGGCAGGGGATCCCTCGGTTTGGAGGCCCTCCCCCCGCTTCAGGGTCGTCAGAAAGCAGGGGGAGGGGAGGGAAATGTCTGCTGGGAACTCTGTTATTCCCTATGGAGATTTATTCCCATAGAAAATCATGGAGAATTGATCCACGGGTATCTGGGGCTCTGGGGGGGCTGTTTTTTGGGGTAGAGGCACCAAATTTTCAGTATAGCATCTAGTGCCTCTCCCCAAAATACCCACCAAGTTTCAAAAATATTGGACCAGTGGGTCCAATTCTATGAGCCCCAAAAGAAGGTGCTTCTATCCTTCATTATTTCCTATGGAAAGAAGGAATTGAAAAGGTGTGCCAACCCTTTAAATGTGATGACTAGAACTCCCTTTGAGTTCAATTATGTTTGTCACAGCCTTGATCTTGGCTCCACCCCTAATGTCTCCTGGCTCCACCCCCAAAGTCTCCTGGCTTCACCCCCAAAGTCCCCAGATATTTCTTGAATTGGACTTGGCAACCCTAGTCACTGGAGTCAAACTTTGTTCTGGCATACCATTGTTTTACTGATTTCTTCTGAAAAGTTACTTCCCATATTTTATAAATCTATACAGAATTTCCTAGAAAATGTGGACTGTACTCAACAGGGTGGTCTTGGACCAGAGAACCAAGCTAGTGGAACAAATATGATTGCAGGATATAATAAAATTCACAGATTCTTTCCAGTTTGCTCTCACATAGGCTTTTGGAAGAAGATGGAGAAGAAAAATAAAAGATATTTTGCAAGGAGTTGCTTTCTGCCCACCTAGAAGAGACAGCCACAGCTGCCAATTTTCCTCTATTTGATCCTCTGAGTGTGCACTTTAGAACCTCACAACATGAACATGAGCTCTGTCAGACCCAGGGGACATCTGAAATACAAATTAAATAGACAGTGTGTTTTGATCGCTTCAGAGTTAAGCAACAAAACTGCAATTATTTTCCAGCATTATTAACTCTGTTGTTAGAGTGAAAGGTATCTTTGAGAAAATGGGATAAATATTTCTAAAAGAAGAGCTTTTAAAATGCTGTTGCAATATCTTCATTACTGTTAACATATCTCTCTAAGGACTAAGTCACGGTGTCATTTTGTTAAAATATTCAAGGACTCTGGTGACAAAGAAATTAATCACTGTTATTTGCTAAAATTTATGGAAATGGCAAATTGTTCAGTGTCCAGTGCACTGGCTTAGATCTACTAGAGCATTCTAGAGGTGGAAGGATTGCCATCCATGAAGCACAAATTTTTATCTCCTTCTCCTTCTATAGCCCCAGCCATTCCCTTAGTGATCTCTCCTTTCTGATCAATGTTGCAATTGCTTTTTAAATATGCTTTGGCTTGATTTTTTGCACATGTAGAGTTGTATTGAAGAACTGCATACGACTGATTATATTATCATATGTAATCAAAAGAAACAGCCTACATATTATATATATATATATATATATATATATATATATATATAATATAAACTTCAAATATTTAAAGTAAGTTATGACAACACCTCTAAAAATATCTCTATAACTTATTTCTCTGTACTTATGAAAAGTACTAAATGTTCTGTTCTTCATGATTAACATATTACATATATATGATCTTATATTTAAACTATGTTCTTCCTTCCCCTCCTTACTCTTCAAAACTATCATTAATTATGCTTTAAAACAAACAATAGTTAGTTTCCCAAGTTCTTGAAATATTAAAGTCTTCTGTATTCTTGTTTTAATCTGATAATGCAGTTGATTAACAGATAAAATATATACATTAGAAACTTGGAAACTGTGTAGGTCTAGGGAAGCCCAGAACCGTGGGATGAGGAAGAAACTTCTGCCCTGCCCGTAGACCTACAATATGGGAGCACAACCCTGTCTGCAGCCCACACCTCCTGGCTCTTTAAGCTATACATATTCCAAAGTAATAAGTTACTATTTCCAAAGTAATAACTTACTATTTACAATAAAAAGATCTTCCAAAATTACATTACATCTAATTCTATTTCACCTTCCCTTGCTTCTTCAAAAACATGAAGTTTACTGCTTTTAACTGGAATCTGTGGTGAAGTCTTTCATTTTACAGCTCTGTTTCCACTTGCTCTAGAAAAGGCAAGCCCAATGTAATTAGTAAAGCTGATCCAGAAGCATGGTCATATGTTGTATATTGAACTTGTTGATATTCCACAAACATTTTACCAGACTTCAAACAGCAATATTTAGCACCTGCTGCCTGCAATTTATAAGTGGCGGGTTTCAAGTCTCTTCACATCTTGAGCATTTCTGGGGGAAGGTCCAGGAATACAAGTATTTTGCTTCCTTGAAATCCCAAGCCATTCTGCTGGTGTGCTTCCATCAACATTTTCCTCCTAGTTCAATAATCAGCAAACTCCACCACTATATCTCTGCTGGAAAAAGTGACCTTGGAAGTGTTTGTTTTTTTACCAATGCAATAAGCTCTCAGAACAAGAGGCATCACTCCCTCCTCTAATTTTACAAAATAGCCAGCCAAGACACCATAAAAATAGAAAGATCAGTTGTTGCTTCAGCATTTAGTTAAAAAAAAATGAAATGTCAAGTTTTTATCTCTTATAGGAGACTCCAGCATCATAATTCTTTCTCTAGACCAGCCATCAGAAGAGGTATAGTTCCAAGAGTTTTTTTTTTTCCTCAGGGAAGCAACTTTCTTTATGGCTTCTTCCACTTTTTAAGCTGTTTGCTTATGTTGAGTCTCCAATCCATTTGTATGTTGAGCTAAGTGGGTTATCATGTCCATCATATCTTGATGATGATGATATTGGATTTCTATCCCGTCCTCCACTCCAAATTTCAGAGTCTCAGAGCGGTTCACAATCTCCTTTATCTTCCTCCCCCACAACGGACAGCCTGTGAGGTGGGTGGGGCTGAGAGGGCTCTCACAGCAGCTGCCCTTTCAAGGACAACCTCTGCCAGAGCTATGGCTGACCCAAGGCCATTCCAGGAAGTGCAAGTGGACGTTGATTCCCTAATGCTTCTAGTAGAAGTGTTATTGTTAGGAGAGAGTCAGCAGAGTTTGTATCTCCATGATTCGAAGAAGCCAGGGCAAAAAAAAATCCATTAACAAGGGAGCTCCCCTGGCTTTCTTTTGTTCTTGCTTATCGTCAGAAGCCTTAGGTGGTGTATTTCAGGTCTAGTTTTTTTTTTTTAAAGTAATGTTAGAAGTAATTAAAGAGTGAGAGGTCAGGGAGCAGCACATAATGCCTTCTGGTAGGCCTGCGATCAAAGCCACGCCCCCTTTTAGCTTGATTTTTAATTATTTTAATGAATGTAGGGTTGCCAAATGGATTGGGAAATTTCTGGAGATTTCAGGGTGAAGCCTGGGAAGGTTAGGGTTTAGGGAGGGCCTAATGTCATAGAGTCCACCCTCTAAAGCAGCCATTTTTTCTAGATGAATTCATCTCTGTCATCTTGAGATCAGCTATAATTCTTGGGGGATATCCAAGCCTCACCTGCAGGATGGCAACACAATATACATCCTTTAATTTGTTAGCCACCTTCGTAACCCTGATGGATCCATCCCAGTATGCAAGTTTTAATTTTGTTAGCTGTCTTGGGGGACTTGTGAGAGCAGAAATGTAAGATACACATTTTGTAAGTAAATAAATGATCCCTGAAATTCTGCTTCTTAGGAACAGGGTAAGGAAGTTCCACTTTGTAGGTTGAAAACCTTCTGGCTATGAAATTTCTATAGTAGTAGATCCAAGTCACTCTGTAGAACTGCCCCAAATGTACTCCAATGAGATGTGCTCTAGCAAGATTAAAATGCTACCAGGTAAGCATCATAGGTAACAGATCTATACTATATAGGGTTGCCAGGTCCGAGTCAAGAAATATCTGGGGACTTTGGGGGGTGGGGACAGGAGACTTTTTTTTGGTGGGAGGGGAGCAAGGGTGTGACAAACTGGTGATTGGCAACGCTAATACTATACCTGACACAGTTCTGGTACCCATTTTCTTTTCCCAGAAAACCTGGAAACTGTAGTTCTGTAAGGGGGATTAAAGACAGGCAATATATCATGAATGTAGGTATGTGCCCAAATAAAGGCCTCACAAGGGTGCTCTTGAAAGTACTATACTCTTTGCAAAGATATCTGAAAGAGATCCACTTAGATATCCAAAGGATATCCACTTAGCCTCAGCCAGAGCCAAAGCCTTTTCAGCTCTGGCACTGGCCTAGTGGAACACTGTTCCAAGTTGATAAGAATAAAAAAACAGGTCTCTTGGGGGCACCACACCCTAAACTGGTTACTAGACTAAAATATAGGCCCTGTCAGTAAATTGCCTGGACATGTGAGATACAAGATTAAATCAGACGGTAAAATGCCTTGTTAGCAATTAAGTCATGGAAAGCCCTAAACTTCGTTAAAATTGCTATCGCTGCAATTAGCTATTTATTCACCTCACCATTAGTCATAGAAAAGTCCCAAATCTTATAATGCTATCTCTGCACATCAGTGTTTTTTTCCTCTCGCTCAGCAAGTAATAATCATGCTGGACAAAGGGGGGCAGATGTCAATATAGGGTCATGGGCATCGGTTACAAGCCAGAGTGGAAGCCCTTCGTCTACGACCTGTCATTGGTCAAAGGGACAGTTAGGGGCTGGAGCGTTGGGAGCCTTAAAAATGAGCTGTGCTGCACACAGACCTCAGAGACCACACCTATCAGGTGGTGCTCTCTCCATGCCTGCAGACGTGTATACCAATAAAACCTGCATGTTGCTGCTAAATTTTGTTTGGAAGTTTTCTTTATAGGACGAAAACTGCCATAGCAAAGTGAAATACAGTCTTTATGGGATTTAATACAGTTCAGTGGGGCCTGTAAAATGGAGGTGTTCTGCCAGGCTTGTAATTTAGATGGAGGAAGTTCATTTGGATTGGCCTCCCTGCACTGTCATGCTCTGTCATGTTATGTTTGATCTTGTTTTGTCTCTGTGTCCACTCACTTGCCTCAGTATTAATTAACATGTATGGTTGCATACATGTACAGCCTGTGGGAGTGGACATATTAATTTGTATTACTCATTGCTATCTTATTCTCTAATAGTAGATTGATATTTTTAGAGAGTTTTAGAGATTTTTATAGTTAGGTAAATTGTTGCTGTTTATATTTTTGTATCTACATTGTTGAAGCCTGCCCTGAGTTTTGCTGGGGGTGGGGGGGCTAGAAAATAAATAAATAAATAAAAATTCCCTGCATAGATATCATGCTTAGATGTGGTTCCTGGAATGCTGTCAATCCCCCCCTGGTTCCCCCAAATAAAAAGTCTTTTATTTTTTTATAAAGTTCCTTTTATTGTAAGATCCGGGTTAATAGGTACAGACATCCTGTCTGAGTCAGATCTGAGGTGACTCAGGAAATCTCGCAGTAATATAGGGTAAACTACTAAGCAATTGCCCCCCCCCCCCTTTTCCCAGCATATATGAGATACATCAACTTATTTTCTCAAGCATTCTTTGAGTAGACCTTTCCACCAAAGGGTGCAACTTTAGATACATAGTTGTTACTGCTGTGGTACAAGACTAAACACCAGGTGTATTGCCATGATTATCAGAGAGGGAAAGGGGGGGAGGGAAGACACAGGAAGGAGGGGAAAGAGATAAGGGTCTATGAGACAGAAAATGCAGCCTTTCAGGACAACCCGGGAAACTTTAATTGTATGGCAAAATCATTTGACATATGCCCCAACATTTCTTCTTACTGCTGTGGCAACTCCCTGTTTCAGCTCCTCACTATTCTGTTTCACTAAACATATGCCAGATACTTGATAATGGCAGCAGGAACTGACTCCCTGTTAACAGATTTTTGTTCAATAAGCTAACTGCAGCTTTTCTAGTTAGACTGCATGCAAACTCATTGGTCCCAATGAAGTAGATTATATACAAGCAGTACTAGAATATGTGACTAATGAGAGATTTTTGCAGCCCATATGCTTTAGTTCTCAATCAGAAGAGAAAAAAGGGACTATTTTATTGTATAAGTGTGTGAAAGAAAAGATACTGCTTTTTCTTAATAGTTCATACAGCTGTTGAATGAATAAGTGCATAGCACATGGATCCAACCCCTGCCCTTTTAAATGACTGCACACCACTATACAAGCACTCTTAGGGCCAGTTCAAACTATCATCATCATCCCATATGTGAGCCATCAAATATGAACATATGAAGCTGCCTTATACTGAATCAGACCCTTGGTCCATCAAAGTCAGTATTGTCTTCTCAGACTGGCAGCGGCTCTCCAGGGACTCAAGCTGAGGTTTTTCACACCTATTTGCCTGGACCCTTTTTTGGAGATGCCAGGGATTGAACCTGGGACCTTCTGCTTCCCAAGAAGATGCTCTACCACTGAGCCACCATCCCTCCCCGAATAAGCTAACTTCCACTAACACTTCCACATGAGCTCTACAGAAATGGAAATATTCACATGCTTTTATTCCCATGTTTTATGGTTCCATATTTTTTATAAATGAAAATTCATGTAAGCTTTGCACACCTGTGCTGCACTTTTCTGGGACCAATGGCACTGACAAATAAGGACTGCATACTTAGGAGGGCATTGCTTGGAATATGACTTGAATACACAACTCAAACAGCTATATGGGCCATAATGGATCTTGACTGGAGCTAAGGAGGGTGCCCCATAACAACAGCTATAGGGTTGCCAGATCTAACTCAGGAAATATCTGGAGACTTTGGGGGAGAAGATGGGAAATATCAGGGGTGGAACTGGGAGACTTTAAGAACATAAGAACATAAGAGAAGCCATGTTGGATCAGGCCAACGGCCCATCAAGTCCAACACTCTGTGTCACACAGTGGCAAAAAAATTTATATACACACATACACTGTGGCTAATAGCCACTGATGGACCTGTGCTCCATATTTTTTATCTAAACCCTTCTTGAAGGTGGCTATACTTGTGGCCGCCACCACCTCCTGTGGCAGTGAATTCCACATGTTACTCACCCTTTGGGTGAAGAAGTACTTCCTTTTATCCGTTTTAACCTGTCTGCTCAGCAATTTCATCGAATGCCCACGAGTTCTTGTATTGTGAGAAAGGGAGAAAAGTACTTCTTTCTCTACTTTCTCCATCCCATGCATTATCTTGTAAACCTCTATCATGTCACCCCGCAGTCGACGTTTCTCCAAGCTAAAGAGTCCCAAGCGTTTCAACCTTTCTTCATAGGGAAAGTGCTCCAGCCCTTTAATCATTCTAGTTGCCCTTCTCTGGACTTTCTCCAATGCTATAATATCCTTTTTGAGGTGCGGCGACCAGAACTGCACACAGTACTCCAAATGAGACCGCACCATCGATTTATACAGGGGCATTATGATACCGGCTGATTTGTTTTCAATTCCCTTCCTAATAATTCCCAGCATGGTGTTGGCCTTTTTTATTGCAAACGCACACTGTCTTGACATTTTCAGTGAGTTATCTACCACGACCCCAAGATCTCTCTCTTGGTCAGTCTCTGCCAGTTCACACCCCATCAACTTGTATTTGTAGCTGGGATTCTTGGCCCCAATGTGCATTACTTTGCACTTGGCCACATTGAACTGCATCTGCTACGTTGACGCCCACTCACCCAGCCTCGACAGATCCCTTTGGAGTTCCTCACAATCCTCTCTGGTTCTCACCACCCTGAACAATTTAGTGTCATCCGCAAACTTGGCCACTTCACTGCTCACTCCCAACTCTAAATCATTTATGAACAAGTTAAAGAGCATGGGACCCAGTACCGACCCCTGCGGCACCCCACTGCTTACCGTCCTCCACTGCGAAGACTGCCCATTTATACTCACTCTCTGCTTCCTATTTCTCAGCCAGTTTTTGATCCACAAGAGGACCTGTCCTTCAACTCCATGACTCTCAAGCTTTCTAAGGAGCCTTTGATGAGGAACTTTATCAAAAGCTTTCTGGAAGTCAAGGTAAACAACATCTATTGGGTATCCTTTGTCCACATGTTTGTTCACCCCCTCAAAGAAATGTAACAGGTTAGTGAGGCAAGATCTTCCCTTGCAGAACCCATGCTGAGTCTTCCTCAATAACCCGTGTTCATCAATGTGCCTACTCATTCTGTCCTTGATAATGGTTTCTACCAACTTTCCCGGTATTGAAGTCAGACTGACTGGCTTGTAGTTTCCCGGGTCTCCTCTGGAACCTTTTTTAAAGATGGGGGTGACATTTGCTACCTTCCAGTCCTCAGGAACGGAGGCAGATTTCAATGAAAGATTACAGATTTTTGTTAGAAGATCCACAAGTTCAACTTTGAGTTCTTTCAGAACTCTCGGATGTATGTCATCCGGACCCGGTGACTTATTAGTTTTTATATGGACTTTATCAGTTTTTATATGGACTTTCCCAGTCCATATATATATATATATATATATATATATATATATATATATATATATATATATATATATATATATATAGTAAAAAGGTAGCAGTGCAATCCCCCTGAATACAGTCTGCATTTTTATATCCTCTTTTTTGCCTTTTTTGTTCTCCAGCAACTGCACTTCCTCTAAATGAAAGTGAACACACAGTCACTCACAAAGCAGTCAAAAGAAACAGTTTGCATGCCCACACTTTTGTGATCTCCCTGGGGCAATGGTATAGATAGTTTTACTCACCAGAGTTGCTGAATGTAACAATCTGCTGCATTTCAACCAACTTAAAGAGAGAGAGGTCTCGGGGGTAGAGTTTTTCTCTATCCAGTACTCAGGTTCTAGTTAACTGTTTACTGTCCCTTTCATTATACAAAGAGCTTCAGAAAGGAATACAAAACCTTCCTTCCCTCCCTTTCTGCCCCCCCCCCCCCCCCAGATCGTCAATGTGGCCAGCATCTTATCCTGGCACCTGCCGCCTACTCCAGGTGGAGGCTGGAGATCACACAGAACTACAACAGAAAGGAAGAATTGAGAAGGATTTGTTCACAAGCAGAATTTTGTCTGTTATGACGCCAAAGGTTCTAAAATATCTGCTTTAATCGTTGCAAGTACAATACATAGAATGTTGTGTCTGGATAGAAATATTCAAATCAGAAATTCACAAATAAAATAAGTGTGAATAATTCACTGTGCATGCCATGATAAATCAAAATTATCTTTTAAGGACTGATTTTACTATTTGCATGCATCTGTTTAAAATTATTTGCATCTTTGTTGTGATTGCCTGTATCATTTTCCTATCTTCAGTTTTTCTCTAAATCAAGAGATACATTAGTACAACTAGACGTTCAAAATTAATTTATAATGATGCCAATTAATGCAATTTCTAATTTAAACTCTGATAAAAGATGCTATCCCTAAGCACATTAAAATTACAACAAAACAAACAGAGAAGAGGAGGGTGAAATATAACTGCTGATTTCAATAGAATTTAAACCTTTCAGCTGCTTTGCTAAAATGGGGGCAGCATTGGCTTTAGCTCACTTGATTTGCTAGATAAAGACCAAGTGACTTTTATTAGTGCAACCCAACACTGTTTCAGGTAGCCTGGTCTATTTCACCAACAACAGCCCTCTTGATCATCAAGGGACCTGCCAAATTGATTGCCCAGTAGAGATGACCATTAAAGAAAGGTCAAATGAAATGGCACTGGAAGGACTTTGGGATACTTTCAAATGGTTGTTTGAGAAACTGATTGCCAGTTAGGGCTGTTCCCTAGGGCCTATTTCACTGTATTTTCATAACAACTGCTCCTGATTGTCTGCACTTTTCATTATATCTTTTGCAGGAAAGAGGGAAAAACACCCTTAATAATAAGCTAAACTGAAAACACAGAGATCCATTTATACAACAGTGAGCAGAGCACACTCCACATCAGAGCTGATGGGAGTTATATAAGGCTGCATGAAGCGTATCATTTGGCAAACTCCCCACACTGTAAATATTTACTAATTACACATGCCACGATTAAATCCTTTCTTGCTACAACATCTGATTACTTACTGTCTTGCTAAGGGAACTCTGGTTATACATTTTTAAAATACTGCAAACATCACCTGAGGAATTTGACTAGCACTGCTTTCCCAGGTATTAGTCATCTATCATGCAAGGGAGATGTACTCAGCCATAATATAAGAGATCAAATCAATACTATTTCAATCCAATAGAACATAAATTAGAGGCAAAGGGGCACATGGCTTGTTGCTTTCAATGGTTTGTGCAAAAAGGAGTTTGGACAGATACAGCTTGCTAGATATACTGAACAAAAAAGCAGCATTTGCTGCATTTCCCCTTCTACACAATGGATAAAATATAATAATAATAATAATAATAATAATAATAATAATAATAATAATAATAATAATAATAATAATAATAATAATAATAATAATAATAATAATAATAATAATAAAATTTATTTATATCCCTCCCTTCCCGCTGTAGCAGGCTCAGGGCGGCTCACAGCATAAAAACTTCAACAATCACAATACATATAATAGATCATTACAGGAGCCCTAGTAGCCAGGCAGAAAAACAAACAAAAACAAGGTGGTTGACATTGGTCTTTGTAAGGTGCCACATATCAGTACTAATGGGATTTGAAGTCTGCATGACTAGAAGGATGTCCCAATATGAGAGGAAAGGAAACACTATCCTTCTCATGATCCAGATCTAATGCCCATTGGAATAAAAGGCAATGATCAAACCAGGCAACTTAGGGGCAAACTAGAGGAGAAGCTTGCAAGGAACTCCATGTTCTGAGCATCCCAGTGTTTTTTTTTCTTTTGTAAATAAGAAAATAAGAAGGATCCTGCTAGATCAGATCAATAGTCCATTTAGTCCAGCATCCTCTCACACACAGCGGCCAATCAATGTCTCTGGATGGCCCACAACAGGGCACAGGGGCTGAGGCCTCCCCCTGATGTTGCCTCTTGGCTTTGGAATTCAGAGGATTAGTGCCTCTGGATCTGGAGGTTCCCCTCAGTCACTATGGCTAGTAACCAGTGATAGACTTATTCTCCGTGAATCTACCTAATCCCCTTGTAAAGCTGCTTATTTCTGTGGCCATCAGTACATCTCTGGCAGAGAATTCCATACTTAATCACTCTCTGTGTAAAGCAGTATTTCCTTCTGTCTGTCCTGAGTCTACTGCCCATCAGTTTCCTTGAGGTCTAGTATTGTGAGAGAGGAAGAAAAAGTTTTCTTTGTCAGTTCTTCCCCCCCACTCTTATATTTTTTATTAAACTCTATGCAAAGAAATGCATTTTTCCTGAGAAGTTTGAGCAGAGCAAAACCTCCACTATGTGTTTTAAAAGTTTTTTTTCTCTGTGCAGAGAACAGGCTGGAGTGGGGGGTGAGTCAGTTCAATTGCTTCCCATATGTACCTCACCTTCATACAAATTATAACAGATCTAGCAGGAGAGATAAGATCTCCCCCTTCTACCTAGCTGGGAACAGATATTTGGAGGTGCTAAATGCTAGAGAGTCTTCAAGAAGGAGCTTCCTAGAGATTTCAAGGAAAAGCGTCTTTGACCTGGCCTGACCTTGTGAAATAGGGTTGCCAAGTCTAACCCACAAAATACTTGGGGACTGAGGGTGGGACAAGGAGACTTTGGGGGTGGAGCCAGGAGACTTTCCCATTCCCTAAAATAAATAAATAAATAAAAATACAGGAGTGTAGTTCAGCAGGATACAGTCTTCATTTCCCCAGCAGCTGGCTGCACTTCCACTCTCTCTCTCTTACACACACACACACACCAGCCAAAATAAACACAGTTTGGAAGCATATACTTTGTAGTCTCACTGGGGTAATTTACTCACCAATTTACTCTGCAAACAAGAAGTGGAGGGACTGGGCTGCTTCCCTTCCTCCTTCCCATGTTGTTTTACAGTGTCACCCCACCCCCATGCAGTCTAGCTGAAGATTTAAAGGCATACACATCTTTCAAAGAGCAAACTGTCCCAGAGGTTTGAAGGCACGTGAAGGCTGTTGGGACAGGGCTTCCCCCTGCCAGCCAGCTGACTGGGGGTGGAAAAGAGCCTGCCAAATCGGGAGATCCTCCGCTGGGATTTGGGGATTGACAAGCCTATGGTGAAAAGACAGCTGATAAAAACTCCTTGCAGCAGGAAGGTGGTTTCTTTTTCCTTACATTCTGAGGCCCTCAGCCCCCACCTTCTTACAGCAACAGCAAAGGGTGGAGCCTGCAATCAGCCCCAAACAGACCTTGCTCAGTGAGCAACAGACCAGACAAAAGACCCAAACAGCCCCACTCTCCAAAAACACCACTCTCAAGCAGGCTACAAGCACCCACTCACTCTCAAACTCTATCTTTTCACAAATCAACCTCAGTCAATGCTCCCCAGTAGCTTAACAGTTTAGGAAAGGCAACCCCCCCCCCCGCAAAAAAACAACAACAACCCCACTCACCTTCATAGCAGCTCTCCCTTCTCCCAGCCCAACTGGCTCAGCTCAGCTGGCTCAGTACTGGACTTTGGAAAAATTTAAACCCATGGTTTCCTTGTAGCTCAGTCTCTATGCAAGCTGGATCTGGGCAAATTCCATACTAGGGTGATTTTCTGTAGTAATATGATTGCTGATGTGATTCTGTGTGAAATCACCCTTGAAACAAGATTCCAGACAGCAAATAGCAGTTGTATGAGGTCTCAGCTTAGATCAGAACAATGGCAGAAGGAGAGCACCTGCCTGCCTCTCCCACAATGTGATTATCTGTGAAGCTATTTTGTGATAATTTGCCCTAGGGCAAATAGCAGCTCCACAGGGCAGTATCTGTTCAGAAAAATACCCTCAAGTACATCCCCACCCCCATGCTGTGACTTCCAGTCTGAATCAAGACCCCAAATGACTAATCATAAAGCAAAAAAAAAAAAGACATAGAACTCACAGCATTTCATCTAATTTGACCCTTAGTTTATTAATTAAATTATCTCTCTCTTTTTGATAACAGAGAATCCTGGAGAAATTAAAATGCAAAAAAATAATGACACTGCATACAAATAGAATCATAGAGTTGGAAGGGACCTCCAGGGTCATCTAGTCCAACTCCCTGCACAGTGCAGGAAACCCACAAATACCTACCCCAAATTCACAGGATCTTCATTGCTGTCAGATGGCCATCTAGCCTCTGTTTAAAAACCTCCAAAGAAGGAGAGCCCACCACCTCCCAAGGAAATAGAAACCAACACTTAAAATAAAAAAGGCGGCAGAGCAGTTTTTAAACTGAAAATCTGGGGAAAGCTGACAGGAGATGAAATGGTTCAGGATGACTCATCTCAAAGAGATGAAGGGTTAGCTGTTACTTTTCTACCAGGCAATGGAATAGAGTTGTCCACTGAGATGGTGACAAACAGTATGGACTGCCTGGCAAAGTTTCGAGGCAGGAAGAAGGGTGCGGGCCTAACTTGCCTGGGAAATTACAGATGTGTATATACAAATGCTAAAAGTGTCCAAAGGTAAAATCACAGAGTTGGAATACTTAATGTTTGGGAAAAATATAGACATTGTGGATATTTCAGAAACTTGGTGAATTGAGAAAAATCAGTGGGACACAGTGATTCCTGGATATAAATTATATCGGAAGGACAGAGAGGGAAGGTGAGGTTGCTCTGTATGTCAGAGTGGGTATACAGTCCATTAAGATTGAGAAGGTCAAAGAATTGGATTCGCTTCTAGAAATGCCTTGGGTTGAAATAGTGGGCCCAAAAGGAAGCTTAACTGTGGGAGTTCATTATCACCCACCGGATCAAGAGATAGAGGATGATTATAGAATGATGAAAGATAGCAGGTAGATGTAAAAACTATGTCATAATAGGTGATTTTAACTATCTGCACATTGATTGAGTCTATAGGTGTTCAGGTTGGGAGAAAGAAATTCAGTTTCTAGACACTCTCAATGACTATGCTATGGAGCAGATGGTCACGGAACCTACTTGGGAAGAGATGATCCTGGACTTGGTTCTAAGTAATGCTCAAGATCTGGTGAGAGATGTAAAAGTGATTGCACCGCTTGGGAGCAGTGACCATAATGTTTTTGAGTTCACCATTTGTATAAATAGAGATTTGCCCCAAAAGACCAACACAACCACTTTTAACTTTAGAAGGAGTAACTTCTCTGAGATGAGGAGGCATGTGAGGAAGAAACTGAAAGGCAAGGTAAATAGGGTCAAAACCCTTGGGGAAGCTTGGAGGCTATTTAAAACTATGGTCTTAGAAGTATATTTACCGCAAATCAGGAAAGGCACAAATAGGTATAGAAAAAGACCTGCATAGTTAACAAACAAAGTAATGGAAGCTGTAAAAGGTAAGAAGGATTCCTTTAAGCGGTGGGAAGTTAGTCCAAGTGAGGTTAATACAACAGAACACAAATCAATTTCAAGTTTTTTATTGAGTTTAAACTGAAGCGGAGGGGGGAAAAGAGGGAACAATACCAAAGAAAAATGAAATATACACACTACAGTTATTTCTACTAGAGAAAAAGCTATCAGATTCATTATACTTGCAAGCAACCATATTTTAACCAAATATTACCATTAAATTCTACAAACATTTTGTGACCTTTTGTGATTTCTTACTGTTCTGTTAATCAAATTATAGATCATATCCACTTGTCCTTAATACCTACAAGGAGAAAGAAGGAAAAGAAAAGAAGAAAGAAAAATAAAAAAAGAATAATTGAAAACAAGAAAATATAAAGAAGTGAGCAAAAACTTTTAGTCTGTCATACAGGCTCATTTACTACCAAAAGATAGGATAATGTCACAGTACAACCATGTAACTAGCTATATTAATGACAATACGTTCCAAGCAAAACGTAAAAAGCAGATGTCTAATGTTATACAGCACATCTATTCTCTAAGATGCCATAAATTGACAACAGTAAAACATGCACTTAAAAAGTTATTCAAAATTGATTAAACATTCTTGGAGACAAGGAAAGGAAAAGTCCCCTGTGCAAGTACCAGTCGTTTCCGACTCTGGGGTGATGTTGCTTCACAACATTTTCACGGCAGACTTTTTACAGGGTGGTTTGCCATTGCCTGTGGCAAATCAAATGCAAAACTGTGATCAGGCAGGCAAAAAGGGATCAAAGGGATTAAAGATAGTGGCTAAACGTAAAAACTGTGTCGTAATAGGTGCTTTTAACTACTTGCAGATTGATTGGGTCAATATGTGTTCTGGTCGAGAGAAAGAGATTGAGTTTCTTGATGCTCTCAATGACTGTGCTATGGAGCAGATGGTCTCAGAACCTACCAGGGGTAGGGTGATCCTGGTTTTGGTCCTAAGTAATGCCCAAGACTTGGTGAGCATGTTTAACTTTAAAAGGGGTAAATTCTCTGAGATGAGGAGACATGTGAAGAGGAAACTGAAAGGAAAGGTAAATACAGACAAACACTTGGGGAAGCTTGGAGGCTATTTAAAACTACAAACTTAGAAGCGCAGATAAAATATATACCACAAGTTAGGAAAGGCACAAACAGGTATAAGAAGAGGCCAGCATGGTTAACAAACAAAGTAATGGAAGCTGTAAAAGGTAAGAAGGACTCCTTTAAGCGGTGGAAAGCTAGTCCAAGTAAGATTAATAAAAGGGAACACAGGCTGTGGCAAATCAAATGCAAGACTGTGATCAGGCAGGCAAAAAGGGACTATGAGGAGCATATTGCAAAAAAACATAAAGACCAACAAAAAAAAATTCTTCAAATATATTAGAAGCAGGAAACCAGCCAGGGAGGCAGTGGGGCCCTTGGATGACCAAGGGGTAAAAGGATTACTGAAGGAGGATAGGGAAATGACTGAGAATGAATGCATTTTTTGCCTCCATCTTCACTGTGGAAGACAAGAAGTTTTTGCCCGCTCCAGAACCACTAATTTTGGAAGGGGTGTTGAAAGACCTGAGTCAGATTGAGGTGACAAGAGAGGAGGTCCTACTACTCATAGACGAATTAAAAACTAATAAGTCACCAGGTCCGGATGGCATACATCCAAGAGTTATGAAAGAACTCAAAGCTGAACTTGTGGATCTCCTGACAAAAATATGTAATCTTTCATTGAAATCTGCCTCCGTTCCTGAGGACTGGAAGGTAGCAAATGTCACCCCCATCTTTAAAAAGGGTTCCAGAAGAGATCTGGGAAATTACAGGCCAGTCAGTCTGACTTCAATACCGGGAAAGTTGGTAGAAACATTTATCAAGGACAGAATGAGTAGGCACATTGATGAACAGCGGTTATTGAGGAAGACTCAGCATAGGTTCTATAAGGGAATGCCTCACTAACCTGTTGCATTTCTTTGAGGGGTTGAACAAACATGTGGACAAAGGAGACCCAATAGATGTTGTTTACCTTGACTTCCAGAAAGTTTTTGATAAAGTTCCTCATCAAAGGCTCCTTAGAAAGCTCGAGAGTCATGGACTAAAAGGACAGGTCCTCTTGTGGATCAAAAACTGGCTAATTAATAGGAAGCAGAGAGTGAGTATAAATGGGCAGTCTTCACAGTGGAGGACGGTAAGCAGTGGGGTGCCACAGGGCTCAGTACTGGGTCCCATGCTCTTTAACTTGTTCATAAATGATTTGGAGTTGGGAGTGAGCAGTGAAGTAGCCAAGTTTGTAGATGACACAAAATTGATCAGGGTGGTGAGAACCAGAGAGGATTGTGAGGAACTCCAAAGGGATCTGTTGAGGCTGGGTGAGTGGGCATCAATGTGGCAGATGAGGTTCAATGTGGCCAAGTGCAAAGTAATGCACATTGGGGCCAAGAATCCCAGCTACAAATACAAGTTGATGGGGTGTGAACTGGCAGAGACTGACCAAGAGAGAGATCTTGGGGTCGTGGTAGATAACTCACTGAAAATGTCAAGACAGTGTGTGATTGCAATAAAAAAGGCCAACGCGATGCTGGGAATTATTAGGAAGGGAATTGAAAACAAATCAGCCAGTATCATAATGACCCTGTATAAATCGATGGTGCAGTCTCATTTGGAATACTGTGTGCAATTCTGGTCACCACACCGCAAAAAGAATATTATAGCATTGGAAGAAGTCCAGAAAATGGCAACTAGAATGATTAAAGGGTTGGAACACTTTCCCTATGAAGAAAGGTTAAAACGGTTGAGGCTCTTTCGCTTGGGGAAACATCGACTGCGGGGTGAAATGATAGAGGTTTACAAGATAATGCATGGGATGGAGAAAGTAGAGAAAGAAGTACTTTTCTCCCTTTCTCAGAATACAATAACTCATGGGCATTCGATGAAATTGCTGAGCAATCAGGTTAAAACGGATAAAAGGAACATATGAAGCTGCTTTATACTGAATCAGACCTTTGGTCCATCAAAGTCAGTATTGTCTTCTCAGACTGGCAGCGTCTCTCCAGGGTCTCAAGCTGAGGTTTTTCACACCTATTTGCCTGGACCCTTTTTTGGAGATGCCAGGTACTGAACCTGGGGCTTTCTGCTTCCCAAGCAGATGTTCTACCATTGAGCCACCATCCCTCCCTCCCCAAAGTACTTCTTCACCCAAAGGGTGATTAACATGTGGAATTCACTGTCACAGGAGGTGGTGGCGGCTACAAGCATAGACAGCTTCAAGAGGGGGTTAGATAAAAATATGGAGCAGAGGTCCATCAGTGGCTATTAGCCACAATGTGTGTGTGTGTGTATATATATTTATATATAAAAAAAATTTCTGGCCTCTGTGTGACACAGAGTGTTGGACTGGATGGGCCATTGGCCTGATCCAACATGGCTTCTCTTATGTTCTTATGCCTTCCCCAGTCATCTACACTTTCCCTCCAGAAGAAGAAGAAGAAGAAGATATTGGATTTATATCCCGCCCTCCACTCCGAAGAGTCTCAGAGCGGCTCACAATCTCCTTTATCTTCCTCCCCCACAACAGACACCCTGTGAGGTGGGTGGGGCTGGAGAGGGCTCTCACAGCAGCTGTCCTTTCAAGGACAACCTCTGCCAGAGCTATGGCTGACCCAAGGCCATGCTAGCAGGTGCAAGTGGAGGAGTGGGGAATCAAACCCGGTTCTCCCAGATAAGAGTCCGCACACTTAACCACTACACCAAACTGGCTCTCCGAGCTGGGTACTCATTTTACCAATCTCGTAAGGATGGAAGGCTGAGTCAACCTCGAGCCAACTATCTGAAAACCCAGCTACTGCCAGGAATTGGAGACAACATATACCCAAATGCCATAATATAGACAGGAGACAGAAAGCAAGAAATCCTAATCTACCATACTGGCTTGTTTACTACCCAAGAAAGAGAGAATACTTCATTATAACATGACCTCCACTAAATTGCTTTACCCAAATTGAAGAAACTCTGGCATCTTTCATTGGTTACATCAGCATATTATCATGGAATTGGTGTATTATTTTGAGATGGAACTTTGGACCTTTAGGGCTTTCTCATTTTTAATATTTTTTTTCAAGTGGATGGTATAAATACAAATCTAAATCAGGGGATTTGTATGTCTTTATGGACACTAAATTTAAAACATGGAACTGGGTGGCAAAATAGGTTGGAGTTCAGAAAATATTAAAGGGATGAAACCATATCTAATAATAAACTACAGAGAATTTAATATTTTGAATAGGTAAAGGGATATTTCATATTCTCTTTTTATAAGCTAAATTCTCAGTGAACCTAGAAGTACTAAAATTATTTATAATCTTACAAATCAGAAATTAAGCTCACAATTTGGAAGCATTTTTGTTTTGACATATTCTTGAATGTGGTTTCTTCTTTCCTCCTGCTTTTACATATGTATGAACATTGGGTATGTATTGTCCCTAATAATTTAAACCAATTTGAATAGTATTTAAAATATATCTCACCTCTATTGGCATGTAGTAAATTAGACAAATTTTTAGTCATGTAAAGGCTGTGGCAAATCAAATAAAAGTCTGTGATCAGGCAAGCAAAAAGAGACTATGAGGAGCATACTGCAAAAAAAAAAACATAAAGACCAATTATAAAAATTTCTTCAAATACATTAGAAGCAGGAAACCAGCTAGGGACACAGTGGGGCCCTTGGATGACCAAGGAGTAAAAGGATTACTGAAGGAGGATAGGGAAAAGACTGAGACGCTGAATGCATTTTTTGCCTCCATCTTCATTGTGGAAGATGAGAAGTTTTTGCCCACTCCAGAAACATCAATTTTGGGAGGGGTGATGAAAGACCTGAATCAAATCGAGGTGATGAGAGAGGAGGTCCTACAACTGATAGACAATTTAAAAACTGATAAGTCACCAGGCCGAGATGGAATACATCCAAGGTGAAATTGTGGATCTCCTGACAAAAATATGTAATCTTTCATTAAAATCTGCCTCTGTTCCTTAGGACTGGAAGGTAGCTAATGTCACCCCCATCTTTAAAAAGGGTTCCAGAAAACATCTGGGAAATTACAGGCCAGTCAGTCTGACTTCAATACAGAAAAGTTAGTGGAGACCATTATCAAAGAGTGAATTAGTAGGACATTGAAGAACAAAATTTGTTGAGGAAGACTCAGCATGGTTCTGTAAGAGTTCTTTGAGGGGGTGAACAAACATGGACAAAGGGGACCCAATAGACGTTGTTTACCTTGAATTCCAGAAAGCTGTTGATAAAGTTCCTCATCAAAGGCTCCTAAGTAAGCTCAAGGGTCATGGGGTAAAAGGACAAGTCCTCTTGTGGATCAAAAACTGGCTAATTAATAGGAAACATAGAGTGAGTATAAATGGGCAATTTTCTCAGTGGAGGGTGGTAAGCAGTGGTGGTAAGTCCAGAAAAGGGCATCTAGATTGATTAAAGCAGGGGTGTCGAACTCATTTGTTATGAGGGCCAGATTTGAAATAAATAAGACCTTGTCCGGCCGGGCCATGTGTGTCATAAGATGTAATGCCGGGTAATGGACATATAAACTGTATAAAGGAGGCGCATACAAACAATTTTTTTTACTTAAAACATTAGCACTCTTGCAGTTTTTTTTTTACTTAAAACATTAGCACTTATTTTACAGTCTGATAAATGTCATCTCTTGCTATGAATTATTGCATCAAAAACTGCAGACAATGTCTGTGCTGTACCAATCTTGAATGTGCTGTACCAATCTTGAATTTGTTGTTCAAGTGTTGTTACAAGTGTGCACATCTATAAGTTGCAAACCTACTTTTGATTTATTGACATTCATTACAAAGATCTCATAGTCAATGCTTTGAACCTCAGAAGCATCTAGGCATTGTGAGCTTTTGTACATAAGTTGCTTCATGTGCTGGTCAAGATTATGTGAAGGCACCATGGCACAGACTGAGGGCTACGTGCTTGTCTGCAAAACTATAGTCTCCAGAAAAATAACTACAACTCCTAAGTGGCAGTACAAGAACAGAGAAAGCCATGTACAATGATTAGCATCAGCCTACTATCTGGGAAGTCTAAATTCAAGATCCTCAATCAAAGGAAAATGTGAAAGAAAAATCAATGGAAATTTCCTGTGTAAACCTGGGCTAGACACACATGTGCTCAGGCTAATGCTAGCTTGTTGTTATTTCTCTTCTAAATAGTTCACATACTTTCCTATTGAGAAAGACTGGAGGGCATGAATACAATGAAAAAGATGAGGGGAACCCAGTTACATCCATAACAAGCCCAACAAATCTCCCTTCCCCCCTCCCTCTCTCTGTAACAAGGCAAAAAGCTCATACCTTCAACAAAACCTCATTAGTGTTAAAAGTGCTCTTTGTATTTCTCCCGATGGTGAGAACTGGGCAAAGGAAGCTCTGTCTCTTTTCTTCCTTCCCCCAGGGAACAAGGAGAGGGAGGAGCCTCAGCCAGGAAGGAAAAGAGGCTGGGCTCAGTAGCTCTGCAGGGTGATTAACTGAGTCTGGCAAACTTAATCACCCAGCAGAGCTATAGAGCTAGGCTCTTTCATTGGCTGAGGTACTTCCTCTTTCCTCCTCCCTTTGGAAAAAGGGAGGGGGAGAGGGAAGGAGCCAAGAAAGGCTGCTATGCTGGCAGGCTGATCGCTGGGGAGAAACACAAAATGGCAACCGAACACAGCAGGCAAGGGAGAATGAAGCAGACAACAGCCAGTTGTTGGAGGGCTTGATTGGAGCCCTCTACGGGCTGGATTTGGCCCGTGGGCTGAATGTTTGACACCCTGGATTAAAGGGTTGGAACACTTTCCCTATGAAGAAAGGTTAAAACGCTTGGGGGGTTTTAGCTTGGAGAAACGTTGACTGAGGGTTGATATGATAGAGGTTTACAAGATTATTAGAGAAGGTAGAGAAAAAAGTACTTTTCTCCCTTTCTCTCAATTCAAGAACTCGTGGGCACCCAATGAAATTGCTGAGCATAGGCTTCCCAACCCTCCCGCTCTGGCGGGAGTCCCCTGGGTTTGCAGCCTCATCTCCCGGTCTTCAAGAAGTGGGAAGCGGGGGGTGGAGGGGGGGAGAACATACCTGTAGGCTTCATTATAGAGCTCCTGAGCCGTTTGTAAAATGCCTGCCCCTTTAAGGCTGGGCAGGGAGCAGGAAGGGCTTGGGAGAACAGCCCCGCCCTTTCTTTTGCTTTCGCTTTCACAGCAAGAGTTCTCCGGAAGAAGATCTGGTAAGTGTGTGTGTGTGTGAGAGAGAGAGGGAAGGGGCAGGGGATTCCCTGGTTTGGAGGCCCTCCCCCCTTTTAGAAAGCGTGGGGGGGGGAATGTCTACTGGGCATTCTATTATTCCCTATGGAGAACGATTTCCATAGGGAATAATAGGGAATTCATCCGTTGGTATTGGGGGCTCTGGGGGGGCTATTTTTTGAGGTAGAGGCACCAAATTTTTAGTATAACATCTAGTGCCTCTCCCCAAAATACCCCCCAAGTTTCAAAACGATGGGACCAGAGGGTCCAATTCTATGAGCCCCAAAAGATGGTGCCCCTATACTTCATTATTTCCTATGGAAGAAAGGAATTTTAAAAGGTGTGCTGTCCCTTTAAATGTGATGGCCAGAACTCCCTTGGAGTTCAATTATGCTTGTCACATCCTTGTTCTTGGCTCCACCCCCAAAGTCTCCTGGCTCCGCCCCCAAAGTCCCCAGATTTTTTTTTTAATTGGACTTGGCAACCCTAGCTGAGCAATCGGGTTAGAACAGATAAAAGTCTTAGCATATGAAAATGCTCAGTAAGGCATGAGGCAAGTGAAGCATGCTGATCTGACAGCTAATGTCAAAACAGATGACATCAGTTTTCCAGCAAGGCTCAGCCAAGTAAAAACTGGTTCTAACCAGGATAAGGTGATGAGTGCAGAATGACTCAGCACTGAAAGCTCATTGGCACAGAGGCTAAGTGTATATGTATATAAGTAATGCTGTGCTGTACAGAAATACCCTTCTACTCTATATGATTGGTTGGCGGAGCACTTTGCTGAGAGTTTGTATATTTGCAAATAAACCTGTATATAGTTAACTACACAGAGTGTTGTTATACTGTGTCTTACTATATCAACTAACCTACGTGGACCAGTGGTGGTAGGACTAGGCGGCATTAATCTGCTCAAACAACGACAAAAAGGAAGTACTTCTTCACCCAAAGAATGATTAACACATGGAACTCAGTGCCCCAGGAGGTGGTGGAGGCTACAAGCATAGACAGTTTCAAGAGGGGATTGGATAAACATATGGAGCAGAGGTCCATCAGGCTATTAGCCACAGCATATTGTTGGAACTCGTTGTCTGGGGCAAGTGATGCTTTGTATTCTTGGTACTTGGGAGAGGCAACAGTGTGAGGGCTTCTGGTGTCCTGGCCCCACTGATGGACTTCCTGATTAGGCTGCCAAGCCTCCGGTCTGGGCGGAGATTTCCCCGCCCGGGAGGTTCCTAACCTGCTGGCCCACATTGGGCTGGCGGGGGAGAACCTGCCTCTACATCATGGATATGATGACGTCATCACACCAGCGATGGCATGCAGTGGCAGCTCTAGGCATTTCTGGGAAAACTTCATGGTTTTCGTAGATGCTCTTGCCATTTGGGTGGGAAAACTCTATGGTACAATGTCTTTATGGTACAGTGTCTTTAGGATTGTAGTCCATTTATCCTGGCAAATGTGAAAATAAAGCATTTACTCCACTTTTCCTGTCTTGATAATTTAATACCTAGCATCTTTTAAATTCATAAAAATGCCAGCCTGTCATTCATTGCTGAGCATATAACAACTGTAGGAAGGTCAGAAAACTCTGACATTGATTGTGTAACCCTACATATTACCATTCCACTGTTTATTTTCTCTTCCTCTCATGACAATCTCTGAGGGTTTTAGAATAGGAAAAGGGGCATCTAATTCTGCTCTTCAGAATCTGGTTATCTATAGTGTAGGTTAGGGGTGGCCAAAATGCAGCTCGGAAGCCACATGCGGTTCTTTCACACATATTGTGTGGCTTCCAGAGGTTGAGGGGGAACTTAATGCATGCTTGCTTTCAAGTAAGCATGCTTAGCATTGGGACTTTAGTCAGCCTCTGAGCGCTGACCCATAGGTAGGTGACTATTTCCACCATTATGTGAAGTGGGGAAAGAGGGGAAGCTCTTTTCCTCCACTATAGATGTCACCCAGAGACCTAGAGTGGGGAAAGTGCAAGATCTGAGGAAGCCACTGGAAGGAGGGACAAAATTAAAGAGGTCTGCACAGGGTTCTCCCTTAGTTTCATAGCTCTTGTAGGAGCTGCATTTACTAACCTTGGTGTCAAGGCAAAGAGAGATGCATAATGAAGTGTGTGTGTGTGTATATATATATATACACATATACACACACACGCATACTTTATCTTCCTGTGCAAAGTAAATATTAAGAGTTTTAATAGACATGAAATATTTGTTCATGTCTTGTGGCTCTCAAACGTCTGACATTTATTCTATGTGGCTCTTATGTTAAGCAAGTTTGGCCACCCCTAGTGTAGATGCACACTAGTCACCTTGTGTTCCAGTGGAAGATCTTTCATAATGACCATATTCATAGGAACTGAATGTATTCCATATTCATAAGAACTGACACTCTCTAGACATGTGGTCTAAATATGGCTGATAGTTTGTGATATAATGTTGTTTTATACCATATCTCCTGTGCAATGTTTTTGAATGTTTAAGGTTCTAGAGAAAGGAAGCTAAGGGATCTATCTAGTGGGGAGCTGCTAGAAAAAATAGTTGTAACCGGGTAGAGATGGGCTAAATACCACCATTTTGAAATGCAAATTAAACACCAAAAATTTGTAGAATTTAGCAACAATGTTATAAATAACTAATAATAACGCCAGTTGTGATGAAAAATACAATGGGCTCTAGAAAGAGGCTCTGGATGAGGCTCTTCCACCTACCCAAGTGAAGGCATTCACTTCCATCCCCTCACCTGAAGGGGAGCTGATATCTGTCATCTGGAGAGCAGTTGTAATTCTGAATTATCTTCAGCCCTCACCTGGAGACTGGCAACAGTGGTTCCCCAGGAAATGGCATTGCATCTGTCTGAGATCTCATCCCTCCTCAAACTCCATCCCTTAAATTTCCAGGAATTTCCTTACCTGGAGTTGGCAACCGTATTGACTTCCTTTTATCTGTCCCTCTTTCAGCTTTCCATTGCCTTCCCCCTCCCTGCAGCTTCTACTACATAGGAAATGGACAATCTTTCTTCACATTGGTGTGCGGGGCGGGGGGACGGAGACCAAAACACCTTACATTATTCTTCTCTTCCCACTTTGATCTGCACAACCTTATAAGTTAGGTTAGGGTGAAAGTCTGTGACTGGCCCAAAATCACACAGCTGTGACTGGCCCAAAATCAACTTCCACAGCAAAAACCTGGGTCTGGCAGACCCCATTCTGAAGCACCCCCCCCCCACAACCTTGGCTTTCACTCACCTCCTCATCAATGTTCCCTGTAAACTGCAGCTTCTTGTGAGCAAAAATTCTACTTTGTGAGCTACTGGCATTAAAGTTGTTAGCTACTGCATAAATTATTGTGCTCTAGGGCCATTTATCCTGAGATAATAAACATAGAATCATAAAGTTGGAAGGGACCTCCAGAGTCATCTAGTCCAACCTCCTGCACAATGCAGGAAATTCACAAATATCGCCCTCCCCACTAAATTCATAGGATCCACATTGCTGTCAGATGGCCATCCAGCCTCCTCCAAAGGAGAGCCCTCACTAGACAAAAAGGTGTGAGCTGGAGGTTAAAAATCTGTGAGCTAACTCATGTTAACTCAGTTTAGAGGGAACACTGGTCCTTGCCCTTGCTGTCTTCTCACCCACCCTGTAGCTGCAGCCATGTTTCCATTCCCCACCCCCCGCATGTGTGTGTGTGTGCCCCCGTGTCTGTAGTGGCTCAAAGCCCTGAAACAGGTTTAGAATGCCAAGAAGGAAGAATAATGGGGGGGGGGGGGGTGAAGGGGGAGCATGATGACGGTCACACAGACACTGAAGCACATAATTCCTTTTGTTTGCAGTGCATTGTTGCCACCTTTTCCTGTCATATCCAGCCTTGTGTTTAGCATCAGCGTGAGCTTGTGGCATGGTTTTGTTTTTGTTTTGGCTTGACTTGGTTGTGTTATAGAGCATGCACCTCAAGGCAGGTATTTTCTGCAGGGGAATTTATCCGATTTCAGTTTTTCATCATCTTCTCTCTCTCCCGCAGCATCTACTTAGTAAAAGCACAGTCTTTCTCCACAATGGGAACAAAAGCAGGAAGCAAGTGACCTCAGCTGGGTATAATGACACAGCCCTCACCTGGAGATTGGCAACAATGGTTCTCCAGGCAGAAATGGATGAGAATGGATTTTATGCCATGGTACCTGTCTGAGGTCCCACCCTTTCTCAAAATAACCCTCTCGAGGCCCCCTCCACCAAATCTCCAGGAATTTTCCAACCTGGAATTGGCAACTGCTAATTCACATTAACTGTCATAGAGGGACTGCTACCGAGCAGGAGCAAGCAGCCGGGCCTAGTTAAGTCATGCCAGCCGTGTTGTATCCAGAGGGTGCTGCCAGGCCTAGGGGAGCCAACCTCCAGGTGGAGCCTGAAGATCTCCTGGGATCAGAACTGAATTCCAGACAACAGAAAATAACTGCTTTGGAGGGTGGACTGTATGCTATTCTATTCACCTGAGGCCTCTTCCTTTACTGAGAAAAGCAGCCTGGGTTGCCTAGCAACAGCCTCTGGCTAGCAATTCCCAGGGGGGAAATAAGTGTGGCCTTGCCTCCCTGGCTATTTGTGTGGGCTTTGTATACTGCATATGATGGGAGGCCTTTCATGAGGCCTCAGTAGATCTTAGGGTTGCCAAGTCCAATTAAAGAAAAATCTGGGGACTTTGGGGGCAGAGCCAGGAAACTTTGGGGGTGGAGCCAGGAGACATTGGGGATGGAGCCAGGAACAAGGATGTGACAAGCATAATTAGGGTTGCCAAGTCCAATTCAAGAAATATCTGGGGACTTTGGGGGTGGAGCCAGGAGACTTTGGGGGTGGGGCCAGGAGACATTGGGGGTGGGGCCAGGAGCAAGTTGTGACAAGCACAATTGAACTCCAAAGGGAGTTCTGGCCATCACGTTTCAAGGGACTGAACACCTTTTAAATGCCTTCCTTCCATAGGAAATAATGAAGGATAGGGGCACCTTCTTTTGGGGCATATAGAATTGGACCCCCTGGTCCAATCTTTTTGAAACTTGGAGGGTATTTTAAGGAGAGGCCCCAGATGCTGCGCTGCAAATTTGGGGCCTCTACCTCAAAAAACAGCACCTGCAAAGCCCCAGATACTTGTGGATCCATTCTCCATTATTTCCTATGGGAATAGCTCTCCATAGGGAATAATAAAGTTCCCAGCAGATATTTCCCTCCCCTCCCCCCGCTTTCTGATGATCCTGAAGTGGGGGGAGGGCCTCCAAACCAGGGGATCCCCTGCCCCCACCTGGGGATTGGCAACCCTATTCATATCTATAACTTGTGAAGAGACAAACCAGCAGAAGTACAGCTGAGCATGCATTCCCAGCACAATCAGACCCTACAGAAGGAAAAAGGGCTCTCAGCAGCGGTCTCCAACAGACACATGCAGCTAGGAATCTGCATCCGAAGCACCCCACTTTTCCCGGTGCCCCTATCCTAGAAGCCTTCCAGGGTCAGCAGCCACTCACCCCCTCTCTGGAACGCAGGCAGCCTCTTCCGCACAAAGACAACCGCCAATAGCGGGCAACGACTTGAGCTCGCTCCACCGCCCTAGGCCAAGTATTCCTCTGCTCGCTAAGCATTTTGGGAAATGTAGTCCGTAGTGGACTTCAAGCGTTCAGTGATCTGTTTGCCATTCTCCCCCTCCCCTCCCCCCGCTTTCCCTTTTATGGCCAGCAGGGGGAAGAGGCTCCAAATCGGGGGTCTCCAGGCCTAGCGGGGGATTTGGGAACCCTAAGCATAATTGAACTCCAAGGGAGTTCTGGCCATCACATTTAAAGGGATAGCACGCCTTTTTAAATGCCTTTCTTCCATAGGAAATAATTAAGGATAGGGGCACCAACTTTGGGGGCTCATAGAATTTGACCCTCTGTTCCAATATTTTTTAAACTTGGGGGGTATTTTGGGGAGAGGCACTAGCTGCTATACTAAAAATTTGGTGCCTCTACCTCAAAAAATAACCCCCCCAATTCCCCAATACCCATGGATCAATTCCCTATTATTCTCTATGGGAATCATTCTCCATAGGGAATAATAGAGTGCCTAGTAGACATTTCCCTCCCCCCACGCACTTTCTAAAGAGGGGGAGGGCATCCATACCAGGGAATCCCCGCTCCCTCTCTCTCTCACACACACACAAATACTTACCATACTTGGTCTTCTTCCAGCAGAACTTGCTCGCTGTGAAAACGAAAGTAAGGCTGCACAGGAAAAGAAAGGGAGGGGCCGTTCCTGTTTCCTGTGCAGCCTTAAAGGAACACATTTTAAAAATGGATCTCAAGCTGTAAAACAACATGATGCCTACAGGTATGCTCTCTCTCTCCCCGCCCCCAGATTTTTTAAGAGCGGGGGAGGAGGCTGAAAATTTGGGGGTCCCCTGCAAGGGCGGAAGGGTTGGGAAGCCTAGTAGATCTGCAGCCCTTTCTGAGGCTGGTTGACAGAGAGGACACAGAGAAAAGTTGGCTGTCTCTGAGGTAAGACTGTTAACATTCCTGGGCATGAGTAGGCAGGGGCAGAGAAACATGTCTCTCACAGTTTACTGTTTGCTTCACTGTTTGCTTTGCAGCAGTGTTGTGTGTGTATGTGGGGGGGAGACAGACTGTCCTAGATTTCTTACAACAGGCCCTGAAGAGAGGTAATAGTAATCAGTAAGGCTCTAGGAGAATCTCTCAGCAGAGAAGTGTTTTGCTCAAAGATCAGTGGCCTTCTGATGGGGTTCTGGCCTGATAGGGCCAGCAGTAGGCGGGTCACAGAGAGGCTTCCCAATGACAGGGGAGAGTGGTGACAGAAAGAGTGCAAGGCCACTCCTGTAGTTGCCACAACTTTTATGATATCTACAATTATTGTAGGTTCTCATTGTGCAAGGCATTGAGCAAAACAGGAAAAGATGCACACTAGGCAAAAATAGGGCTTTATCATAGTAACAATCAACACTTTTAGAGGAGGATGTTGGTAAGCAATAGGTGGGCATCATATGAATTAGCAAGCTGATCAGCAGCTTTTGTGAGGGCAATCTATGTTTACATTAGGATATGTACTAACACTTAAAAAAATATTGTCGTAAATAACACATATAGGGTTGGGTAGATAAATGTACCCAACAGGCAAAAACATTTAGTAAGTGGGATGTATCTGCAACAGTAATTGTCATAGTTTGGCACATTCTCAAGCCATGGAGTTTTCTGCTGCATTTCTTTGGAATTTAATTAGATATAACATTTTTTACATTGGTTTCTGTGGAGAAATGCCTCGCCGCCTGAAGAAGTGGCAAACAGGCTTTAAAAGTTTCTTTCTCAGAATTCAGACACTATTTATTTATTTATTTATTTATTTAATACCCCACCCTCCCCGCTGAAGCAAGTTCAGGGCAGCTTAAAAGGCCAATTGGCAAAACAATAGGATTAAAACACTAAACAACTATAAACAATAAAACAATAGAGGTGCTTTAATACTATATTACTATTAATAATGACAGAGTACAGCAGATCTTTCCATAACCATCATGCCCAAGTGCTCCAGATGGAAACAGGGTCTAGGTCCACGTTTCAGGTGGTCAGTTGGTGTAATCCAAGAAACTGATTTTAGCAGTCAAAAGCCTGGTGGAAGAGCTCCATTTTACAGGCCCTATGGAATTGAGAATGATCCCACAGGACCCTAACATTCTTGGGGAGCTCATTCCACCAGTATGATGTTGAGGCTGAGAAGGTCCTTGCTCTCATTATAGCTAGTTTGGCCTCCCTAGGGTCAGGGATCAAAAGATTTTGTGACCCTGACCGTAATACTCTCTGGGGAACATACAGGAAAAGGCAGTCCAACAGGTATGCAGGTCTAGGCTTCCCAATCCCCAGGTCCCAGAGGGGGATCCCCCAGTTTTACAGGCTTTCCCCCTCCCCCAGCCAGCTGGCCGGCGAGGGAAGCCCCGCCCCCACAACCATCATGCACCTCCATGAACTATTCCCATAGGGAATGATGGGGAATTGATTCGCGGGTATCGGGGGCTCTGGGGGAGCTGATTTTTGAGATAGATGCACCAAATTTTCAGTATAGCATCTAGTGGTGCCTCTCCCCAAAATACCTCCCAAGTTTCAAAAAGATTGGACCAGGGGGTCCAATTCTATGAACCCCAAAAGAAGGTGCCCCTATCCTTCATTATTTCCTATGGAAGGAAGGCATTTAAAAAGTTGTGCAGTCCCGTTAAATGTGATGGCCAGAACTCCCTTTGGAGTTCAATTATGCTTGTCATACCCTTGCTTTTGGTTCCGCCCCAATGTCTCCTGGCTCCACCCCCAAAGTCTCCTGGCTCCACCCCCAAAGTCCCCAGATATTTCTTGAATTGGACTTGGCAACCCTATGCAGGTCCCTGGCCATATAGGGCTTTAATGGTGGGAACAAGCACCCTGAACCAAATCCAGTATGCAACAGGTAACCAGTGCAGTGCTTTCAGTACAGGCTGAATGTGGTCTCACAAAGAGACACCAAATAACAGTCTGGCTGCAGCATTCTGCACCAGTTGAAGCTTTCAGATTTGAGACAAGGGTAGTTCCATGTAGAGGGCATTACAGTAATTTCGTCTTGAGGTGACCACAGCATGGATCACTGTCACTAAGTAGCTGTGTTTGAGGAAGAGAACCAACTGCCTAAGACGGAAATGGTAAAAGACAGATTTGGCAGAGGTTCAATCTGGGCTTCCATTGTTAAGGAGGAATCCAGAAGCACTCCCAAGCTCTTCACCCATGGCACTGACACAAGTGGCACCCCATTGAAGGCCAGGAGTGGGATCTCCATTCCTGGTCCACCACAACTTCGGTATAGAACCTCCGCCTTTGTTGAATTAAATTTCAGTTGTTTCAGCCTGAGCCACAGCTTCTAACACCAGGTCCAGATTTTCCAGACTGCAGCCAGACCAGCCACCCACCAATAGATAGAGTTGGGTGTCCTCTGCATATTGATGGCATCCCAGCCCATACCTTCAGGTGATCTGGGCATGGGGGCACATATAGATGTTGAATAACATCAGGGAGAGAACAGCCCTTTGTGGCACTCCACATATGAGTAGATGTTTTCAGGACGACAGCTCCCCTATCGCCACCCCTTGTCCCCAACCCTGGAGAAAAGAGGAAAGCCACTGTAAGGCTGACCCCTGAATCCCATTGGCGAGGTGGTGGGTCAGTAACATGGTTGAATGTGTTGAACACAGCCAACAGGTCTAACAGCAATAGCACTGCTGAACCACCTTGATCCAGACAAGCAGGGGAAGGAGAGGAAATTAATCCTTGGCATTCCAGGAGCACCTGGCTAATATAGCTGGCTGAAGAGACAATGGGATGAGCCATTTCATCTCCTTCCTTCAGGCAAAAAACAGAGTGGGGAAGGCTAGACCAGCCATGGAGACTATCTCCAGGAATGAGCTGGAGATTTTCCAGAAAGCATGGGAAAGGAGGCTTCCTGGAGACAATAGGAAAAGAAAGCTGAACCTGGGCAGGCCAGGTAACAAGGGGTGGAGAGTGATGTAAGATGGGTGGAGTTAGATGATTCATAAAAAAACTCGCTCAGAAGAGGAAGCTCTCTTGGTGCTGGTCCTTGGAAGAGGACAGACTGCCGAGTTCTGGACAGCACACCATGCAGCTGGGCTGTTTGTCTGGGTGGATGTAGGAAGTATAAGGTATCCTTAGAACCTTTTGTAATGTACTAAGCTTAGAATCACCTGCTCTTTTTCAACATCTAGTAGAGCATGTTTTTAGAACCAGGGAGAGAAGAATGTGATTAAAACCAACCTTTTTTGTTGTGGTGGTGGTTGCTAATCTAGTGCTGTGCTAAAAATAGGCTGGTAACCTTTTTTTCTCTCTTTTCAATAAACATTTTAATATTTTGAATGCTGGCAGTAAATCTCAGTGCCACATGGTTCCCCAACTGCCTTAGAGTATTCTACTTTAAGAGGGTAGTCACAGGAAGGGGGAAGGCAAGCAGCCCAGGTAAATGGGTTGCCAATTCTCTAGCCCCCCCCCCCCCCAGAAGAAATTTTATCCTTGTTGTAATCAGGTGCTGAGTGTCAGGAGACCTTGAGGCAGGGCCTCAGAACTGGGAAGGGGGATTGAGAATCCTGTTTCTCAGTCAGGACCAATGTTCCCTCTAAGCTGATTTCATGTGAGTTATAGTTTTTTAGCCTCTGGCTCACCCATTTTTGTCTTAGCTCTTGAAAATGGCCCCAGAGCAAAGTAATATAGGCAGTAGCTCACAACTTTAATGCCAGTAGCTCAAGAAGTAGCATTTTTGCTCACAAGACTCCACAGCTTAGAGGGAGTATTGGTCAGAACCACTGTATTGAGCAGGTGATGGCAGGGTCAAATTGGGTTGGTTTTGTAAGTCAAATTGGGTTGGTTTTGTAAGTCAAATTGGGTTGGTTTTGTAACAGCTGCCATATAACATAGGGTTATACTCTGCTCTCATAATTGATTTGTTCTGATATTTATTTTAACAGATGGTATGGGGAAATTTAGGGGATTACTATATGTGTTTCATGACTCTTAGGACCAATCTAGAGGAGGAGGAGGAGATTGGATTTATGTCCCACCCTTCACCTATAGTCTCAGAGCAGTATACAATCTCCTTTCCCTTCCCCACAACAGACACCCTGTGAAGTAGGTGGGGCTGAGAGAGCTTGCTTGTTCTTGAGAGAACAGCTCTGAGAGAAGTAGTGACTGACCCAAGGTCACATCAGCAGATACATGTGGAGGAGTGGGGAATCAATAGGGTTGCCAAGTCCAATTCAAGAAATATCTGGGGACTTTGGGGGTGGAGCCAGGAGACACTGGGGGCGGAGCCAGGAACAAGGGTGTGACAAGCATAATTGAACTCCAAGAGAGTTCTGGCCATCACATTTAAAGGGACAGCACACCTTTTTAAATGTCTTCCTTCCATAGGAAATAATGAAGGATAGGGGCACCTTCTTTGGGGGCTCATAGAATTGGACCCCCTGGTCCAATCGTTTTGAAACTTGGGGGGTACTTTGGGAAGAGGCACTAGATACTATATTGAAAATTTGGTGCCTCTACCTCAAAAAACAGCTCCCCCAGAGCCCCTGAAACCTCCAGAACAATTCCCCATTATACCCTATGAGAATCGATCACATAGGAAATAATGAAGACGTTTCCCTCTCTCTCTCTCCCCCCCCCCCACTTTCTGGCCAGTCTGAAGCAGCGGATCAGCCTCTCTACTCACCATTTGCTGCCAGCTTCTTCACAGAAACACACACAGACACACCATCCTAAATGGAAGCCTTTCAAGTCAAGCCTCTGGAGGTGCAAAGGCACATGGTCCTTTGCAGGCGGGGCTCCCTCTCTCCCCCCCTTCCCCACCAGCCAGCTGATTGGGACCGGAAGCAGCCTGGGAAAACTGAAGAAAGGCTGCTGCAATCGGGGCTGGGTGGGAAGGGCAGGGCAGGGCAAGGAAAAGCTGCTGAGATCGGGGCTGGGTGGGAAGGGCCGCCATTCCCTCCCGCTTTCCAGATTTTTGGCTAGCGGGAGAAGAAGGCTCCAAATCGGGGGTCACCAGGCAAAGCGGGGGATTTGGGAAGCCTAGGAATCAAACCTGGTTATCCCAGATAAGAGCCCATGAACTTAACCAATACACCATACTGGCTCTGGATTGGGAAACACCTGGAAATTTGAGGGATGGTGCCTTAGAATGGTGGGGTTTGCAGAGAGGAGTGACTTCAATGGGGTGTAATGCTATAGAGTTCACCTTCCAAAGCAGCCATTTTCTCCAAGTGAATTTATCCCTGTTGCCTCGAAATCATTTGTAATCCCAGATCTCCAGCAACCCAATCTATATAGCAACTACAGGAAGTCTAATTTGCCGTTGGGCTATGGAGATGAATAAAATGAAGTTTAACACTACAGAGCCAGCATAGTCAGGGCTTTTTTTGTAGCAGGAACTCTTTTCCATATTAGGCCAGACACCCCTGAAGTAGCCAATCCTACTGGAGCTTACTGTAGGCCCTGCACTAAGAGCCTTGTAAATTCTTGGAGGGATATGTGGCCTAATATGCAAAGGAGTTCCTGCTACAAAAAAAAAACCCTGAGCACAGTGTAGTGATTAAGAGCAGCAGACTTTAATTTGGAGAGCTGAGTTTAATTCCCCACTCCTTCCCATGAAACCTGCTGGGTGATCTTGAGCCAGTCACAATTCTCTCAGAACTCTCTCAGTCCCACCTATCTCACAAGGAGCTCGTTGTGAGAAGAGGAAGGGAAGGAAACTCCTTAGGGTAGAAAATCAGGCTATAAAAACCAACTCTTCTTCTTTCCTCCCTGAATTATTTTCTCACTGTACCCTTGTTGGTGCTATTTGCCCCACTAGAGAGAAAGAAAAAAAATCCCAGATGGCTTCCCTGTGACATTACAAGGAGGCCAATCTCCCTTTTAGAAAAGGAGTGTGTGGAGCAAGATAAAAACACCCATTTGCCTAGTATCATCATCCCCAATTTGGGAACCATGTGGTTGCCCTTTAAAGAAAGTAAATGTGATGGACAATCTAATTACAGACCTCCATAATTTCATGTAGTTTGGCCCCAACACTTGTGTAATACACTAGAGATTAAACAAGCCTGATGGAGACGAAAGGCAGGTGGATGGTCACAACAGGTGCTTTTTTTCTTTTTTTTTATTTGTAGACAATATTCTTTAAGTGCTTAAGGGCAGACTAAGATATTAGTCTATCTCTTACCCCCATTCTAGGAAGGATGATGAGACAGCCTGTTGATCCAGGCTGACTGATTGAAAGAGGTCCATCACAGCCAGCAGAAGTCAATTAATTCTCGGCTTACACATGGTTTTTCTGAGCCAAGTTAAATTTTTATAACAGGAAACTGTTCTGTTTCAAATTCTATCCTCACACTTTCACATCCACTCTCAACGCATGTGAATTAAACACATGTGTAACACACACACAGTTTTTAATAAGCTCCAACAGTTAGCAAGACTTTTAAAGCAGTGAGAAAACACAAAGCTTTTACACAAACTATTCCTGTTTAGAAATCAAGAGAGAGAGATTAGCATTTCTCATCATTATCATCATCATCAGCCTTTATTGGCATAAAAGAAATCAGTTATACAGAATAAAAGGATTTCCAAGTTATACAGAATAAAAATCACCCATAAAATGCAAAAGGTACAGTTAAAATTTAGAAACATCATTATCAATTAAAACTATGGCTACAAAATCCTTTGGCGTATCATGGTGGCCAGAAAAGTGAACTTGGCTACTATTTCAGTGTCTTTCGGGGAGTAACCACTCAGGAGCCTACAGACTTTTAAGGCATCCGAACAGCCTCCTGATTTCTCCAAAATGGAATGCAGTAGTGAGTTACGAAGCTGTGAATATAACAAACAGTGGAGCAAAACATGAGGGACTGTTTCAACGGATGTGTGGTCACAGGGACAGTATCTAAGAGAGTAGGTTGTCTTGTTAAATTTGCCAAGGTGTATGGCAGAGGGCAGAGCATTACATCTGGCAAGAGAGAAAGCTCTTCAATGCTGGGGTGTCAATAAAAAGGAAAAGTATGAAGCCATTTTCCCCATGGTGAGAGGAATCTCAAAACACAGTGGAGAACAAGTTTTATTGGCCAGACTGTATAATTCCTGGCATTCAATGTCCAAAAGTCTACTTTTAATTTGGTAAAATGCTGCCGAAAACGACAGCATGGACAATGATTCCAGGGATAGGCCCAAAGACTTGATTTTCCCTGCAATATACTCTGACCAGGTGGACAATTTATATTCAGAGAGCATATGATGGGATAGCAAAATCAAGATTTTAATTACTATGTAAAGAAGTATTATCTTTTGTCCATTCTGAATCTACTGCCTATTAGCTACGTTGGATACCCTTATGTTCTAGTATTTTGGGAGAAAGGGGAGAAGTTCTATTTCTTTCAACCCTGAGCATAATTTTATAAACCTCTATCATGTTCCCCCTTCAGTTGTCTTTTTTCTAAACTGAAAAGTCCTAGACTCTTTAGCCTTTCTTCATAGGGAAGATGCCCAACCCCCCTAATCATCTTGGTTGCCCTCTTCTGTACTTTTTCCAGATCTGCAATGTCATTTTTGAGATACTGTGATCAGAACAACTAACAGTATTCTAAATGAGGCCACATCACAGATCTATACAGGGGCATTACAATATCAGCTGTTTTATTTTCAATCCCTTTCCTAATAATCTCCAACGCAGAGTTGTTTTTTCACCGCTGCATCACACTGGGTTGACATTTTCATTGAGCTATGTACTATGACCCCAAGATCTCTTTCCCTCTCAGTCTCGGCAAGTTCAGATCCCATTAGTCTCTACTTGAAGTTGAGATGTTTTT
Organism: Heteronotia binoei; assembly: GCF_032191835.1. Taxonomy (NCBI): domain Eukaryota; kingdom Metazoa; phylum Chordata; class Lepidosauria; order Squamata; family Gekkonidae; genus Heteronotia; species Heteronotia binoei. The sequence goes on from NC_083224.1 coordinate 105,367,251, forward strand.
GTCCCAGTGCGCATCACCTTACACTCCATCACTGAATTTCATCTGGGAGGGGAGGGATTGTTGTCTATCCCCCCCCCCCCACCCAGTTTGTACAGATCCTACTGGAGCTCTTCACAGTCAGCCTTGGTTTCACCATCCTGACTAATTTTGTGTCATCTGTAAACTTTGCTACTACACTACTCACCCCAAGTTCCAGATCATTTATGAACAAATTAAATAGTACTGCCCCAATATCCATCAGTGGAAGCCCATTGCTTACTTCCCATCATTGTAAGAAGAACTGCCCACTGATTGCTATTCTTTGCTTCCCATCATTTAATCAAATTTCAATCCATAAGAGGACCCATCCTCGTATCCCATTATTGCTAAGGTTACACAGGAGTATTTGGTGAGGTACTTTGTCAAAAGCCTTTTGAAAGTCCAGATCTATAATTGTGCACTGGGTCACCATTGTCTATATGCTTGTTCACTTCCGCAAAGAACTCCAAAAATGTGGTGAGACAGGACTTCCCTATGTAAAAAGCCATGCTGATTTTCTCTCAGCTGGCTTCTTTTCTCTATGTGCCTAATAACTCCAATTTTTGCTTATAGTTTCTACTAATTTGCTTGGGACAAACATTAGGCTGACTGGCGTGTAATTTCCAGGTTCCCTGTGGACCCTTTAAAAAATCATTGCAACATTTGCTACTTTCCAGTTTTTTGTCATAGTAGCTAAATTTAGTGATAAATCACAATATGAGTCTCTTCTCTTGCTCACAGAAGAGAAATAGGAGCCCACTGGGAAATATACATGGTCCGGTTAGGAGCAAGCTGCTCAGTTTAGACACAGCTGGTAGTGATGGTGAAGGGCAGAGATTTGTCTGCTGACTCCTCCTGGCTCTTGGTGATACAGAAGGAGATCATGAGTGATTCTATACCCAGCATCATCATTGCTCACTGACTCCAAGCAGAGCAACCCCCATTCTGTGTTGACAGCACTATCACAGCTCAGTTTAGCCAGATTCCATGCCAGCAACCCTCCAGGTACTTTCTCAGTAAGTTAAATGGCCACTCCACCCCTTGAAGGAAATGAAGACATGTCCATGTGGCTAAACAAGATTCAGGTAGGTAGCTGTGTTGGTCTGAAGCAGCAGAACAAAGTTTGAGTCCAGTGTCACCTTTAAAACCAACAACATCTTATTAAAGATATAAGCTTATGTGCACGTGCTTGAATAAAACTATGTTGGTCTTTAAAATGCCACTGGACTCAAACTTTGTTCTGTGACTAAAATAGTTTTGTTTTCATTTATCCCTCCTCCCCAGTCATTATTTTTAATTCCATCATTATTTTGTTTTCTATTTGTTTCAATAGGAAACACATTTCTGGCTGAAACATTTTTGCCTTTAATCTAATTTGGATTTAGAACTGCAACCCTCAAGCAATGGACCCTGCCAGCTAAATTTCAGAGAGGTAGAAGCAAGGGCCCCAGTTCTTCATGCAATTAAGCCACATTTCAAGATGTAATATCCTTGTTTTCCATCCAATTGAGACGAAATGTTCAGCAATCATATTTGTCTGTCTGCCCAAGGAAACATTTCTGCAAAAGCTTAAGCAGACAGGATAAAATGAATCAGTTCTGCAGGCAAAATTCTTACTTGCATGTCAGGCTGTCAGCTCCTGAAACAGGCAAAGGCAGATATATGGCACGGAAAGCACCAAGTAGCATTATAAAGCTGGGTGGCATCTGACACTCCAAGGAAGCAGGGAGAGGTAGCTGCATCCACACAGGGGTGCAAAAATATGCTCCTACCACAGCAGCAAGCAGCAAGAGAACTAATCCTCGGGATCCCAGAGCCAAGAAGCAACATCTGGGGAAGGCCTTGGCCTCTATGACCTGTTGCTGGCCATCCAGAGGAACTAGTAAGCCACTGTTTGAGACAGGACTAAATGGGCTACTGGTTTATGTTCTTCTTATGTTCTAACAGCATATGCATGCACGCACACTCTCCCAAGTCTTTCACTGCTGCTCTCATCCTCACTTCTCCCCTTTTTAAATTGTTGTGCCTATGCAAAACTGCAAATGCAACAGTGATCACACTGGAAATTCAGAAGCCTGGAAGCCCTTTCACCCCCATTCTATTATTCATCCTCTCCTGAGTCCTGACTTTTCTCCTCCTCTGTACTGAAAGAATAGCCGGGTACCAAAACAATAAATATTAACTGAAGTAAATATAATTAAATCTCCTACTTGTTTTCATTGTGATTACACCATTAAATGAAAGTGGGTTCCCCCCTCCCCTATTGATTAATGAATTTGTTTGGGATGGGAGGAGGCATGGTCTTGTCAGATCATGGAAGCTAAGCCAGGTTGGTACTTAGATGGAAGAACACCAAAGAAGACTCTACAGAGCAAGGCAATGGTAAATAATTTCTGTTTCTCACTTGACTTGAAAGTCCCTTGCTGGAGTTGCCATAAGTTGACTGTGACTTGACAACACTTCACACACACAAAGCATCTGTTCCCTCACTTTGGCAGAGTTTCCCTTTCTAAACTTTTATGCGCCATTACAAATTAAATATTTGTTTTCATATAATTTCTTCTACACGGATTCAAGATGGGAACAAAAATGTTTGAAAAATATCAGCCCTGAGCATCATGATTATTAAGTGTGGCAATAAATACAGATCCTTATTGCTGGCAGCCAGGTTTTTTTTCTTTTTCCTCAACACAATAGCTCTTCTCCAGAAACTGAAGCTCTAATTTTGCAAATTATGTATTGCTAGCCCAAGAAAATATAAATGTTTATTGTAGGCACTGTTATAAAGGTAAACACAAATGAAAACAGTTCTCAGTCTTTTGGAATGATTAGAACATAGGAACATAAGAGAAGCCATGTTGGATCAGGCAATGGCCCATTCAGTCCAACACTCTGTGTCACACAGTGGCCAAAAAAACCAAGTGCCATCAGGTGGTCCACCAGTTGGGCCAAGCCACTAGAAGCCTTCCCACTGTGCCTGTGCCCTCCCCACAAGCACCAAGAATACAGAGCATCACTGCCCCAGACAGAGAGTTCCAACAATATGCTGTAGTTAATGGTCATTGATGGACCTCTGCTCCTGTTGTATATGTGATCTGAATTGTGACTATTATATGGAGTTCTTGCCTGGCTCATTGGAGTCTGTAGGACTGAGCTTGGGGACTCAGGAACAATAGGCAGCAGGATCCAAATCCCTGCTGCCCTGCTCCAAGCACGAGTCCCCTGCTGGTTTGAATGGTCTAATAGCATGCTAGCATGGGAGCTTTGAGTGTATATATGGTCCGTTCTCAGTCTTTGAGTGCAGCACTATACTGTGCTGTATCTAATAAAAGAGCTATGATCACTACCACCTTGCCTGATGAGGTTAGTATCCCACTATATTATAGTGGCGCCAAAGGTGGAATTCTGGTAAGCAAGGCCTGCAGCAACCAGCACCCGCACTGCGCACCGCTGCCTTCGCGCACCACATTGCCGATGATGGCCGCTACACCAGGAATGATTCCAGAGTTCGACGTGGCCAGCCCAGAGTGGTGGGAGACATGGCTGGAGTGGCTGGAGAACTTCATCCATTACCATGGGGTTGAGGGGACCAAGAAGAAATTGCTACTGCTCAGCTCGTGCGGCATGCCCATCTTGCAGCTGGTGCAGGGTCTAATGGCATCCATCACCCTCAAGGATGCCACCTTCAAGAACATTACTTCTGCCCTCACGACTCACTTTGCACCGCAGCCAATGGTTTCTGAGCACTGCCAGCAGCCTAATGAGTCCATGGGAAACTTTATCACACCCCTACACTGGCTGTTGCTCCGCTTGGACTTTCCTCGGCTGGAGAAGGCTCTGAGGGACCGGTTTATCTTCGGGTTGTGGGATGAGAAGCTTTGGCAGAAGCTGCTCGGAAAGGACGATACTAACCTCTCCAAGGCGATCAGGGAGGCCATGGCCTACAAGAAGTCATGGAAGGAGCGTGCGACAGCTGTCGCACACTGAGCCACATTCTCATCCTCAGACTTGGAAAAATCGGGGGGGGGGGGATGATACACTCTCTTTTTTTAAAAAAAAAATTGCTTTAATTAGTTTTATTAAAGTGCTGTACAAGATATAATAGTGATAACAGGTTACATATATATAGGTAAAAGAAAAATTGAAGGAGAGACATATCTATGTCTATGATGTCAATATAACATTATTCCAAGAAAATAATCAAGGATAGGCCTAAGTCTAAAAGTACATTATTTTCCTATGAATTACCCTACGTGGAAGAATATCATGTTCAGTAAGATAATCAGTTATTGGAAACCAAATTGCAATAAAGAAACTTTCATATTTCTCTGTTACTGGAAAGCGAGTTTGAACTGTAATTTTGGACATTATAAAGTATTCCCATCAACGGTGTTACCATGCTAATATGGTCAGAGGAGACTTATTGATCCATTGTGAGGCAATTGTGGCATGGGCTGCAGAAATAAGAATGTGTATTCTCTCTGAGCTTATCTTATCTTTTTCAGGGTCTGTCCAATTTCCAAGCAAAAAAAAATTCAGGAACTAAAGGTAAATCTCTATTTATGATTTAAAATATTTGTTTCGTAATTTGGCTCCAAAAATTTTGTATAGAATCGCATGTCCACCAACAATGGAAATAGTCTCCTGTTTTCCCACATTGCTTTACACAGGTGAGCTTATAGTGCCATTTATATGATGTAGAAGACAAGGAGGTAAGTGCCATCTCATTATTAGTTTATAAGATTGAAGCTTAATGGGGAGTATTTTAGAAGTATATGACAGGGAGAACCAAATTTCTTTCCATTCTTTCGAACAAAAACTTCTGTTGCAGTCTGTTTGCCACAAATTCTGATATTTCAATAGGGGTTGTGGAGCTGTATTAAGTATTAATTTTGGAGTTTGGAGATAAGTTTAGAGATAAGTTTAGTATCTTCTACCTGCAGAGTATGAACCATCTTTTCAACATCAGTTTGAGGTCTGGTTATAGCATTCTGAATTGTTGGCGTTGAGGAGGTTTTCCATATTTGGAAATAATGTAACCATAACATCTTAAAACCAATCCTCTTTTCCAATATTGATTTATCTATCAATTTGCCTTTGACAAAGAAATCAATACTTGAGTCAACCCTGCTTTATAACATAAGGTAAGTATTTCTATAGTGTCCTTATCTGACCATTCTTGGTTTATGAAGGAGGATTGGAGCTAACTATTTCTTATATTTATTACAGATTTTGGTAGCTGTGTGAAGGTAAGTACATTTATCCTTATTCTTGATATTTTTAGGGTTTGAGTTCCAAAAGAAGTCAAAAAAGTTAAGGGGTGCAATATCTTGCTACTCCAGCTGAACCCACGCTGTTGTGGGAGCTATTACAGCTCTTAATAAAGAAGGTAAGTTAGTTGCCTCATAGCAATAATGGAGGATGGGAATTTTTAGACCCCCATTTTATATTGGCCTTTTAAGAGTTTTCTTATTGATGCTTGGGCGTTTCGTGGCCCAAAGAAATTGTAGCAATTCCTTTTGCCATAGGTTTGGGGTTTTTTAGAGATTACCATTGGTATGGTCTGAAAGAGGTATAAATACTTGGGGAGAAGAAATTGTTTAATGAGATCTAGTCTATCAGGCCAGGTGAGTAACAAACTGTTCAACTGTTTAGTTAAGTTTCTAATTTCATGTTGTAGAGACAGAAAATTAACTTTAAATAATTGAGAGAAATCTGCAGGGATATCAATTCCTAAATATTTCTAGTTTTTGGATATCCAATTATATGGGAAGGACCGTTTGATCTTCTGAATTTTATCTGCTGGCATATTTATTGGGTATATGTCAGATTTTATTTGGCTGAAGGATAGTCCTGAGATTTTGCTAAATTGCTGCAGTATAGGTTGAAGTTCTTTTATAGAGTCTAGTGGGTTGGTGATACAGAGTACAATGTCATCCGCATAAAGCGAGATTTTGTGAATGGTAGGGCCAGTGTTGATTCCCTTTATTGAGGGGTTTGTCCTAATAGCCTCAGCTAGAGGCTCAATAGCTAGGGCAAAAAGGAGCGGGGACAAGGAGTAACCTTGCCTCGTTCCATGCTGTAGAGTTATTGAGTCCAAGAAATGACCATTAATAAGCAATTTGGCCGAGGGGTTCTCGTAAAGGGCATGAATTGCATTGTTAAATTTAGTCCCAAAGCCCATACTCACTAAAACTGCCTTTTAAAAGGGAACTTCCATGCTATCAAATGCCTTGGTAGCGTCAAGTGACAATAATAAAGCTTCAATACAGTTGGACTTGAAACATGAAATTATGTTTAGTAGATGACGTGTGTTGTCAGCAATGTTTCTTTTGTATATAAAGCCAGTTTGGTCTGGCTTTATGTAGTCTGGAAGGATGGTTTTCAATCTGTTCGCCAGGATTTTGGTAAAAATTTTGTTATTGACATTTAGTAAGGAAATTGGTTGGTAAGAGTCAGGGTCTTGATGGTCCTTATTTGGTTTTAAGATGGTGATAATGTTCACCTCTGACCAAGTTATGGGCATATGTCCTGATTTTAATATATGGTTGCATAGCTGTGCTAAGGGGGTTACCAATTCATTTTTTAAAATCTTATAATATTGGGAAGGGAGTCCATCCCTACCCGGGGCTGTATTCAATTTCAGTTGCTGTATGGTATCTAAAACCTCAGTTGTTGTAACAGTCTTTTCTAATGTATATGAAATAGTTTCAGCTGGGGCAGCAGGTCACCCTTTTTTAGAAATTCTTGAATATTGGAAATTTCTGGATTAGAAGTTTTATATAGATTAGTGTAAAAATCAGCCATGCTATGGGCAATTTTATGAGTTTCTACTTGTTTCTGACAATTGCTATCTATGAGAAAATAAATATGGGTTGCCTGTCTCTTCTGTTTGACTTTCCATGCTAAATGCTTGATGTGTTTGGAAGATTTTTGCCAGTGTCTATGCTTAAGGTATGTTAATTGTTTGTGGATGTGTTCAGTATCTTTGTTTTGAAGGAGTTTACGCTCAGCTTCCAATTTTTTATATATTCGTGGACTACCAGTTTTTTTATGAAGTTGTTCCAAATGTTTAATTTTCCCCTGAGCTTCCAATATTAACTGTTTCTTTTCTCTTTTTACACAGATTGCAAAATAAGACACTAGAACTCTAACTACAGCCTTAGAGGCATCCCAAATTTTTGCTACCGGGATATCTAGCGTGTTGTTTTCTTTAAAGTAATTTTGTATATCTTGAGCTATTTGGGTTTTTATTGTATCATCTAATAAAATAGTTTTCTCAAATTTCCAGTCTCTTGCTGTCTGTGTCCTTAATAACAATTTCAAATCACATATAATTGGGGTATGATCTGACCACATTTTTATGCCAATTTGTGCGTCTATGAGTGACTGCATTAATGCTTGAGATAGAAGGACGTAATCTATACACGTGTATACATTATGTCAGGTAGAATAAAATCTGTAGTCCTTCTCATTTCCATGAGACTGTCGCCACACATCATATAAACCAATTTTTCCCAATAAGCCCTGTGTCTGTTTTAGCTGGTTTCCAATAATTTGGTCGTACATGGGTTTTGTCTAAAAATTTGTCAGCTATGAAATTAAAGTCACCCCTGAGGATTACATCTTTGCATTGATACAGTTGCAACTGACTTAAAGTTTGCTTCAAAAAATCTATTTGGTTTGAATTTGGTGCATAAAGAGTGGCTAAGGTTACTGGAAAATCATCTAAACAACCTTTAATAAAAAGGTACCTGCTTTGAGGATCGGAAATAGTTTCTTGGAGATCAAAGTGAATGTGTCTGGCAATCAGAACTGCAACACCTCTCGATTTGGAGTTTCCAGGAGCTGCTATTTGGATTGGGAACCAGTTTGTCTTAAGAATTGGGAGATATTTAGATCTTTAGATCGGGGAGGGACGGTGGCTCAGTGGTAGAGCATCTGCTTGGGAAGCAGAAGGTCCTAGGTTCAATCCCTGGCATCTCCAAAAAAGGGTCCAGGCAAATAGGTATGAAAAACCTCAGCTTGAGACCCTGGAGAGCCACTGCCAGTCTGAGTAGACAATACTGACTTTGATGGACCAAGGGTCTGATTCAGTATAAGGGTTTGTTTGCTGTGTGCTTAGGCCATTACCAGTGTATTTTCTTTGCATCTCATTAGGTAAAACAGTCAGGCTTGAAAAACTTTGTCAATTTTATATTAGCTGCAATCTTGTCCATTTAGTTTAGGAAGACAATGGTGCTACCATCTGCTACTTACTTCTCTTTGACAAGTGTTCTGATTATTAGTGATCATATTAATTGCCTGCTTTTCATCTTGTTAAATAGAGTCAGTCTTCTGCATATTCCCTGGGGGAGTGACAACACTCTGCACCATTTTTTTTTGCAGAGGACCGTGTTACTGAAAGCATGTATCATCACTTGCTGTCCATTTGAACTGTAGGACTTCCTATCAGCATTAAGTGAAAGACTGTTATAGCAATGGCTTTTATCTCTCTGAACACAGTCCAGTCAGATTAATTAAAAAAAAATGTCTCCCATCTGCTTCCTATTTGATCTCCAGTAGGTATTCAAGGTTGACATATTCTTCTTATTTATTTAATTATGACCCCATCCCCAGGGATCCTTTCTTTCTGCTCAGGTTTTATTGTGCCTGCTCTTCATTTCCAGAACACTTTGAGTACCTGTTTTACTGTTTTTCATGACTGAGCTACACTACCAAATCATACCTTTGTCAGTACTGTAAACAAGCAAAACAATGTAAAGACCTTATCTTGACTAATGCTCACAAGATGCTGTTTTGTCAAATGATAAAGAACAAAATGGACAAGTTCTGAGTTCTTGAAGTTCCTTATCTACATTCAAAAATATTATTCTATTGTATAGCAACTACTAATGTTACATGAGACTTAACACCATATAACATTTGAAAGAGCTATTTGCTTAAGGTAAAATGAAAGGCTACCTTGGCACATGTGTATTCCCTAATTTGGGTTTGCCAAGGTAAAATAAATACAAAGAATTGGCAAATGGTAGGGCGGAGCGTTCCTGTATGTGTCTGATTCTGTCCTGCTAATGCCCAAATGCTGTTCTTCATTCAGGTAAACTCCTGAAAGAGTTTGAAGCTGGTTCCTTCCAAGGCACAGTCTCTGGGTCATGCTAGGGTGGCCAGACCGTCCCGGGCGCCCGGGAATGTCCCGGTTCTGGCCCCCTATTCCCGCCTTCCGGGCTGGCTATACCGGGTCCATTTAGAGGTCCCGGTTTAGCCAGCCCCGGAGGCGGTGGGCCGCGGGCGCCGGCGGGGAAGGCGGCAGTGGCGGAGGCCTCTCCACGGCCTCCACTGGTCGCTGGAGGCCCTCCAGAGACTCTGGAGGGTCTCCAGCGACCAGCGGAGGCCGCGGAGCAGCCGGCGCTGGTCCCGGAAGGCCTTCCAGAGACTCTGGAGGGCATTCCGGGACCAGCGCCGACCAGCGGAGGCCGCGGAGAGGCCGCGGAGCAGCCGGCGATGGTCCCGGAAGGCCTTCCAGAGACTCTGGAGGGCCTTCCGGGACCAGCGCCGACCAGCGAAGGCCTCTCCGTGGCCTCCGCTGGTCGCTGGAGGCCCTCCAGAGTCTCTGGAGGGCCTCCAGCAACCAGCGGAGGCCGCGGAGAGGCCGCGGAGCAGCCGGCGCTGGTCCCGGAAGGCCTTCCAGAGACTCTGGAGGGCCTTCCGGGACCAGCGCCGACCAGCGAAGGCCTCTCCGCGGCCTCCGCTGGTCGCTGGAGGCCCTCCAGAGACTCTGGAGGGCCTCTAGCGACCAGCGGAGGCCGCGGAGAGGCCACGCAGCAGCCGGTGCTGGTCCCAGAAGGCCTTCCAGAGACTCTGGAGGGCCTCCAGCGACCAGCGCCGACCCGCGGAGGCCGCGGAGAGGCCGGCGCCGGTCACTGGAGGTCCTCCAGAGACCATCGGAGGCCCTCCCCGGCCTCCGCAGCCACCGCCAGCCTCGCCAGCAGCACCAGCCGCCGGGAGGAGAGGCCGTCACCCGCCCTGGAAGAAGGTAAGCAGGGAGGGTGGGGGCCGAAAGCGGGGGGGGGCTGACGGGAGGGGGCGGTCTTCCTTCCCTCCCCCTTCCTTCCTTTCTTCCTTCCTTCCCTCCCTTCCTTCCTTCCCTCCCTCCCTCCTCCCTTCCTTCCTTCCTTCCCTCCCTCCTCCCTTCCTTCCTTTCTTCCTTCCTTCCCTCCCTTCCTTCCTTCCCTCCCTCCCTCCTCCCTTCCTTCCCTCCCTCCCTCCCTCCTCCCTCCCTCCCTTCCTTCCCTCCCTCCCTTCCTTCCTTCCTTCCTTCCTTCTTTCCTTCTTCCCTTCCCTTCCCTCCTTCCTCCCTTCCTTCCCTCCCTCCTTCCTTCCTTCCTTCCTTTCTTCCTTCCTTCCTTCCCTTCCCTTCCCTTCCCTTCCCTCCCTCCCTCCCTCCTTCCTTCCTTCCTTCTTTCCTTCTTCCCTTCCCTTCCCTCCTTCCTCCCTTCCTTCCCTCCCTCCCTCCTTCCTTCCTTTCTTTCTTCCTTCCTTCCTTCCTTCCTTCCTTCCTTCCTTCCTTCCTTCCTTCCTTCCTTCCCTCCTTCCTTCCTTCCTTCCCTTCCCTTCCCTTCCCTCCCTCCCTCCTTCCTTCCTTCCTTCCTTCCTTCCTTCCTTCCTTCCTTCCTTCCTTCCTTCCTTCCTTCCTTCCTTCCTTCCCTCACTCCCTCCCTCCTTATGTTCTTATGTGACACAGAGTGTTGGACTGAATGGGCCACTGGCCTGATCCAACAGGGCTTCTCTTATGTTCTTATGTGACGCAGAGTGTTAGACTGGATGGTCCACTGGCCTGATCCAACAGGGCTTCTCTTATGTTCTTATGTGACGCAGAGTGTTGGACTGGATGGGCCACTGGCCTGATCCAACAGGGCTTCTCTTATGTTCTTATGTGACGCAGAGTGTTGGACTGGATGGGCCACTGGCCTGATCCAACAGGGCTTCTCTTATGTTCTTATGTGACGCAGAGTGTTGGACTGGATGGGCCACTGGCCTGATCCAACATGGCTTCTGTTATGTTCTTATGTGACGCAGAGTGTTGGACTGGATGGGCCATTGGCCTGATCCAACATGGCTTCTCTTATGTGACAATACTGACTTTGGTGGACCCAAGCACTGATTCAGTGTAAGGGAGCTTTGTGTTTGTGACTGGAGTGGACAATACTGACTTTGGTGGACCCAAGCACTGATTCAGTGTAAGGGAGCTTTGTGTTTGTGTCTTCTGGTGCAATTTTGTTCTCAGATCCTGTATTTACTTCATCAGTATATGGGATAAGGCACTTTCTCAACTGTGCTGCATAATGCAGCCTATTTATTTTGTCCTGTTTGCTCTGTTGGCTCTATCTGTGCCACCTTCATCACTTTCAGGGTGTGGATCCCCCAGTGGGGTGGTTTCCTGACTCCCTCCGCAGATAGAGCCAACAGAGCAAACAGGACAAAATAAATAGGCTGCATTATGCAGCACAGTTGAGAAAGTGCCTTATCCCATATACTGATGAAGTATATACAGGATTTGAGAACAAAATTGTTTCCGGCGGTGATATTTGGGGGATTTTTGGGGACGTCACAGGAAGTGCTGTGAAGTCACTTCCTGTTTCCGGCAGTGGCATTTGGGGGAAATGATGTCATTTGAGGGAAGTGATGTCACAGGAAGTGATGTCACTTCCCGTTTCCGGCAGGTGACGCGGGGAAATGATGTCACAGGAAGTGGTGTCACTTCCTGTTTCCGGCGGTGGCATGACATCACTGGAAGTGACGTCACCGGAAGTGACGTCACTTCCTGTTTCCAGCGGCGTGCACGCTTTGCGCGCACACCCCTGCATCCCCCCTTCCCCCCCAAGGTGTCCCTGGCTGGCCTTCAGACATTATGGTCACCCTAATGCTTACAGAAGAGGACCAGTCAAGTTCATAGAAAGAGGGGAACAGACTCTAACCTTTCCCTGTCTCCCATTGCATAAAAGAAGTCCAAACTGGATTTAGGTGTAAATTCCCCCATTGGCAGCTCTTAAATGGAAAAAGACCAATTCCTCTGACCATTTGTTGGAGAAGAAGGAAGGGGAATTGTCAGAGGAGGAAGAAGTAGTGCCTGTAGTGCAGTCTGTCAAGATCTGAGTTTTGCCACGAGATTATGTAACCTTCATTTTCACACATTTACTTTGGCTCTGTCTGTATGTCTACATTCTTTGTAATATTGTTATAAGTAATCTTTCTGCCCTAGCCAGCACCAAACATTCGTCTCATGAGCGGTGAAAGTAATTTGTTATGTCTGGCTAGAGTCTGCTAACTTTTGATTCTAGAGTGAACTGTCTGAACTGTGGGGGGAGAGGTGCCTTATAATTTCATGCCAAGGTTTGTGCACCTTAATGCCTGTGTAATTAATGGTCACAGTAAATCATAAAGGTACAGCTTGAGCTCGGGGGGGGGGGGGGTCAATTCTAGCAAGACCAGTCCTTGCTGTGAATATGCTCATCATGAAATAAAGCCTAATCTGATTTACATCAAAGAGGTAGAGTTAATGAGTACTGCACAGAACTTGATACAGTCCAGACTGTTCCCCATGGAATACTATCCCAAACCGTTACCTAAGGTACTTCGGCAGCTGGATTTTGCAGCCATTCCCAAAGAAAAGGAGGAATTAGATCTAGAACTCCCCGTAGTTTCTGGAAAGATGATGCCAAAATTGGAGGTTCCTCAAACAGGGGTACCCTTACCAAACTCCTCCTTTAGCATACTTAAAGTAGAATGGGAACATCCTGCAAAACTCAAGAGTCCATAAATAAGTATTAACAGCCTATGTGGGTAGCCATGGGGAAACATAAAAGGGGGAGAGAGGCAGAGGACGACATTAAAGGATTCCCAGCTTGCAAACAAACTAAGCTAGAATATTTTTTCCCCAAAAGAAAATAACAACAACAAAGACATTATACTGCGTGAGTTTCCAGCCTCAAACCGATTCACCCTATTGGCTGAGAGAGAGGTCAATGGTTACAATGAAGAGCAAAACGGTGAAGATGGCAATAAAGATGGGGAGGCCAATTTATTAACAGAAATACAGAGAGAAACTGATTATGATGAGGGAGCTGCCGTGGACATCCTGAAGGACTTGTTATATCTGACTGCTTACACAGTTGAAAGGATTTTTGAGAAAATTAACTCTTTAAATTCCAAAATTGCTACAACTTTTGAACAACCATCATGTTTGCCCTACTGTGTGCTCACATTGTAATAATAATTGTTGCTCATAGGAACAAAAGGACTTTGGAGATTCTCAGCCCAGCTGTTTTTTATAAACAGACTTCTAACAGCAATAAAGGCATAGCACACAAATTAAAACTACTGTCAAACAAAGTATGTCTAGTAGCAAATAGTTACAGGGAGCAAACCCTGATTTGGAAGTTTAAACACCAAGTGAAACAGCATCTTAGCTCTCTCTTAAAGATGAAAGCTTCCCTTATAGATCTGATCCAGATAGAGCCACTTCATAGCTCAAATCAACTACAGAGGTTTATGTTATTGTTTGGAAGCTCTAGGATACCCTCTACACTACTCCGTCAGAAGGCTGATTTGTATGCCAAAGGAATCTACCAAAGAGAGTCTTTGAAAACTTGTGTGTTCCCCATTGTAGGGAAATCAAAATACTACTCTTCTAAAAGTAAAAGGTAGACTTTTGGAAGATGGATTAATTAGCATGCCACATCAAGAACCAGGGAGGAGGCCTGACTTAGTTTTTCATCTTAAGGCAGACCTAGAAAACTCTTTTCTTCACAATTCAGTAGAGGAGAACCTCCTAAATGCTTTTGCAGATCTACTTTGTCCTGACCAGGAATAGATTACTTCTAGATTAGAACATCTGCAAACTATAATTTCTAAATACAAGCAGGACTTCCCAGCAACAAGTAAAAAATTCACTCTCCAAAGAAAAGAGACTCCAAAAGCTACAAACTGCAATGAATCCCCTTCATCTTCTATACCAGATTCAAATACTAAGGGGAAGCAAAAAGAAATTTTGCATCAAGAGGATGTGGCATTCTAGCCCCTCGCAATGGATGAACAAGATTCTTCTGCACACATACCCATAAATGGGTGTAGTTTTCAATCCAAAGGGCGATTTAGAGAAAATCACAATAGATGAGTGAGAACCAAAAAACATCATCAGCATCCTCTCATGGAATGCAACACGCTGGTCCAGATGCTTATCCTGTCCCCCAGATACCCCATTTTTTTGCTGTAACTATGAGGTTATATTGCTCCAGGCAACCTGGACATCAGCACCCTTAGAACTTGATGGCTATTGCACCTATGCTATCAAGGCAGTTCCAGGCAGAGGACCAGGCAGACTCAAAGGTGGCTTGGGTTTTCTTATGTCTTCTTCTCTTAAAGTAGACTGTATGGAACTATGTCCCTTGAAACCCTTAATCATGGCAGTTCTACTTGGCCTAAGGGTAGCCTTTAATCATAAATTCCTACCTCCCGCATAAAACCCAAAAAACAGAGGTAGAAAACAATTGGCAGCAGTTGGAACAATCTGTAGGGTCCTTTATTACAGACCATCCAAGGGCTAAAATTCTGGTGGCAGGTGACCTAAATACCCAAATGGGACCCAAAAATTCCACTCTTGCTGATCATGACTTCCGGTGAATGGCATGGTGCGGCTGAGCATTCTCCCGAGCTCCGGGAGTAGCTCTGTTTTGCGGGGCATTTGGGGGGACTTTCCGAAGGGAAGTACGTCCTAAACAAGCGTCAGAAGATGCATCGCAGTTTGGGGAGCTTCTTGGGATTGGGGGGGAGCGGAGGCTCCTCTTTCAACCCCAGCTTGTCCCTGTAGCCGATGCCCAGCAACACTCTAGTGACCAACCGGGCCACCGGACAAGGGAGCGGACGGAGACAACATTCTTTATCCATCACAAGTAACAACTAAAAGAACTGGGAAGCTGGAATTTTGTTCTCACTTGTTTCCATCAACGACGGAGACCTGGTTGCCGGGTGATTGTTCGGTTGGGAGGCGTAGAACGGAGAACAGAAAGCGGAGAGCAGAGAGAAGCGGATGAGCGGTAAACGAGGTTGACGGCAAGAAATATAGCAGGTATGAGGCTGTTATGGACTGAGGTGGGAGTTAAGGAAAGACATGATTGAGTTTTTGAGTTGGAAGAAGATAGAAGATAAGAAGATAGAAATTTGAACATTTACAGCAAGGTGGGGACGGGGAAGGTGAAGCGGAACTGAATGGACAGGAAAGCTGATGGCGGACAGCGGCTGCGGCGGCAGAGGCTGTACTGTGGAGGCGAGGGGACTGACTGTCGGACTGAGTGAGTAACTGGAGCTGGAGAAATGGATAGAAGAGTTTAAGTTGAATAATATAATGTAAACAGTTGAGGAAGAAGAAAAAAGAAGACATAAGGAAAGGAAGAATAGAAGGGAAAGGGGAAAATTGACTGAAATCGCCATGTGGAGAGCAGATTAATGGCGGTTGGTGTGGTTTAAAAGTGAAAGTACGAGACGGGAAGGGAAGGGAAGGGAATGGCGTCTCTTTGGAGAGCGAATATGTATAGGGTTTCTGAAAACTGTCTAATGGTTTAGAACGGCTTAAAAAGAGAGAAGTTCAAGTACAGAACTTGGGAGATACATATTTGGCAAAGGGTGGGGAGAGGGTTTTTAGCAGCGGTTACGTTGCGGCTGTCTCCCCACTGAAGATGGGTTCTTGAATGTTTGGGAGCCGTTTGGATTAAATTTGTGTGGTTAAAGATAACAAAGACAATAATAATAGAACAGCAGAAAGAAAGAAGAAAAAGGGAAAGAAAGAAAACACGAAAGAAGGTGCCTTACTGTGGAAGAAGAGAAACAAGAGAAAGCGAAGGAGAAAGAGAAAGAGACTAGAAAGTGTGAACTTAATATATGACACGTTACAGAAAGGAAAATTAAACTGGATGGCAGAGAACTGATTATTTTTCTATATATAATTGTTGAATAGTGGAAAGAAGAATACTATATAATTGGTGTAATAGGAAAAATAACTAGCTGTGTAATGGTGTATTAGGATATTAGGGTAATTGTATTACTTAAGAAATAGAAATTAAGGTATTAGGATATTAGGGTAATTGTATTATTTAAGAAACAGAAATTAATGTAATGAATTGAATAGTTGCTGATTATATAAGGTTTTGATAAATTAACTGGATTAATTAATTAATTAACTAATTGTACTCCCTGAGTAAGGAGACTGGGAAAGTAGATACAAGAAGTGAGGGAACATTGTTAATAATTGATTCAGAAATAGAGAAAGTTTCTAGGAAACAGAAATGGGTCCTAAAAAATTGGGGCAAGGTATCCCCCCACCTACCCCTGGGGGAGGGGGGAAACCAACACCAGAAGTAATAAATCAAGATGCCATCGAGAAACTACAAAATATTGTGACGGCTGGTTTCAGGCAAAACCAAGAAGCGCTAGAGACGATGAAAGTAGACTTAATGGGACAGATAATAAAAACCAATAAACAGGTTGAAGAATTCCAAAAGCAATTATTAGTGAATACTCAACAGGTCCACAGTTTGGCTGCCAAAGTGGATAAGATAGCGGAAAATGAGAAAGAGGTGGCCAATATAGCTCGGGAAAATAAAGCAAGGGTGGCCCAATTGGAGGAAAGAGTAATAAAGTTAGAGATGGAAAAAGCAGCGTATATATTACGTTTTCAAAATATACCAGAGGAAAAGGACGAAAATATAACAGAGAAAATTATGGATTTGTTGACTTTTGAAGATGAAGAATGGTTGGAAGAGGGAAGGAGAGATATTGAGTGGGCCAAAAGAGTTTCCTCCAACTATACGAGGAAACATAATTTAGCAAGAGAGGTTCAAGTTAAATTTGCCCATCTCACAACATGTGAAATTTTTTTGAAAAAAGTTAAAGAGCAGGAGCTGAAGTGGAAGGATGTTAATATAAAGGTGTTGAAAGACGTGCCCTGGGAAGTTCGCCAGCGTAGAGTTAAATATCGTAAACTAACAACCTGGTTAATGAGACATTCAGTACAATTCAGATGGTTAATTCCGGAAGGGATTTTTTTTATACATCAATCTAGAAGACATAACATAACTTCGCTGGAAAAATTAGAGGAATTTTGGGATCAATATGTAGATTCAAGTAGTCGCAAATCCGAAACGGGGGACGAACAAGAAGAACAAGAAGAAGAAGATTGTCAAAGCAAATCTGAAGAGGGAACTGTGCAGAAGCTGCGGAAAGGAGGAGTAAAGACAAGGATCCAAATCAAAAAAGCTCAGAAAATAACACCTGATAATATAGATCTGTTAAAATGAATACCAAGACTGAAGTGCAAATAATATCAGTTAATGTCAACGGTTTAAATGACCCAGGAAAAAGAAGAAGGACCTTCCAACAACTGAAAAAGACGACCTCTTCAATAATTTGTCTACAGGAGACACATATTCAAGAAAAAGATGTAAAATATTTGCAAAACGAGAAACTAGGCACGCTCTACCACTCATCTGACCCAGAAAGAAAAAAGAAGGGGGTAGCTATATATGTATCCAAGTCTATTCAATCCAGCTGTCTATATATGGACAATAAGGGAAGAATAGTGATAGTAGAGATAGATCATTGTGGAAACAAATTGATACTAGCGAATATTTACGCTCCCAATGAGAACCTTGGAAAATTTTATAAAACCTTGCATAAAAAACTGATGGAATTTGAACCGAAGAACTGTTGCATCATTGGCAATTATAACGCGGTCCTTGACACAGAAAAAGATAAAAAATTTGAAGAACCAAAAAAAAGGAAGCTGCGAAGTAGTTTGCCAAAAGATTTTCTAAAATTAGCTGATGAACTTAATTTATTAGATGCATGGAGAACTAAGAATCCATCAACCAAAGATTACACTTACTATTCATCTGCTCACAAGTGTTGGTCGAGGATTGATATGTGTTGGCTGTCGGCCGACCTAATGTTATCAGTCCGACAAGCGGATATCCTACCTAGTACCTACGCTGACCACAATCCTATTCAGATCAACCTACTAGGAACTTTGAAGAGCTCACGTTGGACTCTTAATTTGCAAATTTTGAAAGAGACAAAGTTTTTGGAAACAGCCAAGAAAGAAATAAAAGAATTCTTCCAACACAATTTAACCAAGGATACCAGCATGCATATTATCTGGGATGCATTCAAGGCTTTCTTTCGTGGGATCGCAATAAGATATACAGCGGGAAGGAAAAAAGAACGATTGAAGTCCTATAAGGAATTGGTTCAAAAATTAAGTGAGCAAGAGAAACAATTAAAGATAAAGAATATAGAAGAGATAAGATTAAAGATTTCGGCTATCCAACACCAAATTAATTTAATACTAATGGAAGAAGTAGAAAAGAAGATGAAATGGATGAAACAAACCCACTTTGAAAGTGCAAATAAAGCTAGCAGATGGCTAGCATACAAGCTAAAAAAGGAAAGAAGTAAAAAAATTATAAAATTGCTTAGAGATGAAGAAGGGGAAGAGACAACACAAATTAACCAGATGAAAATAATAATTCAAAAGTTTTACCAAAAATTATATAAAGGACAAAAATTTTTTAACCAGTTGCAAGAAGAATATATAGCAGAGACTAAATTAAAACAGCTAACAAAAGAACAAAAAGAAAAATTAGAAGCACCAATTACCATGCATGAGATTGTGGAGGCGATCAACCAACAAAAGTCGAATAAAGCACCAGGACCGGACGGCCTTCCAATTGAACTTTATAAAGTTTTTGAAGAAGAATTGCTTATCCCGTACAAAAACGTAATCGAAGATGTACAAAATAATCATGAAATCCCAGCATCTTGGAAGGAGGCACTTATTACGCTGATATACAAAGAAGGCACGGACCCAGCAGAAGTAAGAAATTATAGACCCATTTCTTTGTTAAACAGTGACTATAAGGTTTTTGCTACTGTGTTGGCAAACAGACTCAAAAGAGTTATTAGTGCTGTTGTCCACGAAGACCAAACAGGCTTCGTTCAAGGCAGACAAATGAGGCAAAATGTAAGATTCCTAATGAACGTTGTCGAATATTACAAAGAACATCCTGAGAAGCAGGTGGCATTAATATTTGTGGACGCAGAAAAAGCCTTCGACAATGTTAACTGGAATTTTATTTCGAAATCGTTGGAGGCAGTAGGTTGTGGAGGAAATTTTTGTAGATTGGTGGAAACTATCTATACAGAACAAAGTGCAAGGATTAGCTTTAATAATATAAAAACAGACTTGATTGTAATAGCGCAGGGTACAAGACAAGGTTGCCCCCTATCGCCACTACTATTTATACTAACATTAGAGCTTTTAATGCAAAGAATAAGGGATGAAGGCAGAATAAAAGGTACCAAAATTAGGGGAGAGGAGTTAAAGATTCAAGCCTTTGCAGATGATCTGTTGTGTATTTTGGAAGACCCAAACTCATCTATTGAACAATTGAAAGAAACATTAAAACAATATGGACAAGTATCGGGGCTCAAGATTAATGTGCAGAAAACCAAATTTTTCACAAAAAATATGAATAAAGAACAAATTAACCAATTTGAAGCTCAATCAGGATTTGCATATGGGAAAAAAGTAAGATATTTAGGAATCCAAATGACTAATGAACTTAAAGACCTGTAACGGGACAATTACGAGAAATTAATAAAAGAAATTCAAGAGGACTTAAGCAGATGGAAAGATATGCATATCTCACTTCTGGGTAGGATTGCAACTATAAAAATGAATGTCTTGCCAAGAATATTGTTCCTTTTCCAGATGATTCCTATTATGCTCCCGAAGTCCTTTTTTCAACAGATTAACAAAATAACTTTATCGTTTATCTGGCAGAACAAAAAGCCTAGAATTAGACTGAAAGTACTTCAAGACAGTAAACTGAGAGGTGGATTTGCCTTACCAGAATGGAACTTATATCATAAGGCTAGCCGTATAGTTTGGCTAATAGATTGGTTCACATTGAAAAATAAAAGAATATTGGCCATTGAGGGGGCAGGCTTGGGGAAAGGATGGCATGGATATCTTTGGTACCAAAATCCCCCACAAAATAGTTTGTTTTGGAGGCATGAGATAAGAAAATCTCTCTATAGAGTTTGGATGGAAATTAGAAAGTTTTACTCCTATACTCCATTATGGTTATCACCAGTAGAGGCTCATACCCATCCCAACCTTTATGATTGGAATAATTTAATTGATTACCAAAACTTATTAGACAAGCAGAACAACTTACGAATAGAAGAAATGGCCCAACTAGACTGGTGGTTGAAGTGTCAAATACAATCAAGCTATCAAAAAGATAAAGAAAGAGGGTTTCCTAAGAAATTAAATGATCTTGACCAAATTACCCAGACAGATCAGAAATTAATTTCTAAAATCTATGAGTGGTTATTATGAGAAAAAATGCAGGGGGAAGTAGTCAAAGAATCTTGGATAAAATGGTTAAGAGATTTTGGATTTAATATTAGCTTGGATGACTGGGAGAAAATATGGAAACGGAATGTAAAACTAACTACGTCGGCTTTGTTTAAGGAAAAACTATATAAAATGATTTATCGTTGGTATTTAACACCAGACCGCTTAGCTAAAATTTACCCCAGCTACTCCAACAAATGTTGGAAATGTAAAAAGACCAAAGGATCATTATTCCATATTTGGTGGAAATGTGAGCACGCTAAAAAGTACTGGGCGTTAATTAATACCTGGACCCAAAAAAATTTAAAAATTAAGTTACACCATTCACCAGAATTATATCTTCTAAATGTCTGTAGAGAGAATCTTCCACTTAAAACAATTAAGGTATTAATGTATATTGTCACTGTTGCGGGAATATTATTTGCCAAATACTGGAAGACGCCCAAAATACCTTCCAGGGAAGAATTTATTGTTAAACTTATTGAAGCTGCGGAATTAGACTTAATGACTACAAGACTACGTGAAGGCAATTTACAAAAGTGTAAAGAGAGTTGGGAACCAATATATTGTTGGGTAAAAAGTAAAGGATTAATATTGGAACAATAGAAACACAAAAACTAAATCTCTGATCGCTCCCGGGATGTTTGGGAGTATGCTTGTGGGGTGGAGGGAGTTTGGATTATATCTGGATGATGTGGGGGTTGTGTGGTATATGTATTTTTATGTACTGTATGTATATGTGTTTTTACTTTGTCGTATTTTGTCTTTTTCACTTGGGTGTAATAAACTTGGAAAAAAAAATTCCACTCTTGCTGACAAATACAAGATTTGTCTGGATGGCTTTGATAAGGCCATTGAATCTCCTCTTCAAACAAGCTGCTCCAATGACCAGACTGCTAATCTATCTGGAGCCTTCTTAGCAAAGTTAATGCTTAGTTCAGAAATGTTTGTATTAAATGATTCCACCAAGGGAGATAGACCAGGTGAATTCACTTTTCTGGCTGGGACAACAGCCAGCACGGTTGACTATATGCTGGTGGACAGAGTGCTGCTCTGCTCTCTGGAAATTTTTCAAATTCTCCCATATCTTGAAAGAGACCATTTCCCACTCCGTCTTGAAGTTTGCCTAGTTATGGAATCACTCAACTCCACATACTTTATTAATATTATACCACTAGAATGCCAAGGTTGTAGGGTGAAGAGGTCCCCTAAGCTAGACCTAGAAGTGAAGGCAGTTCTAACAGTCAAGAATCTTCAAACTTACTGTCAGGCTTTTAATGTCCCCCTAAATCCAGATTATGCATTGGAAAAGTATGAGGAGCTAATCCAAACACTGAGGCCACTCTAAATAAGTTTTCTGGAAGGAAGGAGAGCAGTGACAAATATACCTTCTAAACCATGGGTTGATCAAAGCTTCTCTAAAAGCAAAAAATGCCCTGATCAAGTCATATAATTTAGCAAGAAGGACCAAGGGGAAGAATAGGCAGGAAGCCTATAATCTCCTCTCCACCCAAAAGAAGGAATATAAATCTTTGGTAGCAAGGAGTACGAAAGAACACACCAGGGAAATGTGGGCCAAATTAATAGAAGCACCAGAAATAAAAACAGATCTCTTTTCTGGAGATTGGTGTCAAATAGAACATGGTCTAGGTACTGGGAGATTCAAGGACATCAGCTGGAATCTAATTTCAAATACCTGGGAGTAGTGGGAGTACCTGATGCAGGAGAGAAATTGGCAAATAGTATCCTGAAATTGTATTGGACTCAGGGGGGTTACAATGTTCCAGCTGCACTTCACTTGTTTACAGCTAAGGCACTGGCCCAGCTAACTTATGGAACATTTCTGGGGTCTTCAGCTTCCTCCCTGTCCCTACTTGAGTGAGTCCAATTCAAATTTCTTAGAACATTAATCCAAGTACCCAAATGTGTATCAAACTCCTGGGTGTGCTTTGGAAACAGGAATGACTCAAGTAGAGGCCAGAATTTGTGTTCTTTCTATATATAAATGGGTCACTGGAAACATGAATCCAATGGGGCTGTTCCCTCTTATCTTGCATGACTAATTTCAATGTAATTGGCTCCAAGCAGTCCAAACAGCCATCAGGAAGTTGGGGGTTTTCCCCCAAGCCCTCCTAAACCTTGGCATAGGCCAGGCAAAAACATTCATTAAGCAGAGAGTGCTAGATAAAGAAAGACAAACAGATCTTCTCAGTTCCCCAGACTATTTCTCTTCAGCAAACAGTAGATATATAGTTGCCCCCACCGCCTACCTATACTTCCTTGAATCGCTCAACACTAGAAGGGCCTTTACCTTAGCTAGGAGTATGTCTCTGCGCAGGCCTGAAGGGCATATCCACACACACAACACACAACGCATCAAGTCCTGCAGCGATGGGCAAGGGGCGAAACGGCAGATGGAAGGTGCCACTGGAAGCCGCAGTCCCGATCCTGCATGTAGGCGGTTCAGGGTATTGGTCGCCTGATGCTAACCCGGAGACGAAAGCATTTTTCGGCAGCACCCTGAACGACCAAGCAACCTTATCTAGGGACAGCACTGCTTGCTCCACACGGAGAGGGGCCTAGAAAAGGTGGCCTAAACAAAGCTCGTCTCCCCCACCACAGTTGGCTAGCCGCGGTCAACGGGCATCCTTACTTGCAGTCGAAAAATAACAACAAAGAAAAGGCATGCACCTGCCTCACAAAGTGTGCAAAGACTAAAGCTTGTGTGTTGGAACATCAGAACCATGCTTGACACAGTAGGCAGTGGTCGCCCTGAACGACGCTCTGCTCTAGTTGCCCACGAACTTCTCAGGTTGAATATCGACATAGCAGCTCTCAGTGAGGTCCGTTTCCCTGAGGAAGGTAGTCTTCAAGAACACGGTGCTGGCTATACCCTCTACTGGTCGGGTAAGTCAAAGGCTGAGAGCCGCCTTTCTGGCGTTGGCTTCATGGTCAGGAACTCCATTGCCTCCAAACTCGAAAACCTTCCAACAGGTCACTCAGATCGCATCATGTCCATGCGCCTCCCACTTCAAAACAAGCAGCATGCAACACTCTTCAGTGTGTATGCCCCAACCCTTCAAGCAGATCCTGCAGAAAAGAACAAGTTCTATGCTGATCTATGCAACCTCGTACGGAAGACCCCTACAGAGGACAAGGTGATCATCCTTGGCGACTTCAATGCCAGAGTAGGTAAAGACTCGGAAGCCTGGAAAGGAGTACTTGGCAAACATGGCATTGGCAACTGCAATGACAACGGGCGCCTCCTACTAGAATTCTGCATGGAGCACCAGCTCACCATCACCAACACTATCTTCCAGCAGAAGAACAGTCTGAAGACAACCTGGATGCACCCACGGTCCAAGCATTGGCACCTTATCGACTACATTCTGGTGCGCCAGAGAGACCTTCGAGATGTCTTACACACCCGAGTAATGCCCAGCGCAGAATGTCATACGGATCATCGTCTTGTACGCTGCAATCTCCGTCTTCACTTTAAACCCACACCCAGGAGAGGAGGTATCCCTCGGAGGAAGTTTCAGGTTGGCAGCCTCCAGTCAGCCGAAGTTAAAGCTGCCTTCCAGGCAAAACTCCAGTCAAGAATTGAGGACCCCAGTTGCCCCACAGACCCTTCTCCAGAAGCACTCTGGGAACACCTAAAAACTACCGTCCTGCAGATCTCTGAAGAAGTCCTCGGGTTCTCCACAAGGAAGAACAAGGACTGGTTTGATGAGAACAATCAAGAGATCCAAGAATTACTGGCAAAAAAGAGATCTGCCTACCAAGCACATCTTGCTCAGCCCTCCTGTCCTGGGAAAAAAGCAACCTTTCGCGCTGCATGTAGCAACCTCCAGCGCAAGCTTCGAGACATTCAGAACGAGTGGTGGACCAAGCTTGCAGAGAGAACCCAGCTGTGTGCAGACACTGGTGATTTAAGAGGGTTCTACGAAGCCCTGAAGGCAGTATATGGTCCATCATATCAGGCTCAGAGTCCCTTGCATAGTGCAGACGGCCAAGTGCTCCTCACAGACAAGGCATCCATACTGAACCGGTGGTCGGAGTATTTTCAGGTTCTCTTCAGTGCCAACCGCGTAGTTCAAGATTCAGCAATCCACCTCACCCCACTTCAACCGGTGAAAACAGAGTTGGATGAGATCCCCACCCTAGAAGAGACTGTTAAAGCCATCAAGCAACTGAAAAGTGGCAAGGCAGCGGGAGTTGATGGAATTCCACCAGAGATCTGGAAGCATGGGGGCACAGTACTACATAGCTCACTTCACAAAGTACTTGTCACCTGCTGGGAACAAGGCAAATTACCACAGGACTTTCGCGATGCAATCATCATCACCCTATACAAGAACAAAGGGGAAAAGTCAGACTGCTCCAACTACCGGGGGATAACCCTGCTCTCCATCGCAGGCAAAATCCTTGCCAGAATACTCCTGAACAGACTGGTGCCCACCATTGCAGAAGAACTCCTCCCAGAGAGCCAGTGTGGCTTCAGAGCTAACAGGAGCACCACCGACATGGTATTTGTTCTCAGGCAGCTCCAAGAGAAATGCAGGGAACAGAACAAGGCTCTGTATGTGACTTTTGTCGACCTTACCAAAGCTTTCGATACCGTTAGCAGGAAAGGCCTGTGGCAAATCTTGGAACGTTTAGGATGTCCCCCAAGGTTCCTCAGCATGATCATCCAGCTACACGAAGACCAGCGAGGCCAAGTCAGACACTGCAACGACCTCTCGGAGCCCTTCCCAATAGGCACAGGTGTAAAGCAAGGCTGCGTTCTCGCGCCAACTCTCTTTACGATCTTCTTTAGCATGATGCTTCAAAGAGCCGCAGTAGATCTAGTCGATGACGATGGTGTATACATCCGCTATCGCACCGATGGCAGCCTGTTCAACCTGAGGCATCTAAAGGCACACTCCAAGACAATGGAAAAACTCATCCGAGAGCTACTGTTTGCTGATGATGCTGCACTCGTCTCCCACTCGGTATCAGCTCTGCAGCATATGACGTCCTGCTTTGCAGAGGCTGCCAAGCTATTCGGCCTAGAAGTTAGTCTGAAGAAGACAGAAGTTCTCCACCAGCCTGCACCCCAGGAAGATTATCACCCTCCCTGCATCACTGTGGGTGAATCAGTTCTGAAGACAGTCCAGCAGTTCAGCTACCTGGGGTGCATCATCTCCTCAGATGCCAAGATCGACAAGGAGATTGACAACAGGCTGGCAAAGGCAAACCGTGCATTTGGCCGACTGCACAAAAGAGTGTGGAGCAACAAGCATCTGAAAAAAGGCACAAAGATCAATGTTTACAAAGCGGTTGTGATGACAACCCTCATCTACGGCTCCGAATCGTGGGTTTTATACCGTCATCACCTGCGACTCCTTGAGCGCTTTCATCAGCGCTGCCTTCGCACCATCCTCGACATCCACTGGAGTGACTTTGTGACCAACACTGAAGTCCTCAAGCGGGCGGAGGTTACCAGCATTGAGGCACTGCTGTTGAAGACACAGCTGCGCTGGGCAGGGCATATTTCTAGGATGGAAAACCACCGCCTTCCCAAGATTGCCCTGTATGGCGAACTCTCCACCGGTCATCGAAATAGAGGGGCACCAAAGAAGAGGTACAAGGACTCCTTGAAGAAATCCCTTAGCACCTGTCACATCAACCATCACCAGTGGTCTGACCTAGCCTCAGATCGCAAAGCATGGAGGCACACCATCCACCAGGCTGTCTCTTCCTTTGAGAACGCACGCATAGCTGGTCTTGAGGACAAAAGGAGATTGAGGAAGAATCGCACTGCTACAGGACCAACCCTAAATCAGACTTTTCCCTGCAGCCGCTGTGGCCGGACCTGCCTGTCCCACATTGGTCTTGTCAGCCACCAGCGAGCCTGCAGCAAACGTGGACTATTGCACCCTTCTTAAATCTTCGTTCGCGAAGCCAAGCCGAGAGAGTATGTCCCTGCCATTTGCAGTTGTAGAGGGGAGGTATAAAGGGACTCCTTATGTACTTAGGCTCTGTTCCTGTTCCCAACCTGAAATAGATTCTCTGGAGCATATATTCTGGCAGATCAAATAAACTCAAATTAGATTATCTTCGGTTAGATAGGAACCACCAGACAACAAGACAGGTGGCTAGGTTCTGTTACCACGTTTATAAAGAATGCAAAAAAAAAAAAAGAGAGAAACAGGCCAAACTGTAAATCTTTTAACAAATTTTAAAGTGACTTTTTAAAAGGTTTAAAGTGTTAAATAATAATCTTTTTTTTAAAAAAAACTGTTATAACCCTCAAATCATCAAATCTTAATATGTAGCCTCTTTGTGGAACTTTTTATAAGGTACTTTTAAGGTTGTTCTAAATGACTTATATGTTCTGGTCAATGACTGTATTAACAAACTGCCTGAAGCTAAGAGGGAACGTTATCAGTCATTTCAAGACTCTAAATTGTCTCCACAATCTTCTAACTTCAAGTCATTCAAGAGTAAGTGGCAACCCAGGAATCAGGAGTCCAAAATCTACCTGAAAAACAGACCAAGAAGTGAAGGCAGACCCTAAGAAGAGACGAACCCAATGACTATGCCAGACGTTCCAGAACGTTAGGGGTTGTAGGCTGCCTTCACCATTTTGCAGAACAGTAGGAAAAAATTAGTGACAGATCAATGGATGATAGACACCATGATGAAGGGCTACACCATCGATTTGGACTCTTTTCCCGCTTGGAGGGTCTGACAAATTCCAGGAAAATGGACTCATTAACTGATGTTGAAAGCCATGCAACACTTATTGAAGATAGGAGCAGTAGAGATGGTATCACCAGCTCAGAAAAGGCAAGGGGTATACTCCATACTGTTCTTGATCCCCAAAAAGAATGGGGATGTCTGGGGTATCTTAGACCTCAAACGGCTAAACAAGTTTGAAAAAACAAAAAGGTTTTGAACTACAGTCCATTCTGTTAGCATGTACCAATTCAAGAAAAGCACAGAACTTTCCTCCAATTTGAGTACAAGAGGCACTACCAGTATCAGCCCCTGCCATTTGGCCTAAAGTCATCTCCCAAGTATTTACCAAGATTTTGGTAGCACTAGTAGCGCATCTATGGCTACAGAGGGGCGAGGTATGCTGTTCCTATATCTGGATGATATTTTGGTCAGGGCACAAACATATAAGCAGAGTCTGGAGGTGACCAAACTGATAGTGAGAACCTTACAGCAACACGGATTTGTGGTGAATGTCTCCAAGAGCAACCTGGTGAAAGCACAACAACTGGTGCATCTGGGTGTGCTGATAGACACTCAATTGGACAAGGTTTTTCTGACAACCAAATGGCAAGAGAAGGTTTGAACACTGATGGAGGAAGTGCTATCCTTACCTCAGGTTCAGATGATAACTCTAGTGAAACTCATAGCCATTTTGGTGTCTTGCCAGGATATAGTGCACTGTTCCAGGTTTCATGCTCGACCACTGCAACACATTACTTTTCAACACAATACTTGAAACTGATCAAACTGGTACAACTACCAATGGAGCTACAATTTCAACTCCAGTGGTGGATGGTTCCCTCGCACTTTCAGCAAGGAGTAACAATTCAGGAGCCACAGAGAGTTATAATGACTATGAATGCCAGCCTGACAGGTTGGGGAGTACATTCTCAGGGAGTGATGGCACAAGGTCTGTGGTCCATGGAAGTTCAGTGGAGCATCAACTTTTTAGAAGCTTTGGGTGATAAGATTAGAACTGTTATATTTTTAGGCATCCCTCTTGGTTGTCAATGTACTTGTCAAGACAGACAATGTCACAGCAAAAGTGTATGTGAACTGACTGCGGGGAGGGGGGGCAGGATTTGAGACCTACACAACAAGGCCAGCACATTGATGGACTCAGCAGAGACATGTCGTCCTTGAAAGCAATCCACGTGGCTGGCAAGGAGAATGTTTTGGCTGACCTGCTGAGCAGGAAGACATTGGACCAGACAGAGTGGATGTTGGACAGTGCAATCTTTCATCAGCTGCATCGCAAGTATGGCAAGATGGTGATGGACTTGTTCACCACATCACACAACTGTAAGCTGCCCCAGTTTTTTCTGGCTGGTGTGGGGGAAAAGGTTGTGATCATTTAATGGTGCCAGTACGAAGCCTTCTCCTCTTCTTACAGGAGGGCTTAGACAAAGGCTTATTCACCAGTACTTTGTGTAAACAAGTGGCAGCAGTATTTTTTTGGGGGGTGGAAGGGGGGTACTGAAACTGCCAATACCATTCAAACTCAAACTATTTCTCTTAAACATGTTTATAACTAAGATGGATAAAATATCAAAATATATGATAATTCATATAATAACAGCTGCAAGAATAATATTTGCACAATACTGGAAGAAAAAAGAGACTCCGCCTATAGATGACTTGATAGTAAAAATAATGGAGATAGCTGAAGTAGATGAATTGACATATATGCTTAACACTCAAATAGACAAGAATAAGGTACAGGATTGGTCAAAATTTTATGAATGGTTATGTAAATGTAAATAAAAATGTAAATGAATAGTAGAATCTAAAGAATATTTTAGAAGAATGATAGAAGGTGAAAAAGGTTAAGAATGGAGGGCGGGGGGGGGCGGAGCATCGCGGTTCCATGGCGGACGCAAATTGAGATAGCTCCGACCACCTCCTTCCCCAATTCGATCATCTACTATCCTAACGAACTCCAATGTCAGCGAAAACCAAAGGAAAGCCTGCGCATTCAAGACAAAAACTACTATCCAAAGCTAAAACTCCGGTCTCAGCCTTTTTCTCGCCAGAAAACCCGAACAAGGTGAGTGATCTGCCCGCTCGATCTCCTACCGCTTTGAAAATGGCACTTAGCCCAGCTTCCCCACAGATTAGCAACCCAGATAACAACGCACATGATGAAGAGGGGCCAATTAGCAAAAAAGACTTAGAACTTTTGTGTTTGGATATCCATAAATATTTCAACGAGGCTATAATAGAACACATCAAGCCTCTGCAGGAAAAGATCAATGAGCTTTCTGAAGATCTTACAACAACGGCCAGCATAGCCAAAAGATCGGTGGAGCTGGGCTTATCTCTTAAAGGGGAAATCACCGCATTGAAGGATCATGAAAATAAAATACAGAACAGATTAATTGTCCTTGAAAGTAAATGGCGGGCTTTAAACCTAAAATTTCGCAGCTTTGAAGAAGGCATTGAAGAGAAGTCTGATTTATTGCTTTTTATTGTGGACTGGCTCCAAAAAGAACTGTCACTGCCAACAAACATGGCGGCTGGCATAGTCAGAGTAAAACGCTTAGGACCCAGAACTTTGCCACGTTGTAACTATACTAGAGATATTCTAGTGCAACTGTCAAACTCAAGAATCAAAGACTTAATTCTGCAGAGGGCAAGGCAAGGACCTGATTTAACCTACAATGGAAAGAAGATTTTGGTTCTTCTAGACCTATCACCAGAAACACTAGATAAGAGAAGGAAGCTGAAGATCGTCGCAAACAAGCTCCATGCAAGCAACGTACGATTTAGGTGGAGCTCGACTTCTGACATCTTAACATTCAAAAATGGTGCGCTTCATAAAGCCTACGATGCACAAACAGGAATCGCTCTGCTAAACGCTCTGCTTATAAAGATCTCGACGGAGGAGAAAGAAAGCCTGCGAAAGAACTTTGAGGTGCCCGAAGAGAGAACGCCGAATGAAGAAATACTTTGAATAGATAGAAATGTTAAAGGGAAAGACATTATATAAAATTGCTCAAGTCATCAGAAGTTGATTTTTTTTTAATGTTCCAATTTTTCTGAGTTTCAAATTTTACATTACAATGCCTGCTACTAGTTAAATAGCAGTTTAAGTTCTGAATAAGCTATACATAGTTAAAGTGCTAGTTGCATTGGAAAAGAGTTTATGACTTTATACTTTATAGATATTCTTTCCAATTCTTAATATATTTAATACAATGAAATATGGTTACCTTATAGTATTTAAAACGAGGAAAAATGTGGGAAACATCCATAGCACTTAACCCACCTAATTCAATGACTTTTTTTACATACTCTATAGTTTCTAATGGAAAGACAATATATGAAATTGTTCCAATCCACAGAAGTTGATTCAACTATAGTGGCAGTGACTCAGAGTCACAACAGTTTGCAGTGCAATTTTGCTCTTAGTTAAATGGTGTATTAGAAAGTTGACAAGCTGCTCTATACCAAGGAGTGCGTTGCTTTGAATAGGGGGTTCTGAATAGGAGGATTATTATACCTCACCACTAATTGTTTTAAATTTTGTTACTCTGTTATTAATCGAGTATAATATATTTTTGACAACTTATTATATATATATGAACTCATCTCTTTCAAGACACTTCTTCAACTTTATTGACTCTCGCTTTAATGAGTTTCTTAGGTAACGTAGTGTTTATATCCAAGCAACTGTATCTTTATAGGGTTACCAGCGTTTAACTAATAATGATTTTTAGAAGTCTGGAATATGCGTAGAATTAATGATTTTTTCTTGTTATAAGCCTTAAATGGTCACTAGGAACTAGACATGCAGGCTGCTAGCTATACTTCACTATTGTTTATTTTTTACTTAGGCTGAAACGATGGTAGGTGTTTAAGAACTATAATAAGTGATAAGTTGTGCGTATTGAAGCACTAATGTTATTAAGTGAGTTCAAACTGGATATTCTTTTATTAAATCACAATGGGGGAGGGGGGTGGTCAGAGTTTGAGTGAATTGACTATAGTTATCGCCCTCTTAGATAGGGTACAGAAGTTTCTGTAATAAGGGGAACTGAAGGTTTTTTCCCTAGTCTCCTAGTTCTTAGGAGGCTTTGAAACTTTACCCAAGTTAGGGTAGTTGGTGAGTGGTAGAAGGTTCTCTACCTAAGTTAGGGTAGTTGGTGGGTGGTAAAAGAGTGTTTTCTTATTTTTTATTTTGTTTTATTTCATTTTATTTTTTTCTTTTGGTGTCACCTTTGCTTTATTTTTTTGAGTAAGTGCGGAAACCTGAAGTAGTGCACATTGTCATAATTAACTATTTTTTGGCCTCTAAGGAACTTCTTTGGAAGTTATTTATTTAAGCACTATTTAACGCAATCTTTGGCCTCCAATATGTCTAAACCTTTAAGAATCTTAACATGGAATTGCAGGGGTTTTAAAAACCCCATAAAACGTGCACGCATCTCCAATTTTTTGACTCAAGAACGCCCTCATGTGGTTTGTCTCCAGGAAACCCATGTGAAAAAAGCCTCTCCATTTGGTTTACATTCAAAATGGTTTAACCAAACATTTCATGCTCCAGGGACGTCAAAAGCCAGAGGTGTGGCTATTTTAATTTCTAAATTTACCGATTTCAGCCTGCAAGACTCAAAACTAGACCCTGCAGGTCGATATATTTTTATTAAGGGCATCTTAAATAATAAACCAATAACTATTGCTTTTATTTACTCCCCCAACAGTGGCCAGCTGCCTTTTCTGAACTGATGGACTTCAAAAATGGAGAAATTATCATTGGAGGTGACTTAAATTACATAGTAGATCCAAAACTGGATAGGTCAAGTAGCAAAGCGGGGAAAAAAGTTCAAAACAAACCAACAGGCTTAAGCAGATTACTGTATACTTTCAATTTGGTAGCTATCTGGAGGTCAGTGAACCAGAAAATGTGAGACTATACTTATTATTCCCACATACATAACTCATACTCCAGAATCGATTTTATTTTGACCTCCCCAGCTCTTCTGGCCTATGCAGGCAATGTGCACATCGGGTCCAGGAACATCTCTGATCACTCCTGGGTATCGGGAGAGTTCGCAATACAAGACATGGATAACAAAGGCCCAACCTGGTCCCTAAATAAACTACTCTTGACTAGAGAAAGTATCTGTGAAAACATATCTAAACAGATCCAAGAGTACTTCCAATACAACAGTGACTGTGGAGTCTCTCAGCAAGTAGTGTGGGATGCCTTTAAGGCAGTAACAATGGGTAACCTTATTTCAGTGGCGGCAACTTGCCACAAAAACAGAGGTAAGGCTGTACGAGAACTCAAATCTAACATAGCTGAGCTAGAAAAACGGCACATGAGATTCGGGGGGAAAAAAACTCTGAAAAAACTCTCAATGGAGAGACGCAAATTAGAACTGCTTGAAACCTCAGATATTCAAAAAAAGTTATTGTACCTAAAGCAGAAATATGTAACTAGAACTACGAAGTCTTTAAGACTGTTGAAATTTAGACTTCAGCAGAACAGGGCAAACTCGTTGATTCATGCCATAAGCTCATCCCAAGGTACTATACATGTTACTCCCCAAGAAATCACGAAGGTCTTTCAGGACTATTATTCCTCTTTATATACATCATCTACTGTGGAGAACCTAGACTGTAATGAGTACCTGAGGGATATTAAATTCAATAGGAAACTATCCGGAAATGATATAGAATTCATGGACAGGCCTATATCAGAAGCAGAAATTATAGAAGCTATTTCATCAATTAAAAATAATAAGGCAGCGGGAAGTGATGGCTTCCCCATCGAGTTTTATAAAAAGTTTAGTTCTAACCTAGTGGCCCCTCTAACTAGATTGTGTAACTTAGTAATGGAAGAAGGTGAAATCCCTGAATCATGGAGAGACTCTAAAATAGTGGTAATTCATAAGGAAGGCAAGGACAAGCTAAGTCCTAAATCTTACAGGCCAATCTCCCTTTTGAACCACGATTTCAAAATCTTTTCAACTGTTCTAGCCCGCAGACTAAATGCAATTATTAAATCTTATGTTCACATGGATCAGGCAGGTTTTATCCCTGGTCGCAACATCTCTGACAATATTCGAAGAACACTTAACTTGATAAATTTTGGTAAATCTTCCAAAGAAATCTCCCTTATTCTTTCTTTAGATGCGGAAAAGGCCTTCGATATGTTGGAAATCCCTTATTTGAAAGCTGTTTTAAAACATATGGGATTTGGTCAAAATTTCTTAAACTCAATAACTGCTATATATAAGTCTCCTAAAGCCCAAATAAGTATCAACAACTATAGGTCTGACATAATAAATTTATCGAGGGGTACGCGTCAGGGGTGTCCCCTTTCCCCAATCCTATTTGCCCCCTCACTCGAACCACTGGCACACTTAGTGCGCAGAGACCCTGAAATCGAGGGCATAGAGGTGAAAGGCAAGTCTCATAAAATTAGTCTATTCGCAGACGATACAGTGGTCTACTTAAGCAATCCACTTAAATCGTTAACCAATTTAATGAAAGTAATAGAATTGTTTGGAAAATACTCGGGCTTTACCATTAACATGTCCAAGTCAGAAATCTACCCAATAAATGTAACTCCAGAAATATACCAAAAAATATTATTCCTTTTTCCCTTTAAGTGGGTCACCAAAGCTTGGCGCCACTTAGGAATCCAGATTCCTATAGACCTATCTAAATTATTCGATGTAAATTACAAGCAGCTATTTAGCACGATTAAAGCAAAACTAGGCACATGGGCTAAATTACAATTTAATCTTATGGAAAAAATTGACCTGTTAAAAACTTTTGTTCTACCCAAATTTCTTTTTTTGTTTCAAAATCTTCCGATACCTATCCCAAAAAGTGATATGAGAGCCTGGCAGGGAAGTTTTTCTTCCTTTTTATGGCAGGGCAAAAAGCCAAGGATCTCTTATCAGCTACTTGCTAAACCGAGTGATAAAGGTGGAGTGGGTGCACCAATCCTGGAGAAGTACTATGTCGCGGCCCAACTGCGAAATGTCTTGACGTATGCCAAAAAGCATTCATACCTACCATGGCTTCAGATTGAGTCAGCAAGTGTTCACCCTCTAAATCTTAATGAAATTTTATGGAACAGTGAGTCTGATAGGAAAACAACTCCAATATCCAACCCTTATTTACGTTTAACATTAGAGATATGGGATAAATTTAGGTCTTTCGTGGTCCAACCATCCACGCCAATAATGGCCTTTTTGGGTCAGCCCTGGTTCCCCCCTGGGCTACCTAAGGAGAGTTTTCGGATATGGAGGCAGGAAAAAATTTTCAGGATTACCGATATCAGCTCGAAAGGGAAATTGTACACACTTGCCCAACTTGAGTCGAAATACAAAATAGACATACCCTGGTATGAATACCATCAGCTACATGATGCACTAAGTAAAGTGGTTCCTGTGATGCAACCCGTTAACCAGCTAAACACTTTTGAACAGTTAATCCACAAAGAAAGTTCAGATCTGAGAGGCGTAATTTCCAAATTATATGTTTTATTAAATCAAAAGAACTGGTCGCACCATACATCTCAGCAAAATGCTTGGGACAAAGATTGTGGGTCACATTTTACAGAGGATCAATGGAGCTCAATTTGGACATCACCTTTATATAAATCAAAGTGCACAAACTTAAAACTGCAGCAATATAAACTTCTCTCTAGATGGTATCTGACTCCACAGGTTCTAAGTCATACAAAGCAAAACGGTAGCTCCATTTGCTGGAAGGGATGTGGAGCATCTGGCTCCTTTTTGCACTGCTGGTGGTCGTGTTCAAAAATTCAAGCCTTTTGGAATCTCTTGGTAACTAAAATTGAGGCTATTGTCAAAGAAACTATTCCACGTACCCCAGATTCTATACTTCTTAATTTGTGGCCGAGAAACAGTTTTTCCAAACTCAAATCTGAACTTATTTCTCTATTACTCTTAGCTGGTAAATTACTCATTGCTAAGTTTTGGAAAGTACCTAAAATACCATCATTAACTCTTTGGTTCCAGAAGGTTTGGGATTTAGTAATTCAAGACAAGATTGCATCCCAACTTACTCTTAATGATAACCCTAAAATGGGAGAAAAGTTTGTTGAAAAGTGGTTTCCCTTTCTAGATTTTGTGAACAATAATTCATGTAAAAAAAGCAAGATGCCAAAAAAATACCTGAATTTTATTTTATATTAAGAAGCATGTGGTTGATCTGAGGGAAAGCGCATAATTTCCCCCTTCCCCCCCCTTTTTTTTTTTACTATTTATGTTCATACTGCTTAAATGTAAACATGAGTACTTGTTACATGTACTTGACTGTGTTTTAATATGTTGTACGGTCTTTATTCTATAAAAATAAAAAAATTAAGTTTAAAAAAAAAGAATGGAGGGCGAATGAGCATAAAATAAATAAAATAAGAGAGAGGGATATAATGTTGCATATAATAAGTTTTTGTAAAGAGTAACTGCTCACCTCATCTTTGTGGGTTTTTTGTTGTTGTTTTTTTGTTTGGTGTTTGTCATATATGCTTAAGTATGGTGTGAGGGTTTTTTGTTATATGGAAACTTGAATAAAATAATGAAAGCAAAAAAGGGGGGGGGGTCCTTTACTTTGCATCCACACGTAAAACCATTTTTAAGAGGTACATTGTTGTACTGTTATTACCTGCCCCTGCCTTCATTCCCAGGGTAAATTCAGTTTCTCACAGGGAGCAGGAAATCATTCTTCTATCCTTTTGCCCTAATCCCAAAAAGGGGAAGGAAAGGGAGTAGCAATGCCTAGATGTCAAATGGGCATCGAGCTATAGTGAGAAAACCAAGTCATTTCAAAAGTCTGATGTTCTTTTCATTTCATTTAATTATCCCATATTGGGAAATCAATTAACTCCTTCCACTCTGAGTAGATAGTTACAGGAATGCATTTCAGAGGCATACATAGTGCAGGGGTTGAACCCTCCAAGAGGGATCAGAGCTCATTCTTTCAATGGGGAGGCTACATCTACAGCGTACAAAGATTTCTTGTCCCTAGAGAATGTCTGCAAGGCAGCCACGTGCAGATCGGTGCTTACATTTACTAGGCACTATAAGGTGGATAAATGGGCTTTGGCTGAATCCACATTTGGCTGCAGGGTACTACACCATACAGTACGATAGGAGACCCAGACAGTCATATGGCTTTTGTATGTCTCATCTGTGATGGATTGTCCCACTCCCAAGAACCACTGGAGAATGGAAGCGTGGAAGCACTTACCATGAAACTTCCCTCTGAGTGGTTCTGGAGTGGGATGGCCCAACCCACCCAATAAAGGTAGTGGTTGCCTGAATGCGGAAGAAGAAAAAAAAGATACTGGATTTATATCCCACCCTTCAGATTTTCAGCATCTCAGAGGTAATCTCCTTTACCTTCCTCCCTCACAACAGACACCCTATGAGATAGATGGGGCTGAGAGAGCTCTTACAGAAGCTACCCTTTCAAGGACAGCTCTGCGCAGCCCTCTGATTCAGTGGGAGCTCACAGGAGCACAGCTCCTGAACCTTTCTGAGCGTTCCACCCCCTCTTTCTGAGAGTTCCACCTCCTTGTCCATTAAATAGTATGTGCAGCTGCATAACAAACCCTGGATGAGCTCCACTACCTATATTTCTACAAAATGACCACTGGCTCTGCGAGAGCTATGACTGACCCATGGCCATTCCAGCAGCTGCAAATAGAGGAGTAGGGAATTAAACCCGGCTCTCCCAAATAAGAGTCCATGCACTTGACCACTTCATCAAACTGGTTCTCAAACTGGAAAAGAGGCTTCTGATGTTCTGGAGTTAGTGTTGTATGGGACACAGGGGTCCATTGTTATGTGAAAAGGTGTTATGTGAAAAGGTCTTATTAAAACCTTTGTTGACCTAAAGCTACTCTGGATGGTGTGTTGTTTTCCATTCAGAGTTTTTCCTTTTAGGGGAATATGTGTGCGGGAGTCATGGCTTGGTTATGAATGGAGACAGTCGAAGGGATAGGCCACTCCCCCTCCCTGGATCGATTGAAGGACTGACCCTGTTCTGGAGGAGGAGCTTATCCCATCTGTGATGGACTGTTCTACTCCAGAACCACCGAGAAGTAAGCTTCACAGTAAGTGAAGTAAGTAATTTTCATTGAAGTCCTATAGGAGTTCATATGTAGGAGAAAAAATAGTTATGTGTTACAGGAATTTTTTTTAAAAGATTCTAGGGAAAAAAAACACTTTGCAACCTACTCTTCTATGCAGGGCTTTTTTGTGTGTGAAAAGGCCAGCAGGTGCTCATTTGCATATTAGGCCACACACCCTGATGCCAAGCCAGCTGGAACTACGTTCCTGTGCATTCCTGCTAAAAAAAAAAAAAAGCCCTGCTTCTATGTGCTAGAATCAGTTTTAAAAACAGTTTCTCGGCATGTGAAGGGCAAATTGGCATGTGAAGGGCAAATTGTGACCTGGTTTCTGTTATTTCATTGCTTTTATGTTGCAGCATGTGGGTACATTTTCCAGGATCTTTTATTTTTGTGATTGCAGAAGTGTGCACCTATGAAACCCTCTGCCCTGTCTGTGATCACCACAGACTGCAGGAAAATGGAACAGAGCCCTGTCTTTAATCCTTGGGTTCTGTTCTGCCAGAGTTTAAACTGTAACCCCTCAAAGAAACATGGAATGAATCCTAATCAGATCAGATTGCACATGAGGGCCACAGATATATGAGTCATAAAATAATTATATGGCCCTTAGCATATGCCAGATAT
This sequence comes from Heteronotia binoei, assembly GCF_032191835.1. Classification (NCBI taxonomy): domain Eukaryota; kingdom Metazoa; phylum Chordata; class Lepidosauria; order Squamata; family Gekkonidae; genus Heteronotia; species Heteronotia binoei. Next base: position 105,405,251 of record NC_083224.1, read on the forward strand.
CTGAATCAGAATGTGGCAGTGTATCTTGAGGAATCTACATGTTTCTCAAGTGTAAGCCAATCTCCAGCTATCTAAATCCACTTATTGGGTTCACAATGACAGAAAGAAGATTTTTCTCCAAATTCAGGGGAAGCCTCAGGTTTACCGAAAAACCTGAAAATGGTTTAAAAAAAAATTACATGGGGAAATTAAATCCCCCAAATAAAAGCACTGCATGTGCATGTGCAGAGAGTGCTTATACCTCCTCCTCTTCCTCTAGGCACCAGCTTCATTGGTGGAAGTGGTGGGGAGTGGGTGGTCAGGAGCTGTGGCAGCAATTACAACAGCACTGGAGGTGAAGCAGCAGTGGCCTTCCATTGGTGTTTTCGGTGATGGAGGGTAGCAGCCAGAAGCTGTAGTAGCCTTAGAGACAGTAGTGGTGATGGGGGAAAAGAAGCTGTGGCAGGCTTGTTGATGAAAACCAAAAAGCATGTAGCAGCATTGGTGTTGGAGGTGGCCAAGAACTGCAGCATTCCCAATAATGTTGGCATTGGGGGGATAGGAGCCACAGTTGTCTGCCATTGGCATTGGGAGGGGGGGGTGTTTGCCAGCCAAGTTGCCAAGGTGGCCAGAGGAGCAGGCAGCAGAGCCTTTGAGGCTACAAAGCTACCTAGGGGGGAGAAGGTGAGCTGCCACCATGGCAGGGGGCCAGGCAAGCCACCACTACTAATGCAGAAAGGGAAAGTGAAGGGATAGAGAAGTAGAAAGAGAAAGCAAGACTCTTTCTTTCCTGAACCATCAGTCTTGTGTGGAGGGTCAAAAAGAGAAAGACAGTGATGGGGTGGAGGGCAGAAAGACAGAAAAACAGGATCTGGTACAGCAGATAAAGAAAGAAGCAATGATAGGGTGGGGATAGAAAAAGAAAAGGTGTGACAGTAGACATGTGGGAGAGACAGAAAGTAAGAGAGGGGTGGGGGGGAAAGTGATAGACACTGAGAGAAATTAGGGAGAGTGGAGGAATCAAAGGTGGGGTGGCCACTCTCACAAATATTTTAGTAGAAACATGATTGATCCAAATTTAATTTAGGATGAATTCAATTAAAATAATGAGCTATCCCCTCAACAAGTCTGCAGAATTGTGAGGATGATGCCCCAAATTATACACGAGTTCAACATAGAACTGAGCAGTTAGATTTACAATTCTGAGGGAACTATAGAGGTTAGAGAGATGTCTACAGCAATTATAGCAGAAATCTCAGGCCAAACATGACCATGCAAACTATGAAGTCCAAAGCTGTTCAACACATACAATAGGAACATGGAATGTGAGAAGTATAAAACAAGGTAAACTTGAAACTGTCAAATGAGAAATTGAACATTTAAACATTGCAGTTCTGGGAACAAGTGAACTAAAGTGGACTGGATTAGGACATTTTCTGTCAGAAAATCATAAAGTGTGATTCCCCATTTTGCAATATCTTCACTGGTTGCTAATTAGTATCTGGGTGCAGTTCAAGGTGCTGGTGCTTACTCTGAAAGTTCCTCACAGCCTGGGGCTCACAGCTTTGGGAAAGAGAGAACTGTTTCTCTTCTCTGCTAATACTGCTGCAAATGTTGGCTCATGTATAGTAAAGCATAAAAGGACCACAAAATAAACTAAACAAAATACAAAACTACACCATGTAAAATATGTTCTTTGTATTATCAAATATATAGTATGTCACAGAAGTGAGTACACCTCCTCACATTTTGTAAATATTTAAGTATATCTTTTCATGTGACCACACTGAAGAAATGACACTTGGCTACAATGTAAAGTAGTAAGTCTACAGCTTGTATAATAGTGTAAATGTGCTGTCCCCTCAAAATTACGCAACACACAGCCATTAATGTTACAGTGGAGCCAAGTGTCATTTCTTCAGTGTTGTCACATGAAAAGATATACTTAAATATTTACAAAATGTGAGGGGTGTACTCACTTCTGTAACGTACTGTATATTATACACTCTAAAGCAGGGGTCTCAAAAGCCCATTCCGCGGGCCAGAACTGGCCCACCCAGGGCTTTAATATGGCCCACAAGCTGGACTCGATATGCCTTGCCTTTCCCCAGTGCAGTTGGCTCTGTCTCCCCCTTCCCTCCTCAGTGCTTTGCCTTGCCACAGTGAGTATGTTTATATTTTAATGGGGGGGTGGGGAGGCTGAGCTTCTTCTGCCTTGGCTCTCCCAGTTGCAACTTCTTCCACTGCCCCTTTGCCTCCACCACACTTTGCCTTGCTACAGTGGGGGGGGTGGGGGGTGTCTGGGCTTCTTCTACCTTTGCTTTCCTGAGTGAAACTGGCTCTGCCTTCTCCTTGCTTCCTCCATGCTTTGCCTTGCCGCAGTGTTTGTGTCCCCTCCCCCCCCCCCACACACACCTTTGGCCGTATTCTTCTGCCTTGAGTCTTCCAGGTGCAACTTCCTCCATCTCCCCCTTGCTCCTCCATTCTTTGCCCTGCTACTCTGTGTGTGTGGGTGTGTGTTTTGCTGGGCTTCTGCCTTGGTTCCCCCAGACACAACTTGCTTCCCCCTTCCCTCCTTCATGCTTTGTCTTGCTACAATGGGTTTTGTCTATTGTTCTTTATTGCTGGGCTTCTTCTGCCTTGATTTTCCTGGGTGTAACTGGCTACACCTCCCCACCACCTCCTTTGTGCTTTGTCTTGCTACACTGGGGGTGTATATGTTTCTTTTTCTTTTGTTGGGCTTCTTGACTCTCCTGGGTGCAACTGGTTCCGCCTTCCCCATCCCTCTTCAGTGCTTTGCCTTGGTACATTGGGGAGTGTGTGTTTCTTTCTCTTTTTTGGCTGGGTTAATTCATGTTGACTTTAGATTGGGGGAAGGGGCTGTGGCTCAGCTGAAGAGCCTCTTCTTGGCATACAGAGAGCCCCAATTTTTATCCCTGGTACCTCCAGTTAAAAGGACCAGGCTGTGGCTTATAACAAAGACTTCAACCCAGGATCTGGAGAGCCACTGCTACTCTCCACTCTAGATGGGGGGTGGGAGAGAAAAGCTTGCAGTGCGAAACCATTTCGTGTTTTCTCATGAGTTCTAGGCTGGCTCACAGCATCGACCATGAGAGCTGGTTTGGGAAATGGTTTGCTCCCCACTCTAGGCAGCATGGAGGCATCAGCCCAGTGCTGCTCTGCTGGCTCTCCAGTCTGCTTATGTGGATTTTCCGCTACACCTGAGGCTCTGTGGTGGGGACACATCAACTTGATGCTTACCAGGAGGAACATACCAACTTCACACCTACCCAGAAACTGGTAAAATATATTTAATTGTGTGTGTCTAGGTTCTTCATAAAGTTTAGTAAACTTTAGATCTGTGCTACCTGGCATTACATTCTATGACACAAATGATCTGGCTTGACAGATTATTTTTTTAAGATCCAGCCCTCATAACAAATGAGTTTGACACCCCTGCTCTAAAGTATTAGAAAACCATAAACAATTATCTTCAATGTATACAGTTTTAAGAGTTCACAATAGAACATTCCACTTCTGTAGTTACTAGAATCCACAATATATTAGAGCAATCACTTCTGTATCCTCCTTGTGTAATAAATATTCATTTCTAGCATCAAGATTTCATTAAACTCAAAACAATCTATATTATTTTTCTAACTTGCTCTTTGAGTCCCAGTTGCAACTATGCAATCCTACAGATAGCCTGTTGTCCCTTCATTTCAAAGTCTTTTTTAAGAATCACTCTCTTCAACTAGCAAATTCCTAGTTTTGCAAAATTATGACCACAAACTATCTATATTCATACTGTGATCAATAGCAAACAATGCTCCAATGTGGCAATTTAGTCTATCACTAGAACACAAATCTCCTTCATCACTATATATTTACACATTTCAACAAGGTAGTGTGTGTAAATTGGCTATATAGAAATGTTAAACAAGTAAGATTCTGCATTTCTTCAGCATAGATTATTGTTCCATACGCTTCTGAATATCTTCATGAGGTTAAAGGAATCACACCCTACCTGCACCTATGATATATTTCTCATAATTAGAGCTGAGTTGGCATCCCTGTATTGTGTGTATACACTACAATAAAACAGTCTGTTTCCCCTTCTGATAATTATGTCTTTTGGGTTTCTCTATGCACTGTGCTCAGGACTGAAAACTCTGGGGTGGTTTAGTCTCTTGGGGTGGAGTCCCTGTTTGTTAGGTTTGTTTGTTAGGACTATACAGTATATGAGCTCCCTTGTCCTGAAACCAGTTACACCCCTACCTGTTATCTCTTTGCTAATAAATGGATGTTGTTATGAACACACCCATTTCTGCTTTGTGAACCTAAGATCAATAATCTGAGCGAGTACTTCATTCATGATGTGCAAGCAAAAAGGAACATCACTTGGTGTCAGAGTGGCCCTGTTTTCCTTTGGGTCTCCAGATTATACTCTTTATTCAATAATGCAGCATTTCAAGACGGTATCAAATTTGTGGGGAATTTAGGGGAGAATTGGAGATGATTGTTGAGTAGTACAAGCCCCATTAATTTCAATGAGGGAAAAGTACTTTGGGTCTTATTTTCAACATAATATCATTAAATAATACAAAATGTTTAAAATCTGAAATTTAAAAAAGGCACATATCTGTCAGACCCAGACACAAGGAAAAGACTATAGTTCAAGATCTTTATTCCAGCATCATAGGCATGTACAGGCGTTGTCGGAACTGGCTCTCCCACCAGTTCCTTGCTCTTATAACCCCTTGCCCTGACCGTTACAATTCAAGCCAAGCGTGCCAAGGTAAAGTGGGGATTTTGCGCAGGTTCTCTATTATTCTCTCATCACCCCAGGTGCTGGTTATTGCCCCTCAGTGCATCTCCTCCAGCTTCCTTGACCTTGATTACGTAGCAACTAGCCAATTCCCAGACATGCCACCCTCCCCTCTAGATAAGCAACTAACAGCTTCAAAGACAGCATAGCAAAGCACAAGCTTTAGCATTGTATAACTGTTTGAATACATATGGCAAGAGGAACAATGATGGAGTGACTCTTGACATTCTGCTCCCCCTAAGACCCCTTCCCCCCAGGCTTGTGGGGGTACTTGTGGTAGAAACCCTTGATCAAAGCTTTGCAGTTTGTATCTTTGGCACGAACCCATTCTGCTTGACTTAATGGGAAGTGAGTCCATTTGATAAGGTAAAAGAGTTCACCATGCTTGATCTTGGCATCGAGAATTTCTTGCACCTCATGATGAATCTGACCATGAACCAGAGTCGGGGGTGGCGGTTCCGTCTGGGGGTGCCATGACAAAGGTCCAGGGTCTTTCTTCAGATAACTGGCATGGAAACAAGGATGCACATGTTTAAGGTTTTTGGGTAAGTCCAACTCAAACAGTCACCTTATTTATAATCTGTTTGATCAGGAATGGTCCCAAGTACTTCAGTCCCAGTTTTTTACAGTTTTGAGTGTTGGGCAGATGTTTAGTTGAAATATACACCTTATCTCCCACTGATAAATCCCAAAGTTCTGAGTGCTTTTTATCGTATTGAGCTTTGTAGGCTTCTTGCACCCTCTGGGATTGCTGCTTGATAACCGTCCATCCCGCTATTCCCTGCCACCATTCTACAAAGTCTATGGGAGCCGATGGGAGATGGGCGATCTCTGGAAACGGTTTGCTTTCATACCCATACACCACTTGGAAAGGGTTCACTTTGGTGGTGCTATGCATGCTGTTGTTATAAGAGCATTCTGCAAAAGGCAGTAGGGCTGCCCAGTTGTCCTGTTGGAAAGACGTGTAACAGTGTAGGAACTGCTCTAGCACCGCATTGGTGTGTTCCATCTGTCTGTCCGTCTGTGGGTGATAGGCAGAACTGAGCCTCTGTTCTATCCTTGCCAAACCAAACAGGTGGAGGGTAAGTCGGTTATAAAGTCCATAGATATACATTTCCAGGGGCGTGAGGCAGGGGGAAGGGGTTGTAAGTGTGGGAGCCCACCCTTTTCTTTGCCATGATGCAAGTGGGACACCCTGTCGTATATTCCCCTACATCCTTTCTAAGTCCCAGCCACCAAAACTTTGAATCAAGTGCACCGTCTTGACAAAGCCGAAATGCACCCCCAGGTTGGAGTCGTGCGATCTTTGAATTACTTGTTTGCGCAAGGGGGGGGAGGATATAAATCTTTTCCCCTTTCCGCCACAGTCCGTCCTTGGCCTTTGTTAATTGTAAGTCCCCCCTGGTGGATTGTCCAGGGTTGCTTGTTTTAGCTCCATTATAAATCTGTCAGGAGGCTCTGCCTCCTTTCAGCTTTGTGCACGCGTGGTCACTAGCACGCTTAGCTGGGAGGGCGTGAACAGTAAGTCAATAATTTCCTCCCTTTTGCTGTCATGCTGGGGGAGGCGGGACAATGTGTCTGCCAGGAAGTTTAGTCTCCCCGGAACATGCCCTAATTTGAAATTGAACCACTGGAACAGTCTCGCCCACTGCACTTGCTTATTGTTGAGGTTTCGGGCGGCTATGAGAGCGGCCAGGTTTTTGTGGTCCGTCCATAGTTCAAACGGCTTCCTCGCCCCCTCTACATAGTGCCTCCATTTTTCTAAGGCAAGCTTAATGGCAGAGGCCTCTTTATCCCAAATGGACCAATTTTGCTTAGTTGGGCTAAATTTCTGAAACAGGTATGCACAGGTGTGCAATTGGCTGTCCGGCCCCTCTTGGAGCAACACAGTGGCGTGGGCGGCGTCGCTTGCGTCACATTGAACCACAAACCTTTTGTTTTCATCAGGGTGGATTAGGCATGGCTCAGACGTAAACTGTGCTTTCAGTTCATCAAATGCTTTCTGGCACTCCCCTGTCCACTGGAGGCCAGAACTACCTTTTAAAGCTTGCGACCCCTTCCCTTTTATTTTCAACAGTTCAGTGAGGGGTAGAGTGACCTTGGCAAAATTGTTGATGAACCCACTATAAAAATTTGTGAATCCCAGGAAACTTTGGAGTTGTTTATGTGTTCGTGGTGGTTCCCAGTCGATGACAGACTGCGCCTTGTTCAGGTCCATCCCTAACCCCCCTTGTGGAGATGCGATACCAGAGGAAATGAAGTTCCATTTTATGGAATTCACACTTGGATAGTTTGGCAAACAGTTTGTGTTCATACAAGGTCTGTAGTACCTCCCTCACCAAGCGGATGTGGGAAGGTAGGTCTTGAGAATATATCAAAACATCATCCAGGTAACAGACCACTCCCTTATACAGGTATTTGTGTAACACTTCATTGATTAAGTTCATGAACACTCCCGGGGCCCCCTTAAGGTTGAACAGCATGACCAAGTATTTGTATTGGCCAAGCAGGGTATTAAAGGCAGTCTTCCACTCATTCCCATCCTTGATGTGCACCCAGAAGTACGTGACTCAGAGACTGAGCTTGGTAAAGATTTTCCCTTGGGACACTTCCCCTAGGAGGTCTCGTATAAGCGGGAGAGGGTACGCATTACTCATGGAAATTGCGTTCAAGCTGCGAAAGTAAGTACAAAGTCGTAAACTGCCATCTTTTTTTTTTTTTTCTGAAGAGTACCAGGGCGGCATGAGGGGACTTGGCGAGCCATCTGAACCCCCTGCACAGGTTAAGTTCCAGGAACTTTTGCAGTTCTTCCCTCTCCCCCTGACTTGAGTACAATTTGGCTTTGGGCAGTGGCTAACCCTCTACCAGGTCAATGGCACAGTCAGTGTATCGGTGAGGGGGTAGTTCATCCGCCTCTTGGGAATCAAATAATTTGTTTAAGTCTTGATATTCAGGGGGTAAGCTGGGCACTTTGACCTTAATGACACAGAGCTTTTTCATATGAGGAGGGGGATGCAGGCCCCACTTCTTGTTCTAATGGTGGCTTTCACACACCGAGTCCAGAAAGTAGATTGCACTCCTGCTCCATTGGACAAGCAGATCGTGGTCAGCCAGCCACTCCAGACGGAGGATAGCTTGGAACTTGGTGGCTGGGGCGATGATGGTGTGGGGTTCCCAATGCCCTCCCACCCCCAGGGCGCATACTTCAGTCCCCATGCTACATGGTTCCCCCTTCATCGGGTTCCCATCTATCTGTTCAAACACATAAGACTCCAGAAGGAGCACCATTTTTAGTCCTAATGCTTCTACTAAACTGGGTGACAGCAAGTCTTTAGAGAATCCCGAGTCCAATAGGGCCCTGATGCAGGAAAATCGTTTCGTGACTGGGTTTACTAAGGTTATGGGCACATAGTACAAAGTCTCGGATAATCTCACCATTAGTGGCGCAGCCATGGCTTGGACCTGCTGTTGTGCGCTCCTCGTTGTCATTTTTTGGCAGCTAGGCCCCTCCGTTTTCTTCCTCGGACTCCTCTAGGATTGGCTCCCGGAACTGCAGCACCGCTGAGTTACCCTTGGCAACCGGGGTTCCTGACCCCCCGGGTTTCTTCTTCATCCCCAGCTTTATTGGCATGGAAGTTCTTGGTTCTCTCGGCTTGCTCGGGCACTCGCTAGTGATGTGATTTTCCACACACACACACTTGAAGCACAGCTTAGCCTTGGCCCTGCAGTCCCACTCCTCTTGGGAGAGCGGTTCGGGGCCCCTCTTGGTTAGACTGGGTTGGGGGATTTTCTCCCGGACTTCCTTGGGTATCCCTCCTTGTTGCTTCTTGTGGAAGGTGATCATCTTATTGCGGTCCTCGACCTCGCAGGCAAGTTGGATTCAGCCGACCAGTCTCGCGGCTCTCCCATCTTTAGGGCTTCTCAGTAGATTTGGGAGTTCAAGCCCCTCTTGAATTGCTCGATTCTGGCCCCCTCATCCCATTGGTGGACCTTGGAATTCACTGCCCTGAACTCGTTAAGGTAGTCGCGCACCAACCCGGCGTCCTGTTTCAAGTCCTGCAGGGCCAATATAGCATTGGTCTCCTGCAAGAGGTCCTCGAAATGGCAGCGTAGAGCTCTAAAGAGATCCATGGCCGAGTTCAGGGTCAGGGATTGACTCTCAAACAGGGTGATGTACCACTGGGCAGCGGCCCCGCAAAGGGAGCTCCCGATGTATACGACCCGCGACTGCTCTGTTGGAAAGTTGTGTGCCCACACGCTGAGGTGGCCTCACACCAACACTATGAAATAGGCAAGCTCTGCTGGGTCCCCGTCAAACCTTGCTTTGCTGACTCGGGGCCCACCTGGCACCGGTTCCTCCGGTCTGGGTTGGGATTGAGGGACCGGGTCCCCCCCTGCAGGCAGATCCCATCCCGCCGGCTGTTCTCCTCCTGCCAGGATCAGCGGTTGCTCGCCCCCCCCCCCCGCTGGAATCAGTGGCTGCTCACCCCCTGCTGGGATCTGTTGGAGGAGGGGTGCGGCCACACCCCGATCCACCACCATCTGCAGCTGCCGGGCAAGGTTGTGCATCTCCCAGATCAAAAAGGATGCATGGCCTCGCGGAGTTGGCTGCTCTGGCTGGTGAGGGCCTCTTGCACCCACTCGGTGGTGCTGTTCTCTGTGCCGCTCGTCTGGGGGTACTCTGCTCCATTCTCATCACCCTGGAATCCCCATGGGTGGTAGGAGCATGGCAACCCCGAGAGCCAGTGGTGTTGTTGGGGGTCCTCTCTCAGATCTCCGATAATACTCTCCTGGAAATCTATGGAGCCCCAATCTTTTCTCCGAACCGTTACAGTGGCAGGAGTAACCCGTGGCTCTTCAGGCTTTGGTTCCTCCTCCTTGGTAGTAGCGGTTTTGGTGATCCCCATAGTCTGGTCCTGTTCCATAGCCATGGTTGGTCTGCGTTTAGGCCGGTCAGGGATAGTTACAGTTCCAACAAAATGTCAGACCCAGAGGCAAGGAAACAACAAGTATAGTTCAAGATCTTTATTCCAGCATCATAGGCACATACAGGCATTGTTGGAACTGGCTCTCCCACCAGTTCCTTGCTCTTATAACCCCTTGCCCTAACCAATACAATTCAAGCCAAGCGCGCCAAGCTAAAGCGGGAATTTTGCAGGGATTCTCTATTATTCTCTCATCACCCCAGATGCTGGTTATCGTCCCTCAGTTACGCAGCAACTAGCCAATTCCCAGACATGTTACCCTCCTTTCTAGATAAGCAGCTAACAGCTTCACAGACAGCATAGCAAAGCACAAGCATTAGCATTGTATAACTGTTTGAATACATATGGCAAGAGGAACAATGAATGAGTATGTCAAGCGTGCTTATTTCTGTAACATAATGGGTTCTTAGATACAGAGCAGATCTCCCGCTCTTTACTGCTCCCCCCTCTCCTTACGACCATGGGGAAGTAATAAATCCATCTGTCCCAAGGATGTTTATGCTACAGCCTGGCTGGTACCACTTTCAAGTTGTCTTTCCCACAGGTTCACACAGACAGTCCTTATCTTCTGCTAGAGAAGTGTGAGAATGGGAGATGTTTTTAGTAACCTAAATTCCTTAGTGAGAAAAGAGATAGTGTTAGCAACCTTTGAACCCGTGACTCAAGTATGCATCTGTAATGTAACCTTTGAAGTTATCCTATATAGCAACTGTGTAACTCTGTATATGCCATTACTCCCAAGGCTTGTGTCCTTGGTACAGCTTCTGAGTTTCTTTAATAAAACAGCTTTGATTTAAAACAAAAGACTGCTTTTTGAGAAATATTGACACTTGACAGAGTGACTCTTGATATTAGCATATTATATTAGCATACTATATGCTAATATAATATTACATAATGCTAATATTATATGCTAATATAACATTAGCATATTATATTAGTAGGTGTCACTGTTATAGAACTCCTTGAATAGTCAGGACAAGACAAAAATAAGAGTTTGCAGTCCTAAGTACTGTGCATAGAGGAACCCAGAAGAATATGCTGTCTGGATTTGCTATCATCTATAAGCCTCTCGGTCAAGCAGGTTTACTAAGATGAACCAAAAATGTGTGTGTGCATGGGCTTGTACACAACATTTTTGGAATGGCCTTAAATCAGAAAAAACCTGGAGAATATCCAGCCAACCACTTTACAACTAACATTTATCACACATCTCACATCTGCAGTCAGATGGTTTTGCTTGGCAAATACTTCTTTACAAGATGCTGGGCAAAACTCAAATAGTTTGAAGGTTACACTTGATTGCAGTGAGTAGCCAATGTTTTTGATGCCTTGCCAAATGTATCAGTACCTATTTGGTCTGGAAAATGGGCCAAAAACATTACAGCACAAGACTCCAAAGCACTCAGGATTAGCCAAACATTGTTCATGGTGGAGCCAATTGAAGCCTTACTGCTGACATCCATGAGTACAATGGAGTGTATTGCTGAATGTTGCTGTTTATAAGATCATTCTTTTTGCTAGGTATTCACAGTCTAAGACAAACCAGTTGTTTTTCCTGTTTATAGACCATGACATGTATTTGGTATAGGTTCAGTTTGGTCCACAAGACATATTATATAGTTCACTTATCATCTCTCTCTCTCACACACACACACACATGCATGCACAAGGCTTGGCAACTGTTCTTCTTCCAACCCCATTCTCCCAAGGTAAAGAAAGCCTTACCAAACTAGGATGTGTATGCTATGGGTTGAACTGACAGGTTTAGGAGAGAATGCTTTATTTCCTTAACAACTCAGCATGCCTGCCCTACTTCCAATGCCATCATCTATCTAGATATTTGAAAGGGGCCAAATTCAGTTATTCTCTTATTTCAAAAATTTACCATGTGCAGTAAACTTATATACATTAAATTTGGCATCCGTCAAATGATACATCACTGAGTAGATGTCTGGTGGAACATGTGTCCAGATGGGCAGGAAGGTAAAGCATGCTCTTTCTCTCTTTCTTTGATTTGAGCAACACAGAGGCCATTGTGTTGCCTGATATGGCTAGGGTTGCCAACTCTGGGTTGGGAAATTATTGGAGATTTGGGGGTGGAGCCTGCAAAGAGTGGGGTTTTGGGAGGAGATGGATCTCAGTAGAAAATAATGCCATAGAATCCAGCCTCCAAAGCAGTCATTTTATCTAGGGGAATGGATCTCTGTAGACTGGGGATCAATTGTAATTCCATGAGATCTCCAGGTCCTACCAGAATGTTGGTAAACCTAGAAATAGCTCATTGTTCATTTATCAGAAAATTGAGATTAGCTTGCTGGAAATAAAGTCCTCTTAGATGCAAGTAAAAGGTTTCTATTCAATGCATCTTAACTTCCAGAAGAAGAAAAGGAGGACATTGGATTTATACCCCACCCTTCATTCAGAGCCTCAGAGTAGTTTACAATCTGCTTCCATTCCTCTCCCCACAACAGACACCCTGTAAGGTAGGTGGGGCTGAGAGAATTCTAAGAGAACTGCTCTTGAGAGAACAGCTCAGGGAGAATTTGTGACTGACCCAAGGTCACACCAGCAGTTGCATATGGAGGAGTGAGGAATCAAACCCAGTTCTCCCAGATTAGAGTCCACGCTCTTAACCCCTACACCAAACTGGCTCTCTGGATCATGTATACAATTATTCTGTAAGAATTTATGCTCTGGCCAAATATTACAAAATATTTGTCAGAAAAATAGGTCATACCAAATAACAATTATTATAAGACTGTGCTATGCTTTTAATAGGAATGCTTGAAATATAATGCTGTAAAATCATAGTTTTGTAGAATTTATGCTCTGGAGAAACACAGCCATAGGCATTGAGATTTCATAACTGCAGTAGACTTTTCAGTAGACTTTTCATAACTGCAGTAGACTGGAGAGCCAGTTTGGTGTAGTGGTTAAGTGTGCGGACTCTTATCTGGGAAAACCGGGTTTGATTCCCCACTCCTCCACTTGCACCTGCTAGAATGGCCTTGGGTCAGCCATAGCTGTGGCAGAGGTTGTCCTTGAAAGGGCAGCTGCTGTGAGAGCCCTCTCCAGCCCCACCCACCTCACAGGGTGTCTGTTTTGGGGGGGGGAAGGTAAAGGAGATTGTGAGCCGCTCTGAGACTCTTCGGAGTGGAGGATGGGATATAAATCCAATATCATCTTCTTCTTCTTGGTTCATCCAATATGTTTCTCCATGCAAACCACTGTAAGCTGTGAAAAAGCGAGAGAGTGCATGGAGACCACCTGTGTAAATGAGACCCCAGCTCTCAGAAGAATAATTTAACCAGTCTTGAAATCTAGCTTATTTCATTGGTGCCAAGAATGCCAGATAAATGGATAAGGAGGAGGTTGACATCACACCTTCTTGTTCCTATCAAAATAAAATCTTTAAACAGCAATTTCCAGTCATTCTCAACAAATTGAGCAAGAATGCATATAAATCCAAAGCAAACACTGCAGCTTGTGCATACTCACACTTTCAAAGGACTACTCTTTCTGGCCTTTAAACAGATTATCAATAGAAGGAATAACAACTGGCCTTGGTCATGGAGGAAACATCTGCTGATTCTTTACTTCTTGCACTTCTTTGGAGTCTGATAATGACAGCAGTCTTCAGCATCTTTACATTCTACATTTGAATGTACTTTATCATAAACTATTGGACAATTCATGCCATAGAATCATAGAATCAGAAAGCTGGGCCATATAGGACATCTAGTCCAACCTCTTCCTCAATGCAGGATCATCCCTGACAAGTGTTTGTCCAGCTGCTGCTTAAAGACTGCCAGTGAAGGGAAGCTCACCCACCTCCCTAGATAGCTGATTCCACTGTTGAACAACTTTTACTGTAGAAAAGTTTTTCTCTAATATCTAGCCACTACTTCCCATCCTTAATTTAAACCCATTATTGTGAGTCTTATCCTCTGCTGCCAACAAGAACAGTTCTCTGCCCTCTACTAAGTGACAGCCCTTCAAATACTTACAGAGAGCAATCATGTCTCTCCCCCCCCTCAACCTCCTTTGCTCTAGACTGAACATTCCCAGATCCCTCAGCCTTTCCTCATAGGGCTTGTTCTCTAGGCTCCTGATCATCCTCGCCACTCTCCTCTGCATCCGCTCTATTCTGTCCATATCCTTTTGAAGCAAGGCCTCCAGAACTGCACACAGTAGTCCAGGTGTGGCCTGACCAATGCAGGGTACAGTGGGAATATGACATCTTGTGATTCAGCTCACACATAGGGTTACCAGGTCCTCCCTGAACACTAGGAGGGGATGCAGGGAGGAGGTTGCCAGATCCAAGCTGAGAAACTCCTGAAGATTTAAGGATGGAATATGGGTGTCAAGACCCTGGCAGTTCAATGATCAGAGACAGTCCATTGCAAGAATAGCTATTTATTGATATATGTCAGGTCAGAGAAAAATGATCTTTGTGAAAACTGGCTTTGGTAAGCTTTTGCCCTTTTCTTATAACCCTGGCTCAAACTGTTACATTTTCAAAGAAAAGTGGGAAGCAAGAAATCCCTCCCCCCAAGACTTTCCCTGGCCCCTTGCAGGTGTGCACATAATCAGGCAAGAGTGACCTTGGTAACTCTTAAGACAAGGCAGAAAGAAATGTTTAAACTGTTACATAGAGATAGCAGCAAAGTGAAGCGGAGACACTGGAAAGTGAAAGTACTTCGAGATAATAATGGCAAGAACCTTCTTGCCAATGGGGAGGACAGGAACCTCCGGTGTGTGTGTGTGTGTGGGGGAGTCCAAAGCATCAATTTTCCCCAGAGGAATCTGGAGATGAGCTGTAATTCTGAGGGTTCCCCAGGTCCCACTTGGAGGCTGGCATCCCTACCACACACCACACATAATTCATAGCTTGTTCCTTCCCACCCCAGTATGAAATACAGCTTGCATTTGTGAAAAGGGTCACCCTGGCATTCCTTTCCCCATTTCCACCTCTGTGCTTGGGGAGGAGAGAGAAATAGTGTGAAATAACAAAAACAAAAGGCTGTGATTTTTTGGAAGCAAGGGAGATCTGGTGCCTGGCTGGCAAGTAGAGAGCCAGCATTTTCTTGGAGATTTATTATGTTCCAGCCCAGCACCTCGAAGTTTGCAGCTACCCAATGCTTTTTAGAAACTATATTCCATCCTGATATCTCCTTCCACCCTTTACCAATACCCTCATTTACAAAGAAAATTACAGTGATAAAAGCTTGTTCTTTCCCATCCATTAGAAAACAGTTTGCATTTTGTGAAAGGGACACCCAGGCATTCCCTGCCCCACTCCAGCTGTCGCGCTTGAGGAGAGAGAAATACTCTCAAGTAACGAACTGACGAGAACAAAGTAATAGTCTAGTAACACCTTTGAGACCAACAAAGTTTTATTGTACTAACACATAAGAACAAGACAACAAGGTGGGGCCAGGTTCCCGCTTATATAGTTGCACCTGGATCAACCTCCCTTCTGAATCTTGGCCAGTCTAGGCAGTTGAATATTTGCGCCCTAATGCCCATTGGCTCCCTGGAAGGGTCCAGCCTCTCTCAGGTGACCTGCGGTTAGCTGCGATTCCCCAGAGTGTGCGAAGCAGCACTGAGTTGTAAATTCAGGTCCTAAAATGCAGTACACAACACTCCTCCCCCTCCTAGTTCAACTTACATAGTCTCTTAGGTATTCTGGTGGTTGCTGTTCCTGTTGTGATCACCAGGGTTTGGCCAGGAGAATGGGCATTGCCGAACTTTCTCTTGGTGCCGCTGGGCCCAAGCTGGGAGGAGAGGAAGGGTCAGAAGCATTCAGTGGTGACTGGAAAATTGGGGTTACCGCTGCGGGTAGTGGTGCTGGCGGTGTTCTGTAGCCAGGAAGCTGGGGTCTGCTCCGGCGCAGACCACAGTGACTGTGGGACCTCCCACTCTCCTTTGTCCCCAATTATCTCAGTGCTCTCTGGCTCGTCCAGTAGAATCCGGTGGCACAGCTGATCTATGTGCCAATGGAGGAGCTGCCCACCCTCTGTCGACACCTTGTAAAAACGGGACCGGTGACCTGAATCACTCATGTGGGTAGCCACTCTGGGCCGCTGGAGGAATATCCCTTGGAAAGAACCCCCTCGATGCATCTCAGACCTCAGGGTTGTTTTGGAGTTCTGGGGCATGGTTGGGATGAAGTCTGTCAAGCCGGGTGGTCAGGCGCCGGCCCATTAGCAACTCTGCTGGACTGCAGCCAGTGATGGGGTTTGGGGTTGTCTGGTTCCCAAAGAGGAAAGCAGCCAGCCTGTGGTCCAGGTCCACATAAACAATCCGGCCTAGGGCCTCCTTCATGGTGCGGACCATCTGCTCTGCTTAGCTGTTGGTTGCTGGGTGGAATGGAGCAAACCATATGTGCCAGATGAGATACCTATTCAGGAACTCCTGGAACTCCCGGGAGGTGAAGGCAGTCCTATTGTCCATTATGACAGTATCAGGTATTTTGTGTGTGCAGAAGGCCCGTCGAAGTGCCCGGATGGCGGCCTGTTCTGAAGTGGAGGCCATCAGGATCACCTCTAGCCATTTGGTGTACACATCCATCAGGATGAAGAATATTTGCCCCTTGAATGGGCCCGCAAAGTCCAAAAGCAGGAGGGACCAAGATGTGCAGTTAGACTCCCAACAGTCACCTCCAGCAGTCACCTCCAAGAAGTACTCCAGCATTTCTAGTACATTGGCCTCAAGGTAAAATGGGAAAAGTGCTTGCTTGGAGTTTTTGTCTAGCAGCCTGTGTAGTGGTTCTGCATGGGTGGCCTTGTGGGGCAAAAATGAGTGATAAAAGTTCAGGAGCCCCAATAAAGTCTGTAGTTCTACCTTGCAAGAGGGGGGTGGGTGCCTGGACTATTGCCCTGTTTTTTTCTGAGGTCAGGTGTATTCCCACGGCATTGACTGCAAACCCCAGGAACTCGACCTTCAGAACTCCAAGCAAGCACTTTTCCCATTTTACCTTGAGGCCAATGTACTAGAAATGCTGGAGTACTTCTTGGAGGTGACTGCTGAATTCTTTGACACTGGGGGCCACAATCAAAATGTCATTGAAGAACGGCTGCACTCTGGGTATCCCTTTGGGAAGAGAGTCCATGAAATTTTGGAATATCCCCAGGGCCACGCTGACTCCAAATTGTAACTGCCACACCTTGAAAGTGCCCTGGTGAGTGATGATAGTCTGGGCTTCCACCATTAAGTCATCCACCGGCAGCTGCTGGTATGCCTGTGCTAAGTCCAGCTTCCCAAAATCTTAGAACCAGCCAAGGATGCCAGGACATGGCTCACCACCAGAACTGAGTATGTGTGATCATGGAGGGCCTTGTTTATAGTACATACAGATGCGGATGTCCCCATTTGGCTTCACTGGTGCGATGATCAGGGTCTCCCATGCAGTGAGGGAAATGGTTCAAAGACCCTTTGGGTGATGAGGCAGTCTAACTCGGCCTCAATCTTAGGCTTAAGCATGAACGGAACCCTACAGGCCTTCAGCGTGATGGGTGGCACCATGGGGTTGAGCTGCAGCAAATGTGGTGGCCCCTTGTAGAACCCGAGAACTCCTTCGAACACTTTGGGAAGGTCCCTACACACATGCTTGAAGCTGGGGGGCTGCACCTGGTTCACCCCGACAATTTGGATCCCCGATGGTCCGACCCAGGCTAAATCCAGCAGAGTGATGAGTTTGTCCCCCACTACCAGTAGGCCCAGAATTCCATCAAATTGTTTCAATTGTACCCGGAACTGGCCCCACCCCTTGACATGTATGGGGTTTTTGGAAAGTCCCGCAATATGAATCTTGCTGGCCTCAGTAGCGGGCTGCCTTTGGGGCATATCTTCCTGAGAGTGTCCTCTGAGATTATGGAGATGGAGGACCCTGAGTCTATTTCCATCATGCATGGAGCCCCATTAATTAGCAGTCACTTTGATCTTATCTGGGGTATCTGGGGGGAAGTTCAGTACCTGAAGGCTGGTCGGGGTGGTTGTGTATGTATCAGGCGACTCCTGGTGTACCATCAGGTACCTCCAGTTGGCCTTGGCTTTGCCGGTCCTCGCGATGTGGCCCACCTTTCTGCAGCTCCTGCAATTGGCGTTCCAGAACTGGCAGTCACTGTGTTCATGTGGATCCCCACAGTTAGCACACCTCACTGGAGTTTGATTCTCTGGGGCTCATGGAGAGGCTGCTGGCTGGCTTCCATGTCATGGCGGTGGACAGAGCTGGTGTGTTTCATCCACATCCAACAAATCTGAAGCAGAGGAGGTCGTGGCCTGGTGGGTGGCTGTCATTGGGTGGTTGCTGTGTGACTGCTCGAATGCGGTCGTCAGGCAGAGTGCCTTTATGAGGGTGAAGTCATCATCAGCAGCAAGGAGCTTGCGGCACAAATTTTAATCTCTGATGCCCACCGCAAATAGGTCTAGCAGAACCTCGTCAAGGTCTCCCCAGAAATCGCAGCGCAGAGCGAGACCTCTCAGTTCAGTGAGGTAATTGACCAATTAGGGAGAGGCGAGCCAGCTGGAGCTGGCCGCCGCCACCTCTAATCATTCTGGTCCAGCACGAGCTCCGAAGAAGTTGCAGCTACATGCCGGGCTGAGAAGCAAGGACCACGTGGCGATGAACTTCAATGGAGGGCCTGCTTGGGCAGGCCAGGGTAGGAAGACTTGCAGTGGGGGTAGGATTCTCATTGGGTCCTACAGTGGGTGGGCAGTTATGGAAAGTTGGGAGGCTGGCAGCAGCAGCAGATGGCAATGTTTTGAGCAAGAGAGTGACACAATTTCCCTCAAACTCCCGCCCAGGTTTCGGTGCATTGGGTAGCTCAGCATCTTTGCTTCCCTCAGCTTTGAGAGAATTCCCCCCCCTTTTTTTTACATCCATTACCAGAGCTATTAGCTCCCCTCCAAGAGCACAGGATGCCTTGCCAATTCCAGAGGACAGCCTGAGCCAATTTCCCCCCGGAATTTTCCTGACATAGGAATTTTCCTGACAAAGGTAGCAAATGTCACCCCCATCTTTAAAAAGGATTCCAGAGGAGATCTGGGAAACTACAGGCCAGTCAGTTTGACTTCAATACCAGGAAAGTTGGTAGAAACCATTATCAAGGACAGAATGAGTAGGCACATTGATGAACACGAGTTATTGAGGAAGACTCAGCATGGGTTCTGTAAGGGAAGATCTTGCCTCACTAACCTGTTACATATCTTTGAGTGGGTGAACAAACATGTGGACAAAGGAGACCCGATAGATATTGTTTACTTTGACTTCCAGAAAGCTTTTGATAAAGTTCCTCATCAAAGGCTCCTTAGAAAGCTCGAGAGTCATGGACTAAAAGGACAGGTCCTCTTGTGGATCAAAAACTGGCTAATTAATAGGAAGCAGAGAGTGAGTATAAATGGGCAGTCTTCGCAGTGGAGGACGGTAAGCAGTGGAGTGCCACAGCGCTCAATACTGGGTCCCATGCTCTTTAACTTGTTCATAAATGATTTGGAGTTGAGAGTGGGCAGTGAAGTGGCCAAGTTTGCAGATGACACTAAATTGTTCAGGGTGGTGAGAACCAGAGAGGATTGTGAGGAACTCCAAAGGGATCTGTTGAGGCTGGGTGAGTGGATGTCAACGTGGCAGATGAGGTTCAGTGTGGCCAAGTGCAAAGTAATGCACATTGGGGCTAAGAATCCCAGCTACAAATACAAGTTGAAGAGGTGTGAACTGGCAGAGATTAACCAAGAGAGAGATCTTGGGGTCGTGGTAGATAACTGAAAATGTCAAGACAGTGTGCTATTGCAATAAAAAAGTCCAACGCCATGCTGGGAATTATTAGGAAGGGAATTGAAAACAAATCAGCCAGTATCATAATGCCCCTGTATAAATCGATGCTGCAGTCTCATTTGGAATACTGTGTACAATTCTGGTCACCGTACCTCAAAAAGGATATTATAGCATTGGAAAAAGTGCAGAAAAGGGCAGTTAGAATGATTAAAGGTTTGGAACACTTTCCCTATGAAGAAAGGTTAAAACGCTTGGGGCTCTTTAGCTTGGAGAAACATCGACTGCAGGGTGACATGATAGAGGTTTACAAGATTATGCATGGGATGGAGAAGGTAGAGAAAGAAGTACTTTTCTCCCTTTCTCACAATACAAGAACTTGTGGGTATTCAATGAAATTGCTGAGCAGTCGGGTTAGAACGAATAAAAGGAGGTACTTCTTCACCCAAAGGATGATTAACATGTGGAATTCACTGCCACAGGAGGTGGTAGCAGCTACAAGCATAGCTAGTTTCAAGAGGGGGTTAGATAAAAATATGGAGCAGATATATATATAATTTTTTGGCCACTGTGTGACACAGAGTGTTGGACTGGATGGGCCGTTGGCCTGATCCAACATGGCTTCTCTTATGTTCTTATGTTATGTTCTTGCATCGCTCCTAAACCTGATAGAACAAAAGGTTCAAAGCGGGGGGGGGGGAGGAGGAGACAACTCAGGCAGTGGACAAGGAGCATTGCATGTAAGTCGCTGGCTTCTCCCTGGCTGCCCATCCCCCAGAGCTGCTGCAGCAGCTTGTGACCATGCACAGAGGCGGACTTGCCTGGACACTGAGGGCAGAAGTCTGCAGCACACTTGCTCGGCTGGCAAACACAGTTTCAGCATGCCAGAAAGGGAGCATGCAGTGGAGGATGGTCAGAGGGGGGCACTTGATGGCATTTCCTCTCCCTCCTCACAGAGCCTTGTACTGTCCCCTGATTGCCTTTTTAGACCTTCCTCCCCACCCCCAAACTGCAGCAGGCTCGCAAGCTATGGTGCAGAGTGGTAAAGCTGCAGTACTGCAGTCAAAACTCTCTGCTCACGACTGGAGTTCGATCCTGGTGGAAGCTGGGGCTCAGGTAGCCAGCTCCAGGTTGACTCAGCCTTCCATCCTTCTGAGGTCGGTAAAATGAGTACCCAGCTTGTTGGGGGGAAAGTGTGGGGAAGGCAATGGCAAACCACCTCATAAAAAGTCTGCCGCGGAAACGTCGTGATGCAACTGTCACCCCAGAGTTGGTAGTGACTGGTGCTTGCACAGGGGAGTACCTTTATCTTTTTAGCATATTAACTTGCATCGCTGACCTAGAGACTATGGCTCAGTGGAGGAGTCTGTGCTTAGCACTCCCAAATGGTCTGAACTCGCTGGGATTGAGAGGGAGAGAGGGCTCCCGGTCATTGTGGATAACTCAGTGACTAGAGTTATCGGGCTAGAGGTATAGTAAGTTTGGGGGGGGGGGGAGGGAGAGAAATAGAGGAAATAAATAAAATTCTGCTTGGATCCTTGGATGGTCAAGCGAGTCCTTTCCTCTCCAGCTTTATTTTGGCCTCATACTTCCCACATACATTCTGGTTGTTGTGCCCCTAATGCTTTTGAGACAGAAGGAGGAAGACAGAGGGGAGATGGGGGAAGGACTCAATTATCTCCAGGTATAGTCTGGGTTTTGGGCTTTCCGGGCTAACCAGATGTGGCTAGGGCTCAGAGCTTTCATCATCTAATCTAGACTGAGAGACACTGGGTTTTTTTCCCCTTGTGACTGTAATTTTAAAACCAGTGGGAATCAGCTGTTCTTTGAGATGGATCCAGGTAGGTAGCCCTGGTGGTCTGAAGCAATATAACATAGTTAGAGCCCAATGGCACCTTTAAGACCAACAAAGTTTTATGCAGGGTGAGAGCTTTCAAGTGCATGTGTACATTATCAAACAGAATGGAATGAGACTTAACAGTCCATACATATAAGGTGGGGGTTGAGCAGCAGATTAGCATATAGGCAGAAAATATGAGGAAATGTTAATTGAGGCAAACAGGGATAACAAGCTAAGGTCATAATGGTTTCAATTCAATTACAGGAGAAAATAGGCCAATAATTTTAATTCTTTAATTCATTGGCGCTTATGAATGCACTATATGGGCTTTAACATATATTTTTGATTACTGTGTTTGAAGCAGGCTGTTTGAACACCTAACAGAAGCTTGAAAAGGGTTGGAGCCACACACCTGGTGAAGACTGGCAGCAGCCATGGAGCACCTGGTACAGCTGAGCTCTATGTCAGGCCTATGGGGTGGGCCACAGCAGCTGGGCAGTGTATAGGGTTGCCAAGTCCAATTCAAGAAATATCTGGGGACTTTGGGGGTGGAGCCAGGAGACTTTGGGGGTGGAGCCAGGAGACATTGGGGGCAGAGCCAGGAACAAGGGTGTGACAAGCATAATTGAACTCCAAGAGAGTTCTGGCCATCACATTTAAAGGGACAGCACACCTTTTTAAATGTCTTCCTTCCATAGGAAATAATGAAGGATAGGGTCACCTTCTTTTGGGGCTCATAGAATTGGACCCCCTGATCCAATCATTTTGAAACTTGGGGGGTACTTTGGGGAGAGGTAGATACTATATTGAAAATTTGGTGCCTCTATCTCAAAAAACAGCTCCCTCAGAGCCCCCGAAACCTCCAGATCAATTCCCCATTATACCCTATGAGAATTGATCTCCACATAGGGAATAATAAAGACATTTCTCTCTCCTTCCCCCCCCCCTGTTTCTGGCAAATCTGATGCAGGGGATTGGCTTCACAAGTTGCTGCCAGCTTCTTCACAGCAACACAGACACACCATCCCAAGTTGAAACCTTTCAATCAAGCCTCCGGAGGTGCAAAGGCACATGGTCCTTTGGGGGCAGGGCTCCCCCCCCCACCAGCCAGCTGACTGGGGGCGGGAAGCAGCCTGGGAAAATGGAAGAACTCTGGCTGCTGCGATTGATTCTGGGTGGGAAGGGAAGGGCAAGGAGAAGCTGCTGCGATCCGGGGTGGGAAGGGACGAGGAGAAGCATCAGGGATCGGTGGGAAGGGAAGGGGGCAGGAGAAGTTGCTGAGATCGGGGCTGGGTGGGAAGGGCCGCCATTCCCCCTCCTCCCCCCTGCTTTCTGGATTTTTGGTGAGCGGGGGAAGGAGGCTCCAAATCGGGGGTCCCCCGCCCAGGCGGGGGATTTGGAAAGCCTAGCAGTGTTTGGGAGTGAGTGGCTGCAGCCTACCAAGGCCTCCCCTCCCAGTTTCCTTCTGTGGTGATGTAGCCACAGTTAACAATCTCCAGGATGGGGGGCTAGCCAAGGGCTTTTCCGGGAAGGCACTGGACCTGTCTTGGGCCACCAGCCGGCTGAGCAGCCCTATAGGAGGCAACCTTGTGTATACAATTTTACTGTGCTTAATTTCTCTTTAGAAGGTAGCTAACAACAACAACAACAAAATCAAACAATTACTGCAAGGCAAGAAGGTAGGAGTTGGGAGGCCAGGAAAGCAAAGTATAATAGCATGGGGGAAATAATACCTGTGGAGGTGCTAACCTATTTCTATAGGAAGGCTGGTAAGGTATAAATATCTCAATTTTGTCTGTGAGTGGAGGATAACAGAGCATGGACAGGTGTTAATTTAAAAGTTCCATAATTTTCACTGATCACATTGTGTGACTTCTAAATTCCTCCAATGTGGACAGACAGCTTTTTGAATAGCAGATTTTTAGGCGGTGAGGCATTGTTTTAAGGGAAAAAGGGAATAGGGCCAGACCTCATTTTGGTCAGGAGCTCACAGGAGCAGGGCTCCTGAACCTCTAACAGTTATTGTGCTGTTTCTTTCTTACTCCACCCTCCCCCCATACTTGCTTTTGGGCTCCATTGTTCAAAGCCCCTGTGAGAATTTTGTTGAACTCTAAGATGTAACCAACTTTCTAATAGTTTCCCCCACAAAAATTGGAAAACTAACCAAAACATATAAAGCAGACAGAGGGGCACTGAGAAAGTGATTTTAAAAGTATGCTGGGAGTATAGATTTATGTTGACAATTATAATTCAATAAGCAATTCAAGGTAGATGTAGAGCTGATATAATTTAGTATGCTTTCTGGTGATGTTAAGGAAGTGTGTCCTAGACAGATGGGTTGTGCTACTGAGCTCTGGCATCTCCTCTATGATATGACCCCTGAATAGGACTGTTAAATTTACCTGAATCAATTATGGTACATTGGAAGGAAGGATGCCTCCTGCTCAGTTACCAGGGGAGGTAGAGAAAAAGATGGAGATCCTTTAGGCTAAGGGGACAATTGTATAGGTAAGATTTGGTTTGACACAGGTAGACCGGAAGGTGGTTGTTGCATTCATTGGTTTGTCTTTGGGTTGTGACTCTCACGTCTTGGCTAACCAGTCATGGTGTGCAGGGATTTCATGGAATCACAGGACATAGAAAGGGCCATACAGGCCATCTTGTCTGCCCACTGCCGAAGGTGGAAATTTATGAAATCCCAAGGACACATCCCAGAGGGCCCCCATCCAGGCAGGGCACAGACTTCTACCTGCTTAGTTCTGCAGTGGCCACATTACAAGCATTAGAGGCTCACTGTGGCAGAACAAAAAGAACAATAGTCTCTCAGATACAGTGAAGGGTTGCATATACCACAGTGAAGGGTTGCATATTCTCTCCCAAAGGGCTAATATAATTTTTACATTATGCTAACTGTTCACTACTGATGCGGATCAAGCACATAAAAGGAGGGGGGGACTCAACACAGGACATGTGGTGATATATGTGGGTCAAGCTGCCAACAGGAATTGTTATAAAATACAAATGTTTATTCTGGTGCACTTTAGCAAAGGTACAGTAGGTTACGGGACATGATCCAAATATTAGACTGTTCACACTTTTGATATACAGAGGTTAAAGTTCCACATGCACAATTGCCAAATATATCTGATGACCAATAGACCGTAAGTGTTTCAGCCTCCTAGGGCCTTCCTCAGTGGTCAAGTTTGCTATCACAAAATGACACGCATACAGCAGTAAATATACATATATATAAATATATTTTCTCTAAAGCTAGGTATTACTTTCGCATATGTTGTACAATTATTAGAAGTTTACAGGGGGACATGGTTATTCTCTCACAAATTGTTCTACACAATTCTACACTGGCATCAAATATTCAATGTGCATGGATGTGTGTCACTTCTATTAAAGTAGCAATCAAGTGAATTAAGTACATCCAGCGTCGAACAGAGCTGATTCCCCCTCCACACACACACTTGAAACCACTATTGAAGCTGATTATTTTATACCAGGCTGCTATAGTACAGCTTGAAAGGTAGAGTAATCGTTTGGCCACTCAGTTGAGAGGCAATTGTTCCCTGCTCACTTAAGGTGGAACAGGTGGTTCAATTTCGTTCATTTCTGCAGGAATGAAGCAGTGGTTAAAGTGTTAGACTGGGGTCCAGGAAACACAGATTCTATCCCTTGCTCAGCCATGGAGGCTTTTTGGGAGAACTTGGCTAGTTGTGCCCCCTGGCCATGCCTACCTTATAGGGTTGTGGTGTCGTAAAGTAGAGGAGAAAGGTTAAGCTGCTCTGGATCTCTGTTGGGGAGGAAAGGGGGATATAAATGAATAGTTTCCCAATCTCAATATCAGTCATCTAGGTCTAATACAAGTTGGACCAATTTTGAGGTCAAAGGAAGTCATTTATTATTCAAATTTACCCTGATACACACTTTCGGTGGAATTGGCAGGGGGGGTATGAATTCTGATCCTAAACTTGGATTAGCAGCTGTTTAGCATACAGAAGGTCCCAAGTATATTCCTTTGGCACTTCCAGGGAAGGCCCAGCTAGTGGGTGATGGGACCAATCTTTAACTGAAAACCCAGGGAGCTGCTCCCTGACAGAGTGGGAGGTGCTGCACTTGATGGGCTGAGACTCAGATGCAGTATACAGTAACTTCAGGTGTGTGTGGCTGCCATTTGTTGAAGGATTTACATTGCTTATCAAGGTATACGGCTAATGCACTTTCCTTTCTTTTGCTCCAACACTGTTATACCGGCCAGGAAAGCTATACAGAGGTCATGGGGCTGACATGATGCCCAAGTGGGTACCACCAGCCATTTCATCCTCGGAGGATGAGGTTGACCCCTCCCTTCCAGGAGGTGGTGGACAGGATCAAAGCCCCGGAGAGGGCCATGGCCAAGGACTGGAAAAATGGTAATGATGGCACATTGGGTGCAGCCATGCTGTCCACACAGGATGGATCACCAATACGTAAGTAAGGGTTGCAGGTCCTGTTGGCTAATGGGCCATGTGGGTAGCCAGGATGGCTGGCGGAGTACCCATTCCTTGGCACTGGAATAGCATCAGAAGCTGCTGGGCGTGGGTCTCATCCCTCGGAGACCAAATTGGTCAGGGAGACCACACGGGTGGCTGGATGGCTAGTGAGGGGTAACTTTGGTACCCACTCCTTGGTGCTGGAATGGCTTGCCTGCTTGGCAAGGGAAGGCAACTTTGGTGCTCACTACTTGGTACTGGATCAGCTTGCCTGGAGGGTAAGCGATGGGTAACTTACCCACTCCTTGGAATTGGAGTAGCCTTGACGCAGCAGGGCAGGGGTCTAGTCCCCCTGGGGTCTGGCATTGGACCATGAAGACCCTGGTGTGTGGTGTTGGAGGACATAAATGGTGCTGGCTTATGGTGTATTTTGTTACAGGATCCAGAACAAGCTCTGACTGCGGTGTCCAGCTGGGCATCAGAGATTTCCTATTGAATGGCTGGAGGACAACAGGGAAGTGCTTTAGATGCAGCCGCTATGCTTTTGATAGTTGGTTGGCAGGAGCACCTCTCCAGGCTGTGGTCATACATTTAGGCGGTGATGGTCTGGGCATTAGGTCAGCAGTCTCCACCTTGAGATCAAGGCCTTGGCACTGTATCTTTTCCTCAAGGGCATGGGGTTACTGGGTCAGTCACTTGCTTAGCTGATCTGCAGGGTGGTCTGTGACCAGAGGTCTCATGGTTGGCGGGAGGGGAGTTAAGCCAAGGCTAACCCCCCTCTGTGGCGGGAAAAGCAAGGGTTGAAGGGATTTCAAGCTGGCGAGCACCCTGAGATATCAGCGATGGGGGGGGGGGTCCTCAACTAGGCTACCTAGAGGCTTCCCAGTTCGGGTGGCCTGGTTGGGGGTCTCTTTGGGGTCAGGGGAGCATATGACCAGCCTTAAGGCTTCGCAGTCGTGGACTGGGCTGTGTTCTCCCATCCCTTCTTCGCACTGACGTGTGGGCAGTGATGGGTAGGGTCCGTAAGCTTCCGGACCCTGCCCTAAGCCGGGGTGGATTTGCCCTGTTAGGAAGCTTGCTTTGCAAGCTGAATGCAACCCGTGCTTTAAGATGTATGCAATGGTGCAGATCAGCTTATGTGTAAATAAAATTCCCAGTTTAACCCATAACTTGTGTAGTGTTTCATTCGAGGGGTAGATGGTCAAGATAAGGGCACCTGAGACTATTAACCTTTATTTAACATCACTATTAACTTAAGCACCTTGATTTCAACGGGACGTGTGTGTAATAATAAAATTTATTATTATTATTATTATTATCATCATCATCATCTTTAGATTGTGCAGATAAGTGAAGCAGCAGGATGTTAAAATATTTTTACAAGTGCTGAAACAATGTGGATTGAACCATCCCATTCTATACTACAACATGACACCATCTTTTTTTTTTAAAGCATATTTGTTTTTCCTCCTCCTATGGATCTCTTATGCCTGTTTATATGAATGAAGATAGACACTCCTGGGAGACATTAACAGTCACACTTAAATGAAAGTCATTTTGAATGCCATTGTCCTTGCAAGTCTGGATTCCCATCATCACTCCTGGTTCAAGATGGGTTTGAATTAGAAATTATATATTCTTTACAAACACTAATAACTAGGCTTCTCACCCCCCCCCCCCGCCCTGGTGGGGGACCCCCGAAATTGCATCCTCCTCCCCCGCTCTCAAAAAATCTGGGGGCGGGGGGGGAGAGAGAACATACCTTTAGGCATCATGTTGTAGAGCTTCTGATCCGTTTTAAAATGTGTCCCTTTAAGGCTGCACAGGAAACAGGAAGGGCTTCATGGGAAAGTAACACTTTTCCTGTGAAGCCTTACTTTCGTTTTCACAGCAAGCACATTCTGCTGGAAGAAGGCCAAGTACGGTAAGTGTTTGTGTGTGTGTGAGAGAGGGAGGGGGCAGGGAGGGGGGATTCCCTGGTATGGAGGCCCTCCCCCCCCTTAGAAAGTGTGTGTGGGGGGAGGGAAATGTCTACTAGGCGCTCTATTATTCCCTATGGAGAACGATTCGCATAGGAAATAATAGGGAATTGATCCGTGGGTATTGGGGGCTCTGGGGGGGGCTATTCTTTGAGGTAGAGGCACCAGCTTTTTAGTATAGCATCTAGTGCCTCTCCCCAAAATACCCCCCAAGTTTCAAAAAGATTGGACCAGAGGGTCCAATTCTATGAGCCCCAAAAGATGGTGCCCCTATCCTTAATTATTTCCTATGGAAGAAAGGCATTTAAAAAGGCGTGCTGTCCCTTTATATGTGATGGGCAGAATGCCCTTTGGAGTTCAATGATGCTTGTCACAGCCTTGATCTTGGCTCCACCCCTAATGTCTCCTGGCTCCACCCCCAAAGTCTCCTGGCTCTGCCCCCAAGGTCCCCAGATTTTTCTTCAATTGGACTTGGCAACCCTACTAATAACTTCCTACATTAAAATGTAAAGACAGTCAAACCATTCTGGTAAATTATTATTCGTTCAATATACACCACTGTGCCAGGGACCTACCAAGAACCAAAAAAGCCACAGTAATTTCACTAATGAATGTGTAAAAATGATAAGGGTTTTGCTGTGATAGCAGCAAATCCAAGAAACTGAATGACATGGAAAGAGGGGAGGGTGTCTAAATCAAGGAGGAAAAAGAGTCATACAGTGCCACACCTGCAGTTTATTTCTGTGCAGATATGTTCCCCAAAAAAATTGTCACATGAGCTGCCTTATGCTGAATCAGGCCACTGATCTATCAAGTTCAATATTATCTTTTGTGATTGCTAATAGCTCTTCAAGATTGCAGGTGGAAGTTTTTCACATCATCTACTACCCAGTATTTTTAATTGTAGAAGCCTAGCGCCATCAACATTCAAGAAACTGAGACATAACTTCCTGAAATCTAAGATTCTCTTTCAGAGCAACACCGCCCCTCACATTTTCTTCCTAGGCATTGCCTCAGGAGACAAGATGATATATTGGTAAATTATGAGCCTCCACTTCCTGTGTCACTGAAGAGATGTTGGGTTAACTCTTAGCTTGACTCTAACAAAACCAGGAAAGGTGAGATAGAATTAAAAACAACAGAAATCACTGCAAAGCGTGAGCCTCATACTGCCTAGCTAGATTAATAGAGTGTGTGATATTTTTCTTTTCCTGTCCTTAGAAGTCATTTTAGAATTGGTAATTATCTCCAGAACTATACTGTGGCAGTCACATGTCCTCATGCATTTATACTGAAAGAACTGCATTTTGAGATTGGAGCATTTGTATAGAAAAGCTGGCAAGCAAGATCATGGAATGCTTTGCCCACTGCTTCTCTCATGCAATTGATCCCCCCAATAATTTTTCTCCCAAATTGACTTATTTTGCACCTTCCTTTCTAGTGAATTCTTGCTTTTTAAGTCACCTTGAATTTCCTTTGGTGGGGAGAAAGGAATTAAAAATAATAAATATAGAGGACTTCCGGGGGAGGAAAATGCCGAGCTGAGCAGCCTCTCATAAAGGGAGCAGGCTGGAACTTCTGTTCGGGGTAGTGAAAGGCAAATTAATGCCTACTGCCTACTTTTCTCAGTTAGAGATTAGTTCAAGATATGCACAGGAAACTTTGATGAGATTTACCTTGGCTAAAAGGGAGTCCTGAAGGGAGCTTTTTTGAGGCTTTGAGGGGTCTCAGGGACGAGTTGCATATTCATCATCTGCAGAAGCTCTCAGAGTCATTTATTTGACATAAGCTCAACAGGATCCTAACCTTCTTGGACATTGCTAAACATCTAAAGCTTTGCAAGACCAGTGGAAACTTGGATAATTGGAAGAAAAGGTACAGAAGACTAATTTTTCATTCTGGAGCTATTTATAGTTTAAAGAAACAAATGTAAAAGGTGGGAAAAGAAAATTTAGAGAGCCTGGAAGAAGAGGGAAGGAAGAGGTGAAATTTGGACTTTATAAATATAAAGGACAGTGTTAAAAACTGCTAAAAAGTGGGAAAGAATTTATTGTTTTGTCTACTTGCGGTTTTGGAAGAAAAAGTAACATCATCGTATTGGAACAGACTTGCAGCACATCTGAGCAAGACAGGAAATATGTCAAGCATCGTGAGATCTCCTTACCAGTGTGAATGAGACTTCGTGGCAACAAAAACAGGAAGTAATGGAAAGAAAACCTACTCTAGGAATATATACATTTGAGAAACATTGGTGGCCATTGCTGGGAGGCCAAAATAAAAACAATGTTTTAAAAGAATTCAGGACATTAAAAATTGTTGGAATCAATTGAAAAGAAGGTAAGAAGATAAATATTATTGGTCATATTATTTGTGTGGTCCTCGGAAATTTTTAAAAGGGGAAAGAAATTGCAAGGAGCAGTAAAAAGTTGCGGCCGCCATCTTGGAAGATTTAAAAACTTTAAATATAAATATTTTTACTTTGGGAGCTCCGAGGATGGCGAAATTGGGATTGTTATAAAGGGCAAGTCCTACTCTTTTGAACCTGATAGTTGAATTGAAAATTGGTGAGGTCCAAAATTTTGTTGCTTTTCGAAGGGTTTAAAAGTTTTAAAAATTAATATCTTTGTCTAGGAAGCTCCGAGGATGGCGAAATTAGGCTTATTATAAAAAGCAAGTTCTAATCTTTTGAATCTGACAGTCAAGTTTGAAATCTGTGAGATTAAATTTTTTGGTGTTTTTAAATGTCTGAACACAAGCAGCCCCGAACAAGGGCTACTTCATTGGAAAAAAGGCAGGACCAATTAGAGGCGATGGAGGCCAGAATGATGAGAGGGGTGAGAGAGAAGATAGATGAATTGAAAAAAGAAATTATTGCAGAGATTAAAAAAGATATGGATGATCTCAGAAAGGAAACTGAGGAAACATCTAAGAAAGTGCAGGAAGTAGAAGGTAAAATGAAAGTATATGACTCCACCTTGCTGAAAATGCAAGACAAAGTGACAATCCATGACTGCAAATTGATGGAGACTCAGATATGTCTGAGAGGAGTACCTGAAGTGGAGGATGGTGATTTAAAAGGTTATATAATAAAAATAATTGCAGAATTTTTAGATGAAGACCCTGAAGAGACTAAAAAACATGTATGATTATATGTATAGAGTGAATTCACTTTTTGCCAAGAAAAATAATTTACCAAGAGATGTTGTTATAAGATATATGACAAAGGAAATGGTGGGAAAGATCATGAAAAAAAACTTTGAAAAGGCATTGATAGTGGGAGGCAGCAAAGTGAGAATTATGAAGGAGCTGCCAAGGCAAGTGATAAATGATAGGAGAACATATAAAAAGCTGACAGAAAAATTGAGAGACAATGGCATGAGGTTCAGATGGATAATACCTGAAGGTTTGAGCTTTAAACTCCAGGGGAAGAGAGTCACAATTACAAATGCCCAGGAGCTGCATAGATTTTTTGAAGAAAATAAAGAATTTGCACCATGATGGATTACAAATTATTGTCTTGGAACGTTAATGGACTAAATTCACCACAAAAAAGAAGGGCAACATTTCATTGGATTAAGAAACAAAACTGTAATATAATTTGTTTGCAAAAAGTGCATGTTAAACAAAAGGATTATACATTTTTATGGAACAAACAATTGGGAGTAGAATTTTTTTCATTAGCTGAACAGAAGAAAAGGGGAGTGGTTTTGTATATTAAACAAGAATTGGAGCCAAAATTAGTGTTTAAAGATAAAGATGGAAAATTTGTAGTAGTAGAGACAATATTAAATGGGGAAAAAATAGTTGTTATTGGGATTGTATGCGCTTAATGGTGCAAACGATGCTTTTTTTTAAGACATTACACAACAGCTTGATGAACTGACTTATGACCAAGTATTGTTAATGGCAGATTTTAATGGAACAGTTAAAAACTCATTGGATAGATCTGGAGGGGGAAAAAATAATTGTAAAGAAGGGAAATTGCCAAAGACTTTTTTTGAATTGGTTAAACAAGAAAACTTGGAAGATATATGGAGGAAATTCAACTCTGAAGTGCAGGACTATACTTTTTTTTCAGCAAGACACAAAACTTTTTCTAGAATTGACATGCTGTGGGGAACCAAAGATTTAGGTCTTATAACAAGGAAGATAGAGATTTTACCTAAAATTGGGGCTGATCATAACCCAATAATGTGGATTACAAAATTGTCCAAGAAATTGAGAAGATGGAGATTGAATGAAGATTTGCTACAGAATAAAAAAACAGTGATATACTTAGAAAATGAAACTAAAGCTTTTTTCCAAGTGAATGATAAAGAGGATATTGATTTTCAGATGGTCTGGGATGCTTATAAAGCAGTAATGAGAGGAGTGTTGATTACTTTGAATAATAAAGATAAGAGAATGAAAGAAAAACAGTTGTTGGACATTCAAAATGAAATAAAGAAAAAGGAAGGGGAGTTGAGAAAAAGACCAGGGAAAAAGAAAAATTTAAGGGAAATTACAATATTACAAACTCAATTAAGACATTTGTTAAATAAAGAAGTGGAATGGAGTTTGAAAAGACTTCAGCAGAAATCCTTTGAAGGAGCAAATAAACCGGGAAAGTATTTGGCTTGGCAATTGAAGAAAAAGAGAGAAAATAGAATTATTAACAGAATTGTGGTAGATGGAAGAGAAGTGGTTACACAAGAGGGGATAAAAAGAGATTTTTTTAAGTACTATGCCAAATTGTTTAAAGGTGTTAAAATAAAGAAAGAGAAGATGGATGAGTATTTACAAAAGATAAAAATAGAGCCCTTAACTGAAAACATGCGAAAAGTTTTGAATGATCCAATTGAAAAAATAGAAATTGAAGCAGCAATTAACGCAATGAAAAATGGAAAAGCTTCTGGGCCAGATGGATATACAGTTAAATATTTTAAAACCTTTAAAGATGAATTAATACCAAAATTGCAGAAGCTGATGAATATGATAAGAATAAAAGGAAATGTACCAAACACATGGAAAGAAGCTGTCATTTTGCTGATACCCAAGGAAGATAGAGATGTCACGAATGTAAAAAATTATAGACCAATTTCGCTATTAAATAATGACTATAAAATATTTACAAGAATCTTGGCAGAAAGGCTTAAACAACATTTGATAAACTTTATAAAGGAAGATCAAGCAGGGTTCCTTCCCAAGAGAAAAATAAGAGACAATATTAGAACTGTTGTAAATATTGTAGAATATTATGAAAGACATCCAGAAAAAGAAGTAACATTATTCTTTGCAGATGCAGAGAAAGCATTTGACAATTTAAGTTGGGATTTTATGTTTGCGGTAATGGAAAAAATGGAGCTGAGAGAAAGTTTTATAAATGATAAAAGCAATATATTCTGAACAAAGGGCAAAGTTGTGTATAAATGCAGATCTTACAGAAGATATGAAAATTAGCAAAGGTACTAGACAAGGCTGTCCACTTTCACCACTGTTGTTTATAATGACTCTTGAAATATTACTGATGCAGATCCAAGAAGAAAACAATATAGAAGGTTTAAGAATTAGTGGATTTACTTACAAATACAGAGCTTTTGCTGATGATATAATGTTTATAAATGAAAACCCCATACAAGTTACACCTTTGCTGTTAGCTAAAATACAAGAATATGGGGAGTTGGCGGGACTTTGTATAAATAGAGAAAAATCAAAAATTCTGTGTAAAAATATGCAGATGAACAAGCAACAAGAATTACAGAGACTAATGGGCTGTGAAGTCACTTCTAAGGTAAAGTACCTAGGGGTGGAGATAACAATGAAAAATATTGATCTGTTTAAAAATAATTATGAGAAATTATGGCGTAAAATGAATGAAGATATGCTAAAATGGAACAAGCTTAATTTGTCATTGCAGGGTAGAATAGCTGCAATTAAAATGAATATCTTACCAAGAATAATGTATTTGTTTCAAACTATTCCTATTGTGAAGGATGGCAAACAATTTGATAAATGGCGAAGAGTTGAGTCATAAATATGATTCGTTTCAAATGCAACAAATAAAGAGCTTGGTGGAGAATGATATTAAAACTGAAAGAATAAGGAAAGAGCAAACAGAAATGGAAAAAGTTCTGCTTGGAGACAATGATAAATTAATTTCAAAAGTATATAAATTACTTCTACAATGGTCTACAGAAGATGAAGTAGTGAAATCTCAAATGATCAAATGGGCAATTAATGTAAATAAAGAAATAAAGATGGAATCTTGGGAATATCTGTGGAAGAACTCTATGAAACTCACAACATGTCAAAGTATTACAGAAAATTGTTTTAAGATGATGTATAGATGGTATATGACTCCTAAAAATTAGCAAAGATGAATAACAAGATGCCAGACAGATGTTGGAAATGTAAAAAGCATGAGGGTTTTTTTCTACCATATGTGGGGGACTTGTGAAAGAGCAAAATAGTTTTGGCAAATGATTCAACAAGAAATTTCTAAGATATTGGGATATGAAATAATGAAAGTTGCAGAGACTTTCTTATTGGGATTACAAATGGAAAAATTTCCAAAAGAAGATAGAACTTTAATCTGGTACTTGCTTTCAGCTGCTAGGACACTGTATGCGCAGTTGTGGAAGCAAGAAAAAATACCAGAGAAATGGGATTGGATTATAAAAGTTATGACATGGAGTGAAATGGACAAATTAACAAGAATATTAAGAGACTATGATTTAGAAGTTTTTAAGACGGAGTGGAAAAAGTTTAGAAGATATGTAGAAAAAGAGCGGAAAATAAAAAGACACTGGACAATTTTTGATAATGATTAAGTTTCAAAAAGAAGAATATAAATTTTTGTTTTAATAGTTAAGGGTACCTTTAATATTTGTTTTTTTTTTTAAGTAAATAACACTGGCGGGGGTCAAGTAATGGGTGGAGGGGTGGGTGGAAAGTAATATATGGGGTAGATAATTTTTTTTAAGTTGTAAGATATAGATATAGATTTATTACCATATGTTACCAATAAAATTGTTTTATCACAAAAATAATAAATATAGTATAGCTACTATAAACCTCTTGAATCAGGAATTCCAAACAGCTGAAGTTCCCCTGACCTAATATGATACTACTTTCCATTGTACCTGAAAATCTAAAATTCAGACCATAGAAAGCTCTTGCATAGATATGTCTTTGAAGATAGGAAATCTGTGAAGACACACTGAAATGAATTAGCCTGTAATTTTATCTCTTGTTTTCTTCCTGGTACATGAAGCTGTGAGCATCAACGCTTCATTTGATATTGCTGCTGTGGCACAGGAAGGATGATGGAAAAATTGGTCTCTGAAAGTCATACATTGAGTGTTCATTTTTTTAATTTAAAGAAAGCTAGGGCCACGGTCACACTCACCATTAAATCCATTCCTAACCCCACAGCTTTTTTACAATGAATTTCCTGATCAGACATCCCTCCATCCTTCAGTTCTAAGCAGTGTTGGTCCCATTGTTGGTTGATCAGAGGTCTCAACCGGACCTCATTTTTTGAGATGCGATTCCACACTCGCGCAAGCGCAGTACCGTGGGATATCATGCTTGGCTTTTTTTTTTTTAAGGTGCCAGAAAAGGTGGGTGATCTGCCCCCCCTCCCATTTAAACACCTGGAAAGGAAGGGGAAGCCCAGGAGTTCTCTTTGCTGTCTCTCTGCCTGGTGGGGAGACAGCAAAGGTGGGTCATCTTCCTCCCCCCCATTTAAACACCCTGCCGTGGTGTTTAAATTGTGGGGGGAGCACGACAACTCTCTTTGCTGTCTCTCCACCTGGCGGAGACAGCAAAGATGGGGGATCTTCCTCCCCCCCCCATTTAAACACCCCGCCATGGTGTTTAAATGGGGGGGCACGGCAACTCTCTTTGCTGTCTCTCCGCCTGGTGGGGAGACAGCAAAGGTGGGTCATCCTCCTCCCCTGGCAGGAAGACAGCAAAGGGGGGCGATCTGCCCCCCCCCCCCCATTTAGGAAAGGTCCCCTGTGCAAGCACCAGTCATTTTCGACTCTGGGGTGATGCTGCTTTCACAAAGTGTTCACGGCAGACCTTTTAAGGGGTGGTTTGCCATTGCCTTCCCCGGCCATTAAACTCCCCCCCCCCCCAGCAAGCTGGGTACATATTTTACCGACCTCAGAAGGTTGGAAGGCTGAGTCAACAATTGCTGGCGCAATGCTATCATTTGGAGTGGGCTCTCGCAGGGAAGCGGATGTGCGTTTGCGACGAGTCGGCTACAATGGAGCGTTCAAACATAGAAAATACGTGCGGGAGTCATCGGAAACATTCTTATTCCAGATTTAATGTACTATCAAAAAAGTCCTTGTCTCAGTCG
The DNA here is from genome assembly GCF_032191835.1 of Heteronotia binoei. Classification (NCBI taxonomy): domain Eukaryota; kingdom Metazoa; phylum Chordata; class Lepidosauria; order Squamata; family Gekkonidae; genus Heteronotia; species Heteronotia binoei. The sequence continues at coordinate 105,441,465 of NC_083224.1, forward strand.
TGGCAATTTGGGACATGAACGAGCCAATGACCATTGCCAGATGCTGATGTTTGGACAACCGCATAAAATCCAACATGCATCTGGCTTTCATCCATGCCCATCTCGTCAGTTTATGTGCATCTGACCTCGGCCTAGGACAGTCAAATTCAAGAATTTGTGTTCAAGAGTTCATGAACACCTAACCAGAACAAAACCCTAATCTCAATGGTACAGATGACCATATTTGTTGTATATGATGCAAACAAACAAAAAAATCTGTTCCAAAACATGTGGTTGTGAGTGTATATGTGTGGAAGAAGTGATTTTAGAAGCTCATGTTCACTTTCATTGTGTTGACTTGTTTTACCATTTTCTAACCCCTGACTTTGTTCCTCAGCTGGATTTGACCTATCCATTCCTAAATGTGAAAGTTTTATTTAATTTAAAAAAAAACCAATTTAGAATTAAAAATGAAACTTGCATATTGATCTGGATGCTACAGGCCAATGTTGGGGCGGGGGTTTGGGTGGAGTGCTGGTGCATGAAAACTGACAAGAAAAAAAATCAACACTCATCAGCAACCAACACAGGTGTCTCTTCTCACTGCAGATGCTACCTGGCAGCCTAGACGCTGATGAGGAGAAATTATGTCTAGACTCAGATGGAGTGCATTATTTTATCAGAACATTCAGCTGGAACCTGTATGAATGGCTGGCAATGATTGTGGCTGACCTGAACATCAGACTCCCTCTGAGAAGAGGGCTAGGAGGACTGCCAGAGCAAAGACATTTTAGCTCTTTCTGGCTGTGATCAATATCTCCCTTTGTGGGGTTGGAACATTAAGATGCGCCAGGCTAGTCCCTTTAAATGGGATTGTAGAAGAGAGCCCAAGCTGAGCTAGCATGCTCCCCACTGGCTCAGCTGTTTTTCGGGCTTTGCTGATCTTTCTAGCAATTCCCAAATATATCCAGGATTTTTCTGAGGATTTTTTTGTTTAGATATCTTTGGGATGCCAAATATACCGAACAAATACCAATAAAGTATTTTTCAGATAAATGTTTAGGTTCGGGTAGATCTGAATGCACACCTTTATCAGCCACCAACCTTCCCTGCCTCCACTGGAGATAAAGATTGGATATAAATGAAATAAACTTAACATCAGGACCTGTTTGGATCAGTATATGTTGCTTTCTGAACATGCATCCCTCAAAGCAATAAAATGTAGTGCTGGAGATAGTGAAAGCTAATGCTTAAGACATTTACTGCATGGCACAATAAAATAAAATGTACAATTGGTTGTTCTAATCTGCAGTGAATACTTACAAAAAAAAAATCTGCACTAGAAAATAAATGGCAGGAGGGAAGATTGCTTCAGTGGCATTACATAAGAACATAAGAAGAGCCCTGCTGGATTAAACCAAGGGTCCCTCTCATCCAGCATCCTGTTTCACACAGTGGCATTAAGTGACACTGAAGAACTAGGCATCATCATCTCTCAGCCTATTACTTCACAAATGCAAGCTGCTAATGCTATACAGTGTGATGTTTAGTCCAGCATTCTGTCTCACACAATGGCATTAAATGACACTAGAACAAAGTTTGAATCCAGTGGCACCTTTAAGATCAACCAAGTTTTAGTCAAGGTATAAGATGTTATGTGCACGCACACTTCTTATAATTTAAATAAAACGTAGTTAATCTTAAAGGTGTCAATGGACTCCAACTTTGTTCTGCTGCTTCAGACCAACATGGCTACCTACCTGAATCTATTAAGTGACACTGAAGAACTAGGCATCATCATCTCTCAGACTATTACTCTACAAATGCAAGCTGATGTTGTATGATGTTTAAAGGTGAAGGGTCTTTGTGTCTGTTGGGATTACTACATACCATTTTCCCTTATCACATCTTGTGTTCCAAGCACAGAATTTCAGACAGCATAAATAATTTCCCCTTGTTATCTGAAGCCCTCATTGTATTGTTTCCCAAACTAGCCAGGGGATCTGTTGATCAGGTTTGACACAACAGTGTATCAGTTATCAGCTAATAGCCTTGAAACCAAAAGTCATACATCATAGTTGATGTGACAAAATTATCTGTTAAATACTGTTGTTCCTATATACAGCTTGTTTACTACTTCTGCATATGAAATCAACATTCCTTCTACTGCCTTGTCTTTAAAATGTGAAACATAATACCTTCCCCATATATAAATGTTCCCTAAGAATTTGTTTTGATGAAACAGGTCTAACAATTGAGTCCAGCAAGAACTTTTATTGTTCTCCTACATTCTGAATAATTGGAACAACAATAACATAGCAAAACCAATAACATGAAAGCTTTTTAGACAATGGCATTTTGTATTGCAATAATATTACTGTAGTCATTATTTTACTGTAGTCAATAATATTACTGTAGTCAACCTCTGTTCCATCTAACCTAATACTAGATTAAATTCTTGTCCTGATAGATGTAGCCAGCAATGTATCGAAACTATGCTTTTAAAACCCTCTGTACTTGTTTTGTAAAATTCAGTAAGTCACAGATCCTTCCAGCCAACCATGTCTTCACAATTTGAAATGAGCAACTTTGAACCTCTCCCCCATTAAAAAGAAGCCAGGTGTAACAAGATCCTTTTTTTTTAACCTTTCAAGTATAAAAATAGCAAGTTTATGTTCACCAAGTCAGTTATTTTCTTAGCAGAAACAGCCTTTGAATTAAAATAAAAACTCAGATTCCTGAGCCTTCAAAATCCATTCCAGATTTCCTCTGAGTGATAAGTACAAAAGTACTTCAGTTCTCTTTAGTCAAGAAAATGGTAAAGTAATAGGGTTGCCAAGTCCAATTCAAGAAATATCTGGGGACTTTGGGGGTGGAGCCAGGAGACATTAGGGGTGGAGCCAAGATCAAGGTTGTGACAAGCAGAATTGAACTTCAAAGGGAGTTGAATTCCTTCCATAGGAAATAATGAAGGATAGGGGCACCTTCTTTTGGGGCTCATAGAATTGGATCCCCTGGTCCAATCTTTTTGAAACTTGGGGGTTATTTTGGGGAGAGGCACTAGATGCTATACTGAAGATTTGGTGCCTCTACCCCAAAAAACAGCCCCCCCAGAGCCCCAGATACTCACGGATCAATTCTCCATGATTTTCTATGGGAATGTAATGTAATGTAAAATTTTATTTGTATCCCACCCTCCCCCGCCGAAGCAGGCTCAGGGCGGCTAACAACATTTAAGGTGAACAACACAATAATAAAACAATAAATTCATATTAAATTCACATTAAAATCTCCATAGGGAATAATAGAGTTCCCAGCAGACATTTCCCTCCCCTCCCCCCGCTTTCTGATGACCCTGAAGTGGGGGGAGGGTCTCCAAACTGGGGGATCCCCTGCCCCCACCTGGGGGTTGGCAACCCTATAAAGTAATGCTGATTTTCTACCATAGTGATAAGGGTAGCAATATGAATATGTCGTAATATGAATACCTGGCTTATGAATACAATATGAACACATTGTAATATGAATTCCTGGCTTCTGTAAAGTGACATTAAGAAACTTTATTGAAAGAAAAAAAAGATGACATTTCAATATATGAATCTGCCTTACACTGAGTGGGACCACTGGTCTATCTACTCATGCACTATATACAGCAACTTTCCAGGATCCTCCTCAGACTGGGTACTTGAGATCTTAACTGAAGATGCCTCACTCAGAGCTGCTGTGAGTAGGGTTCCTAGTTCCCAGTTGGGAGTTGGGAAATCCCTTGGTTTTGAGTCCCTCCCACCATTTCAGGGCTATCAGAAAGTGGTGTAGGATGAAGAAATGGCCTCTGGGTGCTCCATTATAACCTATGGAGACTGGTCCCCATAAGGTATAATGGAGAATCAATCTGTGAATATATGGGACTCTGGGGGAGCTGTTTCTTTGAGGTAGAGGCATCAAATTTCCAGGATAGCTGCTAGTGCCTGTCCTCACATGCACACCCCACAAGTTTCAAAAAGATTGGACCAGAGGGTCAGGGAGGTGCCCCCATTCTCCATTATTTCCAATGGAGGGAAGGCATTTAAAAGGCATGTGGTCCCTTTAAATGTGATGACCAGCTCACCTGAAACTCACTTTAGAGTTCAGTCATGTTTCTTCCCTTCCCACTCCCACAGCCTCCTGGGACAAAATGAAGGAGAGGAGAAGTATGCAAGCTGCTCTGGGGACCCATTGTGAAGAATGGTGGGATATAACTGTATAACATTAATACAGCTGAAGATGAAAGTGCAAATAAAAGGTCAGTTGGTTGCTGGGAGGGAAAGACAGAAGATAAGAAGATAAGACCATATGTTGACTTGCCTGCCTGGTGCGAAGGTAGTGGACATTATGCGTGTTGTAGATAGGCTGATAGACAGTGCTGGGAGGAGCCAGTGATCATATCACCTCTCGGCCGCCTCCTCTCCAGGCTAAACATTCCCAGCTCCTTCAACCTTTCCTCATAGGACTCGATCTCCAGACCCCTCACCATCTTTGTTGCCCTCCTCTGGACCCGTTCCAGCTTGTCTATATCCTTTTTAAAATGTGGTGCCCAAAACTGAACACTCTAGGTGAGGTCTTACCAGAGCAGAGTAAAGCGATACCATCACTTCACGTGATCTGGACACTTTATTTCTGTAGATACAGCCCAAATTGCAGAGATTGGATTTTTATCCTGCCCTATACTCTGAGTCTCAGAGCAGTCACAATCTCTACCCTGTGAGGTAGATGGGGCTGAGAGAACTCTTACAGCAGCTGTCCTTTCAGAAACAACTCCTATGTGAGCTATGGCTGACCCAAGGCCTTTCCAGCAGCTGCAACTAGAGAAGTGGGGAATCAAACCCGGTTCTGCCATATAAGAATCCGCACATTTAACCACTACACCAAACTGGCTCTCAAGGGTGTAGAGAGGGAGGGTTCAAGTTTGTTAGGCACTGGGATGCTTTTTGGAACAAGTGGGAGCTGTACAAAAGAGATGGTCTCCACTTGTCCCAAGAGGGAACATGACTGCTGGCGCTTAAAATCAAAAAGGTGGCAGAGCAATTATTAAACTGAATCTTGGGGGAAAGCCAACAGGAGATGAAATGTCTCTGGTTCAGGATGACTCATCTCAAAGAGATGAAGGGTTGGCTGTTACTTTTCTACCAGGCAATGGAATAGAGTTGTCCACTGAGACGGTGACAAACAGTATGGACTGCCTGGCAAAGTCTCGAGGCATCAGGAGGAAGGTTGCAGGCCTAACTTGCCTGGGAAATTATAGATGTTTATATACAAATGCCAGAAGTGTCGAGGTAAAATCAGGGAGTTGAAATGCTTAGTGTTGGGGGGAAATATAAAATTGTTGTTGGGGGAAATAGACAAATATAGACAGGTATTTCAGAAACTTGGTGAATTGAGGAAAATCAGTGCGACATGGTGATTCCTGGATCTAAATTATATCGGAAGGATAGAGATGGAAGGTGGGGTGGCTCTGTATGTCAGAGAGAGTATACAGTCCAGTAAGATTGAGAAGGTCAGAGAATTGGATTCGCTTCTAGAAATGCTTTGGGTCAAAATAGTGGGCCCCAAAGGAAGCTTAACTCTGGGAGTTCAACCACCAGTTCAAAAGATAGAGGATGATTATAAAATGATGAAAGAATTTAAGATAGAAGGTAGATGCAAAAACTGTGTCATAATCAATATCTGCATATTGATTAGGTCAATATGAGTTCAGGTTGGGAGAAAGAGACTGAGTTTCTAGACACTCTCAATAACTGTGCTATGGAGCAGATGGTCATGGAACCTACGAGGGAAGAGGCGATCCTGGACTCAGTTCTAAGTAATGCCCAAGATCTGGTGAGAGATGTAAAAGTGATTGCACCACTTGGGAGCAGTGACCATAATGTTTTTGAGTTCATCATTTGTATAAATAGAGAGTTGCCCCAAAAGACCAGCACTTTTAACTTTAAAAGGGGTAACTTCTCTGAGATGAGGAGGCATGTGAGAAGGAAACTGAAAGGAAAGGTAAATAGGGCCAAAACCATTGCGGAATCGTGGAGGCTATTTAAAATTATAATCCTAGAAGCTCAGATAAAATATATACCGCAAATCAGGAAAGGCACAAATAGGTATAGAAAAAGACCTGCATGGTTAACCAACAAAGTAATGGAGGCTGTAAAAGGTAAGAAGGATTCCTTTAAATGGTGGTAAGCTAGTCCAAGTGAGGTTAATAGAAGGGAGCACAGGCTGTGGCAAATGAAATGCAAGTCTGTGATCAGGCAGGCAAAAAGGGACTATGAGGAGCATATTGCAAAAAACATAAAGACCAATAATAAAATTTATTCAAATACATTAGAAGCAAGGAGTAAAAGGATTACTGAAGGATGATAGGGAAATGGCTGAGAAGCTGAATGCATTTTTTGCCTCTGTCTTCACTGTGGAAGATGAAAAGTGTTTGCCCACTCCAGAACCACTAATTTCAGGAGGGGTGTTGAAAGACCTGAATCAGATTAAGGTGATGAGAGAGGAGGTCCTGTGACTGATAGACAAATTAAAAACTGATAAGTCACCAGCCCCGGGTAGCTTATATCCATGAGTTCTGAAAGATCTCAAAGGTGAAATTGTGGATCTCCTGACAGAAATATTTATTCATTTATTTATTTATTCCATAACTTATACCCCGCCCTTCCCACAGAGTGGCTCAGGGCGGCTCACAGCAAACAATAAGACAATAAAACAGGAGCAAAGTTATTACAATTAATAAATAAGCATTTAAAAACCTAAAAACCTTAAAATTTCAACATTAAAACTATACTGTATAAATCACAAAAATCTAGTAAGCTACATTTATCCAGTCAGGCATAGTCAGGCGTAGGCTGATATCTTTCATTAAAATCTGCCTTCGTTCCTGGGGACTGGAAGGTAGCTAATGTCACCCTCATCTTTAAAATGGGTTCCAGAAGAATACAGGAAATTACAGGCCAGTCAGTCTGACTTCAATACCAGGAAAGTTAGTGGAAACTTTTATTAAAGAGAGAATTAGTAGGCACAAAGTAATGCACATTGGGGCCAAAAATTGTAACTATAAATGCAAGTTGTTGGGGTGTGAACTGGAGGAGACTGACTAAGAGAGAGATCTTGGGGTTGTGGTAAATAACTCACTGAAAATGTCGAGACAGTGTGCGACTGCAACAAAAAAGGGCAATGCTATGCTGGAATTATTATGAAGGGAACTGAAAACAAATCAGCTGGTATCATAATGCCCCTGTATAAATCAATGATGTGACCTCATTTGGAGTACTGTGCACAATTCTGGTCACCGCACCTCAAAAAAGATATTATAGCTTTGGAAAAAGTCCAGAAAAGGGCAACTAGAATGATTAAAGGGTTGGAACACTTTCTCTATGAAGAAGGGTTAAGACTAGGCTTCCCAACCCCCCCCCCCCCGCCCTGGCGGGGGACCCCTGAATCTGCAGCCTCCTCCTCCGCTCTCCAAAAATCGGGAAGCAGGGGGGTGAGAGAACATGCATGTAGGCATCATGTCGTTGTAGAGCTCCTGCAGATTTAGAAACCTGCAAACAGTTTTTAAAATGTGTGCCCCTTTAAGGCTGCACAGGAAACAGGAAGGGCTTCATGGGAAAGGGTCAGTAACAGTTTCCATGGAGAATGGCTCCTTCCTTTCTTTTGCTTTCATTTTCACAGCAAGCAAAGTTCTGCTGGAAGAAGACCAAGTAAGTATTTATGTGTGAGACAGAAAGAGGGGGCAGGGGATTCCCTGGTATGGAGGCCCTCCCCCCTTTAGAAAGCATGGGGGGGGGAGGGAAATGTCTACTGGGCACTGTATTATTCCCTATGGAGAACGATTCCCATAGGGAATAATAGGGAATTGATCTGTGGGTATTGGGGGCTCTGGGGGGGGCTATTGTTTGAGGTAGAGGTACCAAAATTTTAGTATAGCATCTAGTGCCTCTCCCCAAAATACCCCCCAAGTTTCAAAATGATTGGACCAGAGGGTCCAATTCTATGAACCCCAAAAGATGGTGCCCCTATCCTTAATTATTTCCTATGGAAGAAAGGCATTTAAAAAGGTGTGCTGTCCCTTTAAATGTGATGGCCAGAACTCCCTTGGAGTTCAATTATGCTTGTCACACCCTTGTTCCTGGCTCCACCCCAATGTCTCCTGGCTCCGCCCCCAAAGTCCCCAGATTTTTCTTTAATTGGACTTGGCAACCCTAGTTAAGACGCTTGGGGCTCTTTAGCTTGGAGAAACATCGACTGAGGACATGATAGAGGTTTACAAGATTATGCATGGGATAGAGAATGTAGAGAAAGAAGTACTCTTCTCCCTTTCTCACAACACGAGAACTTGTAGACACTCAATGAAATTGCTGAGCAGTCGGGTTAGAACAGATAAAAGGAAGTACTTCTTCATGCAAAGGGTGATTAACACATGCAATTCAGTGCCCCAGGAGGTGGTGTGGCTACAAGCATAGCAAGCTTCAAGAGGGGATTGGATAAACATATGGAGCAGAAGTCCATCACTGGCTATTAGGAACAGCGTATTGTTGGAACTCTCTGTCTGGGGCAAGTGATGCTCTGCTTGGTCCTTGGGAGGGGCAACATTGTGAGGGCTTCTAGTGTCCTGGCCCCACTGAGGGACCTCCTGATGGCACCTGGTTTTTTTGGCCACTGTGTGACACAGAGTGTTGGACTGGATGGGCCATTGGCTTGATCCAACATGGCTTCACTTATGTTCTTAAGAATATGGAAGTCAATCAGAAAATTTATCTGTATAATTCTTATCAAATGTCTTTGCTTTGCTTTTAACACAAGATTCTTAATGTTCTCCCTTTTCCTCTTGCACAAAATTTTTAATGCTATGACACAGGAGTGGAACTCTTTATTTAGTTCTTTATTTTATTCTTATTCATTTCTTCATGTAATTCTTAGTTTAATAATTATTTAATTTATACCTAGTATTTTTTCATGAATGCTCCATTTACATTATTAGTTGTTCATAATGATTTCTTTAGTTGTAACATCCATTTGATACTGTTTAGTTATTACATCTGATTTTACTTTATATGGTAATGCATATATTCATACTCCTTGGAATCTTTTGATAAGACTGTTGATGTTCTGTTTACTCTTGCCTACTTTAGTAAAAAAATATTTTTTGTTTGTTAAAAAAAAGAAAATAATATGGGAGCTGACAGGAAATAGGAAAGAACTAATTATATGGTAAGGGGATGTGGGGGAAAGTGAAATACCCCCAGCAATTCCTTACAAGTCTCCCTATCATATAACCAGTGTTCCCTCTAAGCTGAGTTAGTGTGAACCAGCTCACAGATTTTTAGCCTCTACCTCACACATTTTTGTCTTAGCTCAGGAAGGATGAACACGCTAATTTATGCAGTAAATTCAAACTTTGTTAATATTTGAACAGGGGGAGCTAATAGGCTGGTGGCTCACATTGGGGCATCTCCAACTAAAAGGGGTCCAGGCAAATAGGTGTGAAAAACCTCAGCTTGAGACCCTGGAGAGCTGCTGCCAGTCTGAGTAGACAATACTGACTTTGATGTGACCAAGGGTCTGATTCAGTATAAGGCAGCTTCATATTATACATTATATTATACATTTCCCCATGATCTAATAAGGATGCTTCCCCCCTTCTCCATTCATTATATGCATGGAAATAGAACATTAATCTGTTTTAGTGGTTATACATGTAGAGGAGATATTAGAACTCCCGGTTCAGGCAATGGGTTCTTATTGTTATTATTGTGTTGGTGGAAGTTCATATAATCTTTTGAAAAGGCTATATGAGTAATGATGTAATGTTTTTAATGTCATTCAAATTATATTTATGACAAATGTCCAAAATTGCATTGTTCTCCTGTCCTCCCTTTTATCCCCACACCAACTCTGTGAGGTAGGTCTGGCTGAAAGTGTGCGTCACCCCGCAACCTGTCCTCTCTTTTATCCCCACACCAACTCTGTGAGTTAGGTCTGGCTGAAAGTGTGCGTCACCCCGCAACCTTCCATGACAGATTGGGGATCTGAGTATTAGAGACAAAACAGGTTGCTTTAAAAGTTTTCTTATCACATGTTTTCTATTGTGAAAATAACCTGGCCCAGGGTGTTCCAGTTCCTTTAATTTTGGCACGGTAATTTCTATTGTCACTCTGGTGGCCAATTATGAGGCTCCTAGCTTTATTCTCTGATGAGTTAAAGCCTGCCATAAATGGACTAGGGTTGCCAAGTCCAATTTAAGAAATATCTGGGGACTTTGGGGGTGGAGCCAGGAGACTTTGGGGGTGCAGCCAGAAGACATTAGGGGTGGAGCCAAGATCAAGGCTGTGACAAGCATCATTGAACTCCAAAGGGCATTCTGGCCATTACATTTAAAGGGACACGTTTTCAATTCCTTCCTCCCATAGGGAGTAATGAAGGATAGGGGCACCTTCTTTTGGGGCTCATAGAATTGGACCTCCTGGTCCAATCGTTTTGAAACTTGGGGGGTAATTTGGGGAGAGGCACTAGATGCTGTACTGAACATTTGGTGCCTCTACCTCAAAAAACAGCCCCCCCCCAGAGCCCCAGATACCCGCGGATCAATTCTCCATTATTTTCTAAGGGAATAAATCTCCCTAGGGAATAACAGAGTTCCCAGCAGACATTCCCCTCCCCTCCCCCCGCTTTCTGACGACCCTGAAGTGGGGGGAGGGCCTCCAAACCAGGGGATCCCCTGCCCCCACCTGGGGATTGGCAACCCTACAGCGGGAGGAGGAGGGCCTGGACACCCCTCGGGCGACCCCCACCCCCCAGGCAGGGCGAGGAGGGGACACCTTGCTCACTGGGGATGTAGGTCTCGTCGTAGTCTTCCTCCAAGATGAGCTGGTCCATGATCCGGATGGCGGTGGCGGCGGCAGGACTAGCCATGGCAGCAGCCCGCCCACCAGCACCCCCCCACCCCAAGTGGACCCAGGGGGCAGGCAAGGAGCCACCCCCACCTGCCCTCTCTGGGAGCCACGCCCCCACCCACCCAGGAGGCCAAGCCAGCAGCTGCCGGGTGGCGGGCGAGCGAGCGGGTAGCAAAGGCCTCTGCTTGGCGTTGCCCCAGAGACCGAGCAGGAAGGGGAGGCACTTCTGGGCGTGGCCTAGAGCAGCCCTCTTGCTTTTCTTCCCCCCACCCCAGGAGGCTGCGCCAGAAGGTGGCGGGCGGGCAGCTAAGGCGTCTGACTTGGGTTGCCCCGGAGACCGAGTAGAAAGAGGAGGAGGCACTTCCGAGCGCAGCCTAGAGCGGCACACTCTCTCTCCCGCCCCCCCTCCCCGCCACGCTCCTGGCCCGCCCCCCCTGACTCCACCTCAGAGGCGGAGCGGGCGATGCCACTGCATCGCCTCCGCCCCCCTCCCCGCCCCATCCCAGCTGCTCCTCCGAGATGGGCCCAGCCTGAGCCCATCTCAGAGGAGCAGCCACGGTGAAGCAGAGAAGAGGCTGCAGCAGCACAGCGGCGCCCCCCACTCCGAGCTGGGGCAGCTCGCCACACTCCTTGGTGCCATTTCTCCCCCTCCCCCCGCTTCCATTTTTTGGGGGGAGCAGGGGAAGAGGCTGGAAATCCTGGGGTCCCCCGCCAGGGCGGGAGGGTTGGGAAGCCTAAAATGGATGGATTCTTTTACTACTATAGATTCATAGTAACAGCAAATGAAGTGGTTTGTTTTGTTGTGATATTTGGTTTGGATCAGGATCATCAGTAAGGGGCAAGTGGAATCTTTGTCTAGGGCCCTATGCAGGGCAAACAAGGCAATTGCCTAGGGTGTTGGCCTTCTGGGGGCACTGAATTGGGTATCCCCCATGTGACCCAGTGATGTTATCAGTGGAGGAGCGGGCACCAGAAGTTGACCTTGCCTATTGTGTCAGACAGTCTAGGGCCAGCCCTGGCCCTATGGTAGCACTCAGCAGCCCTGGCTGCTAGGAAAGGAAAGAGGAAATACCTAGCAGTCTGTTCTGGATCTAGCCCAATGGAAAAAATGCCTTTAGAATTCAATTCCTGATGATGCCGAAATTCTTTCTTGCTCCAGATCTCTTTATTTGTAAATATTTGCACTTTGGAGAACCCCTCCTAAATATAGCACCTCACCAGCCTTCATGCTTCCTCCCTTCCAAACCATTCCAGAAACTTATTCCTGACAGCTCTGTGTCACTTGCACTGCATAAAGACCACATTTTTTGTCTCCAATTCTCTGGTTCCTATAACAAGAGCTGCCCTTTCAACTTGTGTTCGGCTTCTGAACTGTGTACAATGAACTCCCCTGCTCACTCCCTCCCCCCTTTACAGGGTTGCTTCCACATGCTTCTTCCTCCTGAATTCTCTCTCTCTCTCTCTCTCCCCCCCCCCCCTTCTCTCTGTGATTTCTACTTGGATTTACTTGCTTGGATCTCTGCATGGCTTGGGCAGCATACTGCATAGACCTCCCAGATTTTTGTAGAACTGAATGTTATCAGCAGCCTAAATACTTGGAAACTATCCCCAGGTGCTTTCCTGTTACACAATCATACAAGGATAGGTAAAATAAACCTCATTTTCCCTGTTATCTTCCCTCTTTCTCTCCTTGAAGCATCTGTTGTGTTACACAATGCACAAGTGTGTTTGCCTGTCAGACAATCTAGCATCTCCTGTCAGCATTTTGGTATTTAGTGCTCTGTGCATGGTTGGTCTTATTCCGATGCTTGTGTGTGTGTGAATAAAACTATCCATGATTACTCTACTAAATTCCAATCTGTTTCATTTCAAGCTTACTCTAGAGCCAAGTCACTTTGTCATAAATCCCTAAAATAGAGAGTGGTGATCTAAGTCCAGGTTTAGGCATATTTCTCCCCAGTCACAAGTTAAAACCTAAGACAGCAGCTCCTGCTAGAACAGGAGATATTTTATTTCCTAAACTTGGCTATTTTGTGTGACTCTGGATCCAGTTTGGAAAGCAGGCTCACTCACGTGGGACATATCTTAACATATATGTGTACAGAGCACACATGGTAACAATTTGCATCTACATTCTGAGGGTATGATGTAGTCAAAATTAAGCACTTTGAAGTCTGATTATTTTAAAATAAATTTACACAACTGAATAATTTCATTGAAATAAACGGGACATGAAACTGCTTGAATTAAATGAGTTCAAAATTTCTTCATGACAGAGGCATAGTAGCATATATATTGTCACACGCACACACACATACACACGAACATCCTCGATAAGCATGGCTAAAAGTGGATGCACCTTATAAACACCCAGGCCTCAGATTCAGTGGGAGCTCACAGGACCACAGCTCCTGAACCTTTCTGAGAGTTCCACCTCCTCCTTCCTCCACATCTGCCTCCTTGTCCATTGAGTAATATGTGCAGCTGCATAACAATCCCTGAATGAGCTCCACCACCTATTTTTCTACAAAAGAGCCCTGTAAACACCAAGTGAGAATATACTGCCAAAGGTCAAATTTATTCTTAAGAACTACAATGCAACATTGTGGCTGCTTACAGATGGGCAGTTAAAGCCACCCTGGGGATGGCAGGGGGGTGGTGGGGGGTGGGCTCCCTCTGAGAATCCTACCCCCCCAGGGAAAGTGCATGCGCAATACATAGCCTCTCCTCTCCCGGTGTAGTGAACGCTGTGTGGTCATTGTCTGGCTATGCCTGGCAGATGGTCACTGCAATGGCCTCTCCTGCATTACTGCATCCGTAGCAACACCTTCTCGCTGGTCCCCCCCGTTTTCACAGAGTTTGCTACGTCATGGTGCGACCGAATTGTCCGGCGGTATAACCGGATGGGCAGGCTGGGCCCACCAACCTCGTCAGCCTAAGAGAAGGAAAACTCTAACATCAAACCCGGGCAGATAGAGCTCGTTAATGTAGCACCTACCACCTGGAGGACTCACTGCCGGCGTCCCGGCTTACTGGGCCATGGCAGATGACCCCCAGGTGAAAGGGTGAAGCCAGTACCGCGCACACTGCGCTTCACCTAAAAAATTCCTCTGCGCAGGCCTGAAGGGCATATCCACACACACAACCCACAACGCATCAAGTCCTGCAGCGATAGGCAAGGGGCGAAACGGCAGGTGGAAGGTGCCACTGGAAGCCGCAGTCCCGATCCTGCATGTAGGCAGTTCAGGATATTGGTCGCCTGATGCTAACCCGGAGATGAAAGCATCTTTCGGCAGCACCCTGAACGAACAAGCAGCCTTATCTAGGGACAGCACTGCTTGCTCCACACGGAGAGGGGCCTAGAAAAGGTGGCCTAAACAAAGCTCGTCTCCCCCACCCCAGTTGGCTAGCCGCGGTCAACGGGCATCCTTACTTGCGGTCGAAAAATAACAGCAAAGAAAAGGCATGCACCTGCCTCACAAAGTGTGCAAAGACTAAAGCTTGCGTGTTGGAACATCAGAACCATGCTTGACACAGTAGGCAGTGGTCGCCCTGAACGACGCTCTGCTCTAGTTGCCCACGAACTTCTCAGGTTGAATATCGACATAGCAGCTCTCAGTGAGGTCCGTTTCCCTGAGGAAGGTAGTCTTCAAGAACACGGTGCTGGCTATACCCTCTACTGGTCGGGTAAGTCAAAGGCTGAGAGCCGCCTTTCTGGCGTTGGCTTCATGGTCAGGAACTCCATTGCCTCCAAACTCGAAAACCTTCCAACAGGTCACTCAGATCGCATCATGTCCATGCGCCTCCCACTTCAAAACAAGCAGCATGCAACACTCTTCAGTGTGTATGCCCCAACCCTTCAAGCAGATCCTGCAGAAAAGAACAAGTTCTATGCTGATCTATGCAACCTCGTACGGAAGACCCCTACAGAGGACAAGGTGATCATCCTTGGCGACTTCAATGCCAGAGTAGGTTAGGACTCGGAAGCCTGGAAAGGAGTACTTGGCAAACACGGCATTGGCAACTGCAATGACAACGGGCGCCTCCTGCTAGAATTCTGCATGGAGCACCAGCTCACCATCACCAACACTATCTTCCAGCAGAAGAACAGTCTGAAGACAACCTGGATGCACCCACGGTCCAAGCATTGGCACCTTATCGACTACATTCTGGTGCGCCAGAGAGACCTTCGAGATGTCTTACACACCCGAGTAATGCCCAGCGCAGAATGTCATACGGATCATCGTCTTGTACGCTGCAATCTCCGTCTTCAATTTAAACCCACCCCCAGGAGAGGAGGTATCCCTCGGAGGAAGTTTCAGGTTGGCAGCCTTCAGTCAGCCGAAGTTAAAGCTGCCTTCCAGGCAAAACTCCAGTCAAGAATTGAGGACCTCAGTTGCCCCACAGACCCTTCTCCAGAAGCACTCTGGGAACACCTAAAAACTACCGTCCTGCAGATCTCTGAAGAAGTCCTCGGGTTCTCCACAAGGAAGAACAAGGACTGGTTTGATGAGAACAATCAAGAGATCCAAGAATTACTGGCAAAAAAGAGATCTGCCTACCAAGCACATCTTGCTCAGCCCTCCTGTCCTGGGAAAAAAGCAACCTTTCGCGCTGCATGTAGCAACCTCCAGCGCAAGCTTCGAGACATTCAGAACGAGTGGTGGACCAAGCTTGCAGAGAGAACCCAGCTGTGTGCAGACACTGGTGATTTAAGAGGGTTCTACGAAGCCCTGAAGACAGTATATGGTCCATCATATCAGGCTCAGAGTCCCTTGCATAGTGCAGACGGCCAAGTGCTCCTCACAGACAAGGCATCCATACTGAACCGGTGGTCGGAGTATTTTCAGGTTCTCTTCAGTGCCAACCGCGTAGTTCAAGATTCAGCAATCCACCTCACCCCACTTCAACCGGTGAAAACAGAGTTGGATGAGATCCCCACCCTAGAAGAGACTGTTAAAGCCATCAAGCAACTGAAAAGTGGCAAGGCAGCAGGAGTTGATGGAATTCCACCAGAGATCTGGAAGCATGGGGGCACAGTACTACATAGCTCACTTCACAAAGTACTTGTCACCTGCTGGGAACAAGGCAAATTACCACAGGACTTTCGCGATGCAATCATCATCACCCTATACAAGAACAAAGGGGAAAAGTCAGACTGCTCCAACTACCGGGGGATAACCCTGCTCTCCATCGCAGGCAAAATCCTTGCCAGAATACTCCTGAACAGACTGGTGCCCACCATTGCAGAAGAACTCCTCCCAGAGAGCCAGTGCGTCTTCAGAGCTAACAGGAGCACCACCGACATGGTATTTGTTCTCAGGCAGCTCCAAGAGAAATGCAGGGAACAGAACAAGGGTCTGTATGTGACTTTTGTCGACCTTACCAAAGCTTTCGATACCGTTAGCAGGAAAGGCCTGTGGCAAATCTTGGAACGTTTAGGATGTCCCCCAAGGTTCCTCAGCATGATCATCCAGCTACACGAAGACCAGCGAGGCCAAGTCAGACACTGCAACGACCTCTCGGAGCCCTTCCCAATAGGCACAGGTGTAAAGCAAGGCTGCGTTCTCGCGCCGACTCTCTTTACGATCTTCTTTAGCATGATGCTTCAAAGAGCCGCAGTAGATCTAGATGAGGACGATGGTGTCTACATCCGCTATCGCACCGATGGCAGCCTGTTCAACCTGAGGCGACTAAAGGCACACTCCAAGACAATGGAAAAACTCATCCGAGAGCTACTGTTTGCTGACGATGCTGCACTCGTCTCCCACTCGGTATCAGCTCTGCAGCATATGACGTCCTGCTTTGCAGAGGCTGCCAAGCTATTCGGCCTAGAAGTTAGTCTGAAGAAGACAGAAGTTCTCCACCAGCCTGCACCCCAGGAAGATTATCACCCTCCCTGCATCACTGTGGGTGAATCAGTTCTGAAGACAGTCCAGCAGTTCAGCTACCTGGGGTGCATCATCTCCTCAGATGCCAAGATCGACAAGGAGATTGACAACAGGCTGGCAAAGGCAAACCGTGCATTTGGCCGACTGCACAAAAGAGTGTGGAGCAACAAGCATCTGAAAAAAGGCACAAAGATCAATGTTTACAAAGCGGTTGTGATGACAACCCTCATCTATGGCTCCGAATCGTGGGTTTTATACTGTCATCACCTGCGACTCCTTGAGCGCTTTCATCAGCGCTGCCTTCGCACCATCCTCAACATCCACTGGAGTGACTTTGTGACCAACACTGAAGTCCTCAAGCGGGCAGAGGTTACCAGCATCGAGGCACTGCTGTTGAAGACGCAGCTGCGCTGGGCAGGGCATATTTCTAGGATGGAAAACCACCGCCTTCCCAAGATTGCCCTGTATGGCGAACTCTCCACCGGCCATCGAAATAGAGGGGCACCAAAGAAGAGGTACAAGGACTCCTTGAAGAAATCCCTTAGCACCTGTCACATCAACCATCACCAGTGGTCTGACCTAGCCTCAGATCGCAAAGCATGGAGGCACACCATCCACCAGGCTGTCTCTTCCTTTGAGAACACACGCATAGCTGGTCTTGAGGACAAAAGGAGATTGAGGAAGAATCGCACTGCTACAGGACCAACCCTAAATCAGACTTTTCCCTGCAGCCGCTGTGGCCGGACCTGCCTGTCCCACATTGGTCTTGTCAGCCACCAGCGAGCCTGCAGCAAACGTGGACTATTGCACCCTTCTTAAATCTTCGTTCGCGAAGCCAAGCCGAGAGAGAGGGGATGGCAGGCAAGCACATCTACACATACACATCTGCCTGCCATCCCCATCCTGCCCCAAAGCTGTTCCTGGCTTACTGGAAGCCAACTAGAAAAAGCACCACTTTCAAAGTGGTGCCTTTTCACTGGGGCACTTGCGAGGCACCTCCTCAGTTGTCTGGGCAGCTGGGAAGTGCCTGGAGAGTGCCCAGAGAGCCGCGGACAGGGCATGTGAGTGCTCCAGATGTTCCCTGGGGTTCCCCTTGGTCCATCCTTCTTCCACGGGCCATCAGGATGCTCCCAGGCATTCCTTTTCCAGCCAGCTCACTTCCAGATCGGCTTGATGCTGCCCTGAGCCGGCAGCCTGTTAGTCATGTATTTGCTGGAAGCAAATATTGGTTCTGCTTAGATCCCATTGAATTTATTTCAATGCAAGTTTAATTGCAATAAATGGAAGTTGCTTCCAAGAATATATATTCAGGATTGCTCTATAAATGAAACTGAAAAGCTGAAAACATTTTTATCCCTATTTTGCCATTTCACAGGGTATTCACAAACCATGGCCATTTAATTCAAACTTCAGACCTTCAAAGGGCAGGACTGAAAAAGAATGTCAGGTTTTCAAGCATACTTATCATTGTTCTTTAATATACTCAGTATCAACTGACAATACAGAATCAGATTAAGATGTCCATCTATTAAGGGATTTTTATTGTCTACTGTTGCTCAACTTCTATCTCAACTTCTTGTCGGTGCCCCTTCACCCATTGTTTTTCCTACCCTTTCCCCCTCTGCTGTGTGTGTGTGTGTATATATGCTGACTGAAGTTTCACTTTAGCATATGTTGAAACTGCCCACAGAGATAGTAATCCAAATGATTTTTTTTTCCTGGGAGTAAGCCTACTGAATAAAATGGAATTTACTTCAAAGCCTTGCTTAGGAATGCTCCAAAAAGGTCTTTAAGGTGCATCTCCTTTTTGTTTTATATGCGATAAACTCACCTTTTGTATAAGAAAATAATATTTCCATGTTGACCACCTCTAAAGTGACCAAATTCTGTGCTGAGACTTTGTCCACAAGAAAGCAGATATTCCAAACATTTCAACATTTATGTATAATTAATTACAGCAAAATAAGGCTATGAATTTTAATCTCTGTATATAAATTTTACATTTGTCTAATGATTGTGTGGGGATCTGGGAACAAATTGTTTCCTGCAAGCTAATTTTGTAACATTTTACAGTACGGACCAACATGCACTGTAGCTCATCAGGTGCTTTGATCATCATAATACATGGAAACCTTCCTTTGTTATTTAGTTGTTGCCTCATGCAGCACTACAAAATTGTTTGTGGTAACAGCTGGTTGTTCTCTCAGGATTAAGAAGAACTTCAAACATAGACATTTCAACATATATTAGCATTCTTTGAAGAGACATTCTTGTGATTACAGAAACAGCAGTCACTCGAAGTAAAACAACTGAACATCCATCTTGCTTCACCATAGATTTGTCAATTTTTTTTAAAGTGACATTTAATTATTCACTTGTAGAAGCTGAAAAAAGGTAGTCACTCCTTCCCTATACATTCAAAGTTAAAAAGGAAACTCAAGGCCCAGATAAAAATCAGAATTCGTTGCCCTTCATTTAATTAACTTATTTCTATCGTCTCATTTTGCTTCACTTAATTGCAGAGCATGGACCTAAATTTAGCTATCAAAGGGGGAAATTAGGTGATCCTACCCAATCAAGAGAGTTCCAGCAAGGTAAATTCTTTTGCTGAGCCCAATTACTAAGAAATTCTCAGCATGCCCGGTGAGGTGTGAAGAGAGGAGAATTCAGCCATTTTGATGGCAATGCCATCCCATAAAATTTGTCTATACAAGGCTACTATGTCAGAATGGCGCACACACACACACACTGTGGCTAATAGCCACTGATGGACCTCTGCTCCATATTTCTATCTAACCCCCTCTTGAAGCTGTCTACGCTTGCAGCCGCCACCACCTCCTGTGGCAGTGAATTCCACATGTTAATCACCCTTTGGGTGAAGAAGTACTTCCTTTTATCCGTTTTAACCTGACTGCTCAGCAATTTCATCGAATGCCCACAAGTTCTTGTATTGTGAGAAAGGGAAAAAAGTACTTCTTTCTCTACTTTCTCCATCGCATGCATTATCTAGTAAACCTCTATCATGTCACCCTGTCACGGCTGGGGCCGGGCCAGGCAAAGTCCAGAGGCAGTCCAAGGTCGGCAGCCAGCAAGCAGGAACGTCCAAGGTGCCAAATCCAAATCGCTGTGCAAGTATCGCAGGTCCGAGGTCCAGAAGCTGAGGTCAGGGAGTCCAGAAGTCAAAAGCCAAAGTCAGGGAGTCAGGAACCAAAGTCAAGCCGGAGTGGATGCTAGAACGTCAGGGAGATGACTAGTTGCTTCCACAAAGCCTCCTCCCAAAGCCCACAGCTATATAGCCCTCTGCTGGCTGTTGCCCATTTGGGCTAATTGCTGGCTCTGGGAGGCAGCCAGGATCCTGCTGAGACTCAAGCATCCTTGCTCTTAGGAGGGCCAGAATCCTCTCAAAACTCAGGACTCAGGGAGCGTCTTGCTTGTGAGCGTGCCGCCCTCCTCCGATCCCTGAGGTCCTGACGGAGGCGGTCACGCACACGAGCCACCCGAGAGGGCGAGGCAGGGGGGCTGGGATCTTCTTCAGCAGGAGGCAGGGGTACTGGTGCAGGTGGCAGGGGTACAGTTTCCTCGGCAGACTCGTCTTCCTCTGCAGGGTCCCCAGCACCCATGACACACCCTGCAGTCGAAGTTTCTCCAAGCTAAAGAGCCCCAAGCATTTTAACCTTTCTTCATAAGAAAAGTGCTCCAACCCTTTAATCATTCTAGTTGCCCTTTTCTGGACTTTTTTCAATGCTATAATATCCTTTTTGAGGTGCGGTAACCAGAATTGCACATGGTATTCCAAATGAGACCGCACTATCAATTTATACAGGGGCATTATCATACTGGCTGATTTGTTTTCAATTCCCTTCCTAATAATTCCCAGCATGGCCTTTTTTCCCAGTTGGCCTTTTTTATTGCAATCACACACTGTCTTGACATTTTCAGTGAGTTATCTACCACAACCCCAAGATCTCTCTGTTGGTCAGTCTCTGCCAGTTCACACCCCATCAACTTGTATTTGTAGCTGGGATTCTTGGCCCCAATGTGCATTACTTTTCACTTGGTCACATTGAACCTCATCTGCCACATTGACGCCCACTCACCCAGCCTCAACAGATCCTTTTGGAGTGCCTCACAATCCTCTTTGGTTCTCACCACCCTGAACAAGTGTCATCTGCATACTTAGTCACTTCACTGCTTACTCCCAACTCCAAATCATTAATGAACAAGTTACAGAGCATGGAACCCAGTACTGAGCCCTGCGGCACCCCACTGCTTACCATCCTCCACTGCGAAGACTGCCCATTTATACTCACTCTCTGCTTCCTATTAATTAGCCAGTTTTTGATCCACAAGAGGACCTGTCCTTTTACTCCATGACTCTTGAGCTTTCTAAGGAGCCTTTGATGAGGAACTTTATCAAAAGCTTTCTGGAAGTCAAGGTAAACAACATCTATTGGGTCTTCTTTGTCCACATTTTGTTCACCCCCTCAAAGAAATGTAACAGGTTAGTGAGGCAAGATCTTCCCTTACAGAACCCATGCTGAGTTTTCCTCAATAACTCGTGTTCATCAATGTGCCTACTCGTTCTGTCCTTGATAATGGTTTCTACCAACTTTCCTGGTATTGAAGTCAGACTGACTGGCCTGTAATTTACCCTTGACATCCTTTGCCTGGGTTGACTCTTTTTCTTAGCATTGAAGGAGCCTAAAACTTTGCATACATTCCCTCCTCCACCATCCTACTATTAGTCCTAAACATAATATATATCCAAACCCTATGGATTCATATTTACAGATAAAGCTACTGCCACTAGAAGGCAGAACAGGACACTTTTTCATGCATACAAAGAAGCCATTTTGTAGTTCCCACTGAACATGAATCTTATTAGAAGGATACAGTATAAATTCTTTGGATTTGAAATGTTCATAACATTGATCACTGGGGGTTTCCAACATTTCTAGTTTTAATGGCCAGTGTGATATGTTGAAACCACTTAGGACATTGTAAGTTGTATTGTACTCCTCTCAAACAGCTTTCCATATCAGTTTGGTGCAGTAGTTAGAAGCGCTGACTCTAATCTGGGAGAACCAAGTTTGATTCCCCACTCCTCTACATGCACCTGCTGATGTGATCTTGAGTCAGTCACAAGTTCTCTCAGAGCTCTTCTGCTCACAAGCAGCTCTTGAAAGAGCTTTCCTACCTCCACCTACCTCACAGGATGTCTGTTGAGGGAAGAAGGAGAAAAAGGAGACTGTAAGCCACTCTGAGACTCCAAGTGAAGAGCAGGATATAAATCCAATCTCTTCTTCTTCTCTTCTTCCAAAGAGGGTAGCCATGTTTGTGGCAGCAAAAACAAGAGTTGTGTGGCCTACAGTTGGCTAGACCCTGCTTCTTCAAATACATCTGAAGAAAGAATGGGATGCTTCGCCATTAAAGTTTATGCTAGAGGTTTTTTTTTTAAGTTGCAACAATTTTTTTTTTTTACTTTTGCTCCAAAACAGAAAGCAGCACAAGAATTTGCTTAACATTTTAAAAAGAAAATATCTATTTCCATTTCAATCACCATGTGGCAACAAAGAACAAACAAGTAAAAGCATCCAAAAAGCTTATATTTTTCAAAAATTATTCATTGTTTCCAGTCCTACTTATTGCAAATAGCCACTGTTTTTTATAGAATGCACCAGTTGCCAAAAAATTAGTAGTTGTTCCTGGATTGTATCCTCTTTGAAATACTAGCCTCTGTATCACTAAGGGGCACAACAAAAGAGAACATCTGCCATTCATCTTTTTCACAGATTAGTAACAGTTGGTCAGTT
This sequence comes from Heteronotia binoei, assembly GCF_032191835.1. NCBI lineage: Eukaryota > Metazoa > Chordata > Lepidosauria > Squamata > Gekkonidae > Heteronotia > Heteronotia binoei. Next base: position 105,464,070 of record NC_083224.1, read on the forward strand.
CTTTAGTTTATTATCATCTTTTTTACTATGGTTACCATGTTTAATTAATGAACTGGTTAGATTTATTAAATAAACTAATTAGCAAATTTTAAAAATGTTAATAAAAGTACTTATGAAAACCGGGGGGAGGGGCGAGCACCATCTGAAAAGAGGCATTCCTTTGTCCTTTTGTGCATTGGAGGGCATCCCAAGGCCTTAAAATGGATTGATTGACTAAAATTAATGAATTAGATCTCTTTTTTGAGTGACAGTTCAAGTTCTTTGCTATCACGAGGGAAGTAATTTCTACTTTCTGTCTTAGATACCTGAATGTCTTCATTAGTCTTGAACTCCTACCCACTCCAGTTATGGTTTTGTGAGAGCAAAAATCTTAGAAAGGTAGAGAGTAGGTAAGTGAGGGTAGATTTCCAGCTGTTTGCTTCTCTACTGCCATGGCATTTTAAAAGGCTTCATCCACTCAATAATGGGCCCCAACAAATACTTGACCAAGCTAACAGTAAATGTTGGGCCTGCCAAAGATGCTTTCTGAATCTTGTTTTGGGGAGACAGTACTGGGGTTAGGATTGCCAGAAAATATCTTGAGACTTTGGGGGTGGATCTGGGGAGGGGAGGGGCCTCAGCATGGTACAATGCATAGAGTCCATCCTTCAAAGCAGCCATTTTCTCTAGGGGAACTGATCTCTGCCAGCTGGAGGTCAGTTGTAAAAGCATGAGATCTCCAAGCCCCACCTGGAGGTTGGCAATGCACATTGGGGCCAAGAATCTTGGTGATTAACCTGTGAAATTCACTGCCACAGGAGGTGGTGGCAGCTAAAAGCATAGACAACTTCAAGAGGGGATTGGATAAAAATATGGAGCAGAGGTCCATCAGTGGCTTTTAGCCACAGTATATTATTGGAACTGTCTGGGGCAGTGATGCTCTGTATTCTTGGTGCTTGGAGGGGGCAAAGTTGAAGGCCTTCTAGACCCACCTGTGAACTTCCTGATGGCACTTGGAGGGGGGGGGGGGTTGGCCACTGTGTGACACAGAGTGTTGGACTGGATGGGCCATTGGCCTGATGGCTTCTCTTATGTTCTTATGCCTAGCTGACACAGTTGTGTAGATTTGATTTACTGACTAAGTAACCTGCTAATGCAGATGTTAACAGGATATTACTATAGCTTTGTGGTCTGGTTGGAAAGAACTACTCTACAAACACTTCTGTTGCTTGCCCACAGTAATGCACTTGTTTAAGGGCTAAGTTTTGTTCCAGGATGAATAGACTCCTATGCTGAGTGGTCTAAGAAACAGACCAACAACTGTATAAAATAAGGTTAGTCAGCAGGATTAGCAAGAGCAGGAATGCTTTATTGGCAGGCTATGCCCACCAGACCCCAGAGAACAGCTGATTTTCTATCTAAAATGCTAAAAATTTCAGTCAGTATCCAGACATCTTTTTATATTTTTTTAAAAAAGGAAAAGAGATTTTTTTTCCATTGAACAACATTCATGTTTATACTATTCTTTGGTCAAAGGGTTAGATTCATAACAACTAGTCCCAAGAAATCAGGTGACCAGCTGATCTTAGCAGTTACAGTAAACAGTCCAGCCCTCATGTGCACTTCCCTGTAATGTCTGAAAGAGGAACATGTGCATTTGCCTATAAAGAAAAAAGCTTTAGACTTCCTCCTTCTTTCCATAATGACATTACAGTAGATGTAAAATTCTGGCTGTTATTTTTTCCTATAATATCCAAAATTGTCATGAGATTGGTTGCTGAACTAGCAATGCAATCTTAATAAACTTTTTTCTGAGAGGAAATCCCAATGAATAGGGGATTGCCAATCCCCAGGTGGGGGCAGGGATCCCCCAGTTTAAAAGCCCCCCCCGTACTTCAGGGACACCAGAAAGTGGAAGGGAGGAGGGAATGTCTGCTGGTCACTCCATTATTCCCTACAGAGACCAATTCCCATAAGGTATAATGGAGAATTGATCTGTATCTGGGGCTCTGGGGGGCTGTTTATTTGAGGTAGAGGCATCAAATTTTCAGCATAGCATCTGGTGCCTCTCCTCAAAACACCCTCCAAGTTTCAAAAAGATTGGACCAGGGGGCCCAACTCAATGAGTACCAAAAGAAGGTGCGCCTATCCTTCATTATTTCCAATGGAGGGAAGGCATTTAAAAGGTGTGTGGTCCCTTTGAACGATATGGCCAGAACTCCCTTTGGAGTTCAATTATGCTTGTCACACTCTTGCTCTTGGCTCCACCCCAAATGCCTCCTGGCTCCACCCCAAAAAGATATTTCTTCAATTGGACTTGGCAACACTAAATAGGAGCAGAATTCTCAGTAGACCTGTCCTCTAACTAGTTGGAATGAACATATTTTGGGGGGAAGACATGGGATTGTGTTGGTAAATCTACACAATTTGCATAAATGCATGTGTACTTGCACAATCTCAATTAACTGGAATACATTCATGTAGGCAAGTAGTTTGCTGCCACTCTACCTCTATACTTGATCAAAGTGCCAATTTACAATAACTGAAAGGAGTCAATTCAGCACTCTCCATACACATATATACACCCGCAATCTAGTTGTTCTATAGAATGGCTGGTGATTTTGGAACTTTTCAGTCTAGTAAAAAAAAAAGCAAAGGGAGGACATGATACAGATTCATAAAGCTATACATAGGGTAGAGAAAGTGTATAGGCAGAGCTTTTACTTGCTTTCCTGTAATACTACAGCTTGGTGGCACCCAATTAAAATGTTAAGAAGTAGGTTCAGGACAGCCAAAATGAAGTACTTCTGTCCTCAGTAAGTAGTTACACTGCGGAAAATCATCATTAAAAGAAGTTAAACAACATGGGGAAGAGGTAGGCTTCCCAAACCCCCCACCCTGGCGGGAGACCCCCGAATTAGCTGCCTCCTCCCCCGCTCTCCAAAAATCCGGAAGCGGGGGGGGGATGGTGGGCATTTTTGGGACTCTCTTGGATTCCTCTCTATGGTCCTTCAGGGAGTCACGTGTTTTCCTGAGCTGGCTCCCTGTAGGGTGCGCTGGCCTGCAGCACTGATTTTTCCCGCCGGGTTCTGGCACCATCCCCAGCCAGCTCACTGGTCTCTGACTGGCCAGTGGGCACGTTCTGGCTCTGAGGAGTGGGCTCTGCTGGGCTTGGCCCACCCTCCTCAGCAGCCATCTATAAGCCCTCATTTGGTGGGACAAACAATCTACTTGCTGCTTACCGTTACCTGCATCGTCAAGTCTAGTGGTGGAGCTGAGCTGAGATGGTCCCTGGAAAAAGTAAGATACCTGGAAAAGTAGATGATTGGTGTGTGTGTGTGTGGGGGGGGGTATTTTCCCCCATCCCCAAGCCATTCTGTAGCCTTTGGAGGTGTTGAGGGGGGGATGCAGCCAGGGCCTCTCCTACTACCACTGGGAGAAACTGCCTAGCAGGGGTTGAGGATCAGCTCTGTGTTGTGCTAAAAAGCATGCACTCCAGTTTATAGTAAAACTTTGTTAGTGTTAAGGTGGCACAGGAATCTGGATTCCTTGCCTTGCAGGCTCTGACTTGATTGCTTCTCTGAGAAGCAGATGGCTGGGTAGAGAGGGAAGAGAGGGTTGGAATTTTGTCCCCGTCCCTTTGGAGGAATCATGGGGGGTGGGGGGGATGCAGCTAGAGCACCTCTCGTTGCTACCGAGAGAAACTGCCCTGGTAGCCGTTGAGCAATCAGCTCTGTGTTGCTCTGAGAAAACGTGCACTCCAGCCTGTAATAAAACTTTGTTGGTATTAAGGTGGCACAGGAATCTGGATTCCTTGTCTTGCAGACTCTGACTTGCTTGCTTCCCAGAGAAGCGGATGTCTGGGGGAGGGGGGGAAGAGTGTTGGAATCCCCCCCCCCCAATCCCTGGGCGATTCTGCAGCTTTTGGATGAATTGTTGGGGGAGGGAAGGGATGTAGCTAGAGCTCCTCCCGTTGCCACCTGGAAAAGCTGCCCTGACAGGGATTGAGCAATCAGTTGTGTTGCTCTGAGAAAACGTGCATTCCAACCTATAATAAAACTTTTTTGGTGTTAAGGTGGCACAGGAGTCTGGACCTCTTGCCTTGCAGGCTAAGCTCTGACTTGCTTGCTTCCCTGAGAAGCAGACAGCTGGGGTGGGGGAAGGGCTGTTATTTTGCCCCCATCTACAGGCTGTTCTGCAGCCTTTGGAGGAATCATATGGAGATCCACCTGCTTGGAGTTGTGGTAGATAACTCATTGAAAATGTTGACTCAGTGTGCAAATGCAATTTTTAAAAGGCAAATGCTATGCTATGATGGAGATTATTAGGAAGGGGATTGAAAACACATCAGCCAGTATCATAATGTCCCTGTATAACTCTATGATGTGGTCTCATTTGGAATACTGTGTACATTTCTTCATATTGCACCTCAAAAAAGAAATAGCATTGAAAAAATGCAGAAAAAGGCAACTAAAACAATTAAGAGAATGGAACCACCTTCTCTATGAAGAGGGTTAGGGCTCTTTAGCTTGGAGAAACAATGACTGAGGGGTGACATGATAGAGGTTTACAAAATTATATGTGGGATAGAGAAGGCACAGAAAGAAGGCACCTTCTCATCATACAAATTGTTGGGGGCACTCCATGAAACTAATGAGCAGTAGACTTAGAACATATAAGCGGAAGTACTTCTTCACTCAAAGAGTGAATGCACTGCTGAAAGAAGTGGTGGCAGCTACAGGCACAGACAGATTCAAGAGGGGATTGGATAAACATATGGAGATCCATCAGAGGCTATTAGTCACAAAGTACAGATGGAACACTACGTATGGGGGAGTGATGCTCTCTTGGTGCTTTGGGGGGCAATCTACCTTGCAGGGTGGTTTTTGAGGATAAAATGAAGGAGAGTAAGATGCTGAATATTTGAGGGACAGAAAACAATGTAAAATAAGATTTAAATCTGGAAGGAGGAAGTGACCTCACAGAAAGGACCAGGGAAGAAAGCATGGATTTCTAAGGTAGGAAGGTAGAAAGGTAATATAGGTTGGTGTGTTTAAATCCGAACTTTGAAAGAAGTTACTTTAAAGGAAAAGGTGGGTTTGATGGAGTGCCCTGAAAGTGACCTCACAGGTGGGGGTAGGGTTTGATGCAGTGTGCTGGAAGTGACATCATCTGAAGGGGTGGAGCTGGGGAAGTGACATCACTTGACCTTTGACCAGGAAGTGACATCACAGGATATGACATCACAAAAACTCTCCTGGCTCCACCCCCAAAGTCCCCAGATATTTCTTGAGTCGGACTTGGCAACCCTAAGGGGATCCCCCGGTTTGGAGGCCCTCCCCCTGCTTCAGGGTCGTCAGAAAGCGGGGGGAGGGGAGGGAAGTGTCTGCTGGGAACTCTTTTATTTCCTAGGGAGATTTATTCCCATAGAAAATCATGGAGAATTGATCTGCGGGTATCTGGGACTCGGGGGGGGGGGCTGTTTTTTTGGGTAGAAGCACCAAATTTTCAGTATAGCATCTAGTGCCTCTCCCCAAAATACACCCTAAGTTTGGTGTAGTGGTTAAGTGTGCGAACTCTTATCTGGGAGAACCGGGTTTGATTCCCCACTCCTCCTCCTGCACCTGCTGGAATGGCCTTGGGTCAGCCATAGGTCTGGCAGAGGTTGTCCTTGAAAGGGCAGCTGCTGTGAGAGCTCTCTCCAGCCCCACCCACCTCACAGGGTGTCTGTTGTGGGGGAGGAAGGTAAAGGAGATTGTGAGCCGCTCTGAGACTCTTCGGAGTGGAGGGCGGGATATAAATCCAATATCTTCTTCTTCTTCTTCAAAAAGATTGGACCAGGGGGTCCAACTCTATGAGCCCCAAAAGAGGGTGCCCCTATCCTTCATTATTTCCTATGGAAGGAAGGCATTGAAAAGGTGTGCCGTCCCTTTAAATGTGATGGCCAGAACTCCCTTTGGAGTTCAATTTTGCTTGTCACAGCCTTGATCTTGGCTCCACCCCAATGTCTCCTGGCTCCACCCCCAAAGTCCCCAGATATTTCTTGAATTGGACTTGGCAACCCTAGGAAGAGGTCCAACTATAGCTACTAGACATGATGTATAAAGGGAACCTCCATAAGCAGTGGCAGTAAACAAGTTAAACAGATAACATAAAAAAAACAGATAACATGGGGAAGAGGTCCAACTATAGCTACTAGACATGATGTATAAAGGGAACCTCCATAAACAGTGGCAGTAAACCTCTGAATACCAGTGCTAGGAGTCAGCATCAAGGGAAGGCTTTGGCTTTTATTCCCTGTTTTGCTTGGCCTTCCAAGCCAATTGGTTGGCCTCTGTGTGAAACATCATGTTGGACTACAGGATCTACATATATTTTTATCTTACTTGCTCACTTCTATTCTGAGCTTGAAGAAAACTATTTGGGGAGGGAGAATGGGTATTACTACTGTAAACCCCTCTGTCTTCAACAGAGGGTATGTAAATGACCTTTCTATGCATCCCAGACTTACAATTCTAATTTGTTTTTCTAAGCTTACAGAGAGATAACATATATAACCATATGAAAAAGATAAGTAGCTATATCTCTGCTCCATAGACAGTATCTTGTTTCTGTAAATAAAATGCACTACACAGGGAGATGGTAGAGTCTCAAGACTGAGCAGTAAATTGCTATGTTTTTCATTTAAATAAGTTAAATACACTTGGGACAGCTGGAATGGCAATTACAATTACACTACCCATTAGGATGCATTAGATTACATTAACCCAAGACCTCTCAGGTTCCCCACAAAATTATATGGGCAGAATTGCAGTTTAACAGCAGTAACTTCTAGATTAAATAAGTATTGGTATTCAGCTGATTTGTAATTTATAAATATGTAGGGGGTGTACTTTGTGTTTTTTATGGCTCAGTGACAATGCACACTGCAGTTTCCAATTTAGAAGTGTGGAATTTTGGGATATGTTTCATAAGAGGTAACAGAAGACATCGCATTAACTTTCTGCTTCTAGTGTTCAGTGAGCAGTCAGGAGGTCTTGTCTACATACTGGGTTTTTTAAATGTGTAATAAAATCTCTAAAGGCCAAAGTTATTTAATTAAAGGCATTTATCCAAATATGACATTCATGTGAAAAACTACACAACTAAGTAGAAATAAGTTATGAAATGAGTTATTCCTAAACAAGTAGAGGACTTTTACCATAATTGTTTAAAAAAGTGAATGTGTAGAAAATATTAAATAACAAGTGGGGACCCGCAATAACTTGCAGGGAGGGTATATCCCTTCTTCCCCTTTGCTTCTTTCCCTTTCCCCCCTCTCCCTGTTTCTCGCCCCTCCCTTTCTCTGTCAATCTTATCCCTCTCTGTCTCTCCTTTCCGGCAATCTCCCTTCTTTCTTCTCCTTTCCTTTAACCTACCCTTTCTCATTCGCCCCTCATCCCTTCTCCATCACCTTCCATTTAACCTACCCCCTTTCTCTTTTGCCTCTCACCCCTTCTCCATCAATCTTCCCCTCCTCTCCTTCTCTGACAACCCCACCTTCTCTTTTCTGTAATAAAATCTGTTTAGTGTCAGTGCGGCCCCAATTTGCAGCTTTAGATATCTGCAGATGTGGGGGCACACAAGAGAGATATATTGATATGTTTGGATGAGTAAAGTACATCACTATAGTTAAAGGCCTAGCTATAAGGACTATTGGCATATTTTACCATTAGCAGTATTCAGGGCCAGCTCTCCCACTAGGCAAACAAGGTGGTTGCCTAGGGCACTGGCAGAGTGGGGCACAGAATTCAGCTTTCCTCCCTCTCTCCTAGGCAAACGTCTAGTTTGCCTGCTCCCCAGCCTCCTCCTCCCTCCTTCCCCCCCCCCCAAGTCTATTTAAACACCCAGAATCGGCAGTGGAGTGCTGGGCTCTGGGCTATCTAAAGGTGAGCCCCCCCCCCCGCCACCACCAATCACCTGATCAGTGGTAAAACCACACATCATGCAGTCAATGCCCGGGCAGGCCAGCAGAAGCAGATCACAAAGTCTGAAAGGGCAGCCATGGCGCTACCTCCTCCCCACTTCCTTTCCATCCAGGAAGTGGGGAGGAGGCAGTGGTAACACCGCAGCTGCCTTTTCAGGCTTCGCACGATTTTACCACCAATCAGCTGATCAGCAGGGGGTGCGCCTTTAGATAGCTCAGAGCCTGGCACTCCACCACCAGTTCTGGGTATTTAAATAGACCGGGAGAAGGGAGGAGGAGGTAGGGGGAGGGGGGAGATGGCATGGAGGGGCATGCCACAGCGGCGGCATGGGGGCATGACAGGCCTGAGTCTGCCTAGGGTGCTATACGCCCATGGGCTGGGCTTGGCAGTATTGTAAGGTTAATGAAATGAGTTAATGAAAGAGTCTGTTTATGTCATTGCAGAATTTAATATTTGACTTTTGGTGCCCTAGATTTGCATTTGAATAAGAAAGATTCCTTGGGACCATTTTTATTGCATCTCTTAAGGAAGCCAGATCAGGCTAAATAAATGTTTCTGATGGCCAATAGAGGTGGAGGAGGAGGAGATTAGATTTATACCCTACCCTTCAATTGGAGTCTCAGAGAAGCTTACAATCTTCTTCCCCTCCCCCTCCCCCCCCCAACAGATACCCTTTGAGGTAGGTGGGCCTGAGAGAGCTCTTGTGAGAATGCTCCTGAGAGAAGAACTCTGAGACAACTGCGACAGACCCAAGGTCACATCAGCAGGTGCATGTGGAAGAGTGTGGAATCAAACCCGATTCTCCCAGATGGACTCTAGTTCATGCTCCTTACACCAAACTTGCAACCAAACAACAAGATTGTTAGTTAGGGTGGTTAGATTTATTGCCTCAGCTATGAAGATGAAATTTAAAAACTAGTCATAATGGCTCCCCATTAGTTAATTGATTTTTATCTCACTCTGCATCATTGGTACTGCCATTTGATTTTGGGACTAATACTTTATTTAGATTGTCAAATGTTGCTAAACAGTATTATGCTATTATGTTCTTTATTTACAAAATATATATTCTGCATTTCTTTCCTGATCAGGGCCACCAAGAAGAAGAAGAACAGAAGAAGAACTTGGATTTATATATTGCCTTTTACTACCTGAAGGAGTCCCAGAGTGGCTTATAATCTCCTTTCCCTTCCCCTCCCCACAACAGACAGCTACCTGTGAGGTAGGTTAGACTGAGAGAGCTCTGACAGAAACAGAAGAGCTCCCAGCAGCTGGGACAATGCTTGTGCTTGGCCCACTGTGGGTACTTCTACTTCTTTTTTTTATCACTGAGGCCTTCTGTCATGGAACCCCACCCCAGGCAACAGCCAACTCCAGCCACTGCCAAGCAGGGAGTCCATTCCAGGCCAGGCTCCTGTGCTCCAAGACCTCTTGCAAGTCACAGGAGTCCAGTCTGGGTCAGTAGTTTGCCACCACCCCAAGTATACACCCTAGGCAGGAAATTGGGGAATTCTCCAGCCCTTACCAGGAGACTAACAAGAACCCTGCAAGGTAGGCCTGCAGGACAAACAGAAATTATTACTTTAGTAGGTAGCCCACTGTCCAGACACTAGATTTAGGCTTTGAGACTTGATAGCAAAAGACTCCACAACGTTTAACTAAATAAAAATTATTTAGTTATTATTTATTGTGTGCAAATAAGTATAAAATATTAGTTATAGGAAGGAAGAAAAATAACAAACCTAAGCTTAACCAGCCTTTCTATACAGTTGACATAGTTACCCAAAACACAGCCAGCAGGCATAAGGATGGAGCACAAGTTTCTCAGCATTCAGTCAGACATAACAGGATCACAGAAGACAAATCAAAACCTGAGTGGTTCAGACTCAGCAAGGTGGAAATCTAAGTAGAATCAGACTCAAAAAATGGCTTAAGGTAGCCACACTTTATGCTTGGTCCCAATTAGCAACCAATTACAACTGAGAGCAATGAAGTCACTCTCCAAGCTAATTGCTAAATAAGGGATGATTTATGATAGCCTTGATTCTCACCCCTCCAGCTGTATGGGATGCTTTTTAATTAGGGAGGCAACCCTGCTTGGTTCCAGCTTCAGCTGAACCCTTTTACCAAGGCCACATACCAAACCTTATCTCTGCTAACACAAACACTCAGTCTCCAGGCCAGAGACCCAATTAACAACTTAGAACAGGGGTGTCAAACATGCGGCTCGAGGGCTGAATCAGGCCCCTGGAGGGCTCCTATCAGGCCCCCAAGCAACTGGCTGTCATCTGCTTCCTTCTCTTTCTCTCTTGCTTCCTTCTGCATAACAGCTTGCTTTGCCTGCTCAATCACACAGGAGCTACAGGGCAAAACCTCTATTTTCTCCATGGGCTGAGGCTCCTCCCTTGGGGAGGAAGGGGGAAGGCAAAGCTTGTTTTTCCAGGCTTTCTCAATTGCACAGCAGAGCTACTGAGCCAAATATCTCTTCCTACTATTGGCTGAGGCTCCCCCCCAGTCCCCTGGGGAAGGAAGGAAAGCTACAGCTTCCTTTGCCCCATTCCCTGGATTCCGGGGGGGAAATACAAAGAAAGCACCTTTAAGATTGCATGCTAACATTTGAAACATGTTTTAAGGTGTTTTTTAAAAAAAAATAAAAAATAAATTGTGCTTGTCTGTGTCCTTTATAAAGTTTATATTTCTACTACCTAATATTAAATATGTAAAGTACTGGGGTCGGCGCAGTAAGAGACCAGAGTCGGAGAGTGATTTCAGCAAGCTTTACTTCAGGAACACCAACACAGACTGAGCTCTATTCAAACCTCCCGCTCCTTTATACAATTCTTGCCCCCTTCTGATTGGACCTTAACTATGTACATGGATTGGCTATTTACAGAGGCCTAAGGGCCTATCAGGGTACAGTATGAGCCTAGATGTTGATTGGCTATTATGTTTCAATCCTTCCCCTGATTGGGCACGCTTAGGCCTTCTCTGGAACCCTGGTGTGGAGTACAAGCTTGGCTTGTTCAGCTTCCCTCCAAAAGTAACAGTTCCCTCCAAAAGTAACAGTTCTCCATTTGAACCTAGGACACAACACCCCTCCGCCCATAGTTCCAGCTATCAGGTGACATAGTCCTGGAGATATGCCGGAGGGTGGCGGTCTCGTGTCGAGCGTCGGAGCTCCGAGGGGACTGGGCGTTCCGACTCGGTTGGTGGTTCCGCGGCTGCAGAGCTGGAGACATCTGGGACGGCGGCCCCGGGAGACCTGGGTTCAGCTGTGCGGTCGGGGGTCTCCTCCTGCTGGGCCGAAGTGGGCTCCACGGAACCCTGTTCTGTGTCAGGCTCACGGGGACTTACGTTGTCCGGATCTGGAGCCTCTGACCTTGGCTCCCCGGCAGGCAGGCGACCTCGGAGTTGGCCGATGTGTCGCCTCAGGAGATGTCCACCCTCCAAGGCCACTGCATAGGAGACCGGTCCGGTGACGTGGTCCACCTTTCCAGGGAGCCAGGCGGGGCCAGTGGTGGCATAGTTCCGTGCCCACACTGTCTCACCTGGGTAGAACCCTCTGGGGGCTTTAAGGTGTTCCGGCACCGGTCACCTGTCTGGGGCTCGGTCAGGGTGCAGCTTGTCCAGCAGGGTGGTGATGCGGTGGCCCATGAGGAGTTCGGCTGGACTGCGACCTGTGGAGGCGGTGGGTGTGGTCCGGTAGGCCATTAGGAAACACGCCAAGTCTTTTGGCCAGTCTGAGGGGCCCAGACGGTTCAAGGCCTCCTTTGCCGTGCGCACCATCCGCTCTGCCTGGCCGTTGGTGGCTGGATGAAACGGGGCAGAGCGAATGTGCCTGATGAGGTTCCTGGCTAAGAAGTCCTGGAACACTGCGGACGTGAATGCTGTGCCGTTGTCGGTGACGACGGTGTCCGGCAACCCGTGGGTTGCAAAGATGGCCCTCAGAGCCGTGATGGTCGCCTGCGATGATGGCGAGGGCACCTGGACCACCTCCAACCACTTGGAGTATGAATCCACTAGTATGAGTAGAGTCCGCCCATGGAAAGGGCCAGCAAAGTCCATATGCAGTCTTGACCAGGGGGTTTTGGTGGATTCCCATGATTGCACTGGGCCACGTGGGGGGTCAGGCCTTGACACCTGGCATGTCGGGCACCTTTTAACCCAAGCCTCAATTTCTGCATCGAGGCCGGGCCACCAGACATAGCTCCGTGCGAGAGCCTTCATGCGGACTATGCCTGGGTGTGCCTCGTGCAGGGCTCTCAGCACTTGGTCTTGCAAGGGTTTGGGGATGACGACTCTGTTGCCCCATAGTAGGCAGCCTTTGTGGGTGGATAGTTCGTCTTTCCGGGCTGCAAACGGAGTAAATTCCGGCCCAGTCGAGCCCTTGGGCCACCCCCTCCCCACCCAGTCCAAGACACGGGAGAGGACTGGATCACGAGCGGAGCGGGCAGCAACGTCGCGGGCGAGCAATGGCCTGTCCGGAAGCATGTCCATCAGTAGGATCTGATGAGCCGAGGCTGGATCGGGATCCACGTCAGGCAAGGGCAAGCGGCTCAGGGCGTCAGCATGGCCCATTGCCTTGCCCGGGCGATGCACTAGGGTGTAGGTGTAGCCGGCTAGAAAAATGGACCAACGGAGGACCCGTGGGGACAACACCTGAGGGGTCTGCCGGTCCGATGCAAAGAGGCCCAAGAGGGGTTTGTGGTCCGTATAGAGGGTAAAGGGCCGGCCGTAGATGTAATCATGAAATTTTTTGACGCTGGTCACGACTGCCAACCCTTCTTTGTCGATTTGGGCGTAGTTCCGCTCCGCCGACGAGAGGGTCCGCGAGTAGTACGCGATAGGGACTTCGGTCCCATCAGGGAGTCGGTGGCCCAGAACTGCTCCCACGCCATAAGGGGATGCGTCGCATGCAAGGACCAAGGGCAGGGTCTCGTCGAAATGGGCAAGGACGGAGTTGGACATCAGGAGGCCCTTGATATCCTGGAAGGCTTTAGCGTGCTGGCGGCCCCACGCCCAGGGTCGGTTCTTCAGGCGAGGCTGCCGCGATCAGCACATCATCGAAGAATGGAGTGACTCTGGGAAGTCCTTTTAAAAGAGAGTCCATGAGTTCCTGGAACAACCCCGGAGCCACACTCATGCCAAATTGCAACCACTTTACTCTAAAGGCCCCCCGGTGGGTCACAATTGTTTGGGCGTTGGCCATGGCCTCATCCACCGGCAGATGTTGGTAAGCTTGGGCCAAGTCCAACTTGCCAAAAAATTTTGCGCCGGCTAGGGTGGCTAGAACGTGGCTGACGATAGGCACAGGGTATGCGTGGGCCTGAAGAGCCTTGTTGAGGGTGCACATAGTCTGCACAAATCCGCACTTCCCCACTGGGCTTGACTGGAGTCACGATGGGAGTTTCCCAGGTTGCGTGGGTGACAGGCTCTAGTATTCCCTGTGCAATCAGTTTATCCAGTTCCTCCTCAATTTTAGGCTTGAGTGCGAATGGAACTCGCCGCGCTTTAAGCCTAATAGGCCGCACTGTGGGGTCGAGGTGTAGTGTAACCGGGGGACCCGTGTAGCAACCCAAGGCGCCATCGAAAACGGCCGGGAACTCTTCACAAACCTTGTTAAAGTCCACTCCGACAGTCTTATTGACCCCCCTGATCTCTATTCCCAGGGGCTTGAACCAGTCGAGACCCAAAAGGTTTGTAAGGTGGTTCTTGACCACTAGCACTTGTAGCTGGCCCTTGAACCCCTTGTATTGGACTGGGACCGGGCCCACTCCCAAGATAGGCACCTTATTCTTCTGGAAGTCCACTAAGGTAAACCCCGGGTCCCTGAGACGAGGCCTCAGCCTGGTGGGGATTTAAAAAAATGTCTCTGCCGCTATAATAGATGATGCTGACCCATTGTCCACCTCCATTTGGCAGGCAACCCCCGATCCCTACATTGACCCGGATTTTGGAGGGCCTGACTGGCGAGGGTAGGTACTGTACCGGGTATGGGTGGGCGTGGAGAGCGTCGGTCTCGAAGTCTGGCTGGCCTTCGGAGTGCGCAGATCTTTGCGGGACGCGTGCTCGGGATGTGGATCTGCAGGCACAGGCGATGTGGCCTTCCTTGTTGCAGAGTCGACAGGTGGCATTCCGGAATCGGCAGGTCTTTCGCTCGTGCTGGCCCCCGCAGCTTGCACATGCAGGTGGTGTCTTGTGTCTCATGCCCTGTGGGGCATGGGTGGTCTTCCTTCCTGCTGAACGATAGCCGGTTTGTAGAGCTTTGTCCTCGTCTGAGTCCTCTGTAGATGGTTCAGGGTTGATCTGGTGTGCCGCAGCCTGTCTTGTCAGCCGTGGCTCTGCTGATCTGCCCTTCTCCCAGCTGGTGGCCACATCGATTGCCTTTGTTAGGTCGCACTCGGAGAGGGACAGGAGTTTCTGTACTAGTTTTTCGTCCCTCAAGCCCCATACAAACTGGTCGAGAAGGGCTTCGTTGAGGTCTGCGAAACTGCATCGGCTTGCCACCCGGCGCAGGCTTGTCAAGAACGCCATCGTGGTTTCGCCTGCCTTCTGTGTCCTTTGTCGGAAGTCCCAGTGCCAGGTGAGCTTGGTTGGCTGGGGCTGGAAATACTTCTCCAGAGCGCTGATGATGTCATCCACCGGCGTCTCTGAGAGCTTCCTGGGTTGGAGAAGAGCCCTGGCTAAGTCCACGGTCTCCGTGCCACACGTACTGATAAGCAGAGCTCTCTGCATGGTAGTCTCTGTAATCTTCCGGAAGGTCAGGTATGACTGGAAGCCTTCGACCCACGAGTCCCACAGCTCGGGGCGATCGATGCTAAAGGGCTGCAGGAGGTTAGCTGAAGCCTCCATTCTTGGCAGCGTGTCTGGGCGGCTTGAGAGATGGGGTGTGCACAGAGCGGAGGTGCGGACCCAGATGGCTTGGATTTAGCCACCTTTCCATGTTCCTGGTTCTGTTGCTGGTTCTTACTGGCATCCCATCCTCGTCGCCAGTGTAAAGTACTGGGGTCGGCGCAGTAAGAGACCAGAGTCGGAGAGTGATTTCAGCAAGCTTTACTTCAGGAACACCAACACAGACTGAGCTCTATTCAAACCTCCCGCTCCTTTATACAATTCTTGCCCCCTTCTGATTGGACCTTAACTATGTACATGGATTGGCTATTTACAGAGGCCTAAGGGCCTATCAGGGTACAGTATGAGCCTAGATGTTGATTGGCTATTATGTTTCAATCCTTCCCCTGATTGGGCACGCTTAGGCCTTCTCTGGAACCCTGGTGTGGAGTACAAGCTTGGCTTGTTCAGCTTCCCCCCAAAAGTAACAGTTCCCTCCAAAAGTAACAGTTCTCCATTTGAACCTAGGACACAACAAAATAGGTATACACATAGACTGGCCCTACATGGCCTGGCCCAACAAGGTCTCATTTATGTCAGATCTGGCCCTCATAACAAATGAGTTTGACACCCTTGACTTAGAATAACAGACCTCCTGACCAGGATTTTAGATACACACAGGCCAAGAACTTACGCTAGTGATTTTGTGGGACTAAAATCTCTACACCTTCTCTTTTTGTTCACTCGATCCTGCTTCCTTAATGCCTCCCAGAGGTTGGTCACCATGAAATTCTGAGTGTCCTGCTGCTGAGTAAGAAAAAGAAGAGAAGAAGAGATTGGGTTTATATCCCACCCTTCGCTAACCAAAGGAGTCTCAGAGCAGCTTACAGATCTCCTTTCCCTTCCCCTCCCCACAACAGACACCCTGTAAGGTAGAATGGAATTGAGAGAGCTCTAACAGAACTTCTATGTGAGAACTGATTCAAGGCCACATCAGCAGGTGCATGTGGAGTAGCAGGGAATCAGATCCGATTCTCCCAGATAAGAGTCTGCGCATTTAACCACAACACCAAACTTGCTGCTTCTTCCAGGAATGTTTGATACAAACCATCTACTTCATCCAGGTATGTTTGAAGTTTTCCAGCCAGCACCAGTTCAACCACCTTGTTCAAGAATGGAACATCTGAAACAGGTTGATAATTATTGAAATATTCTGGGCCCATGGTAGGCTTTTTGATAGTAATTCAAAGCCTAGTATGATGCCAATAACTGGAGATACAAATGCTAAAGTTTTGCAGGAAGTGACACATATGCTAGGTAAGATTAACTCACAAGTATATAAGGAAACGAAAACCTCAGGGTGCATAAAACATGGATTCTGATGTCTCTACACTATTGTGCAGAGTATGGGAAACAAACAGGAGTAACTGGAAGCCCTAATATGGGTAGAGGACTATGGACTAATAGGCATTACTGAAACTTGGTGGGATAACACTCACAATTGGACAATTAGGATTGGGGGGTACAACTTATTTAAAAGGGACAGACAAATATGGAAGGGTGGAGGTGTAGCATTATCTGTGAAGGAGATATATAGTTGTGAGAAAATATGTGAATCTAAGCATGGCCGTTCCATTGAGCGTCTCTAGGTAAAATTAAAAGGAGTAAGAAATAACAGTGATATTATGGTGGGGGTCTGCTGTAGACCACCTAGAGAAGCAGAGGACTTACGTGAGAAACTCCTACAACAGATTGCAAAGTTCTTAAAGAGAAGGGACCCAGTGGTCATGGGAGATTTCAATTACCCAGACATTTGTTGAAAGTCCAGCTATGCTAAAAAATGAAAGGTTAAATAAATTCCAGAAAGTGGAGAAGGAAACAAGGAGATCTGCTATCATGGACTATACCTAATTTAGCAGGAATAGGGCAGGTTGCTCATTTAGGTAGGGATAACAGGTGAGCACCCTGAGCCATGAGGTATGATAATGGCCATGTCATGAACAGGCCATACTTGATGAATGGCAAAATGGGGCTCGGGAATAGGGTTGCCAGGTCCAATTCAAGAAATATCTGGGGACTTTGGGGGTGGAGCCAGGAGACATTGAAGCAAAGCCAGGAACAAGGGTATGACAAGCATAATTGAACTCCAAGGGAGTTCTGGCCATCACATTTAAAGGGACAGCACACCTTTTTAAATGTCTTCCTTTCATAGGACATAATGAAGGATAGGGGCACCTTCTTTTGAGGCTCATAGAATTGGACCCCCTGGTCCAATTGTTTTGAAACTTGGGGGTTACTTTGGGGAGAGGCACTAGATACTATACTGAAAATTTGGTGCCTCTTTCTCAAAAAACAGCTCCCCAGAGCCCCCAAAACCTCCAGATCAATTTCCCATTATACCCTATGAGAATCCATCTCCACATAAGGAATAATGAAGTGCTCAGCAGACGTTTCCCTCCCCCCACCCCGTTTCTGTTGACTCTGAAGTGATGGATTGACGTCTCTACTCATGAGTTGCTGCCAACTTCTTCAAAGTAACACAGACACACCATCCCAAGAGGAAGCCTTTCAATCGGAGACTGAAGCCTCCAAAGGCAAATGGTCCTCTGAGGACAGGGCTTCCCCCCGCCGGCCAGCTGACTGGGGCAGGAAGCAGCCTGGGAAAGCGGAAGAACCCCCGCTGGGACCTGAGGATTGGCAAGCCTACTTGGGAAGGAATGCCTTTGGTGCTGAGCAACATCTTCTCAAACTTAGTAGTGGCTTAATGGTGCATCGGGATGGGGTTGGGGCTGGGGCTGGGCACCTCTCAGCACTCTATGTGTGGGCGAGGATAAACAAGACCAACAGTAGCCACTGCCATATTTAAAGCCAGGGTGGATTTGCCAGAACAATGGGAGCCATGTACAGGCTGCCTAGCACAGCCCACTCTCAAATATTATCATAATTAATTGATGGCGCAGAGCAGAAGATTTCAATAAATTTAAATAAAAACATTAAATCCACACTGTTGTTTCAAGTCTTCATTTGGGTACTGGGACAATAGTTAATTAGAATGTTGTTATGAATTTTCACTGCATCCAAAGATATAATAGTAGAGTAAAACGAAAAATCTCTCTTGTGGGGTGCAATCTAATTTCAGTTCTCTCTTGTGAGGTACAATCTAATTCATACTGTTCCATCTTTTAAAATCAATCTGTGTTTGTATTAAGTGTTTTAATAAAGGCATAGTAAGACAACCACATGTCATCTTGCATTTATGCTCATATCTTACTGATTTCCATGCCTTAATCATATAACCTAGTGATGCACTTCTGCTGTGCAATTAATTATCTATTTTATATGATTCTGGAAGGTTGCAACACCCTGCTGCATGTCATCCTTGTGCAGGGGCCATGTTAATCTTCTCTGTATTGTTCCAATTTTAGTACGTGTGCTGCTGATCAAGCACCTAAATACCATATTAAAAATTAATTCCACTGAATATAATATGGTTTCCATCCAGGTAAATACATACAGGATGGTGTTATTAATAACATTTAAGATTCAATTGCTCTAGTTTTCCAAGAAATATGTTGACACTACTATTAAGACTCCTGTGGACTAGGGTTGCCAAGTCCAATTCAAGAAATATCTGGGGACTTTGGGGGTGGAGCCAGGAGACACTGGGGCAGAGCCAAAAGCAAGGGTGTGACAAGCATAATTGAATTTCAAGGGAGTTCTGGCCATCACATTTAAAGGGACTGCACATCTTTTTAAATGCCTTCCTTCCATAGGAAATAATGAAGGATAGGGGCACCTTCTTTTGGGGTTCATAGAATTGGACCCCCTGGTCCAATCTTTTTGAAACTTGGAAGGTATTTTGGGGAGATGCACTAGATGCTATACTGAAAATTTGGTGTTTCTATCTCAAAAAACAGCCCCCCCCCAAGCCCCTGATACCCACGGATCAATTCCCCATCATTCCCTATGGGAATCGTTCATGGAGGTGCATGATGGTTGTGGGGGCGGGGCTTCCCCCGCCGGCCAGCTGGCTGGGGGAGGGGGGAAGCCTGTAAAACCGGGGGATCCCCCTCTGGGACCTGGGGATTGGGAAGCCTGCTGTGGACTTTGGTGATAAAAATGTAGAATTCTTTCATGATGCATGAGAATTATTTACCCCAGATATGACTAGTCCTTGGTATATCATATAATTATTTCAACTAATACATTTGTATGTGGAACTAGCTAGTGAGATTGCTGATCAGGGTGTTTTGTTTTTGCTTTGTTTTTTAAGCAGGAGTGCACAGGAACGCAGTTCCAGCTGGCTTGGCATCAGGGTGTGTGGTCTAATATGCAAATGAGTTTCTGCTGGTCTTTTTCTACAAAAAAAGCCCTGCTGCTGAGAGTTCATCATTGACTAATATAAAATGCTACCATTCAGAAACTAAATAGAAAATGTAGTGGTTAGATTCTCTTGCATTTGAAAATGGCAGCTCATGGTCATTTAATGGAGAGTGATACTTTAAAGTATTAAAAAACTCCAACTGGAATTATAAACAAAGAAATCAAGACCAAATGCCTGTTCATTCAGTGACTCTGACAGATTTTATCTTGCTCACTCCTAAATAATTGTCTCAACTTTCTAATGAAATGTAACATTCTTTAATCTATGCATGGTCTTCAATTTGGATGTTCAAGAGCAGGGCTTTTGCTATGAACCTGCAGAAAATCAAGCTTAACTCAGCCATATAAATAGTAAGTTTTCCGCATCAAGAAAATTACAGAAACCAACGCTGTGTAGGAGAAAAGGACAATTTTGTTTATGGAACATGGAAAGCGTAGGCAACACAATATATGGAATTTTAAGGGAAACAGGCCTTTCATTCTTTCAGCACAACCCCAGCAAACACAATGGAAGGCTTGAGATTTCACAAAGCCAGCTAGAAAAGCACCAGGCTGTCAAAGCAATTTCAGATGGGAACACAGAAATAAACACACTGGCTTTTGGAAAGTTGTAATGCTTAGAGAACCTTGAAGGTATTTCTGTATAACATGCCCTTTACAAGGTAGAAGGCAGGCCTTTGGGTGAGTTCCATGTCAGCACCATGTGGAAGAGCACTAGTGAAGCTGTTTGAAAAGCCTACTGAAAAGAAAACTATAAGTTTGATCCTCAAATGAGGATTAGCCACAAACAGTGACCTCTAATAGCCTAGCGTAGCTCAAACTGGTTGCAGCTTTGTCCCAATGGTACCTACTACAACCCACATGGTTTTCATGACAGCCAGGAAACAACCACAATTCCACATGGTGAGAATCTTGAGAATAAAAGGGCCAAATCTCAGTTGATATGTTCAATATTTTACTGTGATGCAGTGAACAGAGTATTAAACTAAAATCCAGGAAGATTCAGGTCTGAATCTCCACTCTGCTAGGGGTGTGCATTTAGTACACTGAGCCAAATAAATACCCCCCAATATATCTTATCAGTATTTTGGGGTATTTATTCAGGTGAATCCAGAACAAAGACCTGTATTCAGCTATCAAAGTAGCCATGTCCAAATAAAAGCTTATATTATTCAGCTTTTATTTGGGCACAGCTAGAAGGCTGAGTTGACTCAGTGGCATGACTCTGCAAGTCAACTCAGCAAGCATTTAAAATTTAAATCCCTGTTGAGATGACTCTGCAAAGTTTCCATAGAATTCTATAACATCACTACAATGAACTGAAAACCCCACAAACAGGAATAATAAACATGATACAGTCACACTATCAAAAAACCAGCCTTCATACCAATAATACACATCAACAACTAGCACAATCCAAAACCAGCAAAAAAATCCAACATTCTACTCAATAAGTTTAAACTAAAAGCCCAAGGAAAAAGAAAGAGAATCACTCATATTTTATCTCAGGCTTTGCACAAAGAGTCTGAAGTAACACCCATGGTTCCTCTTCTGCATACATTTTATCATCATAATAATTTTCACATTCTTCCCATGGGGTCTTCTGGTTCTTCCTCCTATACAAATGGATCCAAGTGGGCAGCTGTGTTGGTCTGAAGCAGCTGAACAAAGTAGGAGTCAAGTTGCACCTTTTAAGACCAACCAAGTTTTATTCAGAATGTGAGCTTTCATGTGCTCTCTAAGCACACTTCATCAGACGAGGGAATCAGGTATAGTGGGCATACAGGTATACATGTAGTTTGTTGATTAAGAAGGCAAACGGACTGTGATCACATAGTAAAACAGTGTGGCTTGGCCATTTGGTCTGGATAGCCATAAAAGGTAATAAAGTTTCCTGCCAGTTGATGTTTCTGCAAATCTAGGTAAATCACAAAAGGACATGTATTTCCTAGTTGTAGTCCACCTAATTTAATTATCAACATCAATCTATACATTTTGAACATCATTCTAGTCTGCCATTAGAAAGGAAGAATACATAAAATGAAAATGGCTTAAGTATATGTAATAAGATAAATAGTCAATATCCCTTATTTGAGTATGTCAATATTGTTATGTCTTGCATTTCAGTCGTGATGTTACAACACAGCAAACGCTACAGAGGCGACCAGTGGAAGTCCACTGGACCCCGGATATAGCTCGCTAATATGCTCCACCAATCAAGATCTGTGGCGGGAAGTTTAACTGGCCAGGATTGGACCTGGCCAGACGGAGGGTTGTTCCGGGGTATGTATGTAATCGGGACCCGGCCCACGTGTCCTTCCCTTGTGATGTACTCGCCAATAAAGTATGTTGCCTTCAACTCGTCTCGTCACGCAGTACATTACAAATATAAAACATTATTCTGATACACTACTATAAGAGAGAAATACATTGGAATACTGTGGATGTATAGCTATACTCACTGAGAGTGGGTTTAGCATATGTAATGAGATAAAAAAAATCAATATCCCTGTCCAGTCCTGGGGAGGTGTTTGTTCCAAGTTTCATAATAATTTGTAATTCAGCAATTTCTCTCTCCATTCGGTTCTTGAAGTTCTTTTGCAGTAAAACAGCTACCTTGAGGTCACCCATTGAATACTTTGGAAGGTTAAAGTGTTCTCCCACAGATTTCTCAGTTCTGTAATTCCTAATGTCAGATTTGGTCCACAGTTGCATACAGTTACATTTCTGGGAAAGGTTAGCTTCATATACAGACAGTTCATTGTAGGTTAGTTCTGAGCTGGCAAAACACTTTGTGGTTTCATCTCTATGGAAAGTGGCAAGAGCAGGGCTTGACATCATCACTTTCTCTTCATTATGTAGTTAAAGGTTCTATTCAGGAAACTGTTTATCACGTCTGCAACTGTGCCAGCAGAAACACATCAGTTAGATACTATCCAACAGTGTCCTATGACCAATTCTCCCTCTAAGCTGTGGAGTCTTGTGAGCACAAATTCTACTTTGCGAGCTAGTGGCATGAAAGTTGTGAGCTACTGCATAAATCAGTTTGCTCTGTGACCATTTTTCCTGAGTTAAAACAAAAATATATGAGCCAGAGACAAAAAACTGTGAACTACCTCACACTAACTCAGCTTAGAGGGAACAGTGCTTACGACGACAATACTTTCCCCACATGCTTACAGTGGCTAGGGTATTATTTATATCTGTATTGATATCAGAAATATCACATCTAATATTGCTTAAATTAGAGCCACATGGACATCCCACAGTCTCTGTAGGTATGCAAATCTAAACCCATGAGTGTCAATACCTGATATTGTAGTGCCTAATTCTTTTTAAAATTTCTTTCTTTTCCACATTTTTAAGCTGAATGTTACTGCTAACACAAGAAGCATAAAATAGAAAAGTCAGCCAAAGGCAACACAATATGAGTAACATCTGGAACTCAATGACAAAAAAATCTCAAATATTTTTAGGAAAAACAGCCTTACAACTGCAGGCTTTTAAATCCACAGAATCAATGCTAATGGAGAATGATTGAGGTAATAGATAAAGTAGTTATGAAAGCAGTGCACCACAAAACCTTCTAGAACAGACATGTTAATACCTACATACATCCTTGTTCTCTCAAATAGAACAAGGACCTGAAGTTTCCCATAAGGAATCACTTCAGATAAATGTTAATGGAAAAGTTAACATTCTTTGTTTCTCCCATACCAAATTGTTTTGGGTTTGATCAGGGCTAGCCCTAGACTCTCTGGCACCTTAGGCAAGGCTAACTCCTGGCACCCCCCCTCCCACACTGATAATGTCACCGAGTCACATGGGGGGCACTCACTTCAGTGCCACCAGGAGGCTGGCACCCTAGGCAATTGTCTAGCTTGCCTAGTGGCAGGGCCGGCCCTGGTTTTGATCTAACTTCATTTAACAGGTTGTCATTCATACTGCATAAATTAGACTTCTGATTGAATTTTCAGAACTGTGACATATAATTGAAATTCAGTCTCATATGTACTTATTAAGGGCTTCTTGGTTCACTCCATCCATTACTTCATTCTGATACCTTTTTCTGTTGTTACAGAACTTTAAATGTAAAATCTGGGCTAGTTCTGAGTTTTAATTCTTTATTTTCAATAAAGTAATCCATAAAGCATAGCAGCTTGTTAGACTTTTCAAATCTATTCACCAAATATTGTCATTCACTGAGGTAATGTCTATAATGTCTATGCATTCATGCCACAGGTAGATGATCTGGGATGGGTAACACCATTTACTGAATTTTGCTCTACAAGTAAGGTAATACAAAAAGTGAACTCAATAAAATTTGGGATCCATCCACAGCTCTTCACAAAGTACTTGCCAAAAGATGGTAAATCTTGGATCAGCCTCTTCATATTGCTGAGGATGAAGTGGTTGAAGCAGCCGGTCATTTAAGGGAGGATAGTTGCACCACAGTGTAAATGCATCCTTTCTCTTGCCAAGATAGAGGGAGGATCACACCCAGCATAAAGCTGAGGGATCACCTACAATAACCACTCTCAGATCACAGTCTCTAGCAATATGGAGAGAGCAGTATAACACCTTCTGTTAAAAGAACAGAGGACTGATTATTGTAATATAGTATACAATCTTTAAATAACTATTGGATCCACTTTATGGAAGATGATCCACATCACATTGTGATATGACACACCTACATAATGCTGCAGTTGACATGTACTTTTCTCCCCCCCCCCCCCCCCCGGCAATGTGTTCTTCCTCTCAAGAGAGTCAAAATGAGGGTCCCTTTTCAGCAGGAAGGAGGTAAGAGTATCGGTCACCCAGCCAAAAAATTCCATTTCAGGTTACATGTTGCAAACCACAATACTATTTTCAACATTTATTTAATAATACCAGTGTGTTACACTCTGTTGGGAAAAGAGGTAAGAGAACCATCATGAACCTAAACAGCTCAAGCTCAAAGTAACCATTCTTTTAAAGCTCAATAAACCTAAACTTCCAGGTCAGCACACTGCCCCCCTGAGCCAGCGGTGTGGAACCAGCCTGTGGCTGCTAACAGATGAGCAGTTTGGGCCACATGGGAGGCCTCCCAAATCAAGCTGACCCAGAAAGAAGCATTCTAAACTGTCTACATGCTCCCCTGCAAACTGTCCACACCCCATCCATGGGGCAACTTGGCGCAATTGGACAGCTGTTGCGCACCATCCCCTGTAGCTTGGTTTGGACTTCTTTTTTTCATTCATTTTTTGGTTATGCGCATGTGTGCTCAAATGCCCATGCACCTATGTGCTTAAAATCAATATATTTTTTCAACAAGAAACACTGGAATCAGCTTGGGCCAGCTTGGGGTGGCTTGGAAGGTTCACACCACCAAGGTGCCTCTCTCACATGCTTCCGTGTCCAGACGTCAAAGAGGCGACTGGTGTGCGACACAAAAAAATTGCTACCACTTTGAAAGTGGTAGCTTTTTGAGCCATTCTGAAGATGCCAGAGGACAAGTATGGGATGGGGGCAGGCAGCAGATGGTCTCACTTGGATTGGTTTTTCTAGTTGGATTCTGAGGCGTCTCTGGGTCGCCTCAAACTGCCTGTCTGTAAGCAGCCTATGAGACATTTTTATCTCCTGTTGTATTCAGTGGATTTTGCCAAGATCAAGGGAAGGATCATTAGTTCATTAGCAAATTCTAAATACCAGTTCAGAAGACATTGTAATGGTATAATGTAATATGCCTGTTCCCAGTGCCACTGAAGGCAGCTGTAGTGTTTCAAAAGTGGCTTCCCTCTTTCTGTTGTTAATTGCATAAGTTCAAATGAATATATTTGAGCCTAAAATCATCACAGCAGTTTGGCACAATCTGATAACTGAAACTGGCTGTTGCCTACTCTTTCAGTTGCTACATCCCTTAATATTTGCTAGAGGGAAAGGATAATCTATTTATCTTCATGAACTTCAATAGTGTTTATGTGGGAAGGAATAAAAGGCAAGTAAAAGAGTGAAACCCAATGTGGTAGATAATAAATGTCACTAATACAAAGATTTGAATCGGTTTACAAGGCTGCCTATTAAACCCTTCTGAAAATCCATGCTGTGATGTGGATGCTTTCTGCCAAGCAACTCCAGCATAAACAAACAAGAGACAGCTAACACATTTGTTTTGACATCTAGAAAACCAAGGATATCCAAAGGAGTGAACTAGCTGCTAGAACGCCGCATGTAGCAACAGAAAAAACATAGTATGACTGTAAGAAACGCAGACTGTCAGACAATGCTGACAGGTTTACAGAAATTAATTTTGATTGGAATCAAAGCTGAATTAGGAGATGCTATAGACAACAACCCATTTAGGCGGTGAGCATATTTTGGCTCGCCCACGAAGCCTGATGGACCCAGTGTGATTTCAGATGGCTCTTCGAGATCCCTGGCCCCCTGGCAACTTTTTAGACAAAGCCTTCAACATTTTTTTCATTGTTGGCAAAGATTCTAGTTAGATGATCTAGTTGAGTCCTGGCATGGCTGACTCTCCAGGGTCATCAACGAGATTGCACCACGATGCCCTCTGCGCCCCCGTTCTAAGCTAGCACTGTGGTACACCCTGGGCTGATGAAATGAGGGCTCAGATGGCTGGAGAGGCAGTGGCGATGGACTCGAGACCAAGCAACTAGAACATCTTATAGAGAGTTTATTTGGTCCTATGAGATGGCAGTCAAAGCCACAAAGAAAGCTTACTTTGCGGCTAAAATTGCGTCTGCGACTTCGGGCTCAGAACAACTGTTTAGTATAATTTGGACGCTTACAACATTGCCGCAAGACAGACCAAATCTTAGGGAATTGGATATCAGCTGTGAGGCTTTTGTGAATTTTTTCACAGAAAAGATCTTGTTGCTCCGCCACAACTTCCCCGCCACAGTTGAAACAGTATGTGAACTTGAGGCTCCATGCCTGTCTTCTGGACCAGCTTTGGATCATTTTAAATTGCTTCGTTTGGAGGAAGTTGACAGAATCCTCTCTACTATGCGCCCAACATGTAATCTGGACCCTTGCCCATCCTGGATAATTAAAGCTTACCAGGGAGAGCTTTGATATCCTATATGGGATATCATAAACAGATCTCTCTCAGAAGAGCTTTTTCCAACATCTCTTAAAGGGGCAGTGGTCTGCCCTCTCTTGAAAAAGTCCACTTTAGATCCGGCCGAATTGGCACACTACCGGCCGGTCTTGAACTTACCCTTTTTGGGTAAAATTATTGAGAGGGCAGTAGCGCTACAGTTACAGAGCTTTCTGGAGAATGCTTCCATCCTAGATTCCCACCAGTCCAGCTTCCATCCAGGCCATGGAACAGAGACAGTTTTGGTCACCCTGGTGGATGACCTCCAGCAGCATCTGGATCGAGGCGGTACTGATGTTGTTAGACCTATCAGCTGCATTCAATACGGTCAACCATCAGTTGCTGTCCCACCATCTCACCGACACAGGGATCCAAGGCTTGGCCTTACAGTGGCTTTCTTCTTTCCTTTGTGGTCGGGGACAATGGGTGTCAATTGGGGAAGAATCGTTTCGAAGACACACACTTAACTGTGGTGTGCCTCAGGGGGCAATTCTATCCCCGATGCTGTTTAACATCTACATGTGACCCTTTGCCCAGATTGCCCAGAGGTATGGGCTGAGTTGCCACCAGTATGCCGATGACACCCAGCTCTATCTACTGATGGACAGACGATCTGATGATGTCCCAGAAAACCTGGACCAGGCATTGCAAGCTGTGGCTGGATGGCTTAAACTGAGCCAACTGAAGCTGAATCCAATGAAGACAGAGGTCCTTTTCCTGAGTTGTGGTGATCTGAGCAGGGGGATTCCCCTACCAACTTTTGATGGTGCCACTGACAACCGTGCACAAGGTCAGAAGTTTGGGGGTGCTACTAGAGTCCTCCCTGACAATGGAGGCTCAGGTAGCAGCAATTGTGAAATCCGCCTTTTTCCATCTTAGGCGGGTGAAACAGTTGGCTCCTTTCCTTGACCATAGCGACCTGGCAACTGTGATCCATGCAACGGTCACCTCAAGATTGGACTACTGTAATGCCCTCTACGTGGGGCTGCCTTTGTCACGAACCCGGAACTACAGCTAGTGCAGAACACGGCAGCCAGGCTGTTAATAGGGCTGCCCAGGTGGGAGCACATACAGCTGGCGCTGCAAGAACTGCACTGGCTGCCAATAGTATTCTGGATTCGCTACAAGGCGCTGGTTATTACCTTTAAAGCCCTTTATGGCCGAGGACCTGCATACCTGAGGGACCGTCTGCCCCACATGTTCCCCAGAGGGTACTAAGTTCAGGAACACAACATCTTTTAGTGTTCCCCAGGTCGAGAGAGACGAGGCTGATGGCTACCAGGGATTGCACCTTCTCAGTAGCAGCCCCCTACAGGTGGAACCAGCTGCCGAGAAGGTTAGAGCTTTGTGGGACCTTGCCCAGTTTCACAAGGCCTGTAAGACCATACTCTTCCAGCTTGCTTTCGGCTGACTTTGAGACTTGTAACAGAGAGAGGAAACCAGGGAATATTGATGTCGTCGAAGTTGAATAACATCAGAATTAGCACCAACTGTTTTTAAATTGTTTTAAATTTAATTGATTTTATTATGATGATGCACTAATGTGTTAGTCTCCTATTGTTTTATGAATGTTGTAAGCTGCCCTGAGCCTGCCTCAGTGGGGAGGGTGGGGTATAAATTTAATAAAACCAAAACCTAAACTGGAGATGGAGCACAGGAAAAAGCCCCCAGATTTTACTACAGCATATAATATTTCACAATATAACCTGCTTTAAGGAAGGACCTTTTGAAATAAGTAATCTTGTTACCATCACTCCTAAAGAGGCATATTTCATACAACTTTTTGTTAGACCAAGTTGTGTTTCTAAGAATTTGACTCTTTTTTCCCCCGTAGAGAATATATGAATCAGGCAAAGTGAGACACATTAAGAGGAAAAAGTTTTCAAGATCTCATCGCTACAGAAGGGGATGGACTACTTGGTGGCCTACTGTGATCATTTTGCTCAATAGTTTTCAAATCAAATCTTTCACATTCATGCTTACTTGGATTCTACATTGGCAGTAATAGGATCCAATGGTTCCAAGGCATTGATTTCTCCAGCTGTTTAGGGTTACTTTTCAGTTTATTCAGTCTGAGGATGTGGGCAGAGTCCTTGGAGGTTTCAGGCCTGCTACCTGGTTGTATGACTTTTGTCCTTCCTGGCTACTTAAATCTCCTTGGGAGGGAGGAGGTTCTGGCTGACAGTAAATTACTCCCTGAGAGAGTAGGTGGTCACCTCTATATACATGCAATATACAGTGCTTGTTAGTATATGCAGCCACTATAAGCTTCCCAACCCTCCCGCCCTGGCGGGGAACCCCAGGATTTCCAGCCTCTTCTCCCGCTCCCCAAAAAAACGGAAGCGGGGGGAGGGGGAAATGGCGCCAAGGAGCGGGCGACGCCACTGCGCTGCTGCCGCCTCTTCTCCGTAGCTGCTCCTCTGAGATGGGCTCAGCCTGAGCCCATCTCGGAGGAGCAGCTATGGAGAAGTGTAGCGAGCCCCGAATCTGGGTCCTTCTAGGACCCCAAGCAGCAATACTGGAGGAGCGAGAGCAGGCCGGACTTGCGCCCTGCCCTTCCACTCCCTGCAGGGACGAAGGTGGCCTGCGTGGGCAAGGGGGGCGTGCTTCACTTCTCCGCCTGGCCCCTCTGCTGAGCCTATGGCTGCGCAGGCAGCAAGGAGCATGCTGGGCCGGCCTTGGAGGAGAAGGAGGCGGCGGCAGCACTGAGCTGAGCCATGGCGGGAGGAGAAGGAGGCGGTATGGCTGCAGCGGAGGCACGCTGGCCTTCCGAGCCAAGGATGTCACGGCTGGGGCTGGGTCAGGCAAAGTCCAGAGGCAGTCCGAGGTCTGTAGCCAGTAAGCAGGAGGGTCCGAGGCGCCAAATCCGAATCACTGTAGAAGTATCGCAGGTCTGAGGTCCAGAAGCCGAGGTCAGGGAGTCCAGAAGTCCAAAGCCAAAGTCAGGGAGTCAGGAACCCAAGTCAAGCCGGAGTGGATGCTAGAATGTCAGGGAGATGACTAGTTGCTTCCACAAAGCTTCCTCCCAAAGCCCACAGCTATATAGCCCTCTGCTGGCTGTTGCCCGTTTGGGCTAATTGCTGGCTCAGGGAGGCAGCCAGGATCCTGTTACCACTCAAGCATCCTTGCTCTTAGAAGGGCCAGAATCCTCTCAGAACTCAGGGCTCAGGGAGCGTCTTGCTTGTGAGCGTGCCGCCCTCCTCCGATCCCTGAGGTCCTGCCGGAGGCGGTCACGCACACGAGCCACCCGAGAGGGCGAGGCAGGGGGGCTGGGATCTTCTCCAGCAGGAGGCAGGGGCACTGGTGCAGGTGGCAGGGGCACAGTTTCCTCATCAGACTCAACTTCCTCTGAAGGGTCCCCAGCACCCATGACACTATCCCCCCCCCCAGGGCCCCCCTCCGTCGAGGGACCTGGAAGGTCGGGGTGGTCGTTGTGGAACTGGTGCACCAAGTCCGGGGCATGAAGATTGTCCTCGGGCTCCCAAGACCGGTCTTCTGGGCCGTATCCCTCCCAGTCCACCAGGTACTGGAGGCCTCCACGATGGTACCGGGAGTCCAGGATCTGGCGCACCTCATATTCTTCCTCGTCATCCACCAACACTGGTGGTGGCGGCGGTGGGGAAGGAGTCCGAGCTGGGTCAGGGGGTGCAGCCGGAACAAGGAGGGAGCGATGAAACACGGGGTGAATGCGGAGGTGGGGTGGCAACTGGAGCCTGAAGGCGACGGGGTTTATTTGTTCAACGACGGGGTAGGGTCCAATGAACCGTGCATCCAGCTTGTGAGACCGACCAGGCCGGCGCAGGTAGCGAGTTGAGAGCCACACCTGATCCCCCGGCTGCACTGGAGGGCCTTCTTGCCTCTTTCGGTCCGCAGCCCGTTTATATGCCTCCTTGGCTTGCTGTAGCTGCTCTCGGAGCAAGTCTTGGCTGGCACGGAGTTCTTGCAGGTAGGCATCGACGGCGGGGACATTCGTGGGTGGTAGGATCGCTGGGAAGAACCGAGGGTGGTACCCGTAGGTTGCAGCAAACGGGGTCATTTGGGTGGATGAATGGACCGCGTTGTTGTATGCAAACTCCGCTAGGGGCAATAGAGTGGTCCAGTCATCCTGCTGGTAACAGGTGTAACAGCGGAGATATTGCTCTAGCGTGGCATTGGTGCGCTCTGTCTGGCCGTCTGTCTGTGGGTGGTAGGCCGAGGACAGGTGCACTCGAGTACCCAGGCTGGAATGGAGGGCTTGCCAGAACCGAGAGGAGAACTGAGGGCCCCGATCGGAGATCAGATGGGCTGGGAGTCCATGCAGACGAAAGATGTGTTGCAGGTAAAGCTGGGCCGTCTCCTGAGCTGTGGGGAGTTTCGGGCACGGAACAAAGTGGGCCATCTTGGTAAATAGGTCGACGACCACCCAGATACAAGTCTGACCCTTGGAGCGTGGAAGTTCCGTGATGAAGTCCATCGAGATGGTATCCCAGGGTCCTGAAGATGTGGGCAAGGGCTGCAGCAACCCTGAGGGTTTGGCTGGGATGTCTTTGGCCCGTCGGCAGACGTCACAGGAGCTGACATAGCGGGCAACATCAGCGCGAACTCGTGGCCACCAGAATTCCCTTGTCAGCAAGTGGGTGGTCTTATGCTGTCCAAAGTGCCCGGCGGGTAACGAGTCGTGGGTCAGGCGTAGCACTTCTGCCCGCAAGGGCCCGGGCGGCACATAGAGGCGTTCGCGGTGTAGCAAGAGGCCGCCTCGAGTCGTGAACTCCCCTGTTGGGTCATCTTGGAGAGCCTGGAGGTGTTGCTGGACCCAGGGATCATTGGCCTGGCTAGCCCGAATGTCCTCCACGAGTGCTGGTGAAGTGGAGGTGGCTGCAAATACTGAGGGCGGCAGGATT
The DNA here is from genome assembly GCF_032191835.1 of Heteronotia binoei. Classification (NCBI taxonomy): domain Eukaryota; kingdom Metazoa; phylum Chordata; class Lepidosauria; order Squamata; family Gekkonidae; genus Heteronotia; species Heteronotia binoei. The sequence continues at coordinate 105,495,215 of NC_083224.1, forward strand.
GGGGCAGCGGGCGCGGTCTCAGTTGAGGCAGGGGCGTATTCCGGTTTCCGGGAGAGCGCGTCTGCTTTCCGGTTCTGGGTATGGGGGATGTAGGAGATCCGGAAGTCGAAGCGAGAGAAGAATAGGGACCACCGGATCTGGCGCTGGTTGAGACGGCGGGTGGTCTGGAGGTGTTCCAAGTTCCGGTGATCGGTGAGCACTTGAACAGGGTGGCGAGCCCCTTCGAGGTAATGTCGCCAAACCTCAAACGCCGTCTTGATCGCGAGCAACTCCCTCTCCCAGATGGTATAGTTCCTCTCTGCAGCAGTGAGCTGCCGCGAGTAATAGGCGCAGGGCTGTAGTGGCTGGGACGGCTCCTCGCGCTGGGACAGCACTGCTCCCAGGGCCACGTTGGAGGCATCAGCTTCCACCGTAAAGGGAAGCTGGGGGTCGGGGTATCTCAGGAGTGGCCCGGTGGCAAAGCGAGTCTTCAGGGTGGAGAAGGCGTTATCGGCCTCTGGGGACCAGTGGAAGGGTTCTTTGGGGCGGAGTAGTTGAGTCAGGGGTGTGGTCAGGGATGCGTAGGCTGGGATGAATTGCCGATAGTAGTTGGCAAAACCGAGGAACCGCTGCAGGTCTTTGCGATTCTGAGGAGCCTGCCAGGTCAGGACCGCTTCTACTTTTTTCGGGTCCATGAGGATCCCCTGCGGTGACACGATGTGCCCAAGGAACTCGACGGAGCGCAGGTCGAAGTCGCACTTCTCCAGCTTGGCGTAGAGACCATGGGCTCGTAGGCGCTGCAGGACCTGGCGGACGTGCTCGGCGTGCTGGGCAGGATTGCGGGAGTAAATTAGGATGTCATCCAGGTATATGATCGCGAAGCGGTCGAGCAGGTCCCGGAATATGTCATTCATGAACCTCTGGAAGACAGCGGGGGCATTGGTCAGTCCGAAGGGCATTACCAGGTGCTCGTACTGCCCGTATCGGGTCCCAAACGCGGTCTTCCATTCGTCTCCGGGCCGTATGCGCACCAAATTGTACGCTCCACGGAGGTCCAGCTTGGTGTAGATTTGGGCCCCCTTTAGGCGATCCAAGAGTTCAGGGATCAGTGGTAGAGGGTACCGGTCGCGGATGGTGATCTTGTTCAGGGCCCGGTAGTCATTGCACAGCCGGAGCTCCCCACTTTTCTTCTTCACGAAGAGCACTGGAGCAGATAGGGGAGAGGTTGAGGGTCGGATGAATCCGCGTTTCAGGTTCTTGTCCAGGAAGTCTCGCAGAGCTGCCAACTCCGGCTCCGACATTGGGTACAGACGCCCCACCGGGAGTGGTGCCCCAGGTACCAAATCAATGGCACAGTCGTAGGGCCGGTGAGGGGGAAGCTGATCAGCTCCTGTCTCTTCGAAGACATCAGCAAAGTCCACATACTACTGAGGGAGCTGAGGACCACCACTCGGGATGCCAGCTGCTAGAGTGGTGGGAGGAGTCAGATGGGGGCATGGGTCTCGGAAGCGTAGTTCCTGCTGGGCCCAGTCCACGATGGGGTTGTGCAGCTTCAGCCAGGAAAGGCCTAGAATCAGCGGGAAGCGAGGCATGCGGGCGACATCAAACCGCAGCTGTTCTTGGTGCTGCTGGACGTGGAAGGTGATGGGACAGGTCTCCTGGGTGACGGGGCCAGAACGGAGGAGGCGCCCGTCAATAGCCTCCACCAGCGACGGAATCCCTTTTGTCTGCACAGGGATCTGGTGCTGCTTCACAAAGGCGGCATCTATAAAACAGTGGGCCGCTCCCGAGTCCAGCATGGCATACACGAACAGCCAGCGTTCGTCAGGCAGACGGAGTTTGACTGGTAGCAGGAATGGCCCTGGGGTATCAGCCCGCTGTTCGGAGGACCCAGCTAGTCGCCCCAGGCTGGGGGGTCCACTTACGCCTGGGGCTGCCCTTTTGGCGGCGGTGGCAGCGAAGGTCCAGGTATCCGATGCTTAGCAGGGCAGCCAGAGGCATAGTGGCCTGCCGTGCCGCAGTAGAGGCACAGATTCTGCGTGCGGCGTCTGGTCTTTTCCTCTGGGGTCAGGCGGGGTCGAGCAGCTCCAAGCTGCATAGGCTCATCCTTGGTGCTGGTACTAGCTGGGGACGGGCGAGGAGCCAGGTAGCACGGCGCAGGGAGCTGGCGCCCTCTGGTCTTGGCTTGGCGGCGACTTTCCAGGCGGCCATCGATGCGGAGGCAGAGGGTGATAAGTTCTTGGAGCGTGGGTGGCTGCTCCACCCTGGCCAGTTCATCCAGGACCTCCTCTGCCAACCCCTCAGTAAACTGGTCCATCTGGGCAGCCTCATTCCACGCCAAGTCCTGGGTCAGGAGCTTGAATTCAGTGGCATATTGAGCCACCGAGGAGTTGCCTTGTTTCAGTGCCCTGATCTTCCGGTTGGCTGTGGCTGCTTGGACTGGGTTTGAGAAAGCAGCAGACAGGTGGGCCTCAAACCCCTGGTAATCAGTCAGTAGGGGAGAGGACGCGACCAGTAAGGGTGTGGCCCATTTGGCCGCCTGCCCCTTTAACAGACTGATGACGAAACACACCTTGGTTTTGTCATTGAGGAAGTCCCGTGCTCTCAGTTCAAAGTACAGCCGACACTGTGCTAGGAAGGCAGGAAATTCTTCCACGGCACCCCCAAATCTGTCAGGTGGGGGAACTGGGCACTTGGCTGGAGCACTGGCCGCAGGTTGTTGCTGCAAGTGCACTACTGCCTGTGTTAGCTGCTGTACCTGGGCTTGGAGCGCAGCCAGTAGTTCTGTGGTTTCACTTGCTTCAGCATCCATCCTGTGGAGTGGGTGTTTGTGGGTGGAAGCAATCTGTCACGGCTGGGGCTGGGTCAGGCAAAGTCCAGAGGCAGTCCGAGGTCTGTAGCCAGTAAGCAGGAGGGTCCGAGGCGCCAAATCCGAATCACTGTAGAAGTATCGCAGGTCTGAGGTCCAGAAGCCGAGGTCAGGGAGTCCAGAAGTCCAAAGCCAAAGTCAGGGAGTCAGGAACCCAAGTCAAGCCGGAGTGGATGCTAGAATGTCAGGGAGATGACTAGTTGCTTCCACAAAGCTTCCTCCCAAAGCCCACAGCTATATAGCCCTCTGCTGGCTGTTGCCCGTTTGGGCTAATTGCTGGCTCAGGGAGGCAGCCAGGATCCTGTTACCACTCAAGCATCCTTGCTCTTAGAAGGGCCAGAATCCTCTCAGAACTCAGGGCTCAGGGAGCGTCTTGCTTGTGAGCGTGCCGCCCTCCTCCGATCCCTGAGGTCCTGCCGGAGGCGGTCACGCACACGAGCCACCCGAGAGGGCGAGGCAGGGGGGCTGGGATCTTCTCCAGCAGGAGGCAGGGGCACTGGTGCAGGTGGCAGGGGCACAGTTTCCTCATCAGACTCAACTTCCTCTGAAGGGTCCCCAGCACCCATGACAAAGGACTGGGTAAGGCCAGGGGCGATGCGGAAGGCGGGAGGGGAGCTGTGCTGGTAGCCGGAGGGAGAGGCCCTCCTCGCCTTCCCTGCTGGCCGGTAGGGTTGCCAATCCCCAGGTGGGGGCAGGGGATCCCCCGGTTAGGAGGCCCTCCCCCCCTTCAGGGTCGTCACAGCCTTGATCTTGGCCCCACCCCTAATGTCTTCTGGCTCCACCCCCAAAGTCTCCTGGCTCCACCCCCAAAGTCCCCAGATATTTCTTGAATTGGACTTGGCAACCCTAAGCCACTGAATGGTTTCACAAGTTCAAAAATAATCATAAGCATTCATTCATGGTCCAGAAGTCCAATATCCAATAGCACTGACCTGATCACTTGAATGTGACAAAGCCTTCAACGTTTTTTTCATTGTTGGCAAAGATTCTAGTTAGAGCAGTCAGCCATCCTAAAAAGAATTTGTTAACCAAAGCTATTGGATATTGGACTTCTGGACTTTGTGGATGAATGTTTATGATTTTGTACTTGTGGTTATTTTTGAATTTGTGAAGCCATTCAGTGGCTGCATATGCTAATAAGCATTGTATATTGCATGTACTTTAGAAACAAGCATTGCCACACATACTGCTTTTCAAATATTATTCAAAGGAAAGTATAACATTTGTATAAGAGCTGTTCTTATTTATGCAGTTGCTTTTCTCTTGTTCCATTGTGCTCACCTGCGCATGACTAGAAGCAGGACTGCCAATTTAGGAAGTTCCTGGAGACTTGGGGTTGTACCTGGGGGGATGGCAGAGCTAGAGGAAAGGATATATCTCATTTAGGATGTGATGCCATAGAGTCTATCCTCCAAAGCTACTGTTTCTTCTGTGGAAACTGATCTCTCTCATCTGTAGCCTCTGTAATAGTTAATAGTAAGAGAATTCCAGGCAAACCTAAAGGAAAGTCCTAAACCTTATTGACCTAAAAAATTCTCCTTCTGGCACCAGTTTGAGGTTTGCCTCTTTTTTTGTTTTTCCAAAAAAATGGTATTTTATCTATCTCAAACAAACTATGCCACTAGTCTGAGATCTGTATCTCAGTGCAATTTTATGCTACTTTGTTACAACCATGGCTTTGTTACAACTATAGCTGGTTTTATCTCATGCAACTATAATGTCAAATTCAGCTAGACAAAAAAAATGCTACTGGCTTCTTCTTTTCTTCTGTCAGCAGACAAGTCTCAGATAGCTGACAGTGCTGCTGCTACTTCAAGGATGAAGGTTTGGGAGTAGATTCTTTAATAGAAAGGAACCTGCATGTATTTTTGTGGCTGTGGAGCTAGTGTTACACGCATGCCCACTAATATCACACCATAATGTTTACAGAAAAGTACAGCATCCATTAAGTGGATCATTTCACACATTCTTAAACTGTGTACAATGAATGTGGAGGAGCAGATCATAACTAACACCATAATCACTTTTAATTTCTGTACAGTATCTATAGGTGTGGAAATTCTATATGCAGCCAGAAGGACCTTGAAAAGTCATACTCCCACAACAAACTTGTAAGCATGTGTAGGGTCTTTTAACAAAGATTAAGAGTATTACAAGTGAAAGAAAAGGGGCGACCCTTACCATACCATGTGTTTTCAGCATATACATAGTTTAAAATACATATTAAAAGGGCTATTGTGTCCCTTTCCAAAGCAGTCAAACATCACAGAAGGCCACACCTGTACCATACACAGCAAATGGATGGATGTGGCCTGTGATCTACTAGCCCCTAGACTGTAAGGAGATAAAACTTCACTCTTCCCAAAGTCTCATAAATTTGCAAGGAGTGCAAAATCTTTGCAAAGCCTAGGAAAAGAATTAGCAGGACATACATATGTTCTAAAAACTTCTGGATATGAATTTGCAGAATCTGTTTTAGATCTTCCTATAGAATCTTTTTTATGCATTCAGGCACCATAACTCTTTCTAGACCTTGCACGTTTAAACCCAATCAAAATTAACATAGACTAGCAATCAATCAAAGTAGTGCATTGATTTTTTTCAGAAGAGCTTTATGTTATGATAATAAATAATTTGAAAAAGCAGCATGTGCTATTCCTTTACAAAGATGTGAACTGGTGAGAAGGCTGCTTAAAATTATTAAATTTCTCAAGGCAGAGTTTCAGCTGCACATACGTAAGTCTCCAGTCTCTCTGGACACCCTGCTAAACGGGTTTGCTAAGAACGCAATGAATGCCTTTGAAAGTGAGGTTGAGTTATATTCCATGCAATATGTCCCCTTCACAGCCAAGTCACTTGATTTAATAAAGAAAAACCTCATTTTGGACTCACACTATTAGGTAGAAAAAAGGAAAAAGTCAACACAGTCAGTCAGCACCACCACAAAAATGAAATGCTAAATCCAGACAGCATCACAAATCCAAGTGTGTTCCCTTCCCTGGACCTTTTCCATCTTTTTTTCTCAGACAAGAAGTAGCTGGTTGTTACTCCTCAACCTATAACCTACTTAATTATACACACACACCCTATTTAAGAAAATGCACAGATTTCTATAGAATCTCTACATTTAGAATTTTAAAACAATTTTGCATACCTAATTTAGGACTTGTTTTGATGATGACGTTGTCATCGTAGAATAACAGCTCAAATCTATAACAAATGTTGCCAACCATCCATTATTACATTGTCCAGCCAGCAAAACCTCATTTTGGCAAGTAACCAATACTGAGGTCTGAGAAGCCATTTACCTTCAGAACCACCCATAAAAGATTTTTTGAGCTATAGACTTCAGCGCTAGATCTGTTTGGTATCATCTATAAGACAGCTGTTTCTGCCAGGCTTCATTTATGACCCATAAGACCTTGTCAGGCTCACTTGATTCCATCTAATTCCATCCATTGCTCAGGGTACCAGTTTTTTGGGGGGTTTTTAATGCAAAATCATGTACTCTTATTGACTTTCTTATTTACCCATCTCTCCAACTTCAATCTATCTCAGTCTATTAAAAATAATAACCTAATTCTTTTTTATAGATTGTTTTTTGGGGAGGTAGGGTTGCCATATCCATAAAAAACTCAGACATTTTGAGGGTGGAGCCTGTGGAGAGCAGGATTAGGGAGGAGAATTTGTTCAATGGAATATAATACCATAGAGTCCACCTTCCAAAGCAGCTATTTTTTTCCAAGTAAACTTAAACTTTGCCACCTGGAGGTCAGTTGTAATAGTGGGAGATCTCCAGCCACCACCTGGAGATCTGCAAGGCTAGGGAAGTGGGAGTAAACAGCTCTTTATATTTCCAGGGTTATTGAACCACAATTTTCTTTGATGGGGAACAGATCAGAAAAAAAATACCTAGCTCCCATTACCCATCCAGACAACAGTTTCCATGTGTGTTTTCTTGAGCAGAGAGGATGCTCTGTTTCTAAGCAATTGGTTTCAGGATCTCCCCATAGATATTGATTCTGGACAACTGGAATAAGGGCTATTTCACTAACCTCCACAAAGTTTGAAGGAAATTTCTCAGGTCCCCGTGAATGAGAGGACTCAAATTTCTGTTCCCCAATATAGCAGAAGGCATGTGCTGGTGACTGGGGATCACTTAGAGCAAGGAGTAGAGGCTAAAATGTGTTAGCTGGACTTGTCTTCTTGAGAGGTATGATGTCTACCACAGGCACACATCCAGGATGTGACTGAATGAGTAGGAAGACTCCTCAAGTCCACAGATTATTATCCTGTTTTGCTCAAATGATACTGCCTGGCACAGCCCAGAATGTATTAAAAGAGACTATGTGGCTCTTGTGAAGGCCTTGGGGTGCAGGTTGTGTTTTTGTCAGTTCTTCCTGTCAAAGGCCATGACTTAGGAAGGGAAAGAAGAATACTGGAAATAAATGACTGGCTATGTAAATGGAGTTATCAGAAAAAGTTTGGGGTTTTGGACCGTAGCTTATGCTTTCAAGATGAAGCTTTTTATCAGGAGATGGTATGCACCTCACGAGGATAGGAAAACATGTGTTTGGTAAGAGCCTTGCAAACCTAATAAGGAGGGCTTTAAACTAAATCCAATGGGGGAGCAAAACAAAAATTCAAGGCCTACTACAATGCCAGTAACTGTCATGAAACTAAAGGTTTGTGCGGAGTGACACATATGCTAGGAAACATTAACTAGCAGATGAGTACAGAAATGAAAACCTCACGGCACATAAACCATGGATTCCAATGTCTCTACATTTTTTTTTTTGCAATTTTTCCATTTTATTTAGGTTTACACAGAACAAATTACATAGATAAATTATACAGATTGAGGTTGCTTGTGGAATATACAATCGCAAGCCTTCCTTATTACATTATCTTAGTATTATTTCCATAGCTTTGTTATCTTTTTTAGAAACTCTTCCCTCCGTTATCTCATTTCATTAAACCAGTCATAGAATTTTCTCCATTTCTCCATTGCATCAGATCTGGATAAACCTCTTATCATATTGGACAAAATATCCATTTCAGCAACACTTAAAATTTTTTGTACTAACTCGTCCCTTTGAGGAATATCTTTCTGTTTCCAAACTTTAGCAAATAGAATTCTAGCAGCCGTTAACATATAGACTGTGATATATTCATCTTCGCGTGGGATGTTATCTCTAACCAAAGACAAAAGCATTATCTCTGCTTTCAATTGTATATTTACATTTAGAATCTCTCTTAATAACTTATACACCATAACCCAATATTTTTTTGCTAAGTCACATGTCCACCAGCAGTGAAAAAACGTGCCTATTTTTAGTTCACACTTCCAACACTTTGGTGACACCGTAGTCTTTATTTTGCTCAACCGCGACGGAGTAAAGTACCACCTGTGGAACATTTTGAAAAAATTCTCTCTGAAACTAACCGGTTTAATTATTTTATAATTATTTTTCCATAAGGTGGCCCATTGATCCATCATAATATTTTTCTCCAAGTTTTTAGCCCATCTTGTCATTGTCTCCTTGACCACTTCATCTTCTAACTCCATTTGTAAAACATAATTATATACCCTTTTAATTAGTTTATATGGGCCTGACATTAATAATTTATCAAAGTCAAAATTCTGCCTTGTAAACCCTGAAATTTTGTCTCTATTATATTTTGCTGTAATCAACACCCTTATCCACCAATCTATCTTCACTCCCTGAGTATCTAACTCCTCCTTATTTTTTAATTTATCCATGTCGTCAAGGAGGTCACTGTATCTAATTGGATTTGTAGTCTTCCATAATTGAGGCTGCACAGACGCTTCTTCAGGTGAAATCCATCTGGGAGTCTTCCCCCCATAAATCTTATTTTTAATCTTAGACCAACATGCCAAAAGTGACTTCCGAATCAGATGGTTTTTAAAATAAGTCTGAGGTTTCCCTAGACCGCAGAGATTAGCGTGCCAACCTGCTTGGAGGTCAAAACTTTCTATCGCTAATATACGCTTGTTCTCTAGAAGTATCCATTCTTTTAGCCATAAAGTCGTACAGGCTAAGTGATATACTTCTAGATCTGGAAGAGCCAAGCCTCCATTTTGCTTCTTATCCAATAAAATTTTCCATCTGATTCTGGGTTTCCTGCCCTGCCAGATAAAAGATCTGAACTGCTGAGTAATTTTAACAAAAAAAGGCTTTCTAGCAGCAAAGCATACCATTTGTAGCAAAAACAAAATCTTGGGTAATATACACATCTTAATCAAAGCTGCCCTTCCCATAAAAGATAATCCTAAATTATGCCATTTTTTAAACAGTATTTCCGTCTCTTTTAAAAGCGGTGTGAAATTATTTTTGTAAATGGTACTACATCTATTAGATAAAGTTATACCTAAATATTTTATTTTTTGTTCTAGTTTGTAGCCCATCTTATTCTCAAGTTCATGAGATGCCAGATCCGACATATTTTTCGTTAAAATTTTCGATTTCTGTTTGTTTACTTTTAGACCTGCTACCTCACCATACTCAGTTCATTTAAGGCCTCCTCAGCTGATTCCAAAGGATCTTGAAGAATTAAGGCCATATCATCTGCATATGTCAAAACTTTATACTCCTCTCCTCTTGCTCTAACTCCTTTAATTTTAGCATTTGTCCTGATCGAGTTATTTAAAACTTCCAAAGATAATATGAATAGAAGAGGGGATAGCGGGCAGCCCTGTCGCGTGCCTTTCTCCAGCCTTATCTCATCCGTTAGATCTCCATTAACCACTATCCTGGCTGATTGTTTATCGTAGATCGCTTGAATATTTTTTACAAAATCTCCTCCACAGTTCAGTTTCTTAAAAATTTCAAACAGAAAATTCCAATCCAGATTATCGAACGCTTTTTCCGCGTCGATAAAAATAAAGGCAGCCTGCTTATCCCTACATAAGTCCAAATACTCCATAATATTGGCAAGAATACGGATGTTTGTTCGTATATATCTAGATGGTAGAAAACCCGTTTGATCTGGATGGATTATACTCTTTAAAATCTTTTTCAGCCTATTTGCCAGAATTAAGGAATATACTTTATAATCCACGTTCAATAAAGATATTGGGCGGTAACATCTAATATCATTCGGTTGTCTGTCCATTTTAGGTATAAGCGTCACATTACTGTGTCTCCAGGACTCAGGCAGTTTTGCAGAGTGCCAAACCTCCTGAATTAATTTTTTAAATTGATCAATTAACAAATCTTTAAAGGTGATGTAGTATTCTGCAGGGATACCGTCAGGGCCTGCCGCTTTGTTCTTCTTTAACTTAGACCAGGCTTCTTCTATTTCGAACATAGCAATTGGTTCATTTAAAATTTTTATTTTATCTTCCGGTATCTTCATCAAAGGCTTTTTAGTTAAATAAGCCTCCTGGTCTTCCTTACGTATATCGGCCTTTTTGTACAAATCTGAATAGAATTCTTTTGTTATTATCTTTAAATCTTCCAGGCAGGATTTAAGTCTTCCTTCTTTATCTTTTAACACTTTAATTGTTTTTTTTCCCCTTTCCTTCCTAATTCTATAAGCTAGCCACTTTCCTGGCTTATTTGCATTATCAAAATATTGTTGCTTCGAATATGCTATTTTCCTTTCCATTTCCTCCAACATAGTTAAATGGAGTTGATGTTTTAATTTTCTAACTTCCTCTTTAATTACCTTTTGTGAAGGATTTGCCTTTAATTGAGATTCCTTGTTTTTAATTAAATCAGTCAACTCTGTCCTTACTCTAGCATCTTCCCGTCTCTTATTCGCTAAAAAATTAATGACCAATCCTCTAAAATACGCCTTACTTGTTTCCCACACAGTCGTGTACGACAGCTCCTCATGCGTATTCACTTGGGAAAAAAAAGTCATTTCTTTCTGTATAAATTCAACAAACTTCTTATTTTTAGTCAAGTTATGGTACATTCTCCATCCCGATTTTCTCCCGTTGCTTTTCATTTCACACATTACTGGACAGTGGTCCGCAATAGTCGAGGGAAGAATTTCTGCCTCCTGCACTGTTTTAACCATGCCAACTGAAAGCCACATCATGTCAATCCTTGACCAAGAATTGTGCCTGTTTGAGAAATACGTATAATCCCGTCTATTTGGGTTTAAAATGCGCCAAATATCTACCAAACCATAATCTTCAACCAATTTAACAAAATTCTGAGGAAAAATATTACTTCCTTTCCTTTTGATTTTCTTTCTACCATTGTTCCCAGGACTTCTATCCAAATGTGGGTCATTTACTGCGTTAAAATCCCCTATTATACATATGTTTTCATATTCGCAATTTCTCACCTTATAACATAACTCTCTATAAAATGTACTCTGTAAATCATTGGGTGCATAAACATTTATTAGGAGAAATTTTTCGTGCTGTTTGACAATTTCTATACCCTGAAAGCGTGCATCCTTCCCTTCAAAAATTAGTTCCGCTTGAATATCACCTTTGATATATGTTATTAAGCCTCTTTTTTTTTTCCCCTCCTCCGAAGTACATATCGCTCTCCCTAATCCTTTACTAACTAATAAGTGTTCGTCCTTCTTTTTTATATGGGTTTCTTGTAAACAGATGATGTCTGCCCTAAATTTTTTAAGTTGATGGAGGACACGTTTCCGTTTCTGGGGTGAGTTTAGGCCGTTTACGTTTGCTGAAATAATCTTCATTTTATTTATTACGATTTGTTTTAGTGTTCTGCTCACTCTGTCCACTGAGATTTTTTCTTTTTCTGTAACCTGGTTTCTCTATACGAACTTCCCTCTTCTTGGCCTACTTCTCCCTCCTCCCGTTCCTTTGAATATAGGTCAGAATCATTCTGTGTGGTTCTCTCCTCCTGTTCTTTAGAATTTTTAGACCACACCTTTCTTTGCCAGTCTTTCGTATACTTACTAATAAATTCCTCTAACTTAAACACGGAGTCTATTCTGAATCTAGAGTTGGCGTAGGTAAATAACAATCCTTCCGGAATTAACCATCTATACATTATGCCTTTCCCCTGCAATAGCTCAGCTAACTTTGAATAGTCTCTTCTCCTACTCCGTATTGACCAGGGCACTTCTTTCATGGTTTTAATTTTGACTCCCTTTATCATTAACTGCCGGTCTTTAACTTCCCTCCAGACCTTTTCTTTAATCACCTTTCTGGCAAATCTCACATGTATTTCCCGCGGGAGATCATTCTTTTTCGCATATAAAGTATTAACTCTATAGATGCTATCAATCTCCTTCTCTACCTCTTCATTCTCTATTCCTATAATATCCGTTAGTGCTTCGGCCATTGTTTTCATTACACACTCACTTTTTTCCTCTGGTACATTTAAGAATCTGAGCACATACTCAGCTTGTCCCATTTCCATCTGGGCTATTTTACTGTTTAATTCGACCTGTTTTTGCTCAAGATCTCCCATTTTGCTTTCAGTCTGTTTCAATTTATATTCTATTGATTTAGTTATCTTCACCACTTCTAATACATCTTTTTTGGTATCGGTAAATTTCTTATCTAAGCCATCAAATTTCTCACCCAGTCTTTCTATTTGTTTGGATAGTGAAGCCTGTAGTTGATTAAGTGCCTCAGCAAAATTCTGCTGTATTTCTTTAATTGATTCCTGTGCAATTGCAGCACCAACTGCTTTAGGCTGCCCTGGAGAGAATTTGAATTTCCCTTGCTGAGACATCCTACCGACCTGTGTTCAGACACTAACCTCAGTTTATAAGCGAATTGTTTCACTGAACCTTATTATTTCACTCAATCTTATCGTCAGCAGTAGGTACACTTTCAATTCTTAACATTAATTAACATTCACTGTCTTAGGTTATCCACGTATTTCGCAACTAACAGTCAGAAAAGTAGTGGAACTGGACACAAAAAAAAGGTATAACCCAACACAAAATACCCAGCCTAATAAAGATGGAAAATCTTCCCTCTTTATACTTCCCACTAATCTTGAACTTCAGTAGGGTGCCCAGTCAATAGTCCGTCGTCTCTTGGAGTATTATAACTCACGTTGTCTACTTGTAAGATCTCTTTTTCTTTCTGCTATAGATCCGCTTCACAGACTGGTAGAGTTGCTCATTAAAGTGACAGCTCCAATATGACCCGAACTATTGCTGTCTTGCCCGTGATTGCAGTTCCCGATTGGCCCTCTAAGCCACCGTCGTGTCTTTACTCCAACTTCCACTTTTCCAGCAACTCCCTGAAGTCCGTAGGCAAACCAAACTTTACAAAGAGTCTCAAACCGAATGGCCGCCAATTAACTTCACAAATAACCCAGCGCCTTCACAATTCCCCTCCAGTAAGGGGAAGAAGCCATCCACTTTTTCCTTATCTTGTCACGTTCTTTCCCGTCGCTGCTGCCACCGCCGCTGCTGTCATAGTGCACATCAAACACCTCCTCCTCCTCTCTCACAAACTGGGCGGGGAGAACTTACTAGACAGCGGGGACCCCGCCTTCAATTGAAGTCGTCTAAACCGCCACCAGAGTGTCCAAAAGCGGAGAAAAGTAAAAATTCGTGCCTCTCGTCACCCGACCTCCACGCACCACCTCCGTGAACCGGTGGCTGGAGCTGATTCGTCTTCAGACGCTTTCAGCCTTCGGGAATTAAGGTAAGGGGGATTCACGGAGAGCCTGCCTGGCTCCTCCTCTCCCCTCTCCCCTTCTATGTACTTTCGCTCTTCAACAGAGTAAGTACGGACCTAGAGCAGGCCCCCCTAAAGGCTGATAATCGACAGGCTTCAGAGCCATTCCGAAACGCTGCCGCTCCGCTCCGCCATAGAACCGGAAAGGGCCCAATGTCTCTACATTAATGCACAGAGTTTGGGAAACAAGCAGGAAAGTCAGGAAACAGAGTTTGGGAAACAAGTCAGTAAGAGATTTTCTCCAAGGATCCTTGCAGTGGCGACCTTGCAGTGGCGACCCGGGATAAAATTTTGAGGGGTGAATATATGGATGTGTTCAGCCTCCTCTTTAAAGAGGTGGAAAAGAAGGACAAAAAGGACCTTGATGACAAGGAGAAGGAGAAGCTAAAATGGAGAAAGGTGGATAGGACCTGGTCCAATTGGCTGCCAGGTTTCCTGATCTATGCTAGGGTACAGCCTTTACGGGCTGCAGCTCTGTTTCAATATTGCGACATAATGCACCGCGCACATACAGATTTTGCCGGTGTGGCATGGTTGCAATATGATGAGGCCTTTAGGATGCGGGATGCAGTCAACCCAGGGCTCCAATGGGACCAGATTAATCAACAGCTTTGGCTGCAGTTGATGTCCCCAGCAAAGCCCAATTCGGGTGATAGGGCCGACAGTGGGCACTTAGTACGTAAGCAACAGAATAGTGTAGGTGCCCGCAATGTGGCAGGCCAGTCGGTTCAACCCCGGCTGCTATGCTGGGAATTTACATCTAAGGGCATGTGTTCCAGGAAGGCCTGCAAATTTAAGCATGAGTGCCCGCTATGCGGGGGGTCACATGCCTTCTCAGCTTGCAGTAAATCCAAAACAAGGGCTGGGTCAAGATGCCCCAGGGGGGGAAGTAACCAGCAGCCGCCTGGAAAAGGGACCCAGTCCAAGACAACTGAGGGTACTTAGGCAGTTGTTGAGCAATTACCCCCTGATGGCAGATAGAGCCTATTTAATTGATGGTTTAATCCATGGGTTTAGGATCCTGTATCAGGGACCTAGAGTCCCTTGTATGGCCCCTATCCTTCGTTTGGTAGTAGGGATGGAGCACGTGGTTAGGGCAAAAATATCTAAAGAGTGTGCAGAGGGCAGGGTCCTGGGCCCCTTTGAGACTCCGCCAGTACCCACTTTATGGGTATCCCCCTTGAGGGTGGTGCCCAAAAAAGCACCAGGGGAATACCGCCTGATACACCATTTGTCTTACCCCAGGGGCGGATCAGTGAACGATTCCATTCTGGAAGTTCTCTGTTCGGTCAGGTATACCTCATTTGACCAAGCGGTCAAAGTGGTTTGGGGTTGTGATGTGGGGGCTGAAATGGCAAAATTAGACATTAAGTCAGCGTTTCGCCTTTTGCCCGTGTACCCAGAAGATTTCGATCTTCTGGGTTTTTCCTTTGATGGGATGCTCATTGTCCTATGCCGCTTTTGAGCAGTTTAGTTCCTTTATGGAATTGGCGCTTCGGACAGAGTCTGGATTGAGTGATACTGTTCACTACCTGGATGACCACATTTTCGTGGGCCCTGCTGGATCCAGGCAATGTGCCAAGTTGTTACGGTCATTTGAGGACCTGGCACGGGAGCTTGGGATTCTGTTGGCCCATGAAAAGACAGAGGGCCCCAGCTCGGTGCTAACTTTTTTAGGCATTGAGCTGGACACCACGCAGCAAGCTTCACGGCTGCCTGTGAATAAGGTGAAAGGCATCAGGGTTCGTTTAGCTTCTCTTAAGAAGCAGCGTAAGGTGTCGCTGCTGGAGCTCCAGCAGTTGGTAGGACACCTCAACTTTGTGTGCAAAGTTGTGGCTCTTGGGAGGGCCTTCTTGCGACGCCTATGTGACGCCATGGGGCACCTGCGGTTCCCCCACCATAGAGTGCGAATGACCACAGGCATGCGGAGGGATCTAGAAGTATGGGAGGATTTTTTGGAATCCTTCAATGGAATTTCTTTTTGGAGGGATGACTTGAAGTTGGAAGCAGAGCTCCAGATATCTTTGGATGCGGTGGGTGCCACCGGATTCGGGGTATATTTTAGGGGACATTGGTGTGCAGAGCAGTGGCCCACAGCGTGGTTGGACAGTGGGTTGTGCCGTGATCTCACCTTTTGGGAGTTTTTTCCCATTGTGGTAGCGGTTTGGCTTTGGAGTTAGCAGCTGGCCAACCATACAGTCCATTTCTGGTGTGATAACATGTCTGTGGTACATGTTATCAACTCCTTGTCATCTAAATCACCGGTGGCGATGAACTTGGTGTAGTCATTTACTTTACGATGCCTCTGTTTGAACATTTTGTTTTTGGCAAGGCATATTCCGGGGGTGTGCAATGGGGTGGCGGATGCTCTATCTCGTCAACAGATTGAGCGTTTTTGCCAGCTTGCTCCGGAAGCAGACCTGCGGCCAGCGCGAATGCCACCGGAACTTTGGCCGCTTGGGAGGCAGAAGCCAGTAGGGCAATCCGACTAGCATTGGCACCAAGTACTCAAAAAGCCTATGAAAGGGCGGAGTTGCAGTTCCGGGTTTTTAGGAGTGCTGTGGGGCTCCAGGACACCTGGCCAGTCCCAGTGGTGCACATTATCCAATTTTGCATCCATCAGAAGGACAGAGGGTTAGGTATTAAGTCAATTAAAGGCCCATTGGCTGCACTGGCTTTTATTAGTAAAGCGCAGCGCCTTTCGGAGGGCACCAGCGATTTTAGAGTTAGGAAGATGTTGGAAGGTTGGGCAAGAGAACGGGGGCCAAGGGCGGATGCCCGTCAGCCCATATCCCCCTCAGTGCTGAAGAGTCTTCATAGGGTCTGGCCTGTGGTATGCTCGTCTTCCTTCGAGGCCACTCTCTTTCACGCGGCCTCTTTTGTTGCCTTTTTCGGTGCACTTGGGATCAGCGAGTTGGTCATGCAGTCAAAAACGGACAATACTGACCGGGTGTTGCGTGCCAGTGACATTAAATTTGTGGGGGGAAATGTTAGGCTGACTGTACGGAGGTCAAAAACAGACCAGCAGCAGAGGGGCTCCGCCATTACGATCGGACAATGTGCAGTGGCAGAGCTGTGCCCAGTCAAGGCCTTGGAGCAGTATATACTACTCAGGGGTGAGGGTGATGGCCCTTCGTTTCATCACAGTGAGGGGCCCCCCCTTACAAAATATCAATTTGGGGCAGTGATGGGTAAGGCACTGGCAGAGCTGGGATGAGGGCGTGTAAAATTCGGAACACATTCATTTCAAATTGGAGCCGCATATACGGCAGCGGCAATGGTTTACACAACCCCTGCCATACAGCGAATGCGGCTATTAGCCACAGTGTGTGTGTATATATAAAATTTTTTGCCACTGTGTGACACAGAGTGTTGGACTGGATGGGCCGTTGGCCTGATCCAACATGGCTTCTCTTATGTTCTTATGTTCTTATGAATAGGCCGGTGGCAGTCAGCAGCCTATAGGTCATATGTTCGCCCGTTGGTCTTTCAGTGAGTGCGTGGGGGGCATGTGAGCAGTGGTTGGCCCACGGGCATGTAGTTTTCTGGTTGTGACTGTTTTCTGTTTTTTTCAGGTGCTGGGGCTCATAGAGAGAGGCGGCGAATTCTCATCTGCGGGTACAGCATGGTATTCTGGGTGGCCCACCAGGCCAGGAGATCACCAGTGGGCACCCAGCTGGGTCTCAGCGAGTGGGCGACGGTTGAGTGGCTGGGTCGCCTTGGCCTGCATTGGCCGGGGATCATGCCACTGTTGTTACGTGGGAGGAGTGGGCCTCCTCCGCTCATCCTGGTCATCCATCTGGGGGGTAATGACCTGGGTTTTATGACGGGGAAGGCCCTTTCTTTACAGGTGCAGGAGGATCTGCAGGCCATTAAGCAGAGATGGCCAGAAGTTCTCTTGGTGAGGTCGGCAATTTTGCCACGTAGGGTCTGGCAGTCTGCCCTGTATCCCGGGGGGATAGAACGGGCCAGACGTAACGTCAACCGCGCCTTGCATAAGGCCATGGAAGGGGGTTTAGGCATATTTCTTCCCCATCCGGCCATATGGGTTGAGAATGCTGACCTGTATAGGTTGGATGGGGTTCATTTATCTGAACTGGGTAACCGGGTCTTTTTGAAGCTAAGGCAGGGGTTGCAGTCGGTTCTGGGCCGTCCGGTGGACGCTAATGCCTAAGCAGAGGCTTGGCATTGGCGGTGGCAGGATGAGGTATTGGCTACAGTTTTTTCAGGGGAGCACCTATGGCTCTGCACCAGTGGATGCAGGTGGTCTGTATGAACAGTAGATGGGCTTTACGGCTCAATGCTGGGAGTGCAGATCACGACAAAGTAGGGTTGCCAAGTCCAATTCAAGAAATATCTGGGGACTTTGGGGGTGGAGCCAGGAGACATCAGGGCAGAGCCAGGAACAAGGGTGTGATAAGCATAATTGAACTCCAAGGGAGTTCTGGCCATCACACTTAAAGGAACCACACACCTTTTTAAATGTCTTCCTTCCATAGGAAATAATGAAGGATAGGGGCACCTTCTTTTGGGGCTCATAGAATGGGACCCCCTGGTCCAATCGTTTTGAAACTTGGGAGATACTTTGGGGAGAGTCACTAGATACTATACTGAAAATTTGGTGCCTCTACCTCAAAAAACAGCTCCCCCAGAGCCCCCGAAACCTCCAGATCAATTCCCCATTATACCCTATGAGAATCAATCTCCACATAGAGAATAATGCTCAGCAGACGTGAGAGGATGCAAGGACTACAAGTCCCAGCATGCACCTCGCGAAGGGAGGCTGGACTGGAGCAAATAGCAGGCCGAAGGTGGGCAGGTCTTTGTGAGCCGGAGGAAGGGAGAAGCAGGGAAAGAGACACGACACGACGCCGTTCCATCCCCCCCACCCCCGCTATCAGATTTTTAGATAGTGGGGGATTAGGCTGCTAATCCAGGGGTACCTCGGCAGGGCGGGGGGGGTGGAGTTGGGAAGCCTACGACAAAGCCTTGCCGGGGCAGATCTTTCCTGAGTGAGGGATGCTGGCCGAGGTGGAGGTGGGCCAAAAAACATAAATTTGCTCCTGCTTTTTATGCACCCTTGTAGCAGACCAGAGAGTTCTGGGGTATGCAACATTAGCTAAAGTAGTCTCATGCTGAAATGTCACAGATATGCTATGATTAGTTCCCCAAGAATTTATTTTAATTATTTGATAAAACTTCTTTCATTGGTCCTACATGAAAAATAAATAACTCACACACCAAAAGATCTTTGTACTAAGAATTAGCTCATGTTCTCTCACATATCAACAGGGAGCTTTAAAATCTGTAGATTGTGGCCCTGGTGTTTATTCCTAATCTTGCTTGAGATATTACAGTTATGTAATGAAATTTGTACTAAAGCGTTTGTACTAAATAGTATAGAGTCTTTTAGATGGTCGTATTTTAATGGTTTAACCATGATAATTTATGCTACTGATTTTACCTAGGTAGAATTTTTTAAAAACCAGATTTAGCCATTTTGTTAAACTGTAGATTAAATGCAGGACAGACCTTCAAAGCTGTTCAGTAACTGCAAATTTGCAGTTTCTCCATTCTCACTTTCCTCATTCCCTTTGCTGACTTTGCATCCTGTGCATAGTAAGACCATTATATGTGGCTAATGTAAAATAAATATTTCATTGCTATTCTCATGTTACGACCTATAAAGGCAAACGTCTGTAAAAAAATCAAAGGCAAATAAAATCTTCTTGGTTACAGAAAACAAACCAAGAACTATCAATGTCCGTTGGTTTTGCTCAAGCAAATGCATACTAGGGTTTCTCCTAGAATAATTTCCCATTTCTCCCCCTCCCCACCCCCCCCGTCCAGTTTCTGTTATAGCCTGGCATCCTAACGCTATCTATATCCAAGGTCAGTCTAATTTCATGATTTGCAAACATTGTACTGACCCCATAACTGGCACACCCTCTTCTATGTCCAGGTCTGCAAGTCTGAAAGGTTATGCCTCACAAAAACAATAAAATTGCCTTTTGTTCAAGGTTTGTACAATGTATCTATGAATGTGGAAAACAAATATGATGGGTTTTTTTAAAAAAAAATCTCTGGCAATAATGCTTTCTCTGAGTACCACAACAGTCTCCCAGTAATTAGGTGCCATTTTTCCAAATGATGTTTAGACTTTCATGGCTGTAAAAAGAAGCTGGTTTGTTTGATGGCTTCAAAAATACAACCACTGAATGATCTTGACAAGTTAGTGGAACCTTACACATTCTATAAATGATATGCCTATGACCATCTCATTTTTGCTTTTATCACATGTGGATTTTTAAATGGTAATTTCTTATAAAATTAAAACACAACAGATCTTTTTGTGTTTACACATGAGCCTTTTGTATATAATAGAACAGGAATAGGATTTTTGTATAATCTAGGGAAGACAACCAAACACACACATTTGCATTCTCATGTCACGTGTATACTTAAACAGGCATATGCTTACACAGCCATATAAACTCTCTTTCATGACATCTGCACATGAAACGCATTTGGGATGTTGATTATTTCTATTATTAGCAAATTATGTTCATGCTAAATAATTTTCCTTAAAGTTTTAAACTTGGTAATATTAAAATTTCTATTAATATATTTTGAAGATAAGAGGATAATTTGTTTTTAAATTTGCTTGCAAAATAGGGCCATAGCAGTTTTTCTGCAGTGTAGAACTGTGTTAGTAATCAGGGCTTTTTTTGTAGAAAAAGCCTAACAGGAACTCATTTGCATATCAGGCCACAGCCCCTGATGCCAAGCCAGCTGGAACTGCATTCCTGTGCATTCCTACTAAAAAAAAAAAGCCATTAGTAATTAAGCCATAGTACAGGCAAATACAAATGTATTTGCTTTTCAAGGACCTGGAGCTTTAAGATAGTGGCATGGAACTGACCAAATTTTGTTCTGAGAAGCAGTGTGGACCCTACCCTCATGTCTATCTCTCTGACTCGCACACACCACTTTAAACTTTTTACAAACCTTTTGTAAATGTCTCGCCTACCACCAGTATTGACAATGCTGATGGATATATTCATTTTTTAACTAGCAACAATGTGGTTTGAGGAAAGAGAATATTTTTAATGCAGTTAAGTCACAGTTGATATACAGATATCACAGAGGAATTTCAAGTCAAGAGACCTTCAGAAGTGGTTTGCCATTGCCTGATTCTGGATAGCAACCCCTCAACTTCCTTGGAGGTCTCACACTCAAGTATTAACCAGGGCTGACCCTGCTTAGCTTCCAAGTCCAATAAGATCAAGCTAGCCTGGGCTGTCCAGGTCAGGGCTTGCCATCAGCATTGGTACTAATGTTACCCTTTTCAAATTCACTTCTTGGCCAGTGATGGACAGTACTACCGTAAATCCATTGATTCCAATGGACTTAAAATAGAGTTTGGTTAGGATTAGACTGTAAACAAGTGGGGACCTGCAAAAAATGTCGCATAATGTGTTGTAGTTTGTTTTAAATTGTATTTTTTTTAAGCTGCAGTGTAGGATTTGTAGTTACTAAATGCATATATACTCCTTGTGATGAGACCCACTAAATACAGTATACAGAATGTATGCAACACATTCATTCTTTTATTTTGTTTCCTTGTTGGTTTTGTGTGTTTCTGTATGTGTTAATTCTAAAAGTTACAGTTTTTTAATTTTTGTATTCTTCTGTTGTTTGTAATATTTGTTATTGTTGCTATTAATTAAAGTCAGGGCTTTTTGTGTAGCAGGAACTCCTTTGCATATTAGTCAACACATTCATGA
The DNA here is from genome assembly GCF_032191835.1 of Heteronotia binoei. Lineage (NCBI taxonomy): Eukaryota > Metazoa > Chordata > Lepidosauria > Squamata > Gekkonidae > Heteronotia > Heteronotia binoei. Next base: position 105,516,510 of record NC_083224.1, read on the forward strand.
TGTAGCCAATCCTCCTGGAGCTTACAGTAGGAAGAGCCTTGTAAGCTCTTGGAGGACTGCCTACATAATAATAATAATAATAATAATAATAATAATAATAATAATAATAATAATAATAATAATATTTAATTTGTATCCCGCCCTCCTGGCCGAAGCAGGCTCAGGGCGGCTCGCATAGCATAACATAAAATACAAACATTACAATAATAAAAGCACACTGTTTACACAATATATTACAATTCACTTATATATACTATCAGGGGCATGTGGCTTAATATGCAAAGGAGTTCCTGCTCCAAAAAAAGCCCTGATTAAAGTATTTCTTTGAATACCACATTAGATGTAAATGTTTCTCAGTTGTCATTTGATTGGGTTGGTCTTGTGAAGAACAGTCTCCATATGCACACAGCAGATTCTCAGTACGGAGTGTCAGCAGTCAGATGAGGAAGTCATTGGTGCAAATCTTGCTTCAACCACTAATTTTGAGGTAGCCTCAGATAGCGCTCTCTCTCTTTCATTTCAGCTGCAATGTGAGATAAATAATACTGGCTTTTGTATCAGAATGGTTGAAGGCTTGTTGAGATAATATGCAGGAGCAGGGCTTCTTTTGGAGAAAAAGTCATGCAGGAACTCATTAGCATATTAGACAACACCCTAATATTAGCATATTAGGCTACACATTCATTAGCATATTAGGCCACACCAGCTGGGATAATCAAGTGCAAGTGGAACTGGTAGTAGGAATGGTGTTCCGGTGTGTTCCGGCTCAAAAAAAGCCCTGTACAGGAGAGCTTTAAATACTTGAAATGTTCTTAGTATTAAGTATTGCATACTGCTATTTTAAGTTTCCCTTGCTATGAAAATCAAATATGCTCCAAATCCTATCCTTCTGAAAGCACCATTTATTTTGAATGCCACCCAAGGTAAGCACTCCGGATTTAGTGGCACCATCCTGAAAGGTATGCATAACTCTGTGCAAAGAAGATGCGGCACTGGAGACATACATGCAAAAAGAAGCAGGAGCCCTTGCAAGTCATAAAAACCAGTCCTTAAGTCGTTTCGAGGCTTAAAGTTCTTCTTCCAGGGACCGTTTGTTGACTGTATACTGTACAGTAGGTAAGTGGTGTCAAAATACACCTCCCGATGTTCTGTATGTCTCAGTTCATTTTGCCTTTTTCATTCTTTCATAATTAATTATGCTGAAATATCTCTGCAAATTCCTTCACATCTGCTCTCCAAATTGCTCCTTTGGAGAGCAGATGTGAAGGAATTAGCAGAGGTATTTCAACATAATGGATTATGAAAGAATGAGAAAGGCAAAATAATTGAGACACACAGAACATCAGGAGGTGTATTTTGACACCACTTACCTACTGTTTAGTACACAGTCAACAAATGGTCCCTGGAAGAAGAGCTTTAAGCCTCGAAACGACTTAAGGACTGGTTTTTATGAGCATTGGACTTCAGCTAAGATCATCAAATGTTGTGGACATTGTTCACCAAAAAGAGTCAGTAGGAATAAGAGTGGCTTGTCATGGATGGTGATTTTTTTGTATGATTTTTCACATTTTATATAGACATAATATTTATACTGAACTTTAAATTTAATACTGAATATAGAGTGTTGACATATACTGGTTTACTTGCCTTGGAATTTTTGCACTGAGAGAGGTTTTCAGTTGTGCTAGTATTAGTTCCTCCATGGTTGCCACCCCATCTATCATGTGTCTGTATACTTGTAAACAAAGCAAATGCTACAAAGATATACCCTCTCCGTCCAAGGGAACTAACTTGGATCAATGCTAGCCCTGAGAACTTTTCACCACATGCAGAAGTGGAATGAGTGTAAGTGGATGTCCACGTAACATGTACCCAAAAGAAAGATGATGCATAGGTGGTTGATTGTATTACTCTTAAAATCAATATGATTAATAAATCGTTTAATATTGGCTGTATCAAAAAACAGCAATAATTTTAAATGCCTTTTAAAATATATTTAATTTCCTCTCTAAAGTGGTCTAATTCATTTAATAATGTTTATTGTAGACTAACTCTTGTATTATCCATTTTACCGTAAGAAACTAAAAGAGCATGTTGGAGGAAAAGGTTTAAAATAGAAGTTTTACTCGGATTGAGTTTAATTTACTTTGATGGAGTATAATGGTATATGGATTGCACATCAAATCTCTCGTCATTGCAAATAGGCTTTCACTGCACACCTAGACATTTAACTTATTTGGAATAAAGACCACCAGTTCCTTACAAATAAGTGTACTTGATATTGCAGCCTCAGTTTCACTCAACAGTCGCTTTTCACCAACTAAAAATCTAATGTATCATTGCCTCCCAGCTAAACTCTTTTGAAAGGAAAAGTGAAAGGCAAAGAAAGGAAAGGAAGTCAAAAGGCATACCAAAATATGGCCCTGTGTGTATATTAATGTTTCCTGCTGTTCTGATATGCAGAGATCAGCTTAGCGAGTGCAGATATCTGTCAGGGACCAAATATGATGGGCCACCCATCAGCCTTTCATTAAGCAGCACTTGTAGTCTCTGTAATTCTATCAATAGAGTAATCAGAGCTACTATGTCTCAGGATTTGATAGACCAGCAGGAGCTGGAAAATGAAGGCTGACTTGGTTAACAAAGTTACTTCTGCCACTTGATGCAAAAAGTAGGACAACAGTGTTTATTAGTCTATACACAAGAAAAGAGAGGAAGAAGGGGAGACTGGCTAAGTGCAGTCTGAGGTGGAACAATATGGATAATTCTTTCTCTAGGGTTGTCCTTGATCTAATCAATTTGACTTTGATATTCTGCCGACATTTACTCCATCATGGGTTGACATAATGCCACCTACATAATCAGATTCATGACTAAATTTAAAGAGAGAAAGAGAGGGATCAGGGTAGGACCCTTTATTTCCCTCTCATTCAGTCAATCAGAATTATTTCCCATAGAGGGAAAAGAACCCTTATTCCCTATGGAGAGAGATTCAATGGACAGATTTAAAAATCAAGATGCTAATGTCAAGTCCTCAGCAAGGCAACTTTTGAAAAATGTAGCAAGAGGCTAAAAGGCTTAGCCTCCAACTGCAGGCGGATTAAGTATGCATACAAAGAATTGGTGATGGGAGATGAAAGAACAGCAAAGTGAAAATAGAGAATGAATAAAGAAAGCAAGAGAAATGAGAGGAGACATTTTAAACACATTTGCTAGGATCTACATCTGGTAAGCGGCCACAACTTTTGAGGCTAAGGCTGTCTGTTCTAATATGAGAAGCAGAATTGTATGAAGAAGCATTCCCCCACAGTACCCATATTAGCCTGGTGAATGAACAAGTCAAATGGTGCATCACAGGGTATCTTTAAAATGTATATTAAAATAGGTTCTGAGACTCAAACAAAACTCTGCTCCAAATTAAGGATGTATTCATTTAATGTCTGAACAGGGCTTCAGATATATGGAGGACAGTGCTATGGCTAGGACTGTGCCCACTGTCCCTGGGTCTAAAGCTCTACATATGAACCCTGTGTGTATGGTTGGGCTATATATATATATATATATATATATATATATATATATATATATATATATATATATATGCATCTACCTGGAAGTGTGTAAACTCCAAATGCATGATTTGGCACACTAGAAAACAGATTAAATGCATATAAGAGCCCAAGCATGTTTGGCCTCTCACATATGTATTATGGAAGAGACCAGAGAAAAACCATCATACAAGAAGGATTTAGACATCCCATTAAAAATTCTATGTGAAAGTAAAGCAAGTTTAATACTGGAAGTCCTACTGAAATGAATAGGAGGTAAAAAAGAGAACATCTTTAAAGATACCAGAATCAGAACTGGATAAATAAATACAGGACTTTTTTTGAACAGGAATGCACAGGAACACAGTTCCAGCTAACTTGGTGTTGGTGTATGTGGCCTAATATGTAAATGAGTTCCTGCTGGACTTTTTCAACAAAAAAGCCCTGTGTGAAAAAATGGTGATGTTGGGGTAGTGGTCTAATATGCAAATGCATTCCTGTTGGGCTTTTTCTACAAAAAAGTGCTGAATAAACATACATACATATTAGCAAGATGATCCAATACAATTTACTTTGGAGGTACAGATGATATTAATAAATTAATAGGGATATTATACTCTCCAGAATATGAAGAAACATAATGGTTTCTAATTGGCAAAGGTCAAACAAGGATGTATTATATCTCCCTGTATCTTTAATCTCCATCCAGAACCAGGGCTTTTTTTTAAAAAAAAAAAGCCCAGCAGGAACTCATTCGCATATTAGGTCACATCCCCTGACACCAAGCCAGCCGGAACTGCATTCCTGCTCAAAAAAAGTCCTGTGCAGAACATATCATAAGGAAAGCTAGATTATATTTAGATGAAGGTGGAGTGAAAAGTGGTGGAAGAAACATTAACAATTTGATATATGCAGATGATACCACATTATCAGCAGAAAATTGTGAAAACTAAAATGAATGAAGCAGAAAATGCCAAAGCAGGATTACAACTGAACAGCAAGATGACAAAAGTGACAAGTATTGAAGCATTATACAGCTTTAAGGTTGATGAAGAAATTAAAATTGTTCAATATTTTCTATTCCTTGGCTCCACCATCAACCAAAAAAGAGACTGCAACCAAGAAATCAAAATAGAAGCCACTGAGAATGTGTGTCAGATAAATGGATAACTCATATTAACATGGTTTGCATTTTCAACAGCATATAGATGCTATGAGATGGAAAGCAGGGGAAGGTGAAGCAAACTACTACTTCTTAGATTCAGATGGGTAGCTGTGTTGGTATGAAACAATAAAACAAAGAGTTCAGCGGCACCTTTAAGATGCTGTTGGTGAGGTCTGTGAGTAGCAGCAAATTAGCATACAGATAATGAAGTCTTAGCTGTTCTTACGCACCCTGACTCTAATTAGACCTTTCTGGCAACTATCTCCCTCCTTCTACATGTGGTGCTTGAGGAAATATGTTTCAACATATCTGAAGAATTATGCATCCACACATGCTAAGTCTCTCAGTTCTTGCTTATACCCAGATTTGAACTTCGTTGGTCTTGAAGGTGGGACTGCACCCAAATTTAGTTCTCTTGCTGCCATTCACAGGTTTTACCAACTGCTTTAATCCAATCTCAGTTATACTTATCATTCTAACTCAGGGGTGTCAAACATGCAGCTGGGGAGCCGAATCAGGCCCCCAGAGGGCTCCTATCAGGCCCCTGAGCAACTGGCTGTCATCTGCTTCCTTCTCCCTCTCTCTTGCTTGCTCAATCGCACAGGAGCTACAGAGCAAAACCTCAATTTTCTCCATTGATTGAGGCTCCTCTGCCTTCTGGTCCCCTGGGGAGGGAGAGAAAGAGCCAGAGTTTCCTTTGCCCAGTTCCCTGGATTCCATGGGAGAAATACAAAGAACACATCTTTAAGACCAACAAGTGCTAATGTTTTAAGCATGCTTTCTTTTAAGTTTTTTTTTTAATCTTTAGTCGTGTTTGCCTGTGTCCTTTAAAAAGTTTATATCTCCACTACCTAATCTTAAATAGGTACACACATGGCCCGGCCCAACAAGATCTCATTTAGGTCAAATTCGGTCCTCATAACAAATGAGTTTGACACCCCTGCTCTAACTAGCCCTTCCTGGCAATGACTGCCCCCCCCCCCCAATCTTCACTCAACCTATATGTAAGGTTTAAAGAAAACTACTTCAATATGTCTGAAAAAGCGTACATGCACATGAAAGTTTATACCCAGAATTAAACCTTGTTGATCTTAAAAGTGCCACTGGACTCAAACTTTCTTCTATTACTTCTTCTTAGTAAGTGTTTAAAGACTGGATATATTCCCGGAATACAAGTGCTTCAGAAGTTTTCAATGCAGCATGCTTTTTAGGTGTTAGCATCCATTTTTTCAGATTCCGTATTTCAATTAAAGCAATACCAAAAAGCACTCTACTGATGCCCATAGCATATTTAGGGTTGTAAATGGTCACAGAGGTTTCCAGCAGCCTAGACCTAAACTGGAATACAAACTGTCCAGTTTCTAAATTTTCATAGTTAATACCACTAATCACAGGTTTCCTAAGAGAAAATCCAAGACTTAGAATTAAGAAAGGATATATAGTTCATCATAATCCACTCCATCCAAATAAGGCCATAATTCAATTAGCTGCATGTTATTGTCTCCCATATTGCCTTAGCAGATGATGCTTGGTCAGTAAGGATCTTAGAAGGATCTTTCAGGTCTGAGTCTCAGTTAATCTCTGCAGTACCACTTTCATTTATTTTACAAGGTCTGGGCTCTGGGGTGGTTTTTCAGCTCATGCCATACTGCATTCTTTACAGAAATCATCCCCAGAGTAATATTGTACAATGCACAACATGGCATACTTTTGATTTGAGAAAAGAGATATGAAAACTCTCTGTCACTGGCAAATCAGTTTTCCTAAAAGCCTATGGTTGTGTCATAGGGACACTCTGCAGATATAAATGGAAAGAAGGGCAGTCTTGCCTGATTCTACTCCTCCTTGCTGTCCCCTGTCCTGCACTGTTTTCACTCTGCAGGGACCCAGAAATACCTGGGGAGTGGCCCAAGGAGGATACAGAGGGAAATACCTGCTACTACCAATCTGTAGGATACAACCTACAGGATACAACCAACATTTTCTTAACAAATTACTATTGTCATTATCACTATAAAATTCCACCCCCCCCCCCTTATTATGAATAACATGAGAACAGAGTGACTGCTTTGGCACTAAAATCAGAGATAAAGAAACAACTGTTTCCAACAAAAGAGATTATTAAAAACATGTTCTCTAATCACGGACGCAATATATAACACAGTTCAGGTTTAAAAGGCTACTCATGGCATAATTTTGTAATGAAGTGTTTTGCAGGTTTTATTTTAATACTATTTGACCTAACAAAACTTTTAGTGCCAGGGCATATTGCATTTGTACTAATTATGTGAATTTTCTTCCAATAGAAAAGTGGAAACTGACTTTCTGAAATATTATAATACATATGTTGTAAGCCGCCCTGAGTCAGCTTGCGGAGAGGGCGGGATATAAATGGGAAGTAATAAATAATAATAAATAAATATCTTGTTCTATCTGCAGATGAGTAAATTTGTAAACTTTCCTCTAAATACATTTATAAATAAGTGGCATGGAAAATATTTAGTGATTTATTTAGTGTAATAAATGGATTTACCTGTTAATTATTAAAAGTGGATTTTAAGTTTTGGAACTATGCTCAGCATGTATTTCAAAAGTCATTGTTCAGTTTCAGTAGGATTTATTATAACATCCCAAATACCACCTGTACTGCAACTGCTCAGTCTAAATGATAAAATTAATTACAATGAAAGATACATAACCAACCACGTGGAATCCCCACCTCCAAATATTTGTATCAATGTATCTATCTGCAATATCAGACTAATATAATACTTCATAAATTGAGGCAGTGGATTAGTAAACATGTTCTCTAGAATATATCTGCAAATACAGCAAGTATAGAATTGAACAATACAGATATTTAATTAATTGATACCTTTAGGAATAACAGCAACTGTGAACAGGATAGATAAACAGCATTAATGCAATAATGAGAGTAAGCTTCATAGAATAGATATGAGTATGCATCTTAGTAGATCTGCATGGGATGATATTGATATTTCCTAAAATGAATTCATACATGGTAATGTCATAGGAACCTAACCTTTTTTGGGAGGAGGAAAGGAGATTCAAAGTTGTATCATGTGATCCTTTCATTGTTTGGGTGGTTGTTTCACACAGGGATCTGTTCATTTTTCTGGGATCACAAAAGTGTTTTTAGAAATAATCAAGGAAACATAAAACAGGATACACAGCCCCAGTAAATCCTGTGTCTTCCAGCATGTTTTTCCCATTTTATTTCACTCCAGCTACCTATATTTGGCAGCACTATCAACTAATTGCATTTCTTCACAGGTGATATTTTAAAGATTGTTAATAAAAAACAGTTGCTTTGCCCAAATAGCACAGATAATTTATTATTCAGAAAAGCAGCGGAAGCCCATTTCCTAACAGAAGAAATATACACAGATTGTTTACAGCAATACTGTCAAGTAATGCAACCTTTTGCTTGAAGAAGGGTCAGCTCCAATTTTAAAATACATGTTTTAAGGAAGTTTTTTTCTTTAATCAACCAGAACAACTCATATACACCTTTACCCTAATATTAAAAATAAACAATTTTACAGAAAACAAAGTTAAGGCATGTCCACAAACCTTGTGAATCCCTCAAACAATATACATTGTGGGCTGCTATCTGACTACAAACACAGAAATTAACAAAAGAGGGAGTCAGTCAGTACCCATTGCATTTTCAGAAGATGTTTGGTATTTTTAAACAGAAAGTAGCAATTTTCAAGGAAGTTCAAAACTACCTCCTTCAACAAACAATACACTAAAAACCACTTATTTGTGTCTCATGCACAAAAAGAAGCATTTCCTTTCCTCACTACAGGCAATGAGAAGATTTCAAGAAATTTGCTGATCCTACAGCAATCAAAGAAAAGATGGCTATGCCTTGCACATAATAGGCCAGGTACCAAACTGTATTCTGGACTGAGTAAACCAGGTACACTATCAAAGAGAAAACACACAGATGAGAGTGCATGTGAAAAATGCTATGAGATTCTTGTTCAGAGATGTCCTTTCAGATTCATGCTCAGAGATATCCTTTCATATTAAACACTTACAGTGAGTTTCATTTGGTTAAAAAAGCCTGATACAATGGAAATTCTAATATTCAGCAATTTGTATACATTGACTACATTCAAGGGAGACCTAGCTGATATCATTATAAATTTCAATTATGCATATTTCTGCATCTAAATGTCTGTTATCATACATAGTGCTTGCTGTATGTGCAAAAGAGACTGAGATACCACTTCAAAGATACTGCTTCTTTAAAAATAGTACATGCAACAGGGTGGTATGAATATCCATGTGCACATTATAGACTAATATACTTCTCACTGTGCATATACTGTCTCCATCATAATGTCTCTGTAATGTTCAAACTATTTTCTTGCAGAGGAAACATTGTGTGATATGCAACTGTGGCTGTAACAAAGTCAGAAGGAAAGAATTACCTTGCTATAATCCCATTGGTGCTGTTAACCCAGAACTTTCTAAACACAAGTGCACTATATACATTACTTTATTACAATCTTGAGACTCTTGTGACTAGAATGCTTAAAAAACATGTGGGGTGGGATCCACTCCTCCTTACCTGGGAGAAGTTCAGCCCATTTAATGGATGGCATTGCTCTTCCACCCTCTCCACAGCTCCAGTCTTTTTCTTTAGTTTCTCAGCCTCTTGGGCCAAATAGAGGTCCAGAACGGGTACTCCCCGGGAGCGAATGTCCGTCTCTGTCAGGGAGTTGACCATCAGCATTACCCAGACAGGTCTTTTACGTTCCCAGTTTCCAGCTATGGCATTGAAGAGGTAATCAGCATAGAGACCTTTGCCCCGTTGATCAGGAGTCATCCAATGAGGCAGCATCAACTTAACATACTCAAGGTGGCGTTTAAGACGGTGGTAAAGATCCTGGGGGAGCACATCCTGTAAATTCTCCCCATGGGGTAGCAGCTGACAACTGGCAAGGGCTGAGATTGTGTAAGGATCCGTGAGGTCCAGCTCAAAGTATACATTGGTACTAGCCAGGAAAGCAGCCTTAGAATTCTCAGGGATGAAGTCCCATACACGTGTGTAAGGCACATGAATAGTGCCAAAGAGATAAGCAGGAGGGTCCTTCCGGATTGTCCAGAGGAAAGAGTTCAGATGTCTTTGCTAGGAAAGGAGAAGAAGCAACTCTGTTAAAATTGCAGTGAGACAAGTGAATTCAGTGCCAGCCAAGCTTCTTGTATGATGCAATCATGCATAGTATGGCTGCCCTCCTGAAACAACTTATTCCAGTGTAAGACTGCAAAATACTTTTAGTCTTTACTCTACATCCCAAGTCTTAACTACACTGACATGAAAGCGAGTTCCACTGAAATGAAGATCAGCATTTGTATGACTGAGATGGCAATTTATAATGGCAGGGCCTCTGGGCATTGTATGGGTATGCATATGGCCAATATGTGTGTGGCCAAACTGAAAATTTAATCTGAGTAACTCTAATAACTATTAAACACAATCCCAATCACCTCTAGGAAAGATTACTGTAATTCGCTCTACATGGACCTACCCTTGCATTTGACCCAGTCTCACAGGTCCTAATAGGGACCCCTTGGATGGCACACATACAATCTGTGCTGCGCAAGCTGCAGTGGCTTCCAGTGGAGCACCAGATCCAGTTCAAGGTTTCGGTTTTGACCTTTAACACCCTTGGCAGTCTGGGACCCACTTATCTTCAAGACTACCTCTCTCAGTATGCCCTGAGAAAGAGCATTATGATCTAGAAACAAGAACTCCCTAGTGGTCCCCAGCCCAAGAGAGATCTGGTTGTCCTCAACCACCTGATGGAACTCCCTGCCTGAGGACATCCATGCCTATAGGATCTGCTATCATTTCATAGGGTTTGCAAGGCAAGTATATTGTTTTTATTGTGGATGTGAAGTATTTTAATGCTGTTTTAATAATGTTATTGTGTTTTTTCTGATGTAAGTCAACCTGAGCCCTGCTTTCAGGGAAGGGTAGCCCAACAAATCCAGTATAATAAATAAATAAACCTAGAAAATGGTTCTGCATTCACAGGCATTCTAGAAAACAAATTAAAGATAGGGTGACTGTTAAGTGCTACTCATTGTATTGATTTATACTGTGTAATTTGTCTCGAATCTCAGTGAAAAAAGGTAGTCTACAAATAATGCAAATAAATAACAAGATGGGACATTCAATAAGCAATGCAATTGAATTAGGATTGTAGAAATCAGAAACAAAGTTGAAATATAACATAAAATGTTAAATGATGCAGAATTTACACAGTAGTAGGGGAAGGCAATGGCAAACCACCCCATAAAAAGTCTGCCATGAAAACGTGAAAGCAGCGTTACCCCAGAGTCGAAAACGACTAGTGCTTGCACAGGGGACTACCTTTGTCTTTTTACAATACGTATAGCAACAGATAATACATATTATGCACAGTTATAGAGCCCCAGTCCTCCTTACTATAGTCTGATCATCTTTTTGAGCCTTCAGGAATGCGACTGGGTGATTTTCTTGGAATAATATGTATATTTATAATAAAAGAGTGCGATAGTTACTTACAGGGCTTTTTTTGAGAAGGAACACACAGGAACACAGTTCTGGCTGGCTTGGCATCAGGGGGTGTGGCCAGATATGCAAATGAGTTCCTGTTGGGCTTTTTCAACAAAAAGGCCCTGGTTACATAGACATAAACAGACCAATATCCCAGGATGTTCTTCTGCACAAATGACATTAAAATGAATTGCCTTGATTTATGGCCACGAACCATGATTTAGCATTAACACATATAACCCCTTATAATTAGGGCTCCTTTTTTGTAGAAAAAGTCCAGCAGGAACTCATTTGCATATTAGGCCACACTCCCTAACGCCAAGCCATCAGGAACTGTGATCCTGTGCATTCCTGCTCAAAAAAGCCCCGCTTATAATCATTAAAGCTGAATAGTTTAACATAGGCTGCAACCAGTGTTCCCTCTACGTTGAGTTAGCATGAGCTAGCTCACAGATTTTTAGCCTCCAGCTCACACATTTTTGTCTTAGCTCAGGAAGTAAGATCCCAGAGCACAATAATTTATGCAGTAGCTCACAAATTTAATGCCAGTAGCTCACAAAGTAGAATTTTTGCCAAAAGACTCTGCAGCTTAGAGTGAACATTGGCTGTAACCCTAAGGACATTTCCTTAGAAGTAAACCCCACTGAATAACATGCAACTTACTTCTGAGCAGAGCTTCCTGTTTGCTTCCACATTTCCAATTAATAAATTAGTAGGCTGTGGATTTAGCTAGTCATAACTGCATTTCCAGCAAAGGGGGGGGGGCATTTACAAAAGTGGCACAAATAACTAGTAAGGTGTTTTCAGAGGGTAGCCATGTTGGTGTACAGTAAAACCGTTAGATATAAGTCCCGAGATCAACAAGAGTTTCAGGGTAGAGCCAAGAGTTTCAGGGTGTAAGCTTTTGAGAGTCAAAGCTCCCTTCATCATAGGCTATATTATAGACTGACCATGACTATGAAATTATTTCTATGGAAGAGTTGAAAATCTAATATAAAGAGAAGAAGTAAAGGATAGTTTAACAGATCTCACCCAAATGATCAGTACCTTCGAACTGCATGAATCATAACTGAAACATGTAATAATCATTTAATAAGGTATGTGATTGTTTAAAACAAATATCGTTCATCTCTCACAAAAGGATTTCAGAGGGCAAATCCACACAAAAGTTGCAAGGTGGGCTCCCACATGCTAAGGTCCTTTCCACTAAGTGGTACCCAAGATGAAACATGTGATATTCTTACTTAATCACTGTTTAAAGTCTAAAGCACCAATAACATACTTAAGGCTGTAGGTTGCACTATAGTACACTGAAGAATGTGGTTCCTTTTACCACACAATTGGTAGAACTTCAGGACGATAGTGGCCCTGGTCTATAGCAAAGTTTGAATCCAGTGGCACCTTTAAGACTAACAAAGTTTTATTCAAGGTATGAGCTTTCCATTGAAGAAGTGTTCATGCACATGAATGCTTATATCTTAAATAAAACTTTGTTGATCTTAAAGGTGCCACTGATTCTCTTCACACCCACACCCACTTAATCTGCCCCTGGCAAGGAAGATAAAAAAAATACATTTCTATAGGTGTCATGTCAGTCTGGAGACGCCAGAATACTCAGGGTCACCACCAGACCCAGTGCAGGGGCCTAGGGTGCCCCAGACTGGCACCTGCCCCACACCCTCCCTGGGCCTGCCCCACCACCACACCTCCACCCGTAGGGAGGGCAGGTGCAGCGCTGCAGCAAGGGACGACTGGACAGGCTCTGGGAAGCTGCACCTGCACAGTGCTCTCTCAGAGGCACTCTGAAATGGAGCACCTCCAAGAGCACATTGTATAGGAGTGGCTTGCCCACAGCCCCCTTTCAGCCTTCTCTGGCAGACCCGAGAAGGCTGAGTGGAGACTGCAGGCGTGCCCTGCCTGTGCTTTTGGAGGCACTCAGAGACTGCCAGTCTCAGAGTGTCTTCGAGAGGGCACTGCTCAGGCGTTCTCCTCTGAGTCCGTCTTCCGTTGCAAGGGAAGCTGGCTCAGAGGAGAGCACATGCCAACATGCTGTCCCTCCACTCTCAGCTTTCTGGGAAGCCAAGAGCAGTGGGGTGGGGGAAGGGGGCGCCCAGCTGCGCCCCTTAGGTGAGGTGGCCCCCAGGTGGCCACCTACCCAAGCCGGTAGCTAGGAGGAGTCCTGTGGGGGCACAGCCCCCCAACTTCTTGCCAAAAACCCCTGACTCCGGGGCCCCAAGGAGCCCCCAGGGCCTCAGCCATGTTGGCAGGAGCTGCCATCAGCCCTGTGAGCGATTTGGTGATGGAGAGGCCGGCACCAGAAGCAGCCGGGGCCTCCTGCCTGATTTAAAGGGCCCGCTAATCAGCTGATTGACAGGCTCTTTAACTCAAGGGGGTGGTGCTGGCTGCTGCTTCTGCTCCCCACCAGCAGAGAAGGAAGGTCGGCAGCCAGAGCGACTCTCCCTGCTGCTCTTGTCGCTGCCCTCTCTTCCCGACACTAAAAGAGCATGCAGGGTCGGGGGCAGAAGCAGACCCCAGCACCCCGCCTGAGTTAAAGGGCCCAAGGAGCAGATGGGGGCTGGGAGCTGCTTCTGCCCCCAGTCTCACCTGCTATTTAGTGACGGGAAGGGAGGGCAGCAACGCGAGCCGCTGTCTCACCAGCCTTCCTTCCACGCCACTAAAATAGCAGGTGGGGCCAGAAGGAGAAGCAGCCCCAGCTAATCCGCGGGCCCTTCTGTTCCCGGCCCCTCACTATCTTAGTGGCGAGAAGGAGGGCAGTGACCCTAAAATAGCACATGGAGCCAGGGGCAGAAGCAGCCCTCAGCACCCCGCTCTTGTTAAAGGGCCCATCGGCTGGGGGCTGCTTCTGCTCCTGATCCCATGCGCTATTTTAGTGGCGTGGAAGGGAGGCTGGCGAGAGAGCGGCTCTCCCTGCCGCTCTGGTCACCACCCTCCCTTCCCCGCCACTAAAATAGTGAGCGGGCCAGGGACAGAAGCAGCCCCCAGTCTCTGGTGCGTTAAAGTCTCGGCTGGTCAGCGGTCTCTTTAACTCATGCCAGAAGCTGGGGACTGCTTCTGCCCCCAGCCCCTTCACTATTTTAGTGGCGGGGAAGGGAGGCCTGCGATAGCAGGGAGGGAGGGGGAGAGTGAGGAAAGGGAAGGTTGTGTGGAGTGCCAGGGGCTACGGCCCTGCACCTACCTCACCTACTCCCACCCACCAGCCATGATCGCATGACCATAAACTGATTTTCCCCTGGAGCAATGCCTTGGGAAGTATTTCTTCTTTTAGTGATTGGACAGGTGGGGATGGCAGCCTCCCTCCCCTACTCAGCATTCCAGGACGGTGGCAATTCTCGATGATGGACCGCCCTTCGGACTCACTCCAGTCATTTTCTGAGTTGGATAATGCCAAAACGATCGCCCCCTTTAGGTGAAAGCAGCGCAGCCTCAGCTTAATCCCCCCCACCCCACTCCGCCGCTCCCTCTCTCACCCCGCTCACCGATTGGGGCAGTTCACACCGCCCTGGGTCCGTCTGCTGCAGCCTCCTGGGCTGTGGGTGAGCCGACGACGGCAGAAACCCCCCGAATACAAAGCACATCAGCGCCAGGAGGGGCTGCATCCTGTTCCTCCCGGGGGACCCGCCTTGCCGGCTGGCTTGGAGGTAACTCTCCGCCCGATCTTGCCTTGGGTGTCTCGATCCCAGCCGACCTCAATATCGGGCAGTCGGGTCCACATCTGACAAGTGCAAACAGCGAAGAGTTGATAGCTTTCAGCCCTTGCTAGCCCGAGAAAGGGGGCTTAGATGGCCCCACAAGAGTGATCCCCGGGATCCCGGCTCTGATCCCGAGCCTCCGCCATGCTTTGGGAGCAAAAGGGAATCTTCAAAGCGGTAACTTTCTTCGCTGCCCAGGAGTTGGGCTCCCCCCCCCCTTCGGCGTTTAGAAGGAAGGAGGTGGGAAAGTTTTTTTTTTCCTGGAAAAGGGGGGGGGTGATGGGGTGTGGATCTTGGTTTTTGGATGGCGATAGATTTAGGGAATGCTATGTGAACAAGCTCATGAAGGCGGGCGCTGCTGTGGATGTCATCAGTCAGTTGTACACAGAGTGAGAAAAAGCCAGCAGGCAAAAACTTAAAGCAACTTCCAAGCTTTCCCAAACTTTTCTTCCTATCCCGTTTTCACGGCGGACAAGCCAGCAGCGAACGACTTCAACCACGAGAGGGCGCCTACTTCATAAACATGGTCAGAGTAGGTAAAGGTAAGCAGGGGCTCACAGGAGGAAAAACGTTCACATGCAAAAAGAAAAAGTGAAGCTGAGATAATTTTTTCTCCCAGCCTACAGATCAATTATCCTGCAGAAAAAAGCTGCTTTGGAGAATGAACTCTATGATCACATCCTTGCTGAGCTCCCACCCTTCACTAAACTCTGCCATCCTTAAGCTCCAGCTCCAAATCTCAAAGAAATTCCCGGAGTTGGCAACCTTGCTCACACCCACATACAAAAAACCCCCCTGTGAGCCAAGGTCCAATAATATTTTACTTCTAATGAAAGTATAGCCTATGTGCCAGTGAGGTGTAAAAAGGGGAAAGCCATTCACATCAAAAGTTTTCTGCACAGAGAAAACTAGCATACCAGCAATAACACTGCTAGGCACCTAGCTTTCAATTGCTGCCTGTTGTTTCTATGACCAAAGAGATTTCAGTTCCTGCACATTCTCTCTTCAACCATCCTGATACTCAAAGAATAGAAGCTGAGTACACCTATAATGAGACTGGGGTTGCCAACTGTTTAACTGGCCTCTCCAGCTGTCACTTTAATACCAGCTTGATTTTCAAAAAATACCATGTGATGGTATTTACCTCTGTGCCACAAAAAAATTGAGGTGTCCATTTCAACACATTAAACATCTATTAAAGGGGCAAGATATTTTTCTCCTGGTCTCACCTTTCCTGGTACCTGACAAGTGGTTTTTTTTTAGAAACTGGGTGGCACCAGATGAATTTCAGGACAGAGCTTTGAGATTTGATTGGCTGTGCAGATTTTTTAAAAAATTGTTTTGGCATAGGGTTGCCAAGTCTAATTCAGAAAATATCTGGGGACTTTGGGGGTGAGCCAGGAGACTATGGGGCTGAGCCAGGTGTTCCCATTTCCAAAATAAATGCATAAAAATACAGCAGTGCAGTTCACCTCAATAATCATCATTTCCTCATCCCCCATAGCTGCCGTTCTGGTAAATGAAAATGTAACCACACAAAAAGCAACCAAAATGCAGTTTGCAAGCTCACATTTTTGTGATCTCACTGGGGCTTTACTCACAGGAACTGCTGTTCTTCAGCCTCAAACACAGGCAAACAAAAGAGAGAGAGGTGGAGTTTTCCTCTATCCCATAAACAGGCTCCTATACAAAGACTCTGAAAACAATGCAAAACAAGCACAGAGACAGACATACACTATTACTGTCTCTCCTACAAAGACTTCTGAAAAGTTCTCTCTCACACACTGGGTCTGGTTCCTTCACAACAACCTCTGACAATTACAGGGGCTGCGCTGCTCTCTCTCACACATGCACACACTCTTACTTACTGTGAAATGAAAGCAAAATAAATGGAGGCTCTGCTTCTGACCCTTCCCCATGAAGTACTTCCTGCTCAACTTTAAAGGGGCACACACACACAAAGAGGCATTTTAAAACGGAACCTGTTTGCAGATTTTTTAACCTGCAGGAGATCTAGAGGTACTGGTAGCTTTGGGGGGCATGGCTTCCCCCCATCGGCCAGCTGACGGGGGGCAGGGGGAAGCCTGTAAAAACGGGGGATCCCCCTCTGGGACCTGGGGATTGGGAAGCCTATTTTGGCAAGAGCTTGCTCCAGAGTGCAAGGATCCATGTGTATGCAAGAATATATTTTAAAACAGTGTGTTCATGTAAAAAGACATCCTGTTAAAACAAGCTTCTGCCTGAAATGTTAAAGAGATACTACTAGAGTTATGCACAATCTTACTCCCTGACGCTATGGTCCTTCAGGAGGCTTCACTTCCTGCAGCAGCCATTTTATGGCTCTATCACCCTGTGCCGGAATTCCAGTACTGCCCACAGGCTTGAACAGGTTGGGAACCCGTGCCCCATATATAATCTAAGCACATTTATGCTAAACTTTAACTTGAAGATCAATTTAGGACAGAAGACTGGAAGGATGTGATGTCAAGCAGCACCACTTCTGGTTCAATACATTGCCCAACACCTACTGCTTAATTTATCCACCCTTCCTGGAATCTACTTGCCTTTGCTGAACCTAATAGACTTGCTCTGACATTTATTTATACTGGTTGCCTTCCTATTAGGTTTGCCAAACTTCAAGTGCAGCCTGGAGATCTTCTGGAATCAGAATTTATCTCCTGGCTACAGAAATCAGTTCCCCATGAGACAATGGCTTCTTTGGAAAGTGGTTCTATGTCTTTATACCCCACTGAAGTCCTACCCCTCACCAAACCCTTCCCTCCCCTGACTCTAGATATTTCCCAGCCCAGAGTTGGCAACCCTACTCCTTGTGCTTTTTTAAAATCAGTAACTTGATGCTCTTGAATGGAAGGATTTTGCCAGAACAGTGGATGGAGCCTAAACAATCTATGGGCAGGATAACTGAGATGTATTGTAGTCAGATTTGTAGTAACCAAGAGGCCTGGCGGAAAATGTCCTGTCCCTTCAATAGAGGCTTAATGTTTGTAAATGGGACTTTTTTTCTCCAGGCAGATGGCAACCCTTTTTGTTGTTCAGTCGCACAGCTGAGTCTGACTCTGCGATCCCATGGATTCATAATTTTGAATTAGACACCCTTTCTAAATATCCTATGTCAATGTAATTTCATTTTAAGGAATGCATCTTTCAATGTTAAATGCGTGGACTGGAACAGGATTCATGCTGGAAGTTTTTCCTGGGCCCAGTGAACTGCTGTTTATAGGATGAGTGGTCCCATTAAAATAAATGGAGCAAAGAGTGAGTGGGATTTCCCTAAAACCAGCGCGCGTAATAAAAGCTACATCATAGGTGTTGGCTCCTGTGGTTATAGAGTTAAACATCTGTGACTACATGGAATGAATGAATGAATGAAAGTTTGACATTAAAAACAAATCCAATTTGTTTTCCTTGGATTCTATTTCTGCCTTCTGGTTATGAAAACAGTGTTTGTAATATCAGCGGTTCTAATACATAAAGAAAAAAATTAAACTCAGTGACTTATCAGATCCTGGGCCAGGACATGCATGGTGAACAAGAAATTTGGCTACGCAATTATAATTTATATGATTTCTGAAAAAAGTTCAGTAATTAATATGGAAGCTGGCAGGTCAGTAATGGGAATGTATCTTATAATCACTAATAATACCTTCTCAATGGAACACTTTCTATCATCATATCTAATTGCTGGATCCATTAACACATGTCATGTATGAATGTTTTTTATTTTCATTTTTCATATCTGGAAGATATGAATATTATGATGAAGATGACTTGCAGTACCACCATCATTTTAATGTTATTGTAATGATTGTTTAATTGGTTTTAATGCTTAATTGGTTTTAATGTTTCAGTTTGCCTATTGGCCTTGTTTGCCACCCTGAGCCTGCTTCAGCGAGAAAGGCAGGATATAAATGGAAACAAACAAATAATTTAAATCTCTAAGGATGTGGAATCTCGGGATGCCCATCTCCAGATGGGACCCGGGTATCCCCTGGAATTACAGTACATCTCCAAACTACAGAGATCAGTTCCCCTGGAGAAACTTGATACTTTGGAGGAAGAGCTCTATGGCATTGTGCACCACTGCCTTCCCCAAGCTCCATCCCCAAATCTCCAGGACTTTCCCAACCTGGATCTGGCAACCCTACTTGGAACCCAGCCACCATAGTGCAATCTTTTGCACTCTTTTCTGGAAGGAAGCCCCACTGAAGAAAAAAAGACAAATTTCTGAGTAGGCATCCTCAGAATTTCAATGTATGCACTTACATAGAACTAGGTTGCACAGAAATGCCAATAGTTTCCGAATAAATCCATGGTGCTATGGTGCTATAAAGATATTATCAAAATGAGAATTAAGATGTCGAGGCCCATGAACACAAATACACTGCCTTCCCACTGTATCTCTATACAATCCCAAGTGTCCTACTAGAAACTTCCATTTGCCAAAAGCAGCTATCAGTTCCAGGAGCTGGTAGACTAGAGGCTACCCTGTTCTCAAACTGAGTGTTGCCAGAGCATGAGGGCATAGTCCTCTGGTTTGTCAAAGGCCAAGATTTAGCTGAGCAGGGGATTAATGGGTGGCTATAGCAGCTGTTTTTAGGAGCTCTAAAAGCACACACTAGCCTGATATTTTCAGAGCTTGGAATCTAACCATTCCACAATCATACTGCCTTGTCACAGGAGTCAAAGTGACCACATATTACAGCAAAAAGTAATGGAAACCTGATAGCTCTCTCAATCATGGTATTAGCTACTAAGGAAAAAAAATCAGTTCTCAAGAGTAACTGTCTTCAGCAATGCAGGAGAGTAAAATTTGGAATAGGGGGTCTAAAACACCCCTAATTGAAAACATCAAAGCCCCACAGGATAGGGTTGCCAAGTCCAATTTAAGAAATATCTGGGGACTTTGGGGGTGGAGCCAGGAGACTTTGGGGGTGGAGCCAGGAGGCATTGGGGGCGGAGCCAAGAGCAAGGGTGTGACAAGCATAATTGAACTTCAAGGAAGTTCTGGCCATCACATTTAAAGGGACTGCACAAATTTTTAAATGCATTCCGACCATAGGAAATAATGAAGGATAGGGGCACCTTCTTTTGGGGCTCATAGAATTAAACCCCCTGGTCCAATCTTTTTGAAACTTGGTAGGTATTTTGGGGAGAGGCACTAGATGCTATACTGAAAAACAGCCCCCCCAGAGCCCCCGATACCTGTGGTTCAATTTCCCATCATTCCCTATGGGAATCGTTCATGGAGGTGCATGATGGCTTTGGGGGCGGGGCTTCCCCCGCCAGCCAGCTGGCTGGGGGAGAGGGGAAGCCTGTCAAACCGGGGGATCCCCCTCTGGGATCTGGGGATTGGGAAGCCTACCACAGGAACATAAATGGGGGCCAATTGACTCCACCATTTTTTAAAGCATAGTACTTTCACTTTCAAGTCTATTGGGAGCAGAATGACAATTCAGAATCTGTAAAACTGTTTAAAATAAAGTAATAATTTTAACTGTTACAATACTGAAACTTAATATAATAAACTTAACCATACTTAACATAATAATAGTGCAATGTGGAAAAACATGACAAAAAATGACCTGTCTAGCAGGGGGATAGAATGTCCCAATTTTCTAAAATTGTAATGCAGTCAATTTGAGCTTTGATTTAGCACAACAAAGGGAAACAATCAGGTGGCTAAAGGTAATCTAAAGTTTGAGGCTGAATGGCTCCATAAAGCCTGGAAAATGTGAGGATTAAAATATGCCTGCAAGACATGTCCTGGCTTGTTTTGCAGGGGGATAGAATAACCCCATTTTCCAAAACTGCAATACAGTTCAATTTGATATGCTGTCGAAGGCTTTTATGGCTGGAGTCGGTTGGCTGTTGTAGATTTTCCGAGCTGTGTGGCTGTGATCTTGGCATTGTGAGACCTGATGTTTCACCAGCAACTGTGACTGGCATCCTCAGAAGTGTAACCCAGAAAATTGGAGTTCTCTCTGGGTCAAATTGAGAAGAAGTTGATAGGCATGTAATTTATATCTACACAGGTAGATGGGATAGGGCTGAGTCATTATCTTGTGAGAGCTTCCTGGGCTTTGGCATGCTAATGGAGGAGCTTACCTGAGGGGGTTCTTTTGTATATGGATTGGCTATTGAAATTCTAATCTTATCTGTAGTGCTGTTGTAAGTTGTAGAGCATTTTGTGTTTTTCAGGACTGGAAGCCATGCCCTATTCATTTTTAAACTTTCATCCTTCCTACTGAAATTGCGTTAATGTTTCTGGATTTCCATGGCTTCACTGTGTGATCTAACATGGTAATTGGATGTGTTGTCCAGCATTGCAGCGTCTTGGAATAAGATACTGTGTCCTGTTTGCGTTAGGCTATGTTCAGCCACTGTTGATTTTTCAGGTTGACCAAGTCTGTAGTGTCTTTTATGTTCTTTTCTTCTTGTCGGGATGCTATGTTGTGTTTACATCAGGACCACACAATGTAGCATCCAGACAAGAATAAAAGAACATATGTCTATAGATATAAACAAATGTCTATTATGGAGAGAAATTTTAGTTTTTAATATTTGCTTTACCTTCCAATA
The DNA here is from genome assembly GCF_032191835.1 of Heteronotia binoei. Classification (NCBI taxonomy): domain Eukaryota; kingdom Metazoa; phylum Chordata; class Lepidosauria; order Squamata; family Gekkonidae; genus Heteronotia; species Heteronotia binoei. Next base: position 105,538,110 of record NC_083224.1, read on the forward strand.
AAATGGAGATGATGGGTGTTGGTCCATCTATATACACATGGAAACAATGCTAAAATCATTTTTCAATATTTGCTGGGGTTGGTAGAAACCCCCAAATATGATTATGCATAGTACTTTAACTTTCAAGTCAAGTCTATTGGGAACAGAATGACCCTACTTACCCTTTTAAAAAACTTCAAACATAAAAAAAAAAACCCCACAAAGGTGTGGGGAGGGAAGACAGCAACTTCAGGGCACTGCAGTTCTTGGGGAGAAAGCATAATAGGAGTTTGGTGTCTGTAGAAAGCTTTAAATGGGTAAACCATTTTTTCCCATGACTTCATGGGTCAAATTCCAGTGTCCTGGACAGGCTAAGCAGTGTTGGTACTTAGATTGGACACCACCAAGGAAGATTGAGAAAGACAATGGCAAAACTCCTCCTCTCATCTCTCACTTTAAAAATTTCATGAGGTGAAATTTCATTGAGTTGCCATTAGGGGTGTCCAAAAAAGGGGAATTTTTCAGGTTTTAGTATTTTGAACCCTAAAAACATTGATATTTTCTGATATTCCCAAATCCCAATACCAATATGGCAGGGGTGGCCATTGGTAGCTCTCCAGATGTTTTTTGCCTACAACTCCCATCAGCCCCAGTCAGCATGGCCAATGGCTGGGGCTGATGGGAGTTGTAGGCATAAAAACATAAGAGAAGCCATGTTAGATCAGGCCAATGGCCCATCCAGTCCAACATTCTGTGTCACACAGCGGCCATATATATAGATAGATAGATAGATAGATAGATAGATAGATAGATAGATAGATAGATAGATAGATAGATAGATAGATAGATAGATAGATAGATAGATAGATAGATAGATAGATATAGATATGTGTGTGTGTGTGTGTGTGTGTATATACACACACACACACACACACACACACACCGTGGCTAATAGCCACTGATGGACCTCTGCTCCATATTTTTATCTAACCTCCTCTTGAAGGTGGCCATGCTTGTGGCCGCCACCACCTCCTGTGGCAGTGAATTCCACATGTTAATCACCCTTTGGGTGAAGAAGTACTTCCTTTTATCCGTTTTAACCTGTCTGCTCAGCAATTTCATCGAATGCCCATGAGTTCTTATATTGTGAGAAAGGGAGAAAAGTACTTCTTTCTCTACTTTCTCCATCCCATGCATTATCTTGTAAACCTCTATCATGTCACCCCTCAGTCGACGTTTCTCCAAGCTAAAGAGCCCCAAGCGTTTCAACCTTTCTTCATAGGGAAGGTGTTCCAGCCCTTTAATCATTCTAGTTGCCCTTTTCTGAACTTTCTCCAATGCTATAATATCCTTTTTGAGGTGCGGCGACCAGAACTGCACACAGTACTCCAAATGAGACAGCACCATCGATTTATACAGGGGCATTATGATACTGGCTGATTTGTTTTCAATTCCTTTCCTAATACTTCACAGCATGGCGTTGGCCTTTTTTATTACAAACGCACACTGTCTTGACATTTTCAGTGAGTTATCTACCACGACCCCAAGATCTCTCTCATGGTCAGTCTCTGCCAGTTCACACCCCATCAACTTGTCTTTGTAGCTGGGATTCTTGGCCCCAATATGCATTACTTTGCACTTGGCCACATTGAACCGCATCTGCCACGTTGACGCCCACTCACCCAGCCTCAACAGATCCCTTTGGAGTTCCTCACAATCCTCTCTGGTTCTCACCACCCTGAACAATTTAGTGTCATCCGCAAACTTGGCCACTTCACTGCTCACTCCCAACTCTAAATCATTTATGAACAAGTTAAAGAGCATGGGACCCAGTACCGAGCCCTGCGGCACCCCACTGCTTACCGTCCTCCACTGCGAAGACTGCCCATCTGGCAAAAAAACATCTGCTTACCGTTGGCCACCCCTGCAATATGGTATTCAGATTTGGGAAATATTTAGAAAATCTCAGCTCCGTTATACTCTATGGGGACCATTATAGATAATTGTCCCCATAGGGTATAATGGGGAATGGATGTGGGGACATCTGGGGCTTGGGGGGGGGCTGTTCTTTTTTAAAAAAATAGAGGCACTAAATTTGCAGCATCCAAGAAAAAGAGGAGGAGGAGGAGATTGGATTTATACTCTGCCCTTCACTCAGGGTCTCTGAGCAGTTTACAGTCCGCTTTCCCTTCCCCCTCCCCACAAGAGACACCCTATGAGATAGGTGGGGCTAAGAGAGCTCTTTCAAGAACAGATGACACCCAGCTCTATCTATTGATGGGCGGCCGAACTGGTGACATCCCTGTAAATCTGGACCAGGCGTTGCAAGCCGTGGCTGATTAGATTAAGCTGAGTGGGCTTAAATTGAATCCAGCGAAGACAGAGGTCCTTTGTCTAGGCCGCGGCGGTCCGGAAGGAGGGATCTCCCTTCCAGCTTTTGACGGGGCGCCATTGGCACCAGTGCGCAAGGTCAGGAGCTTGGGAGTGCTGCTGGAGTCTTCTTTGACAATGGAGACCCAGATAGCAGCGACTGCCAAATCCGCCTTCTTCCATCTTAGGCGGGTGAGGCAGTTGGCCCCCTTCCTGCAACGCTGCAACCTGGCAACAGTGATCCATGTGACGGTCACCTCGTGGCTAGACTACTGTAACGCCCTCTACATGGGGCTGCCCCTGTACCGAACTCGGAAACTGCAGCTAGTGCAGAATGCAGCAGCCAGACTGCTAGTGGGACTACCTCGGTGGGAACACATGCAGCCTAGGCTGCGGGAACTGCACTGGCTGCTAATTGTCTACAGAGTTCGTTACAAGGTGCTGGTTATCACCTTTAAAGCCCCATATGGCCGAGGACCTGCCTACCTTAGGGACCGCCTCTCTCCATATTTTCCCCAGAGAGCACTGCGTTCCAGCTCACAAAATCTCTTGGAAATCCCTGGGCCCAAGGAGGCCAAATTAAAAACAACTAGGGAGTAGGCCTTCTCTATAAAGGCACCCCAATGGTGGAATCAGCTACCAGAAGAGGTGCAGGCCCTACGGGATCTTAATCAGTTCCGTAGGGCTTGCAAAACTGCTCTCTTCCAACTAGCCTTTTAAGATGAACCTGGAATTATCATCAAGCCATCTTGTATATATACTGCGACTGTAGCACCTTTACACTGTTTTTAGACTAATGATTTTAATGTTAACTTATATATTGTATAATTTATATAGCTTTGTTTATTGATTGTATTACTTGTTTTATTGTTATACCATGGTATTTTATACCATGCCTTGTAAGCCGCCCTGAGCCTGCTTCGGCGGGGAGGGTGGGGTATAAATAGAAACTTCTTCTTCTTCTTCTTCTTCTTCTTCTTATTATTATTATTATTATTATTATTATTATTATTATTATTATTATTATTATTATTATTGAGAGAACAGTTCTTTCAAGAACTGTGACTGACCCAAAGTTACTCAGCAGGTGCAGGTGGAGAAGTGGGGAATCAAATTCGGTTCTCCCAAATTAGAGTCCACGCACTTAGCCACTACACCAAACTTGCTCTCTTAAATATCCTTTAAGTTCAAATACCAGGTGGCCCTGAAAATCCTGAATATTTTCAGAATTTTCAGGGCTTGGCTATTTTGGATATCAAACAGTGCCCCGATAATGTATTTTCTGGGTATTTTCTCAGCTTGTGTTTAGCTGAAAACACACCCCAAGTTGCCATGTGTCAGCTGCAACCTACTGGCACACTTTACCTTTTATAGCAACTGTCCAAACAAGCAGCTATAGTCACCTGGAGGTTTCTGGCAAGGTGGAAATTTTATTTAGGACTTTTGTGTGAACTGGAACAGAGCAGAACATACAATGTTTCTTTCCATAGTTATGCAGTATTTTTCAGTAGTAGTATTTTATTATTTACTTATTTATTTATAATTCAAATTTTTATTTCGTCCTCCCTGTGAGTGGGCTCAGGGTGGATCACAACATAGGGAGCCAATTTGGTGTAGAATTTAAGTGAGTGGACTCTTCTCTGGAAGAACCAGGTTTGATTCCTCACTCATACACTTGCAGCTTCAGGAATGGCCTTGGGTTAGCCATAGCTCTTGCAGAGCTGTCCTTGAAATGGCGGCTTCTGTGAGAGCTCTCTAAACCTCACCTACCTCACAGGATGTCAGTTATGGAGGAGAAAGGTAAAGGAGACTATGAGCTGCTCTGAAACTGAGATTCAGAGTGAAAGGTGGGGTATAAATCCAATATCTTCTTGTTCTTCATATAAAATAAACATACAAAAGCAATCAATATAAATAAGAATTCCATTCCATAAAAACAGTAACATCATTAGAACATGGGGTTTCCAGCTGGACTCAATTTATCTTCAACTTTGTGAATTGGGCTACATACAGTATGTATAATACTGAAATAGTATCAGTGGTGTCAAGCAGCATCAAGAGGGCTAGGATCTTTTTTTTCTATTCAACTTACTTTGCATTTATCTATTTTATTTATTTATTCATACTAGGGTGACCATAATGTCTGAAGGCCAGCCAGGGACACGTTGGGGGGGGGGGGGGAAGGTAGGGGTGTGCGCGCGCGAAGCACGCGCGCCGCCGGAAACAGGAAGTGACGTCACTTCCGGTGACGTCATGCCACCACAGGAAACAGGAAGTGACATCACTTCCTGTGACATCATTTCCCCGCGTCGCCTGCCGGAAATGGGAAGTGACATCACTTCCTGTGACATCATTTCCCCCAAATGACATCATTTCCCCCAAATGCCACTGCCGGAAACAGAAAGTGACTTCACAGCACTTCCTGTGACATCCCCAAAAATCCCCCAAATATCACCGCCGGAAACAATTTTGTTCTGAAATCCTGTATATACTTCATCAGTATATGGGATAAGGCACTTTCTCAACTGTGCTGCATAATGCAGCCTATTTATTTTGTCCTGTTTGCTCTGTTGGCTCTATCTGCGCCACCTTCATCACTTTCGGGGTGTGGATCCCCCAGTGGGGTGCTCTCCCGACTCCCTCCGCCGGCTGTTTCTGATAGCCCTGCGCCCCCTCTTTCATTTGATATGTGTCCCGTGCGGGTGCCACCCTCCCGCCGGGAGATGCCGCAAAATGAGCCCCCTTGAGGCTTATGGCGGCAGGGCTCGGGGGAAGCGAGCTAGACTGCTGTTCTTTTGCGGGGTTATAGAGTGTTTCGAGCCCGTCCCTGTGGCATCGGTCCCATCGTTGTGGGGCCCAGGGGGCCGGCACAGCGGCACGCCGAAGCAGCCTGTCACTAATAACACAGGTTGAGATGCAGGACAGGAACCCGGAAGTGACCGACAGGCTGCTTCAGCATGCCGCTGCGCCGGCCCCCTGGGCCCCACAACGATGGGACCGATGCCACAGGGACGGGCTCGAAACACTCTATAACCCCTCAAAAGAACAGCAGTCTAGCTCGCTTCCCCCGAGGCCTGCCGCCATAAGCCTCAAGGGGGCTCATTTTGCGGCATCTCCCGGCGGGAGGGTGGCACCCGCACGGGACACATATCAAATGAAAGAGGGGGCGCAGGGCTATCAGAAACAGCCGGCGGAGGGAGTCACGAGACCACCCCACTGGGGGATCCACACCCCGAAAGTGATGAAGGTGGCGCAGACAGAGCCAACAGAGCCAACAGGACAAAATAAATAGGCTGCATTATGCAGCACAGTTGAGAAAGTGCCTTATCCCATATACTGATGAAGTAAATACAGGATCTGAGAACAAAATTGCACCAGAAGACACAAACACAAAGCTCCCTTACACTGAATCAGTGCTTGGGTCCACCAAAGTCAGTATTATCTACTCCAGTCACAAACACAAAGCTCCCTTACACTGAATCAGTGCTTGGGTCCACCAAAGTCAGTATTGTCACATAGGAACATAAGAGAAGCCCTGTTGGATCAGGCCAGTGGCCCATCCAGTCCAACACTCTGCGTCACATAAGAACATAAGAGAAGCCCTGTTGCATCAGGCCAGTGGCCCCTCCAGTCCAACACTCTGTGTAACATAAGAATATAAGAGAAGCCCTGTTGCATCAGGCCAGTGGCCCCTCCAGTCCAACACTCTGTGCCACATAAAAATATAAGAGAAGCCCTGTTGCATCAGACCAATGGCCCCTCCAGTCCAACACTCTGTGCCACATAAAAATATAAGAGAAGCCCTGTTGCATCAGACCAATGGCTCATCCACTCCACCACTCTGGTCACATAAGAACATAAGAGAAGCCCTGTTAGATCAGGCCAGTGGCCCCTCCAGTCCAACACTCTGTGTCACATAAGAACATAAGAGAAGCCCTGTTGGATCAGGCCAGTGGCCCCTCCAGTCCAACACTCTGTGTCACATAAGAACATAAGGAGGGAAGGAAGGGAGGAGGGAGGGAAGGGAAGGGAAGGGAAGGGAAGGGAAGGGAAGGGAAGGGAAGGGAAGGGAAGGAAGGAAGGAAGGAAGGAAGGAAGGAAGGAAGGAAGGAAGGAAGGAAGGAAGGAAGGAAGGAAGGAAGGAAGGAAGGAAGGAAGGAAGGAAGGAAGGGGGAGGGAGGGAAGGAAGGGGGAGGGAGGGAGGGAAGGAAGGAAGGAAGGGGGGAGGGAGGGAAGGAAGGAAGGAAGAAAGAAAGGAAGGAAGGGAGGAGGGAGGGAAGGAAGGAAGGGAAGGGAGTGAGGGAAGGAAGGGAGGGAAGGAAGGAAGGAAGAAAGGAAGGAAGGGAGGAGGGAGGGAGGGAAGGAAGGAAGGGAGTGAGGGAAGGAAGGAAGGAAGGAAGGAAGAAAGGAAGGAAGGGAGGGAGGGAGGAGGGAGGGAAGAAAGGAAGGCCGCCCCCCCCCCCGCTTTCGGCCCCCTTACCTGCTTCCAGGGCGGCGGAGAGTCCAGCGGCGGCGGCGAGTCCTGCGGCGGCGGCCTCGCGGCGAGGGAGGGAGGGAGCTGCCGGCGCTGGCCTCTGGAGGCCTCCAGGGACCAGCGCCGGGTGCTCCGCGGCGTCCCCGCGGCCTCCGCTGGTCCCTGGAGGCCCTCCAGAGACTCTGGAGGGCCTCCAGGGACCAGCGGAGGCCGCGGGGAGGCCTTCGCTGGTCGGCGCTGGTCCCGGAAGGCCTTCCAGAGGCTCTGGAAGGCCTTCCGGGACCAGCGCCGGGTGCTCCGTGGCCTCCCTGTGGCCTCCGCTGGTCCCTGGAGGCCCTCCAGAGACTCTGGAGGGCCTCCAGGGACCAGCGGAGGCTGCGGGGAGGCCTTCGCTGGTCGGCGCTGGTCCCGGAAGGCCTTCCAGAGGCTCTGGAAGGCCTTCCGGGACCAGCGCCGGGTGCTCCGCGGCGTCCCCGCGGCCTCCACTGGTCCCTGGAGGCCCTCCAGAGACTCTGGAGGGCCTCCAGGGACCAGCGGAGGCCGCGGGGAGGCCTTCGCTGGTCGGCGCTGGTCCCGGAAGGCCTTCCGGGACCAGCGCCGGGTGCTCCGCGGTGTCCCCGCGGCTTCCGCTGGTCTCTGGAGGGCCTCCAGGGACCAGCGGAGGCCGCGGGGAGGCCTTCGCTGGTTGGCGCTGGTCCCGGAAGGCCTTCCAGAGGCTCTGGAAGGCCTTCCGGGACCAGCGCCGGGTGCTCCGCGGCCTCCGCTGGTCCCTGGAGGCCCTCCAGAGACTCTGGAGGGCCTCCAGGGACCAGCGGAGGCCGCGGGGAGGCCTTCGCTGGTCGGCGCTGGTCCCGGAAGGCCTTCCAGAGGCTCTGGAAGGCCTTCCGGGACCAGCGCCGGGTGCTCCGCAGCGTCCCCGCGGCCTCCGCTGGTCCCTGGAGGCCCTCCAGAGACTCTGGAGGGCCTCCAGGGACCAGCGGAGGACTCGGGGAGGCCTTCGCTGGTCGGCGCTGGTCCCGGAAGGCCCTCCAGAGTCTCTGGAAGGCCTTCTGGGACCAGCGCCGGCTGCTCCGCGGCCTCTCTGCGGCCTCCGCTGGTCCCTGGAGGCCCTCCAGAGACTCTGGAGGGCTTCCAGCGACCAGCGGAGGCCGCGGAGAGGCCTCCGCCACCGCTGCCGGCCCCGCGCGCGGGCGGGGAAGGCGGCGAGGGAGGGAGGGAGCGTCCCTGCGCAGGCGCAGGGACGCTCCCTCCCTCCCTCGCCGCCTTCCTCGCCGGCGCCCGCGGCCCACCGCCTCCGGGGCTGGCTAAACCGGGACCTTTAATGGTCCCGGTATAGGCAGCCCGGGAGCCGGGATTGGGTGGCCAGAACCGGGAATGTCCCGGGAGACCGGGACGGTCTCGCCACCCTAATTCATACAACAAAATAGTACAATAAAAAAGAAAAAAGGTGAAAAAACTCCAAAGTTTAGACAGTGCTGATTCCAAAATATATTAAGCTTCTATACTAATGATTTCTCAGAACTATGTTATGCTCTGCCATATAATTTACTAAAGGATGCCAAATTGCTATCACTTTGTTGTGATTGATTGATGGGTGAGTTTGAAAGATTATAAACTAATTTATGCATTTTAAAAAATCCCAAATTTTCTCATGCCAGTGCTTTATAGTCGGTGGAGAATGATCTATTTGGCAGCTAAAGTTAATTTAGCTGTAGAATTAGAATTGGTATTAATTCTTCTTTATTTTTGTTTAATTTAGGGTCTATACCTCTGTTTAAAAGTATATTTTCATGTAGAAGGTTTAAGGTATGCCCTGTTATTTCAGTGATCTGATAAAGTATCCTATGCCAAAAGGGTTGTATTTTAATGCAAATCCACCAAGAATGAAGAAAATCAACTGTACTGCCGTATTTATTTTATTTATTTATTTATTAATACAACAAAATAGTACAATAAAAAAGTGAAAAAACCTCCAAAGTTTATACAGTGCTGATTCCAAAATATATTAAGCTTCTATACTAATGATTTCTCAGAGCTATGTCATTCTCTGCCTTATAATTTACTAAAGGATACCAAATTGCAATCACTTTATTGTGATTGATTGCTTGGTTAGTTTGAAAGATTATAAATTAATTTATGCATTTTAAAAAATCCCAAATTTTCTCATGCAATTGCTTTATAGTCAGTGGAGAATGATCTATTTGGCAGCTAAAGTTAATTTAGCTGTGGAATTAGAACTGGTATTAATTCTGCTTTATTCTTGTTTAATTTAGGGTCTATACCTCTGTTTAAAAATATATTTCCATGTAGAAAGTTTAAGGTATGCCCTGTTATTTCAGTGATCTGATAAAGTATCCTATGCCAAAAGGGTTATATTTTAATGCAAATCCACTAAGAATGAAGAAAATCAGCTGTACTGCTATAACTTTCTACATAATGGTTTATAGACTTTGTTTATTCTGTTCAGAATAACAGGTGGATGGCTTGAAAACATACACTAAAAACTCTTGATGTTATGCTAGAAGTCCATATTTCGTCCCTTTCAGATAATTGTGTTGCAGTCTCTGTGCCACTGTTTTTGATATGGAAGAATTTTTTCTTCTACTAGTTTATTATGTATCATATATAATTTGGATAATACCCCTTTAGAATGTTCAGGTGACTGTTTTATAAAGAGTTCAATGTCTGTTGGGGATCTTTGTAGAGTCTGTTGTATTTGTGGTGATTCTATTAAGTATTTAAGTTGTAAGTATCTATACCACATTATTTTTTGTCCTAGATTTTGTTCCTTGTTTTGTCAGAATTTTTCCTTTATCTACAATATTAATTATTTGAAAAATGCCTTCTTGTCACCAAGAATTAAATGCATGTGATGATTGTCCTAGAGTAGGCTTCCCAAATCCCCCGCCTGGGCGGGGGACCCCAGTTTTGGAGCCTCCTCCCCCCGCTGGCCAAAAATTCAGAAAGCGGGGGTGGGGGATGGGGGAATGGCAGCCCTTCCCACCCAGCCCCAATCCCAGCAGCTTCTCCTCTCCCCTTACCACCGATCCCCGATGCTTCTACTCCTCCCTTCCCTTCCTTTCCTTTCCCTTCGCTTCCCTTCCCTTCCCTTCCCTTCCCTTCTTACATCGGATTGCAGCAGCTTCTCCTTGCCCCTCCCCTTCCCACCCAGCTCTATCGCAGCAGCCGGAGCTTTCCCAGGCTGCTTCCTGCCCCGCCCCAAAGGACCATGTGCCTTTGCACCTCCGGAGGTGGTGAAAGGCTTCAACTTCCTGTGTCTGTAAAGAAGCTGGCTGGTGAGTAGAGAGGCCAATCCCCTACATTTGCGAGAAGGGGTGTGTGTGTGTGTGTGTGGAGGAGAGGGAAGCGTCTTCATTATTCCCTATCTGTGGATTGTTTCTCATAGGGTATAATGGGGAATTGATCTGGAGGTTTCGGGGGCTCTGGGGGAGCTATTTTTGAGGTAGAGGCACCAAATTTTCAGTATAGTATCTAGTGCCTCTCCCCAAAGTACCCCCCAAGTTTCAAAATGATTGGACCAGGGGGTCCAATTCTATGAGCCCCAAAAGAAGGTGCCCCTATCCTTCATTATATCCTATGGAAGGAAGACATTTTAAAAAGTGTGCTGTCCCTTTAAATGTGATGGCCAGAACTCCCTTCGAGTTCAGTTATGCTTGTCACACCCTTGTTCCTGGCTCCGCCCCAATGTCTCCTGGCTCCACCCCCAAAGTCCCCAGATATTTCTTGAATTGGACTTGGCAACCCTATCCTAGAGGAAACCATTTTTGGTTAAGAAAGAAGCTAAAATAGAGATATCTGGTGCCAGCATGTCCTTCCTCCTGTTCCACATTCCTAATAAGGTGTTTTAAAATATGTTTTGTTTAAGTGGTGTCCTATTAATTAGAGTCTGGTTCCACGGTATATCGGATATCCTAATGGCTGTAATGTCATATATTCTATATGTTCCTAGTCAAGAATCATAGAGTTGGAAGGGGCTGTGCAGATCATCTAGTCCAACCCCCCTGCTCCATGCAGGATCAGCCTAAAGCATCTTTGACAAATAATCATCCAGCTGCATTTTGAAGACTGCCAATGAAGGGGAGCTCACCACCTTCCTAGGCAGTTGGTTCCACCTCTGAGCTACTCTGACTGTAAAAAAATGTTTCCTAATATCCAGCCGGTAGCTTTCTGCTTGTAATTTGAACCCATTACTTTGGGTCCTGTCCTCAGCTGCCAATGGAACAGCTCCTTGCCCTCCTCTAAAAGACAGCCTTTCAAATATTTAAAGAGAGCAATCATATCCCCCCTTCAGTCTCCTCTTCTCCAGACTGAACATTTCCAAGGCCCTCAGCCTTTCGTTATAGGGTTCATCCTCCAGGTGCTTGATCATCCTTGTTGGTATCCTCTGCACCAGCTCAATTTTGTCCACATCTTTTTTGAAGTGAGGCCTCCAGAACTGCACACAGTATTCCAGGTGTGGCCTGACCAAAGTAGTATACAGCGGAGCTATGACCACCTGTGATTTTTATGTAATAACCCTTTTGATACAACACAGGATTGAATTTGCCTTTTTTTTTGCCACAGCATTACACTGACTGCTTATATTTAGTTTACAGTCCACTAGAACCCCAAGATCTATTTCATACACACTACTTCCCAAAAGTGCATCCCCCATCCAGTATTAGTGGTTCACATTTTTGTGGCCCAAATGTAAGACTTTGTACTTATCTTTGTTAAATTGCATCCTGTTTGCAACTGCCCACTTCTCCAGATTATTCAGATCTTGTTGAATTTTAACTATCCTCCTGGGTGTTTGCTACTTCTCCCAATTTGGTATCATCAGCACATTTTATGAGCAACCCTTCTACACCTTCATTCAGATAATTGATAAAAATGTTGAAAAGAACCAGGCCCCAAACCGAGCCCTGCAGCACCCATTGGACACCTCTCTCCAATCTGATGAAACTGAATTGGCAAACACACTTTAAGTACCATCCTCTAGCCATTTTCCTATCCACCAAACTGTCCTATAGTCCAGTCCACAGTCTTCCAGTTTGCCCATCAGAATGCCAGGGGAACCTTATTAAAACCTTTACTGAAATCCAGGTAAATCATATCAACAGCATTCCCGCAAACCAGAAAGCTTGTTACATGATTAAAGAAGGAAACCAGATTGGTCTGGCAAGACCTGTTGGAGACAAATCCATGCTGACTTCCTGGAATCACCAAGTTATCCTTCAGATGCTCACAGATTGACCCCTTTATAATCTGCTCAAATACCTTTCCAGCAACAGAAGTCAGACTAACCAGCCTGTAGTTTCCCGGTTCATCCGTCTTCCCTTTCTTAAAGATTGGGATAGCATTTGCTCTCTTCCAATCTGGTGGGATATCCCCAGTTCTCCAGGGAGTCTTGACCACAGTAATAGATGTAGTGATTCTCTGAGTTAAATCCACCCATTCCCGTCCTCTCCAGCCCCACCCACCTCACAGGGTGTCTGTTGTGAGGGGAGAAGACATAGGAGATTGTAAGCCGCTCTGAGTCTCTGATTCAGGGAGAAGGGCGGGATATAAATCTGCAATTCTTCTTCTTCTTCTTCTTCTTCTTCTTCTTCTTCTTCTTCTTCTTCTTCTTCTTCTTCTTCTTCTTCATTTTAGTTCACTGATTCCAAAGATGCCGATGTTCAGTCTTGCCATCTCTTGTTTGATTACATCCAGCTTACCTTGATTCATAGATCTTACATTCCATGTTCTAGTGCAGTATTGTTCTTTGCAGCATCGGACTTTCCTTTTATCATCAGACACATCCACAACTGAGCATCTTTTTGGCTATGGCCCAGCCACTTCACTCTTTCTGTGGTTACTTGGACTTGCCCTCTGCTCTTCCCCAGTAACATATTGGGCACCTTCTGACCTGAAGGGCTCATCTTCCAGTGCCATATCTTTTAGCCTTTTGTTACTGTCCATGGCAAGGGTACTGGAGTGCATTGCTATTTCCTTCTCCAGTGGATCACATTTTGTCTACGTTCTCAGCAGTGGCCTGTCCATCTTGGATGGCCCTGCATGGCATAGCCCACAGCCTCACTGAACTGCACAAGCCCTCTCACCACATCAAGGCAGCAATCCATGAGAAGGTTTACAGTCTTAGGGAAGGAAAAAGTTATATTCATCCTTTGTTATAAGTTATAAGAATTTTGCATTCTTAGGGAAGGAAAAAACTATGCGTAGTCAGATTTATAGATTGGACTTCAGAAAGGCAAACTTTGACAAACTTAGAACTATGCTGGGTAAAATCCCATGGTTAGAAATACTTAGAAAGAAGGGGATTTAAGTGGGGTGGGAATTTCTTAAAAGCAAATTACTGAAAGTGCAATCACAGACGATTCCTATGAAAAGAAAAAATGGAAGAAGCCTAACGAAGTCGAGGTGGCTCCATAAACAGCTCTATAAAGATTTGAGAGGGGAAAAAAAGACTCCTTTAGGAATTGGAAGGAGGGCCTTATAACCAAGGATGAATATAGACAAAGCACCAGTGTTTGTCGAGAAAAAGTTAGGAAAGCTAAAGCTCAGTATGAGCTTAGGCTGGCAAAAGATGCTAAAAAAGCAAAAAAAGGTTCTTTTCTTATGTTCAGAGTAAGAAAAAGAGCAAGGACATGGTAGGCTATTTGAGAGGACAAAAAATGAAATTGTAACAGGTAATGAAGAGAGGGCAGAACAGCTCAATTCCTACTTTTCCTCAGTCTTCTGAGGGAAACAGTGCTTAACATGGCAAAAAGAACATATAATGAGGGTAAGGAGTTTCAGCCTAGGATCAGCATAGGGATAGTACATAAACACCTAGTTTCTTTAAATGAAACTAATTCCTCAGAGCCAGATGAACTGCATCCAAGGATTCTAAAAGAGCTTGTGGATGTAATTTCTGAGCCTCTGGTTATTATTTTTGAAAATTCTTGGAGAGCAGAAGTGCCAGAAGACTGGAAGCGAGTGAATGTTGTTCCCATCTTCAAGAAGAGGAACAAGGAGGATCCAGGTATCTACCGACCCATCAGCTTGACGTCTATACTTGGAAAAGTTTTAGAACAAATCAGAACAAGTCAGTCCTGGAACATTTAGAAAGGATGACTGTGCTTACTAAGAGCCAGCATGGGTTTCTCAAGAACAAGTCATGCCAGACTAACCTGATCTCTTTTTTTGAGAAAGTGCCTACCTTGCTGGATCAGGGGAATGCTGTAGACATAGTTTATCTTGATTTCAGTAAGGCTTTTGATAAGGTTCCACCTACTATCCTTGTTGACAAGTAGGTAAAATGTGGTTTGGATCCTGTTACCATTAGGTAGATCTGTAACTGGTTGCAGTTTACATAGGTTTATTAGATTTTCAGGTAAAAAGTAATGGGAAATAGAAGGAAAGGGGAAAGAGTAGGGTATATAAATTAAAATGCTATAATATTTCTACTTATACATTGTTCATTTTGTATCGTCAACAATATTGGTCATCTTATAACATTCTCTGCAAGTACATCTTATAATTAAGTAATTCAATAATCATTAATATCTCTTAAAGCTCCTACTAAGAAAGGAATAAATTTTTACATGGCAATAATTAACATAAATTACATTATTATCTTATTTTAGAACTTCATATATTATAACATAACCAGTTGTATAATGGTTCCCATATTTTCTTAGTTTCACAGAGATTAGCATCTTTCAGTCTGGTTTATAATATATATTTTTCTGCGAGTTCTAAAAGTTTAAATAGTAACTCCTCTTTTCTTGGTATTTTGTGTAGTTTCCAGTATTTGGCGAAGATTATTCTGGCTGCAGTCACTGCGTGTATTAAGAACACTTTGGTCTGTCTGGAATGTTCTTCAGGTAATATGTTTAATAAAAAAGTCTCTGGTTGAAATTTAATTTGTATTTTCAGGATCTTTTGTAGTAGATTGTGTACCATCTTCCAATAAGATTTGGTTCTGTCACATAAGCACCACACATGGTAAAAATTTCCAGTTGTATTCTTACATTTCCAACACTTATTTGACATATTTTGGTACATTTTTGCTAACTTGTCTGGGGCTAAGCGCAATCTATAAAACATTTTGTAAATATTTTCTTTTAAGTTCATTGATCTAGTCTTTATTATATTATATTTCCACACTTTCTCCCAGGTTTCTAAGTCTATATTATGTCCCAAGTTTTGGGCCCACTTAATCATGCAATCTTCAGGGGTGTCAAATTCATTTGTTATAAGGGCCAAAGCTGACCTAAATGAGACCTTGTTGGGCCGGGCCATGTCAGGTTGGGCCAAGTCATGTCAGGTCGGGCCACTATCTTAGCAAAAAATGATTGATCTTTGGCAAAGCCTATCACTTTATCTTTTGCAAATCTAGATTTGATTTGTAGTTTCGTCCACCAGTCTAGTACTATCTCTTGTTGGCTTAATTCATCATCCATCTATGTCTGAAAGAAGGGTGTCATATCTCCATATTTTTTGGAAGCCAAGCAGATTCAGTTGCATAAATGCTTCTATAGGAGACACCCGCTTTGGTATCTCTTTATATATTTGGGGTTTTAACCAGCTCCACACCTGAAGTAAAGAAGTAACTGGTTGACAGGGCGCACCCAAAGAGTGCTTGTGAATGGTTCCTCATCCTCTTGGAGAGAAGTGACAAGTGGAGTGTCTCAAGGATCTATTCTGGGACCTGTTTTGTTCAACATCTTTTTAAATGATGTGGATGAAGGAATCGAGGGAATGTTTATTAAATTTGTAGATGATACTAAATTGGGAGGAGTTGCAAATGCAATAGAAGACAGAAACAGAGTACAGGATGATATTGACAGGCTTGGAAACTGGACTAAAACCAATAAAATGAATTTTAACAGGGAGAAATGTAAGGTTCTGCATTTAGGTAAGAAAAATCCAACACATGGTTATAGGATGGGGGAGACTTGTCTTAGCAGTAGTATGTGCGAAAAAGATCCCAGGGTCTTAATGGACCATACACTGAACATGAGTCAACAGTGTGATGTGGTGGATAAAAAGACAAATGCAATTTTGGGCTGTATCAATGGAAGTATAGTGTCCAGATCACATGATGTGATGGTATCGCTTTACTCTGCTCTAGTAAGACCTCACCTGGAATATTGTGTTCAGTTTTGGACACCACATTTTAAGAAAGGTATGACAAGCTAGAACGGGTCCAGAGGAAGGCGACGAAGATGGTGAGGGGTCTGAAGACCAAGTCCTATGAAGAAAGGTTGAAGGAGTTGGTCATATTTAGCCTGGAGAGGAGGTGGCTGAGAGGTGATATGATCACCATCTCCAAGTACTTGAAGGGCTGTAATATAGAGGATGGTGTGGAATTGTTTTCTGTGGTCCAGAAAACAGGACCAGAACCAATAGATTGAAATTAAATCAAAAGAGTTTCTGGCTCAACATTAGGAAGAACTTCCTGACTGTTAGAGCGGTTCCTCAGTGGAACAGGCTTCCGCAGGAGGTGGTGGGCTCTCCTTCCTTGGAGGTTTTTAAACAGAGGCTAGATGTCCATCTGACAGCAATGAAGATCCTGTGAATTTAGGGGGAAATATTTGTGAGTTTCCTGCATTGTGCAGGGGTTTGGACTAGATGACCCTCGAGGTCTTCCAACTATGATTTCAGGAAGAATGGAAACCACTGTAAGGTAGACCCCCTAACCCCTATATCAGTGAGGCGATAGGTCAAAAGGTCATGATCGACTGTGTTGAACACTGCTGTTAAATCTAAAAGCAACAACAGTGCTGATCCACGATGATCCCGATGTCTGAGAAGGTCATCCGTGAGGTTGACTAGCACAGTCTCCACCCCATAGCCAGGGCAGAAACCGGACTGGAATGGGTCCAGGATATATGAGTCATCCAGAAATGTCTGGAATTGCTTGGCAACCACTCTCTCAACTACCTTATCCAGAAATGGAAGGTTAGAAACTGGACAGTAGTTGTCTAGGACTGTCAGGTCCAATGTCAGTTTCTTCATGGATGAGCCATTGCCTCCTTCAACCCCACTGGGAAGTTCCCCAATGAAAGAGACAGTTTGATGATTTCACCCAGGGGGACTTGAATACTCTCCCCACAGGCTTTTATCAGCCAGGAGGGGCATGGGTCCAAGAGGCAAGTGGTTGGCCTTACAGCTGCAAGAACTCTGTCAACCACCTGAGAAAGCCAGCTGAAGTGGTCCAATATTGGACCAGAAGACGGACAAGGGGTTTCCAGTTCCCTTACTGTAGCAATAGTGGTCGGGAGGTCCTGGTGGAGTGACAAGACTTTGGCCATGAAATTGGTCACAAAAGCCTCACAGCCAATATCCAATTTTCTATTGTTTTGTTTGCTCTGAGGCAATGCAGTTAGTGTCTGAATCATCCTAAACAGTTGGGCTGGGTGCGACTTTGTGGACATAATGTAGGTAGCATAGAAAGTTCTCTTAGTAGCCTTCATTGCTGTCTCATAGACCTTCATAAACATCCTATAAGATGTTTGTGTCACTTTGTCACAAGTACGCTGCGATACTTGCTCTAGCTTTCTCAGCTCTTGTTTCATCTTCTGCAGTTCCAGATTATACCATAGAGCTACTTCGGCATGAAAGTGGAGAGGGTGCTGGGGAGCAATATCGTCAATGCCTTCAGAGAGATGGGAGTACCAGTTCCCCACCAGCTCATCCAATGAATTGTTGGGGGGGGGGGGAGATCCTGCAGAGTATCCTGAAGCTGCTTAGGGTCCATTTGGCTCCACAGATGAGCAAAAATATGCCCACTGCATAAACAGGGAGGATTTGGAGTGCCCAACCAGACCTTCAAGGCAAAGTAGTTCTGACAATGGGACTGCATCTATAGCCATCGGATCCACATATATCCCAAAAATCAAATCCAGCATGTGGCCTGCTTGATGTGTGGGAGCTGATATAAACTGGATAAGTCCCAGTGTCTCCATGGATGACACTAGGTCCTCAGTCTGGGTGGATGCCACATCATCAACATGGACATGGAAGTCCCCCAGGACTAATAGCCTGGGTTACTTCATTGCCCAGCCAGGCACAGCATCCAACAGGCCAGACAGGATATATGTCAGTTTGTTAGGCGGTCAATACACTGACCAGATAGCCAATCTCTCCTCAGCATCCCATGCCAAACCAACACATTCAATGCCAGCAATTTTTGGTGCATATGTTTTTGGTACATATGTTTTTGCACATGTGTTTTCTGTTGATTTCATTCTCACAGCGACATGCATGCATAACTGTAATATGCAGATGAATAAAATTAGGATTTAAAAGCATTTTAGAGACATACATTGACATTAGATCTACTGCATCAGCAAGTATACATTTAAGATTAGATGTATTAATGGCACCTACAAATCTTTCTTCTACTGTACCAGCACATGGCAGGCAGATATATTATTCAGCAGTTCTCTCTTCCTCACTTTAAAAACAAAAATAGTACCTATTTTGCAAAATATACCAATATTCTATACTGAAGTTGCACTTTTTGTTCTGTATGGTTTTCTTGATTTTTAAAGTTGTAGCAAAAAGTCATAGCCCAATAAAGCAATGGAAGACTTGGCACTTTTTAAAAAAGTGGAGGAAAAGAGGTTTGTCATGAGTAAATAGAAATACTTGATAATATAGGTTCAGGTTTATAAGGCACAACTCCAGCAAATCTCAACAGGAACTAAGTTAAGTTGTATAATATTATGCAGATATAGCTATGTTAAGAGCCCCATGGCACAGAGTGGTAAAGCTGCAGTACTGCAGTCAGAGCCTTCTGCTCACAACTTGAGTTCGATCCCAGCGAAAGCTGGTTCAGGTAGCCGGCTCCAGGTTGACTCAGGCTTCCATCGTCCCAAGGTTGGTAAAATGAGTACCCAGTTTGCTGGGGGGAAAGTGTAGATGACTGGGGAAGGCAATGGCAAACCACCTCGTAAAAAGTCTGCTGTGAGAAAGTTGTGAAAACAACGTCACTCCAGAGTCAAAAATGACTGGTGCTTGCACAGGGGACTATCTTTACCTTTATAGCTATGTTAGTCTACTAGACAAAACAAATTAATCTTATGACACCACAGACTAACAGATTCATTTCAATGTAAGTCTTCATACTCTGAATTTCGCTTCAACGGATATATATATTCGACCTCACAGGTACAGAAGGTATACATATATATAAATCATAGGCCAGACACAAGCATATGACCAGAGCAGAAGGTACTTGAAAATGAGGCCTCTGTATTTTATCTCTTCCTTGAGTCACTGAGGTTTCTTATAAAATTATTTTAATTGGTCATATTTTTAGTACTTATTGTATTACTTGGAGCTAATGTGAAATATATATATTTGACCACTGAGGAAGACCAAATTGACCGGAATGCATATGGTCTCAGTCACATGTGTTTTCTGTTGATACCTACGCATGATGGTATTCTGTTTTGAAGCTGCTATTGCCTATATATTTTTTTCTAATTTGTAATAAATACATGCATTTTGATATATTTGACAATATAATTCACACCTAATCCAGCATCTTGTCAAAACCTCCATGCATCTGGACACACACACTGTCAGCAGCAGCAGGGCATTCTGCACTTGTAAGGGAAGGGTTTGGGCATCAGGTGGGATCACTTGGCACACAGGTTGGATGTGATTTGCATCTGCCAGCATGTTTTGTGCAGGGGAAGTGCTGCCAATGGGCAGGGCATGCAGCTTGAAGTGATGGCACCACTTTTGGACCCCACCTCCAGTCGCTGCCTGATGCTCTAAACTGCCTGTTGCATAGGGTCCATGTCCATCTAGGAGAGTGCAGCTGACTTCCCCAGCTGCCAGATTTGGGAACAAAAAACAATGTGTCCAGGGTGGCTTTATGCCACTGTAATTGGCCAGGGGGAAGGGGTTGGGGAAAGGGTTCTTTGCTTATCTGTTTGTGTGTAACTGCCCCTATGGATGCCAGTGGATGAGCTGCTGTACCTGTGGGACCTGAAATCTGGGAGAAGCCAGCTACAGATTGTGGACTTTGCTTTCCTGGTGGTCTCTTTCCCTCAGGTGCTCACACAGCAGTGCTAGCTGTCCTGCCTGTGTTTTGCCTGCCACAAAGATGCATGTGTGCTCGCTCTAAGTCCGCATGGCAGGGAGCTGTCTAGGGTGGCCAGACCGTCCCGGTCTCCCGGGACATTCCCGGTTCTGGCCACCCAATCCCGGCTCCCGGGCTGCCTATACCGGGACCATTAAAGGTCCCGGTTTAGCCAGCCCCGGAGGCGGTGGGCCGCGGGCGCCGGCGGGGAAGGCGGCGAGGGAGGGAGGGAGCGTCCCTGCGCCTGCGCAGGGCCCCTGCGCACGCGCAGGGACGCTCCCTCCCTCCCTCGCCGCCTTCCCCACCCGCGCGCGGGGCCGGCAGCGGTGGCGGAGCCCTCTCCGCGGCCTCCGCTGGTCGCTGGAAGCCCTCCAGAGTCTCTGGAGGGCCTCCAGGGACCAGCGGAGGCCGCAGAGAGGCCGCGGAGCAGCCGGCGCTGGTCCCAGAAGGCCTTCCAGAGACTCTGGAGGGCCTTCCGGGACCAGCGCCGACCAGCGAAGGCCTCCCCGCGGCCTCCGCTGGTCCCTGGAGGCCCTCCAGAGTCTCTGGAGGGCCTCCAGGGACCAGCGGAGGCCGCGGGGACGCCGCGGAGCACCCGGCGCTGGTCCCGGAAGGCCTTCCAGAGCCTCTGGAAGGCCTTCCGGGACCAGCGCCGACCAGCGAAGGCCTCCCCGCGGCCTCCGCTGGTCCCTGGAGGCCCTCCAGAGTCTCTGGAGGGCCTCCAGGGACCAGCGGAGGCCGCGGAGCACCCGGCGCTGGTCCCGGAAGGCCTTCCAGAGCCTCTGGAAGGCCTTCCGGGACCAGCGCCGACCAGCGAAGGCCTCCCCGCGGCCTCCGCTGGTCCCTGGAGGCCCTCCAGAGACCAGCGGAGGCCGCGGGGACACCGCGGAGCACCCGGCGCTGGTCCCGGAAGGCCTTCCGGGACCAGCGCCGACCAGCGAAGGCCTCCCCGCGGCCTCCGCTGGTCCCTGGAGGCCCTCCAGAGTCTCTGGAGGGCCTCCAGGGACCAGTGGAGGCCGCGGGGACGCCGCGGAGCACCCGGCGCTGGTCCCGGAAGGCCTTCCAGAGCCTCTGGAAGGCCTTCCGGGACCAGCGCCGACCAGCGAAGGCCTCCCCGCAGCCTCCGCTGGTCCCTGGAGGCCCTCCAGAGTCTCTGGAGGGCCTCCAGGGACCAGTGGAGGCCGCGGGGACGCCGCGGAGCACCCGGCGCTGGTCCCGGAAGGCCTTCCAGATCCTCTGGAAGGCCTTTTGGGACCAGTGCCGACCAGCGAAGGCCTCCCCGCAGCCTCCGCTGGTCCCTGGAGGCCCTCCAGAGTCTCCGGGTGCTGAAGCAGCCTGTCGGTCACTTCCGGGTTCCTGTCCTGCATCTCAACCTGTGTTATTAGTGACAGGCTGCTTCGGCGTGCCGCTGTGCCGGCCCCCTGGGCCCCACAACGATGGGACCGATGCCACAGGGACGGGCTCGAAACACTCTATAACCCCGCAAAAGAACAGCAGTCTAGCTCGCTTCCCCCGAGCCCTGCCGCCATAAGCCTCAAGGGGGCTCATTTTGCGGCATCTCCCGGCGGGAGGGTGGCACCCGCACGGGACACATATCAAATGAAAGAGGGGGCGCAGGGCTATCAGAAACAGCCGGCGGAGGGAGTCGGGAGAGCACCCCACTGGGGGATCCACACCCCGAAAGTGATGAAGGTGGCGCAGATAGAGCCAACAGAGCAAACAGGACAAAATAAATAGGCTGCATTATGCAGCACAGTTGAGAAAGTGCCTTATCCCATATACTGATGAAGTATATACAGGATTTCAGAACAAAATTGTTTCCGGCGGTGATATTTGGGGGATTTTTGGGGATGTCACAGGAAGTGCTGTGAAGTCACTTCCTGTTTCCGGCAGTGGCATTTGGGGGAAATGATGTCATTTGGGGGAAATGATGTCACAGGAAGTGATGTCACTTCCCATTTCCGGCAGGCGACGCGGGGAAATGATGTCACAGGAAGTGATGTCACTTCCTGTTTCCTGTGGTGGCATGACGTCACCGGAAGTGACGTCACTTCCTGTTTCCGGCGGCGCACGTGCTTCGCGCGCGCACACCCCTACCTTCCCCCCCCCCCAACGTGTCCCTGGCTGGCCTTCAGACATTATGGTCACCCTAGAGCTGTCCTACCTCTGGAGTTGTGGGACAACCTCCCAGAACCATTTGTAGGGTGAGGTGGGCTGTCATTGGGTGCCGGGGATGCATGATGACAGTGTGTGTGTGTGTGGGGGGGGTGCTGATTGCATGCACACTTGGTCCATATCCTGAGCTGCTTGGGTACCTGAGGACATGGCAGCAGCTGGGGGGCGGGGAGTAAAAAGAGAGTTACTATGGCTACCAAGGGGCTGCACCACCATTTTCACTGGTGCAAATTTGCACCTCTTTTGAGGGTTGTCCCCATACTGAAAATGCTTTGGGAGCCAACTGGCTGGCACTCACCCCCTGGCATGCCAACATTTCTGCCCTCACTGGAGTTCACACTATCACTCTATTGGCATGCAACCACAGTACAGCCACATCATTGCAAATGCAACACTCAGTGCCATTCATACCCCCTGTCAGTATTGATGCCCCTTACACTGGTGAATATCCAAGTTATTCTGATGTTGGGGTCAGTCAGAGTGCATTCATACTCCACTAAATAATGTATTTTGCAACTGGATTTTTGCTATTCTTACATAGTAAGAATCCAGTTGCAAAACATTATTTAGTGGAGTGTGAATACACCCTCAGCTCCCTTTTCCAATCCAGCCCTTCAGTGCTGCTCTGTAAAAGTGCCAATTCACCTGGAAACTTTTACATGATAAACTTTGCATGCATAGGGGAAGGCTGTGGTTATTCAATAGTCACAGTATGCTCATATACTCACTACACAAAATGCTGTATGTGGGATTGCCTCAGAAGCTTCAATTTCCATAAAATGCAGCATTGCTTGAAACACATAATTTCAGTGATGCATCAATTATGCTGGTTCCCTATTTGCTTCCTGGCCCAATCTGAATTGCCAATTATCACCTCTAAGTCCTTCATAGCCTGGGGTTCACATACTTATCAAACTGCATCTCTCAGTGTACTTCCATGCATCCTCAGATGGCCTTCTCCCCCCCTCCCAATATTTACCTTTACTTATACCTTATATACTATGTATACAAAGACATCTTATTACTGTTTTCTGTAATCACTCTTATCATGGTTTCTGCATTTGCTTATTTTTTACTATTTTGGATTGCTCAATAAAATATATTTTATATATTTTTTAAAAAAGATGTTCTGGGGTTGTTGTGCATACTAGCACAGCTTTGAATAATGATATGGAATTTTGTTGAATAAAACTGGTTTTGATCCTAAAAAAAGAAAAAGAAAAAGATGGCCTTCTCCTGACAACATATGACACAGGTCGCAGGCTATTGGTGTGATAGATTCAATCCTTTTCAGTGGATGCAGAAGGATACCTTTACTCACAGCATTCCAAAAGGTATGCAAGACTGTTTTATTCCAGAGAACATTGGTAAGGGGTAAACTGTTTTGGCAGATTTAGCTACTTTTTAAATTGTGCATTGTTTTTATCTTAATGGATGGTTATGATGTTTTGTGTCATTGCACTCTTCCTGCTTTGATAGCCACCTTGATTGTAGAAAGCAGGAAGCAAATTTTATTTAAATAAATATAGGCCTGGGAATCTACCACTTCTTGAGCTAAATTCAAATGCTTTTCTTAAATTAGGGCTGAGAACAGTCCATATTAAACCTAACTAAATTGGGAATGTAATTCATTATGCTCTACTCCACATCAACAGAACATGGGATATTTTAAGTTTTCAGATGTGATTTCCCCTGTGAATAACATAGTAATATATGAAAGCTGTTGGGCTGGGAAGAAGAGCTTTCTGCAGAAAAGTGGCAATAAACATCAACAACCAACCTGCCCACATCCAGGGCTTTTTTTTGAGCAGGAACATACAGGAACGCAGTTACTGCTGGCTTGGTGTCAGGGGGTGTGACCTAATATGTAAATAAGTCCCTGATGGGCCTTTTCTACAAAAAAGTATTTTGTGAAACAGTGATGACATCAGGAGATGCGGCCTAATATGCAAATGAGTTCCTGCTGGACTTTTTAAACAAACAAAGCCCTACCCACATCCAATCCCAACTTTTGCTCCCTATTGTTTAAATTTGTCTCATAGCAGTGATGGACTACAATGCATGGGATTTTGGGCATCAAAAATGTTCTACTGTATAGGGGTACAAACAAAGCCGTTTGCTTTTTTGTGCAACATAAAAGAAGCAGGAACATAAACTATATATGGAGGGAGCTGCACACCCATCATTAAAAGATTATTTTTCATAGGCTTGTGGACATGTCACGTAAGTGACAAAGAATGGAAACTGGAGACCACAGTCTGCCTGACATCCATGGTGACATCTCACCTAGGCCTTAAACAGAGCCTTAAACAGATGGCTGACTTTTACAAGGGTATCTCTTCTGCAACAGCAAGGAAATTAATTCCTGTGGTGTAATTGTGATTCTTTTTTCCCTACATGTTAGATCAATTCCATATGACACTGCACATTGCACAGCAGTTCTGAGCGAGCATTAGAAATGTTATAACCAATGTCTAATATCAATATTTATATTTTAAAAACTGCCCTTAACTACATACTCTAGTTTAGCTAAGGCTTTTTAAAAAATCAGGAATCCATATAACCAGTTACTTATCCTTTACTAATAGGGTTGCCAAGTCTCAACTATTCCCTAGCGGAGGAATTTGGGGGGCGTTCTGGGAGGGGGCGGGGCTACCCTCAACACAATGACTTCATGTAGAATGACGTCATCACACTGAGAACGCAGCGCTGCACTCACACTGTTTCTCCAAACATTTAAAGGAACCTTCCCTTTAAATGGTTGGGGAGGAAACAAACGTTGGTGCTGCAGACATTCCAAGCCCCGATCAAGGCTTGGAAAGGCAGAAGCAAACAGTTCCCATCTCTCTGAGAGAGCGGGCACCAGGCTCAGCTACCCTTCCAAGTCCTGACTGAGGCTTGGAAAGGCAGAAGATAGCAGCTCCCATTCTCTCTGAGAGAGCGGGCGCTGGACTCAGCTGCCCTTCCAAGCCCCGATCGAGGCTTGAAAAGGCAGGAGCAAGTAATCTGCTCCCTCCCTCTGAGAGAGCGAGTGCCTGGCGCTGTTGCTCTTCCAAGCCCTGATCGAGGCGTGGAAAGGCAGAAGGTAGTGGTGGGCTCAGCTGCCCTTCCAGCTGCCAATTGAGGCTTGGAAAGGCAGGAGCAAGCAGCTCCCACTCTCTCCCAAAGAGCCCACGCTGAGAGCACTTACCTTGCAAGTTGCAAATTTGCGGCTCAGGGTAAATGCAGCCTGTGCCCATGGGGCTACTGGAGGCATGGCTTCCCCCACCGGGCAACTGGCTTGGGGTGGGAAGAAGCCCTCCAAACTGGAAAAAAACCCCGCTTGGACCGGGATGTTGGTAGCCCTGTTTACTAATGGCAATAGCAAATGGTATCCATAAATTAAAAAAAAAAATGAACTGCTAAGAGGAAAGCAAAATAATGCAGCAATCCTGGTATCACTAAAATAAGACATTCATCTGCAAGCCATCATCAAAAGGGTCCAGCAGTTTGAAGCAGGGCTATAATATTTTATTAAAACATTTGGAAAGTGTCACAACTAACATATTCAACAACTCCCTCTCACTAACTGTCAGGATTCTTCATCATTTTGGAAGCACTAACTAGAATTCTCTTTTTCAATCTGAGATGCTTGCTCAATGGTAAACCATATCGCCAAAATTATTCCATTACAAAATTGTGAGAGAGAAATTTTTCAGCTGTTGATCAAATAAACAAAACTCTGGTTAATGATAATATGTATTACATGGTTTGTACATTAAAATTCCACACTGAAATGTTGAATGAAATGAAATGTCTAAACAAGTATTGAATGTTGCATTTTGCTTAATCTGATTGATGGGTAAATCATAGGGATATATCTGTGATACAGAACTTCCAGAAGAACAGTGATATATTCTGGTCTAAGCATGTAAAATATACCTTACAAAAACAACAGTGTGCTGGATAATTTATTAAATTTACTAATGAATAATATTATTTAATTATTGCACATGAATGTATTCCCAATATTTTCCCATTAGAAGTCATATGATCCTTCTATAATGACATAGAAGGCAAGTTGTGGTGAAGTTGCCAACTTGCCTGGAGAAAAATGTCCTGGCCTTTTAATAGAAGCTGAATGTGTGGGAAGGGAAGCTGAACCTGTTCATGGCATAGAGGTAAATAATATTGCCTGGTAATCAGCATTCTATTAAGACTTTGTTAAAAGGACAGGACATTTTTTCTTCAGATAGTTGACACTGTAAGAAACATTGCAGATTATGTAAGAAGAGATGCACAACTGAGATGAATACAGGCCATGAGCAATTTCAGGAAAAGCTTGCAGAATAGATTCCAAGCAAAGGAGTTACATTTAATTTATAACTGCAGGAACAGTGGCTTGTAAAAACAAGTCCTCTTAGTACTATATAAGGGGTGTGGCTAATATAGGTCCTGCTTTGTGTTTGCTGGAAAACACAGCATCAGATGATATGCCCTTAAGGCAACTTCTTGCATGCATTTAGTAAGTCTGAAGCTGGATCTTTTTTGCATATGTAGCATTTGGCACTACACGTGCAAATGCACACTCCTTTGCAATATGTTTAAACTTAACATGTGTTACATGCCACTGAAAAGAAGCTCCTTTTAATGTTAAGTTTAAACTAGGTTTTGTGAATGACTGTACTCACAGTACCTTGTTTTACTTTATTTATTATTTATTTTATTCAATTTACATCCCACCCTCCCAGCGAAAGCAGGCTCAGGGTGGCTTACATGTTAATGTAAATACATGCAATATAAAATTACATTAAGATATAAAAACATAGAAATCAAACCATTTCAAGTGCTATAATGATCTTTGAACAGTTGTCACTCAGAAATCAGCTGCTCTGACTATACCTCAATTTTCAGTTTCCTCCTGTAGAGATGATGGTGCCCTGACAGAAGGATACAACATAAAATCAAGCTGAGAACCTCAGAGGAGAAAGTCCTATGCAAGTATTACAATAACAAAATTAAAGTGAAGTTTATTTTCCTCTTAAGAAACTGTTCCACTAAATTCCTAAGCTGTTTTACAGAACAAATCTGTTGCTGTTTAATTCTGAGTTCACTGTCTAAACATTGTGCTTTGATAAATTAAATTAGGTGCACATTTCTGTGTAATTCAGACAGGAGATTAAAAAATCTACCATGAGCATTGGTCTTTATTAGGATCCAGTCTTTCTCAGATAAACTCTTTTGCTTGGTTTTAAATACATTTTTATCCTCATGAAAAGGAACCAAAATAAAATAAAATACTTTTCCTACTTACATCAAGCATTAAATCCATAGGGAACCATAATAAACCTTTAAAAACTCAGAAAAGGCACTATGCCAATACAAATCAAGAAACTGAATCTATGTGTCTCTCCCCCCCTTCTTTCCCTTTTCCACTGTTAATAAAGTTTGGAATTTAGTTTAATTTTTTTCCAATTAAAATAAATATATATATTCCTACTTTACCAGTCACTGTCCAGAACTTCCAATTTTATGGTTGCCTTGTTAGTTCATTATATATTGCACCATTTTTCTTATCAATTTACAATCATTTGATTGATATAAAAGTGATAAGCAGGTGCCCAAGGGAAAGAATCATTCATTTCCATGGAAGTTAAAAGTGTATCTAGGATCACATCTCATGTCTAAGATCACATCTCCTGTCTTGTTCACCAAGGGTAATCCAGAAAGAAAAGCAGCCTTTCATACAAGGATTACCATTTTGGATTGGATTCTGTTTTGTATGTGCCTAAAAGTATGTACTTCCTGCCAGCTCATTGGAGCCTAGAAAGCAGAGCTTGGGGACTGTATAACAATGGGTAGTGGGATTCAAATACCTGCTGCCATGCGCTAATCACAGACCCCTGCCTGTTTGAATGAACCAATGGTAAGCTAATACGGGAGATTAGAGTTGTATATAGGTTTGGCCCACAGGCCCTTAGTCAGTCTTTGTTGGGAGCAGCCTTCACCATGCTTCCCTTAATAAAGAGCTGTCCTCACTATGATCTCGTCACTGCAATGCTTTGAACCCACTATATTATAGTGGTGATAAGGATGGGATCATAGTGAGGACAACTCTTTATTAAGGGAAGCATGGTGAAGGCTGCTCCCATCAAAGACTGACTAAGGGCCTGTGGGCCAAACCTATATACAACTCTAATCTTCTGCACTAACTTGCCATTGGTTCATTCAAACAGGCAGGGGTCTGTGATTGGTGCAGGGCGGCAGGTATTTGGATCCCACTACCCATTGTTATACAGTCCACAAGCTCTGCTTTCCAGGCTCCAATGAGCCAGCAGGAAGTACATACTTTCAGGCACATACATAATATCCCTTCCCCCTAAGTTCGCAAGCCCTATTGTACGTAGTCCTGCAGGTATGCTGGCTTGCATCGCTCGCGTGTTGACCTTCTGACTTCTTGGGCTGCAGGCGGGGAGGTTGTGGCCTCGGGTGCAGCGGGCTGGGGACCCGGTAGCATTGTAACCTCGGCCAGTGGTTTGGGGTTTTCCTGATGCTTAGCTCCGGACGGATGTTCCGATATCCTTTGTGGCGCGGGTGTTTGTTGAGCCGCAGCCGCCGGGGCAGTTGCTTCTTACATCTCCACCTCTGGACTGTCGTCCGGTGAGACATTAGGGCTTGCTACCCTGCCCTCTGGTGCCTCGTGGGGCCGTAACTGGTCAATGTGTCGCCTTATTGCCCCTGACCACCAGATGCTGCAAATGCTTTCACCATGGGTCTTGCGGTGGTCCATCTTCCTTGCGGGGTACCAGTACAGCCTGTGCTACTGCCTCGGGAAGGCAATGGGCCACAAGGCGTTGAGCCAACTGACGCTGCCTTCCATGGACCCAGATCCTGCCCCAGCTTACCAGATCATATCGTTGGAGTCCCTTCCGGACCACCTGGTACACGTTACGGACATTGCCCGATGCTCCAGAAAAGAGAAGACCCTCTCGCGGGTCCTGGACTGGATGTAGAGCGAATGGCCGACGGGCCAGGTGGGGTCAGAATTCATTGCGTTTCTATCCCGCCGGGACAAATTGTCTGTACACAAGGGGTGTCTGTTGTGGGGAAACAGAGTGGTGGTACCCCCAGTTTTAAGGCAGCAGGTCCTCAATGCACTACACAAGACATACCACAGCATTTTGCTCATGAAGGCACTAGCCCACAGTTATGTCTGGTGGCCAGGAATCGATGTTGCCATTGAGTCCTGGGTAGCTTGTTGCCAGCCATGTCAGGAGACTCAGCCAGCTCCACCTAGAGCCCACGGTCAACAGTGGGAACACACACGAAACCCCTGCTCCTGCCTGCATTTAGATTTTGCGGGGCCCTTCCAGGGACAGGTATTCTTCTTGATCATAGACTCTCACTCCAATTGGCTAGAGGTAATCCCAGTAGCATCCATTTCCACCAGGGCAGCACTAGGGGCACTCCGAAGGGTTTTTGCCACACAGGGGTTGCCAGACACCCTTGTCTCAGACAATGGGATGGCATGCACCTTGGCCGAGTTCCAAGACTTTTGTGGCCAAAATATAATAAAGCATAAAGAGGTTGGCCATCTTCCATCTCGCCACAAATGGCCAAGGGGAGTGGATGGTGTGGGCTACCAAAGAATCGCTCTGCCGCATTGTCCAGAGTGACTGGGAAGCCTGCCTAGCTGAACGCCTGCTTGCCCAACACTACACCCCTAGTACAGTAACTGACCGAAGCCCAGCAGAACTGCTCATGGATAGGAGGCTTAACACATTACTAAACCACACACACCCAGTCCGAGCCCCAAACCTACAGGAGGTATCAGAGACAGTCTGGGGGCCCAGAGGGTTCAACACAGGGGACCTGGTGTTCATTAAAAACTTTGGAGCGGGAGCAGCATGGGTTCCGGCCCGAGTCTCCAGGGTACTGGGGGCTGTAATGTATGAGGTCACCTCAAAAGAGGAATTCACAATGAGGTGACACATTGACCAGTTACGGCCCCATAAGGCACCAGAGGGTAGGGTAGCAAGCCTCACCAGCCAACAGTACGGAGGTGGAGATGGAAGAAGCGACTGCCCCGGCGGCCGCAGCTCAACAAATACCCATGCCGCAAGGGGAATTGGAACATCCAGCTGGAGCTGAGCATCAGGAAGACCCCAAACCACTGGCCAAGGCTACAACGCTACCGGGCCCCCAGGCCGCTGCACCCGAGGCCACAACCTCCCCGCCTGTAGCTCAAGAACTCAGGTCAACACTAGGGTGGCCATAATATCTGCAGGCCAGCCAGGGACACCTTGAGGGGGGAAGGAATGTGTGTGCTGCCGGAAACAGGAAGTGACGTCACTTCCGGTAACGTCACTTCCGGCGATGTCGTGCCACCGCCGGAAAAAGGAAGTGACATCACTTCCTGTGACATCATTTTCACCCGCCACAT
The DNA here is from genome assembly GCF_032191835.1 of Heteronotia binoei. Lineage (NCBI taxonomy): Eukaryota > Metazoa > Chordata > Lepidosauria > Squamata > Gekkonidae > Heteronotia > Heteronotia binoei. Next base: position 105,568,617 of record NC_083224.1, read on the forward strand.
GCCGGAAACAGGAAGTGACATCACTTCCTGTGACATCATTTTCCCCCGCCACCTGCCGGAAACAGGAGGTGACATCACTTCCTGTGACATCATTTCCCCTGCGCCACCTGCCGGAAGCAGGAAGTGACATCACTTCCTGTGACATCATTTCCCCCAAATGACATCATTTCCCCCAAATGACATCATTTTCCCCAAATGCCACTGCCGGAAACAGGAAGTGACTTCACAGCACTTCCTGTGACGTCCCCAAAAATCCCCCAAATATCACGGCCGGAAACACCAAGATTATTTATAGAGAGGGAAAGGGGGAAATAAAGTTAAATAAAACTCTTTTTTTACTTTTTTCAAAGTGAGAAGACTAGAGAGAACGGGTTCCACGCTGAGAAGCCAGTCAGATTCCAGTGAGATTCCAGCGAGACTGTGCTGCATAATGCAGCCTATTTATTTTGTCCTGTTTGCTCTGTTGGCTCTATCTGCGCCACCTTCATCACTTTCGGGGTGTGGATCCCCCAGTGGGGTGGTCTCCCAACTCCCTCCGCCAGCTGTTTCTGATAGCCCTGCGCCCCCTCTTTCATTTGATATGTGTCCCGTGTGGGTGCCACCCTCCCGCCGGGAGATGCCGCAAAATGAGCCCCCTTGAGGCTTATGGCGGCAGGGCTCGGGGGAAGCGAGCTAGACTGCTGTTCTTTTGAGGGGTTATAGAGTGTTTCGAGCCCATCCCTGTGGCATCGGTCCCATCGTTGTGGGACCCAGGGGGCCGGCGCAGGACAGGAACCCGGAAGTGACCGACAGGCTGCTTCAGCGGGCCGCTGCACTGGAAAAAAGAAAGGAAGGAAGGAGGGAGGGAGGGAAGGAAGGAAGGGAGGGAGGGAAGGAAGGGAGGGAAGGAAGGGAGGGAAGGAAGGAAGGCCGCCCCCTCCCGCCAGCCGCCCCCCCCGCTTTCAGCCCCCTCCCTCCCTGCCTGCCTGCTTACCTTCTTCCAGGGCGGGTGGCGGCCTCCCCTCCGGGCGTGCGGGCTGGCCAGGAGGCGCAGTGGTGGCTCGTGCTGCTGGCGGGGCTGGCGGCGGCTGCGGAGGCCGGGGAGGTGGCGGAGAGGCCGGCGCTGATCGCTGGAGGGCCTCCAGCGACCAGCGCCGGCCTCTCCGCCGCCTCCGCTGGTCTCTGGAGGGCCTCCAGCGACCAGCGCCGGCCTCTCCGCCGCCTCCGCTGGTCTCTGGAGGCCCTCCAGGGACCAGCGCCGGCCTCTCCGCCGCCTCCGCTGGTCTCTGGAGGACTCCAGGGACCAGCGCCGGCCTCTCCGCCGCCTCCGCTGGTCTCTGGAGGGCCTCCAGGGACCAGCGCCGGCCTCTCCGCCGCCTCCGCTGGTCTCTGGAGGGCCTCCAGGGACCAGCGCCGGCCTCTCCGTCACCTCCGCTGGTCTCTGGAGGCCTCCAGGGACCAGCGCCGGCCTCTCCGCCCCTTCCCCGGCCTCCGCCGCCACCACCGGGCCCCGCGCACGGGCGGGGAAGGCGGCGAGTGAGGGAGCCAGCATCCCTGCGCATGCGCACGGCGTTGTGGCGGGCCCCACGCATGTGCAGAGCCCGCCACACCGCCGTGCGCACGCTCAGGGACACTGGCTCCCTCACTCGCCGCCTTCCCCGCCCGCGCGCGGCCCGCTGGCTAAACCGGGACTTCTAATGGTCCCGGTATAACCAGCCCAGGAGGCGGGAATTGGGGGCCAGAACCGGGACTTTCCCGGGTGACTGGGACGGTCTGGCCACCCTAGAACACGCAAGCGACGCAAGGCAGCGTACCTATAGGACTACGTACAATAGGGCTTGCAAACTTAGGAGGGAGGGATGTGATGTAAGTGCCTGAAAGTATGTACTTCCTGCCGGCTTATTGGAGCCTGGAAAGCAGAGCTTGTGGACTGCATAACAATGGATAGTGGGATCCAAATACCTGCCGCCCTGCACCAGTCACAGACCCCTGCCTGTTTGAATGAACCAATGGCAATCTAGTGCGGAAGATTAGAGTTGTATATAGGTTTGGCCCACAGGCCCTTAGTCAGTCTTTGTTGGGAGCAGCCTTCACCATGCTTCCCTTAATAAAGAGCTGTCCTCACTATGATCTTGTCTTTGCAATGCTTTGAACCCACTGTATTATAGATTCACTCACACAAAAGGGTCTTGCATTACAGGAAAAAGAAAACAGTCCATCCAACACTGAAGTTTGCATATATGGTATATTGCAATGTTCCCTCTTAGAGTCTTGTGAACAAAAATTCTACTTTGTGAGCTACTGGTAGTAAAGTTGTGAGCTAGTGGCATTAAAGTTGTGAGCTAGTGGCATTAAAGTTGTGAGCTAATGCATAAATTATTGTGTTCTGGGATCATCCTTCCTGAGCTAAGATAAAAATGCATGAGCTGGAGGCTAAAAATCTGTGAGCTTGCTCATGCTAACTCACCTTAGAGGGAACACAGGTATACTGCTGATTGAGACAGCAATACAATCTTTTAATAAATCAGGGCTCCAAATTTGATTTCAGAACAGATATTTTTGATCCAAATTCAACTAGATGCAGCACATAATCTTTAATGATTGGTAGCTAGATCAAATGCACTTAGTACTATTTTTCAGGGGGCAGAGGAAGGCAAATAAGGGGGGGACAGCATAGAGATTTATAATTTTTTTTATAATATGGAGAAGATGGACAGGAAAAATCTTTTTTCTCTCTCTCCCATTATACTAGAAACTAGGGTCATCCACTGAAGCTGAAGGGTGGGAGGTAGAGGACATACAAAAGGAAGCACTTCTTCAAACAGTGCATAGCTAAATTGTGGAACTCCCTGACCCAGGATGTAGTGATGGCCACCAATTTGGAAGGCTTTAAAAAGGAAAGTGGACAAGTTTATGATGATGATATTGGATTTATATCCCACCCTCCACTCTGAATTTCAGAGTCTCAGAGCAGCTCACAATCTCCTTTATCTCCCTCCCCCACAACAGACACCCTGTGAGGTGGGTGGGTCTGGAGAGGGCTATCACAGCAGCTGCCCTTTCAAGGACAACCGCTGCCAGAGCTATGGCTGACCCAAGGCCACGCCAGCAGGTGCAAGTGGAGAAGTGGGGAATCAAACCCTGTTCTCCCAGATAAGAATCCGCACACTTAACCACTACACCAAACTGGCTCTCCTGGAGGAAGGGACTATCTGTGGCTACTAGCCATGATGGATGGTGTTATGTATGTGGTTTAAAATATATGATTCCTGCTGGGCTCATTGAGGCCAGGAGAGCAGAGCTTGGGGACTGGAGAACAATGGATTCAAATACCTGCTGCCCAACACCAATCACAGACCCCTGCCTATTTGAATAAACCAATGGCATGCTTGCGTGGGAACTTAAAGCTGTATATAGGGTTGGCCCGTAGGCCCATAGGGCAGTCTTGTTGGTGCAGCTGCTACCATGCTACCGCTAATAAAGAGCAGTTATTACTGTTGCCTCGTCTCATCGATGTTTTAAACCCATTATGTTATAGTGGTGACAAGGATGGGATCCTGGTAGGTGACAAAGCAACCAGCACCGCACCTTGCAGCCGCTGCTTCCAGTACACCACACAGCACCACCATTGCCGAAGAAAGCCACCAAGCCAGGATCAGAGATGGGTGAGGACTGAGCATCCAGCTCCTCCAGCGCCGCCATGCCAGAAATGGCTCCTCCAAGGCTAAACCCTGACCAGTCTGTTGCTCCTGGGCCACATGGGCACATTCCAGAGTATTTATTTATTTATTTATTTATTACTTTGCATTTATATCCCGCCCTCTCCGCAAGCGGACTCAGGGCGGCTTACAGTATCATAAAAACAATCAATTCCATAAAACATACAAAACCATAATACATTTATCAGTTTAAAACTATTACGCTCAATCAGAGTTCAATCTTGCTCAGCCGGAGCAGTGGGAGAGATGGGAGAAGATGCTAAACTTCTTTCTCCTGTATCACGACATTGTAAATGAGTAAAAGAAGAAATAGCTTTTGCTCAGCCTTTGTGGAGAGGATACGCTAGCATTAGCAGAAAACCTGATGTCTCCCATTTTGCTGACCAACAACACTGTAACCTACAAGGTCACCACAGAGAAGCTTACAGAGCACTTCTCATCCTGGCCAATGCTGATGTCCCAGTGCCTGGAGTTCCATAAGAGGGTACAGAAGGCCAGCGAGTCCGCTACCACATTCCTGGTCGAGCTGCACCACCTCGCCCAAGACTGTGTTTTCGCAAACCTCAACAAAGCTCTGCTGGACCATTTCGTGGCTGGCCTCCATAACGAGAAGCTACAAGCCAAGCTGACGAGACATAAAACCCTTACGCTGGTGGATGCCTTGGATGAGGCGGCTGCCTACAAGAAGTCACACAAAGAGCGGTGTACCACAGCAACGAATCAGGTCACCAGTGGGTCCAACATGGAAGACTCCGGTGAGGAAGACGCACAAAAGACATACCAGACCCCGAAGCGCCAACAGCCACGTGCAATGGAGCCTACCTTGATGGGAGGATGCGCCAGCTGCAGGGAAGCCCACGAGTGCCATTCCTGCAAGTTCCGGAATGCCGTCTGCCACACGTGTGGAAAGATGGGACACCTAGCACGTGTGTGTTGGTCAAAGTCACTGTGGCAAGGGGGCAACCCGCGACAGAAAGATGGCCACTGTCATGAGGTCGCATTCGCGGAAGACATCCAGGCACTCACTATGGCAGGGGACCTGGTATGCCAGCTTCCCATGCCCTCCCCTGACAAGTACAAAGTGACTGTGCTAATAGCAGGCAGGCCCTGCCAGATGGAGGTAGATTATGAGACAAGTCAGATGGTAATATCGACCAGGACATTCAGGGAATTGTGCCTGGGAAGGGAATTCCAGTTGAGCCCATCCCCTTTTGTAATCCAGGACTTCCAGAAGAGGGAGGTCACCGTACTGGCGATGGGAAAGGTCCATGTCAAATACAGCCAGTTTTTTGGGCAGGCTTCCCCTAATAGTAGTCAAGGGGGACCTGTGCAGTTTACTGGGGCGGTCCTGGTTCAAGGCCCTGGGAATCCAGGTAACAGGTATTTACCACACTCCTTCCCAGACTAATTTTCAGAGGGTGTGCGAGGAATTCTCCACCGTTTTTGACAGCACCTTGGGAACATACACTGGAGAACCAGTGACCCTACAACTAGACTCCAATGTGAAGCCCATTAAGCTGAAATCCCGGCATGTGCCCCTGGCGCTAAGGCCCAAGATTGAGGAGTTAGACTGCCTCATGGCTCAAGGGGTGCTGGAGCCGATGGCAAACGCCAAATAGGAAACCCCTATAGTTATCCCAGTTAAGCCCAACAGCAGTGTGTGCATTTGTGCGGATTACAAATGTACAATCAACAACAACAACAAATTTTATTTGTATCCCGCCCTCCCCGCCAAAGCAGGCTCAGGGCGGCTAACAACATAGTTCAGGGTTGATTATACAAATGGATAAAATTACATTAAACATTATAAGCGTTAATTAAAATCTGGTTAAGTTTTAAAATTAAATTAATTAAATTAGTAAAAGTGCTAATGCTATGTTTACTTTTTCTGATGGCGGTTTCCTTCGTAATTTCCATTTTCATCAGCGAAAGCCAGTCTGAAGAGGAAGGTCTTGCAGGCCCTGCGGAACTGTTCTAGGTCCCGCAGGGCCCGCATTTCCTCTGGAAGTTGGTTCCATAGGCTTGGGGCTATAGAGGAGAAGGCCCGGTTACGGGTGCTTTGCAACTTCACCTCTCTCGGTCCGGGGATAGTCAGCAAGTTTTTCCCGGCTGACCTCAGTGCTCTCTGGGGTTCATATGGGGAGAGACGGTCCCTAAGGTAGACAGGTCCTCGACCATATAGGGCTTTAAAGGTAATGACCAGCACTTTGTAACGAACCCGGTATGTAACTGGCAGCCAGTGCAGTTCGCGCAGCCCAGGCTGTATGTGCTCCCATTTAGGGAGTCCCAGCAACAGTCTAGCCGCTGCGTTCTGCACCAGCTGCAGCTTCCGGGTTCGGTACAGAGGCAGCCCCATGTAGAGGGCATTACAGTAATCCAGTCTCGAGGTGACCGTTGCATGAAGCACCATTGCCAGATCTTGGCGCTCTAGGAAGGGAGCCAACTGCTTTGCCCGCCTTAGATGGAAAAAGGCTGACTTAGCAGTGGCTGCAATCTGGGCCTCCATTGATAATGCAGGCTCCAGTAAAACTCCCAGGCTCTTAACCCAGTGCGCCGCTTTCAGCGGCGCCCCGTCGAAGACCGGGAGAGGTATTTCCCCTCCCCGAGCACCCCGACCCAGACAAAGGACTTCTGTCTTCGCTGGATTCAGTTTCAGCCCGCTCTTCCTCAACCAGGTTGCCAAATCCTGCAGGGCCTGGTCTAAATTCTCTGGGACGCAGTCAGGCCGGCCGTCCATTAGCAGATCAACAAGGCACTGCAAGGCCACGCTTATCTGATGCCTGTGGTGGGTCAAGTGCTGGCCTTGCTGGCAGGGCTAAGATTTTTGGGAAGCTAGATTTGGCTCAGGCATATCGGCAGCTTCCAGTGGACACCCCCACCGCAGAAGCACAGACAAACATCACACACAGGGGGACTTTTCAGGTCAAACGGCTGCAGTTTGGCATCAGCGTGGCCCCAGGGATCTTTCAGAACTTAATGGACTCTCTCCTTAGAAGAATTCCCGGGGTCCAGCCATTCTTCTATGATGTGCTGATTGCTGCAGCCACAGAGGAGGAATTCGCATCCCGCTTCCGGGCAGTATTATAGCGTTTTTATAGGGCGGGGTTGACGGTCAAAAGGGAGAAATGTGAATTGGGGGTTTCCACCATTGACTTCCTGGGGACACAGTGGATGTGCAGGGAATTCACCCGACATGGGACAAAATCAGGGCGATATGTGATGCACGGCCCCCAGGAACAAGGTGGAACTACAGTCATTTTTGGGACTTCTCAATTTTTACCACACCTTCCTCCCCCACAAGGCGGCAGTAGTGGAGCCTCTGCATCACCTACTGGACAAAAGGGCTCAGTGGGTTTGGGGTCGCTGGCAAGTCACTGCTTTTCAGGCAGTGAAGGACATTTTAACTTCAAATAGTTTGCTGGCCCACTTTGACAAGCGGCTGCCCGTCGTCTTGGCCTGTGACTCGTCAACATATGGGGTAAGGGCAGTCTTGGCTCACGTGCTTCCAGATGGCATGAGATCCTGGTAGCCTATTATTCCCAGACTTTGCAAAAGCTGGAGCGCAATTATGTGCAGATCAACAAGGAGGGCCTGGCTATAGTAGCAGGGGTTAAAAAATTTCATGACTATTTGTATGGCCAGCCCTTCACTATCCACATGGACCACAAGCCCCTGCTCGGCCTCTTTGCTCCCCGACCGCCAGATACCACAAATGCTTTCCCCGTGGTTCCTATGGTGGTCCATCTTCCTTGTGGGGTACCAGTACGACCTGCACTACTGACCGGGGAAGGCGATGGGCCACACAGATGCGTTGAGCCAGCTGCCGCTGCCTTCCATGAACACTGATCCTGCCCCAGCATACCAGATCATGTCATTGGAATCTCTTCTGGACCGCCCGGTGCACACTATGGGCATTGCCTGCTGCTCCAGGAAAGACAAGACCGTCTCGCGGGTTATAAACTGCGTGTGGAGGGGATGGCCTCTGGGCCGGGTGGGGTCAGATTTCTCTGTGTTTGTATCCTGCTGGGATGAATGATCTGTATACAAGGGGTGTCTGTTGTGGGGAAATAGGGTGGTGATACCCCCAGTTCTAAGGCAGTGGGTCCTCAATGCGCTGCACGTGACACACCCTGGTATAGTGTGTATGAAGGCGCTGGCCCGCAGTTATGTCTAGTGGCTGGGGACTGATGACGCCATTAAGTCCTGGGTAGCTAGTTGCCAGCCATGTCAGGAGACTCACCCATCTCTGCCAAGAGCCCCAAATCAACTGTTGGAACACACACGCAACCCCTGGTCCTGCCTGCATCTAGATTTCACAGAGCCCTTCCAAGGGCAGGTATTCTTCTTGATCACAGACTCCCACTCCAAGTGGTTAGAGGTAATCCTGGTAGCATCCACTTCCACCAGGGCTGCACTAGGGGCACTCCAAAGGGTTTTCGCCACACACGGCTTGCCCAACACCCTTGTCTCAGACAATGGGATGGCATTCACTTCAGCCGAGTTCCAAGATTTTTGTGGCCAAAATATAATAAAGCATATAAGGTCGGCTTCCTTCCATCCTGCCACAAATGATCAAGCTGAACAGATGGTGTGGGCAACCAAGGAATTGCTCCACTGCATCATCCAGGGTGACTGGGAGGCCTGCCTAGCTAAATGTCTACTAGCCCAACACTACACCCCTAGTATGGTGACCAGCTGAAGCCTAGCAGAACTGCTCATGGGTTGGAGGCTTAACACATTACTAGACCGCATGCACACGGATCGGGCCCCAAACCTACAGGAGGTACCTGAGATGGTTTGGGTACCCAGAGGGTTCAATACAGGGAACCTGGTGTTTGCTAAAAAAAGTTTTGGGGGGCCCAACATGGATACCAGCCTGAGTCTTCAGGGTACTGGGGGTGGTAATGTATGAGGTCACCTCAGAAGGGGGATTCACAATGAGGCGACACATAGACTAGTCACAATCCCATGAGGCACCGGGGGGGTGGAGCGGCGAGCCCAGACGACTCATCAGCCAACATCCCAGAGTCAGAGACAGAAGAAGCTGACGCCCCAGCTGCCGTGGCTCAACAAGCACTTGAGCCTCAAGGGGAACTGGAACATCTGGCCAAGACCAAGACTCAGAGAGACCCCAAACCGCCGGCCATGGTGCCAATGCCACTGGCCCCCCAGCTTGCAGTACCTAAGGTTGCAGCTGCTCCACTGGCAGGCCTAGCACTCAGATAGTTGACATGCAAGCACCGCAAACCGGCGTACCTACAGGATTATGTGCAATAGGACTTGTGAACTTGGCAGGGGGGGGGAGGGGTGTTATATATGTGGTTTATAATATATGATTCCTGCCGGGCTCATTTGGAGCCAGGAGATCAGAGCTTGAGGACTGGAGAACAATGGACAGTAGAATCCAAATACCTGCTGCCCTATACCAATCACAGATTCCTGCCTGTTTGAATGAACCAATGGCATGCTTGCATGGGAACTTAGAGTTGTATATAGGGTTGGCCCGTAGACCCATAGGGCAGTCTTGTTGGTGCAGCCGCTACCATGCTGCCGCCAATAAAGAGCTTGCTGGCCCACTTTATTACTGTTGCCTCATCTCCTTGATGCTTTAAACCCACTATATTATAGATGGATTCCTATTCCCTCCAGTACCAGATGCAGTATGCCTCTGTATATCAGTTGTTGGGAAGCACAGGCAGGAGGATGCTGTTGCAGGCATCCTGCTCATGGCTTTCCTAGAAGGAGCTGGTCAGCCATTGTGTGAACAGAATGCTGGACAAGATTAAAATTTCTGCAAAAACTGAAACAATTTGAGCATCACTGTTTCACACCCGAACCAGCAAAGCTGTTTTGTGGCTAAACTGTTGTTCAAAGTTTTGCAAGAGAACAAACAAAAGTGTAACAAAATAATTGCAGTTAACACTTACAAGAAGAATTTTAGACAGACGTTGTGATTGAAAAAATATTCCGGGGGGGGGGGGGGCGCGACAGGTATGGAGATCACAGCATCAACTCTACCCTTAAAGATATTGCAGAAAATCAGTCTACTGCATAAATCTTCTTGTAATTGAATCAGAACTAAAACAAGTATTATATTGGAGATTTTTTGCTTTCTCCTCTCAAGTTTTCTTTATCTAAAATCAACAAAAAAAGCTAAAGGGGAAGAAGACACAAATAATGAATTATTTGCAAGTACTGCAGCTATCCCCAGTGTGATGCCAATAGGTGCCATGTTGCCATCCAATTGGTTTCCTGAAGTCTAGTTGCTTCATTAATAAGATCTCTCTTCCCAAAAGCAGAGAGCCAGTGCTGGTTTTCTTCCATTTCAATGAAGCTGGAAATACTTGAGTAGAATTCAGGAGATATCACTGTTGTGCAAGAAAGGAGTACCCATTCAGAAACTTCTAGGAGGCTGGTTGGCTTGTTGTAGGCTTTCATCATTTTGGCCCTAGTGCCCCATTACACCCATTCTGTGCTGGTGCCCACTCTACATTCTCAACATTCCAAAAGTGCTCACAGGTTCAACAAGATCCCTTGAATCAATGTGTAATCTTTATTATTGTTGTTCATACTTATAAAAGAAGAGAAATCTCAATGGAAGAAGACCACCCATAACAAAAAAGTTGGATTCTACTAGCATGTAATTGGTTTTTGGATATTATGATGGCTAAAATATATTGGACTTAGAAAAATCATTATTAGATAAGAAAAGTGCTCGCTATGACAGCACATATACTAAAATTGGAACAATACAGAGAAGATTAGATAAGAAAACAAAAAGGAATAAGAACTATTAATGAAGGTGGTTAAGGTGCAGAACTCCTGGTTTGGAACTGTAATGCTACAGCAGAAAACATGGGGAAAGCATACAATTTCAGGAGCATCCAGTTACTGACATATCAGTCTGACTCGCCAAGACTAGCTTCATTTTATAGAAACTAGAAACAACATTATAAATAGAAAAACAAGGAATTATATTTTCCAGCAAGAAATGTCTCATTCCCCAATTGCCATTTTTCTACTACTTTGGAAGATCTTGGAGATAACTCCAATAGGATAGATTCAGATGAGTAGTTGTGCTGGACTGAAGCAACAGAACAAAGTTTGAGTTCAATGGCACCTTTAAGACACACATCTTCAGATACATGATGGTCATAAAGGTGCCACTGGACTCAAACTTTGTTCTCCAGTAGGATATTTACCCTGTTGTCAGCAATCAGAATATAAACTAGGCTTAAGGAAGAGTTGCTGAATTAGATAGTGGTCATTTCCCCAGAAAGACCACAGAAATATTATCTTTCCTAAGATTTCAAAATTTCATCTTGCAGACCTGATCACCAAGACCAGATAATGTATATTGTCAAGAGGAATTTCCTATTTAAGTGAGTTTTAAAATATTTATGCCCTAGAATGTTGTACCAAATAAAAGCATGCCACCCTAATTTAAGGTCGTGCCCCTCTATTGCCAATAGCCTTCTGTTTTCTAGCAGGCTCCAGTCCTGTACCCATACTAAAATGTTTGCCTTATGGTAGAGTTCCCAGTCTGGTAGGGCTACCCCTCCTCTTTCTTTAACATCTTGAAGAATCTTCCACTTAATTCATGGTTTTTTACTTTGCCATATACATTTTAATGTTATTTTTTTTAGAGCTTGAAAAAAACTTTTTTGGGGGGATAATAGGTATTGTTGAGAACAAAAAAATTAATCTCGGCAAGATAGATATTTTTATGGCCACCACTCTGCCCGATAGAGATAATTGCATGTTTGTCCAGGAGTTTAGCTGTTTTTTTATCTCTTTCAATATTTTAACATAATTGTCCTCATAAAGTGAGCTACATCTATTTGTTAGTTGGACCTCCAGATGTCTTACTTTTCTTGCCACACAAAAGCCCGATTTCTCTTCTAAATATCTCCCCTTTTGATCGGTCGTGTTTTTGGTCATAATTCTTGATTTTTGTTGATTAATTTTTAGTCCTGCTATTCTCCCAAACTCTTCTATTTCAGTTATCAAGGCTATAATTGAATTTCTGGGGTTTTCCAAGATGAATACCATATCGTCCACAAAAGCTTGAATTTTAAATTCTTCACCTTTTATTTTTAATCCTCTAATCCTATTATCATTTCTGATGACTATATTAAGAACTTCTAAAGAAAGTATAAATAATAAGGGTGACAGCGGGCATCCTTGTTGCGTTCCTTTCCTGAGATCAATTTTCTCAGTTAATTCTCCGTTAATGTTGATTTTTGCATTTTGTTCAAAGTGTATAGCTTGAATTACTTTAGTCCATTGGTCTCCGAAATTCATCTCCTTAAGTTGTTCAATTACAAAATCCCAGTTCAAGTTGTCAAATGCCTTTTCCACATCTACAAAGATCAGACATATAACAGAATACCAAGATGGGTATCCCTGTTAGAAATTTTCACTCAGCCACAATTATCAAGTTCAGAAAAGGTGATCCGATACCAAGATCTCTTAACAGAGGATGGCCAACTGAAAAAGGATTCAGAACTTTAAAAAAATCAAAACTTAGTAACAGATTGGTGGCCATTGGCCATTGGCCCAACTAAAATCAAGGTTTCATAAAGATAGACTAATAGGTTTTCACCAGCAGAAGTGTATGGTGGAAAAAGTTTTATTAGGGGTGTCAAACGTATGGCCTGTGGGCCAAACCAGCCTGTCCAGGGCTTCAATCAGGCCCATGGGGCTCTTTTCTCCCCCTTCCAGTCCTCACCCTGTGAAGCTCTGAAGCTGTGATGAGCTTCCCAGCTCCTTCTGCCTTCTCTTTGCAGAAAGCTGAAAGCAAAGCTGCAAAGAAAATGCGGAAGGATTTCCCACTCTGGCTTATGCACACAATAAATGTGAACAGAAAATCCACTCCACATTTTCCTTGCAACTTTGTCTATGTGTTTCAATGGAGAGGAACTTCCCAGCATTCCCATGGCCAGTTAAAGCTTCCTGGAATTATGTCGTTTCAAACCAAGCCTTGATGATATGAGCCATTATCTCTTCTCAGTGGAGTAAAAACTAGTGCCTAGTAAGTACTATAACTTGGGAACCCACAATCAAAGGGGGATATGACACTGGAGAACCATTGCTAAGCTGAGTAGACCCAGGGAGGGGAGCAGCTTGCAATGCCTTGCCATTTCATGTTTTCCCAGACTGGGAGCATAGTATTTTTTAAAGTTTCTGCTGTGATCTTTGTGCTTTTTCTTGATTGTTTATTTTTAATATTGCATTGCAAAATCCCACTATTTCCCCTTTCTGTTTTAAACAAAATATCGCAAGAGTTTTAAGCATGTTTGTATTTTAAGTTAAAAATTGCTATATTTAATTATGTTGGCCTGTGTCCTCTATAAAGTCTATATCTCTGCTATCAGGCATTACATTTTAGGACATGTTAGGTCCTCCTAACAAATGAGTTTGACACCCCTGACTTAATGCATCTGAAGAAGAGAAATCCAACTCTCAAAAGCTTATGCTGGGATATACTTTGTTAGTCTTTAAAGTGCCAACTGATTTCTATTTTACTATACTTTCTTTTTCCTTACAGCTTGTATTACAGCTGCTTGCCTCTCTCCATCATCCCTAAATGCCCCCCCCCCTTCCACTCAGTAGATTTGCCATGTTCTATCTGGACTCTGCTTCTGTGTCTTTAACATCAACCCAACACACAAAAATTTAGCTGGTGAAAACTTTCCCATCTTACAGCTTCAGAAAAAGTATCATTGGCTAAATTCATGTACATCTGTCTGTTGTTAAAAGTAGAGCAGGCAGTTGCAGGGATGTGGCAACAAACAACTCTATTATGCATACATCAACAAATCTCTGCTGCCCTTCCCCCATCCATACACAGGATAGACACAAAAGAGATACCAATAACAAAAACAAATCCACAAAAGCCAAGTGCAGTGGAATTTTCCCCCACAGGAAAAATATTTAGACTCCTCTTAGTCAAGTGAGTATTTTCTCACCCTTTCCCTCCTTTGTGATAAGCCCCAGAACACTGTGTGCTTTTTGATGTAATGAACCTCTGATACTTAGCTCAGTTCCTGTCCAGAAGTGCAATAATACAGGATTGTAGAACTATTAACAGGACTGTAGAATTTAGGAGCAGAACATTGTTGGTCTAGTGCTATTGATGGTGGTTTTCTCTCCCTTCAAACAACAAGTTATATAAATAATTTTGATGGAAACAGCACAGAGGATAATGAGCAGAGTTTGCTCGCGAATCCAATCAAACTCATTGTGCAACCTGATCCAGTCCTTGTTTATTTGAAAGCATTTCAGTGGGATCTTACTCCCAGCTAACAAATCACAGAATTGCAGTCATAGGTCTATGAACAAAGATATAGCTTTTCTGAAGTACTAGGGAGGAGTACCACGACAAGAGCAAAGATGCTAAAGGAGGCCAAACATGAGTCTCAGTGCAAGCCCAGGCATGTCTACTCAGGAGTAGGTTCAATTAAATTCAGTGGAGCTTACACCTAGGTAGGTAGCACAAACTTAGATACTCCCTGACCTGAAAACCTAAGGAAACTTTTACCCAGCAGACTTACATTATAACTAATGGCTGCAGAGTTATCACAAAGCTACTGTTAAAGATGCAATAACATGAACATGCAGTCCCGCGTACATGCATGCATATCTGTACTAAGGAAGAGTAGAAATCCCTGAGAATAGTTCACCAAATGTTTGCTTGATCACATAATGAACTTCAGGGTGAAATAGCTGTGTTGGTCTCAGATTTAGTCCTATTTTAAAAGGATATTTTATTAATAATTTATTCTGTTCTCATAAATACTATAACTGTTAGAATTTTCCTGGCGGGCCCTGCTTCAAACCTAACAGAATTCATGCATCTTGAGTACTTGGACTCTTTGTTTTTAAAACAGCTTTCAAATGTTACTGTTTCATCTGCAAAACACCATGTTGTTTTGATTACCCTCAAAGCCAGAAATTAGGTTTGTTTTTAAGAACAAGATGAGGAGCCAATAAATTTGTACCTCGCATCCTCCTGGCCTATCGTGCTACATAGAAATAGGCTTGGAAAGAATAAAAATGTTATATGTGTTTGATAGTCATCTGAATATTTCAGGGAAAGTAGACACATGGCAGGTACCTTTGGGCAGGGGGAAAGAAAAACACTCAGCTGTGTTTTTGTTCCCAAACAATAGACTTCTCCCCAACAGTTAGCTGCTACTTGCCTGATACTGCAGTTGGGTTATGCAAGTGCTCTAGACAAGTAAATCCCCCCTCAGCCCATATTTTCTACAATATCACAAGAGATAAAGATATGAATGGCAGAGGAGGGATTGCAGCTAAAGGCTATAGCAACACTTTTGCATACAGTCGGTCCCAGGTTTGTCCCCAGCATCTCTAACATCCCCAGTTCATAAAAAAACAAAACAAAACACACACACAGGATCAGGTAGTGGGTGCTGTAAAAGATGTTTGCCTGAGACCCTGGAGATGTGCTGCCAGTCAGAGGAAACAAAACTAGCCTTGACAGACCCATGATCTGACTCAGTATAAAGCAGCTTCATGTGTTCATGGCAACTCTTATCCATATAGGTTCATTGCACTGGATGGGTGCTCCAGGGATGCCTGCTCCAGGTTGGTGGGAAATACCTGGAGATTTGTGGGGCAGAGCCTGAGAAGGGTGGGGTTTGAGGGGAAGAGGGGCTTCAAAAGGGTATAATAGCATAGAGTCCACCTTCCAAATAGGCCAATTTCTCCAGGTAAACTAATTTCTGTTGCCTGGAGATCAGTTGTAATTCCTATTACCTTCATTGTAGTTGTCCCCTGTTTCACATTGGATCGTCTATGTGACCCTTTAAGGTCTGATTTTTGGAACACCTGTCCTGGGTGAAGCTGAAAGTTATAGAAGCTCCAATTGTCACCCATATGGTAGAGCACAAACATGATCCTCAGGATCTTAAATGTGGTATTATTTACAAGCTTCAACAGAGTGATCCTTGTGATATTAAGGAGATGCACAGACTTTTACTGCAAAAAGAGTCATATTTCATACGTAAATCTTCTACTGTGTCTCCTTCTGGGCTCAATGCAGCTTTGGACCTTACTTCTTTTTTGTAATTTTTCTGATCATAATTGTGTTGATTGATTTGGATTTTTCTAATAGACTGTTTCTTTAAGAATAGTACATGTAGCTCAGCTGATCTTATTAAATGAATGGGTGCAGTTAGGGCTGATGCAAAGAACCACTAATGCCATGGGGAAACTTACTAGACTAACGCACAAGAATTCATTGAGCATTGGGTGAGCAGTGACTATATATATTTTTATTTATTGTTATAATTTTATGTTTACATAGCAGGTACTGTTATTCTTTGTACATATTCAGTTCCAGGTATAAATGTGTCAGGTGAAGGGCATCCAAAACACATATATTTACTGAAAGTGTGTCACAATCAGCTATTGTTTTGAAAACATATCTGTTATGGAAGATATTTACCAGTGACTTTTCACATACCTATAGAGCTTTGCTCTTCAGCTTCATGAACTCTGTTCTTCTTTGGAGCAACTGGTTTTTGTAAACTATGTGAACTATGATGTACAGATCAGTTTGTTCTTTATTGTTTCTATAATAATTATGGAATCAATTGTTAAATTGTTATTAGATTTCATTACAACACTGAATTGAAGTGTATAATAGTAACTGAGTGTTGTAGTTATTTCTCACACAGTTTTCTCCAGGCTATCAACCTTATCATGATACTCAGTTGGTTTACCATCTGGAGGTTGGCAACCCTATCTTGCTTCTGAATAGTCATTTATAAGATTGATGGTAGATTACTGTTGGTGGGTGGTCTGTCTGTGGCAGACACATCTGTTCTTCTAATGTCTGATCATTGTATTGCCATTCTTGTGTTGTTCTAACCTTAGAGTGTGATTCAGCATTCTTTCTCATATCAGCCATTTAATTTGGTGTTAAAAACAAAACATACACTCTTGTGATACATACAACTCAGTCAGGCATAGGCTATATCTTTTTATCAGTCAGTCAAAATCATCCTGGTTCCTGACTCTGTCTTCTACAGGATTTGCTACCACTCCCAATTTAGTATCATCCACAAATTTAATAGGCATTCCCACTACTCCTTCATCCGAATCATTTATAAAGATATTAAACAATATAGGTCTCAGGACAGATCCTTGAGGCATTCCAGTTGTCACTAGCCAGTTTGGTGTAGTGGTTAAGTGTTCGGTTTGATTCCCCACTCCTCCACTTGCAGCTGCTTGGATTAGCCACAGCTATCAAAGGAGTTGTCCTTGAAAGGGCAGCTGCTGTGAGAGTCCTCTCAGCCCCACCCACCTCACAGGGTGTCTGTTGTGGGGGGGAGAAGATATAAAAGATTGTAAGCCGCTTGGAGTCTCTGATTCAGAGAGAAGGGTGGGGTATAAATCTGCAGTCTTCTTCCTCTCCAAGAGGATGAGGAACCATTAACAAGCACTCTTTGGGTGCAATCTGTCAAGCAGTTACAGATCCACTTGACAGTAATAGGATCCAAACCACATTTAACCAACTTGTCAACAATCATAGATCAGCAGGAATTGACACACAGAGTCATCAGCACATCTCCATACAATCAAATTTCAGAGCCCTATAGTAGGATGACCTCAACAGTGCAGACATCCTTTATACATAATTCCCTTGTGGTGGTGGTAAAATCAAGCAACCTCATTGGCTGGAACTTTTGGAACTATTGGCTCATGAACCATCTGTCATTAGCTGGCCTCCCACTGGCTGACTCCCCTGCGCCCAGCTACTGCAGGTCCAAGAATGTTGAACAAATGCCAAAACAGTTTTACCTCAGAGACGAAAACATCTCCAATGCTTCTCTGTGTCTTCTCTGTCAACAGGCCTCAGAAAGGGCTGCCACTCTACTGTGGCCTCACAAAAGGCAACACGGCCACCACCAGCAACTGACCACTGCCATCCCATCAACCATTGTTGCCAATCTCCAGGTGAGGGTTGGAGACCACTCGGAATTACAACTAATCTCCAGATGGTAGAGATCACTTCCCCTGGAGAAAGTGACTGCTTTGCAGGGTGGGCAGATACAGAGAGAGGGAGGTGAAGGGAAAGTGGGATACAAAGAAAGATTGAAGTCCTCTGCTTAAGACCAACAATGTTATCAGAGACAGACTTTAGGACACTAAAGGCCTCTAAAGCAGAACTCATTAGGGCCAGTCCTGACTACAGCTGCTGTCAGACAATGGCACTTCAAATCAACCAGACTCCATTCGATACAAAGTTTAAGGCTTTATTTGAGAGTTCATAGTTTCTGAGCATGGAAAGATTGGAACTGATACAATTTTGCGAGCAAGGAATTACTTTAAGGAATTGTACATCAAAGTTTTCTAAGCAATCCTACATTCCCATGCATTCTAAGCCTGAAGTGATACATTTCACACGGTTACTTTCTCTTATCTCCGAGTGGTCCTTGATCTCAAAGGGACGGCCAAACCGCCTTCCTTGGAGGCATTTTATCTTCAAAGGGAAGTTGCTTTTGTTATTTCCAGGGACAGGAATTCACACCAATGTTAGTAACAACTATGCTTCTCCTTTGATATGCAGGTTCCCTTCCCATGTTTAGTAGCAGAGGTTAGAAAATGGAGTCAGGCTAAGCATTTCATTTCAGTTAACTAAGCTAGATATTTCTCAGAGTAATTTTTCAGTGTCTGACAGCTGCCTGTTCCAGGTTGGTGGGAAATTCCTGGCGATTCTGTGGTGGAGTTTGAGGAAGGCATAGGAGCTAGGGCTTCAGAATGGGGTCTGCCAGACCCAGGTTCTTGCTATGGAAGCTAGCTGGGTGATTTCAGAACAGTCACAGTCTCAATCTAACCTGCTTCACAGGGATGTTGTTCAGATCAAAGCAGGAAGAGGAGAATGAGAGATAAGCTGCTTTGGTTCCCCCTCACCACTGTGGAAAAAGACTGTCTTTTTCCTAGGTAGAGGCTGCAGGGAGGGGGAAGATGATGGAAAGCTGAAGTCAGTGGGGCAGATAAGGAAAGGAGATAGGGTTGCAAACCCCAGGTTAGGAAATTCCTGGAGATTTGAGGGGTGAAGCCTGGAGAAGGTGTGGTTTGAGGAGAGGTGGGACCTCAGACTGGTACATTGCCATTTCCACCTGGGGAACCACTATTGTTGTTATTGTTTTTTTAAAAAAGTAATCAATTTATTGAAAAATTGAAAAGGGTGCAGGTACAAACTTAAATAAGTGCTGCAATAAACTTGGAATAGATAATTACAACTTTACAAATGTGCGTTTACATTACAATCAATAAAACAACCAAACTATTAGTGAAAGGCTAGAAGGTGCAAATAGTAGTCAAAAGAAATAGATTGATGTCTAATGTGTGAACTGAGATATGACTGTAAAAAAGGAAGCCATTTAGTTAGGAGAGAAAAGCGAGGTCGGACTCCCTGATGGAAAAAATGGGTGTCAGTCAATTTGTCCAGTAAAAAGTATTCCCACAGCTTGTTGGCCCATTTTTGCAAAGAGGGGGGCTCTGCTGACTTCCAGACAATGGCTATGGCATGCTTAGCCACTGTAAACATAAAAGTAATGAGTTCTTGTTTGGGTTTAGGTATCACGAGATTCTCCCAATCGTTAAGAAGGATTAGTTGAGGGGATAAAGGTAAGTGTAGGCCTGTCAAGATTGAGACTTTCTGAAGAATTTATTTTAAAAAAAAACCCAACACGAACAGACAGGACCACCAGCAGTGATAGAATGTGCTGCAGCCCCCAAATTTTTCCAGCAATGAGATGTAATCAAGGAAGTCATGTGCGACAACTTGACTGGAAAGCTTTAGGAAAGTACCTTATATTCCTGTAGTTGGATGTTCAGGGATGGGGAGTGAAGAAGAGGAGATGACCAAAGATTACTCCAATGATCATCTGACAAGGTACAATTGAGATCTTGATGCCAAGCCTTTTGGTATTGGTGGAGGCCAGTCATGTGGGCTTTTTGTTTTTAAAAGTTTTATTAGTTTCAAGAAATTAGGAATAACGAATAAGGGGGGATAGAAAATAAAAGTACATATTAATCTTTTTCTGTATAGAAAATACTTTCAAAGAATACAAGTCTGCATCTACAATATTTTCTTAAAATACATAAATTGTCAGTTATTATTATATCTAAACTATACATCATCAACATTATAGTATTTTATGTTATAAATCTTTTAGTTATAATTTCTATTGATTTTGACAAATCCAATATAGGCAATCATATAGTACAGCGTATAGGGAAAAAAGAAATATAAGTTTACACCAAAGAATCTTAAAAGTCTTGAGTATCTAGCCAGGCATAAAATTTCATCCAATATTTTCTTGCTTCTTCCTTAGATTTTCCAGCCATCAGCCGAGACAAAAAATCCAGCTCCACTGTTTCCAGAATTTTTCCCACCAAGTCCTTTCTCATGGAAATTTCCTGAGATTTCCATTTCTGCACCAGAAGCATCTTGGCTGCTGTACTGAAATGTGCCAATAAATGTCTCATTTCTTTGGAATAATCATCAGGAGATACATTC
This sequence comes from Heteronotia binoei, assembly GCF_032191835.1. Classification (NCBI taxonomy): domain Eukaryota; kingdom Metazoa; phylum Chordata; class Lepidosauria; order Squamata; family Gekkonidae; genus Heteronotia; species Heteronotia binoei. The sequence goes on from NC_083224.1 coordinate 105,588,876, forward strand.
AATAAAAACAATTCTGATTTGAATTGAATCTGTGTCTTCATGATTTTCTGAACTAGTTCATGCAACATTTTCCAATAATTCTTCACCATCTCACATGTCCACCACACATGATAAAAAGAACCAACTTGTTTAGTACATTTCCAACATTTGTTAGACATGTTAATATAAATCTTACACAATTTCTGTGGAGTCAGGTACCATCTATAAAACATCTTATACAAATTTTCTTTGAAGGTTACCGACCGAGTTAATTTGACATTAAGCTTCCAGAGTCTCTCCCATTCTTCTAGTGTAATGCTATGGCCCAAATTTTTCGCCCATTGGACCATGCAATCTTTTACAACTTCATCTTGCGTCTTCATCTGCAATAGATATGCATATAGTTTAGAGATTAATTTTTCTTTCTTTCTTTTTTTTTGTCCAAAAACTTTTTTATTGAATTTAGTAAACATACAAATAAAGCAATCAATGACTGTATCTGCAATCATTCTTTGTGTATAAGCATAGCATACCAGCAGAAAACAAAATATATATATATACACAAAATACAAACAAAACAACACATACATACATTCACACATACATACATACTTGGCAGCTGAATTAAAAAATAAGTACTCTGTCCATATGTTAATTACATCAAATTAATAATGTCATAATATCTACCAGGAATACATGTATGCATCTGATCTACAGGACTAAAAGAAAATTTAAGAAATGGAAGCCACTTGTACATCAGAGAATCTTTACCTTCTGAATTATTTATATTGCATAAACTATCTGCTATCTTGTCCATAGCATAAACCTCCCAGATTTTAGCATACCAGGCTTTAACTGGAGGAATATTGGGAGATTTCCAAAATTGGGCTAACACCATTTTAGCAGCAGCTAGTAACAGGGATATCAGGGATTTATTGAGAGAAGTAATAGAAATACCTTTCCAACAGTCAAGCAAAATGAGTTCCAATCTTAAGGGTAAACTATAGCCCGTGATATCCTTGATTTTTGCCACAATTACGACTGCACCCTCGGGCAAGACCACCAGCAGTGTATAAATGTGCCCACCTCTCCACAATTTTTCCAACACTTGGAGGATTGATTTATCGCCATATGGCTTAATCTCTGAGGTGTTAAATACCACCGGAACAAAAATTTTTGAGTTTGTAATTGTATATTCAATGATTTTGAAACAAACGAAGGAGATGACCAGATTTGTTGCCAAACATCCTCCTGAAAATTAATTGAACTATTCCTTTGCCAGATTTCTTGATAGGATAACAAATCAACAGCATCAATGTCTAGCAAACCCTTATAGATAAATGAAATCAGTCCCTTCCGCTTTAAAAAAGGAGATTGTAGCAAGGATTCAAAGAAAGTAAGAGGTCGATTGAAATTGTATTTCTTTGAGAGTGATGTCACCAAGTTGTTAGTTTGCAAGTATTCAAACCATGGGATTTTTGTCCCACCAGTTTTCTCTTCTAAAGATTTTTTGTCGAGCACTTTTCCATTGGACAAAATATCCACAAACCTATAAAGATTATATTTTTTCCAAATTGGAAAAGACTTGTAAAAAAACCCCGGTTGAAACCAAGAAACATCCATAAAATGAGATAGTGGAGACATAGGAGGGGCTAAAGAGAGGCGGCGTTTGTCCCAAATCTGAAAAATAGCTTTAAGGAAAAGGTTGGAGGAGATATTAGGAGGTCTCTTCTTTGGAAATTCCCATAATGTAGATTGAAACGATTTGTTATTTAGATAGGTATCTTCTAGGACCTTCCAGCCTGAATTTAAATCAGCATCATGGTATCTGACAAGGCCTCCTAAAATGGCAGCTTCATAAAATTTATGCAGATCCGGAAGAGCCAGACCACCTGAGGATTTAGAACAAATAAGAGTTGCATACCCTATTCTAGATAAGCCCTTGTTCCAAATGTATCTTAAGAACGAACGACGCCAACCCACAAATAAATCCTCAGGAATAAGAATAGGAATGGCTCGAAATAAAAACAGAAATTTGGGAAAAATAAAAGATTTAATAATCTGAATTTTTTCGTTCCAGGGAATGAGTGAAGAATTTTTATTCTTTTGCATAGTAAGAATGTCCTTAATCAATAAATGATGATTGACTTTAAAAATATCTCCCAATTTTAAAGGTATATTGATCCCCAAATATGTCCAATATCTATCCATTTTTTTGAAGTGATAATTTGAGTAGATGGAATCTTGGAGAGCATCTGAAATTGTGATGGGATAAAGAATGGTTTTAGATGGGTTTACTCGAAGACCCGATATAGAAGAAAATACAGATAATAAATCAAAGACAGCTGGTAAAGAAGTCTTAGGTTTTGTAACAAAAAGCACTAGGTCATCTGCAAACAAAGACACCTTAATTTGTTTCTTTCTAATAGGGATACCAGCAATAATATTGGTATTACGGATAGCATTAGCAAGAGGTTCAATTGCGATTGCAAAAAGCAGAGGAGACAAGGGGCAACCTTGCCTCGTCCCTCTGAAAAGATTAAATTCTTCAGAATCCAAATTATTAATAGAAAGAATAGCAGAAGGCGACTTATATAAAGAATGGATTATCTTCAGAAAATTCGGGCCAAAATTCATTTTCTGCAGTAAGGTTGTAAGATAAGGAACTTCAACGGAATCAAAGGCTTTTTCAAAATCAATAGACAAGATAAAAGAAGACTCAATATTAAATTTCCGGCAATATTGAATAACATCAAGGACCATTCTAGTATTGTCCGTTAACTCACGGTGTGGGATAAAGCCCGATTGGTCAGGATGAATGTAGTTCCCTATAAAAGTATTAAGCCTAGCCACCAGGGCTGCTGTAAAAATCTTGTAATCACAATTAAGGAGCGATATCGGCCTGTATGAACTAGGGTCTAGCAAGTCTTTGTCTTTCTTTGGTAGAAGAATGATTTTTGCCTGTGACCAAGTAACTGGAAAAGAACCAGACTGTACAAACTGATTACAGGCGTCCGCCAAGATGGGAGCCAACAAAGTATTAACAAATTTATAAAATTCTGGTATAAAGCCATCTCGGCCTGGAGATTTATTGGATTTCATAGACTTGATAGTCTCCTGTATTTCAAGTGCAGTAAAAGGTTTGTCCAAAAGGGATTTAACCTCAGGAGAAACAGGCTTAATAACTGAGTGAGTGTCTAAAAAAGATGAAATAAGGTCTGATGCTGGATGCTGGGAGGAATATAGAGATGAATAGTATTTTTTAAAAACTCCTACAATATCCTTAGTGGAATGTTTCAAGGTACCGGATTTAGAACGAATGGAAGAAATAGCCATTGAGGATATTCTCTTTTTAACCTTCCATGATAGGAGTTTAAGGGATTGAGGAGTTCGAAACCAATATTTTTGTTTTATATAAGCCATTTGTTTTTGAATCTTGGAGACGTCAAAAGATTCTAATTTTTTCCTTTCTATAAGAAGTTTTGAATAAGTTTTTTTGCTACCAAATTTTTTAAATTTCTCTTCCAATTTGGTAATGTTGGCAACCAAATCAGATCTAATTTTGTCTTTTTCTTTTTTATACGAAGAGGCAATAGCCAAAAATCTGCCATGAATTACAGCTTTAAACGAGTCCCAAATTATATGCTGAGGTACTCCACACTCGGTATTGAATTGAAAAAATTCTTTAATGTCTTTTTCAATGGAATCTGTAACCGATTTCATAGACAGAAGTTTACTATCCAATCTCCAATTAAAAGAAAAAGATCTTTCAGTGATTCCTGACATATAACCTTCCAACCATGCATGATCAGACCAAATCATTGGGCCAATGTCTACTTTAAAAAAAAGGTTAGAAATAGAATCCGAAACTAAAATAAAATCTATTCTGGAATAAGTTTGATGACGAGAAGAAAAGAAGGTATAGTCTCTTTCTTTTGGATGCCTGCTTCTCCAAATGTCTGACAGATTATAGGATTGAAACATTTGAGCTAAATCATTTTGGCCATTCGAATCTTTTGATTGAGACCATTTATTGGCAGATAGAGGTAGCAGGCTTTTTTGAGATCTATCTAAAGAAGGATTGACAACATAGTTGAGATCTCCTCCCAAAATAATGGGCCCTTTATGAAAAGTTTGAAGTTGTGACAACGTATCTTTAATAAATGCAATTTGTCCATCATTTGGAGCATACACCGATGCCAGAGTATAAGGGCTACCATTAAAGACCCCATTGATAAAAATATACCGACCCCTAGGGTCAATTGAGGAATTTTCAAAAGTGAATTGGACTGATTTACCTATTAAGATGGCCACACCTCTTGCTTTGGAAGACCCGTAAGCTTGAAATTGATGAGCAAAAAATTTTGACTGGAAGACCTTGGGCTGGTTACCCTTAAGGTGAGTTTCTTGCAAAAAAACTATATCTGGTTTCTGATGAGAGATGGCAGAGGCAACCCGTTTTTTCTTAATTAAATTATTTAGCCCATTACAGTTTAGAGATAGAAATTTCAAGTGGCACTCTGCCAAAATTGAAAGAGGAAATAACCAAGGTTATCAAAATTATTGCAATTCATAGCTTTGAACCCAGGTGCCACCAGGATAGCTAGAGGCGAATCCTGTAGATCAAATTTCAAAGGTATGAGGACAGATTTCAGATCAAAGGCTTTAAAAAACTTCCAACTAAATCCATAATAATTCAATACAGTTATGCTGCCCATAACACAAACAAAAAACCATAACCAACACCAGTGGTCTAGCATTAACAGACACTAGCCACTAACTCACCCTCCAACTCTGTTAACCCAAACTTGGGAAAACAACAACTATTTACTTAAAAGGATAAATTTGAAGCGGAAGTCTTCGTTACTGAAGACACCACACAACTAGCAACAACTACCAAATGGAGCTAATTAAAAAAACTGAAGTTCTCCATTCTCCCTCACTGCCAAAAATGCTTATATTTAACACTACCAACCCAGCAAAAATAAAATTTATAAACAGAATAACAGAGCCGAATGTATAGAAAGTTTATAATGAAAGGCCAAACAAAGCTGATCGAGTCAAGGCTAAAATGCCTAGAAAGCCACATATAATAAAACCTGTGCCTTTTACCAACTCAGGTTAGTGAATTAAAGATAATTACAGGCAAACTAATATACCATGTGTAACAGCATCAGATCTCGATCACAAAGTTATTGTAAGACTTAAGACACTATGATAAAAATACAATGAAACTTTAAACAGAACTATGAACACTATTAAATACTGGTCTCCCCAAACACTCCCCACCAACTATCCTTCAGCCACTTATAAGCCTATGTAGGGAGATATGATGGTGAGGGAAACAAGTTTCCAAACCTTCATAGTAGCATAAGGCACAAACTGACACACACATACATTCCCTACCCACCCTCTGTCTCACAGATTAATTTCCATTCAACAATTCACACAGGAAGGGAAAAGGTCCTGACAATTCATTAACTCATAGTAGAAAGAAATATATTGATATAAAACCCTAATCATACTATTCAAGTTTCTCACTCTGATCTACCCCCCCTCACTCTCTCTCTCTCCCTCCCTCTCTCCCACTCCCTCACTCAACATCCAGCCTCCCCATTCCAGCTCCTACTCAAACCATATATTCCAAGTCACCCCATTCTTCCAATCATGCATACCCAATCAACCAAGAAGATTTCCTTTAATGAGTTGATTTGAATTAATAACTCCCTCACATTCATAACATTGTGTTCAAAAGATATAAATAACCAAAAAAGGGGGGGGAAACCCCCCCAATTTCGTATATAAACATTGCTTCATAGGCACGAAAAAATCATCAGCATATTTCTAAGCCGTGACAGAGTTACACGTAGGCAAAGCTTATAAGTCAGCAGTTCAGTAGGCAAAGCTTATATGTCAGGAAAAAAAAAAGGGGGACGTCAAGAAGCCACAAAAAAAGGGAAGATTTCTGCATAGCAACAGTTCCAGCGTTTAGCTTCTAGGAGAAACAGGCCGATCAGGACGGTTCATAGGCACACAACGCCATCTAGTGTCTGAAGTTATTGAGTGAGCATGAGAGGCTGCTTCTATTAGGCCGGTGGGAACAGGAAGATTCAAATCACTGAGCATGCTTAGGCCTGAGTCAAGGCCTCCAGCGACAAACGACCGATCCTGTACAGTAACTTGCAGCTTGTACGAAGCAACCCATCGATATCTGATGTTTTCCCTGTTCAGGATTTCTATAATTGGCTTCAAAATTTTCCGCCTTTGCAAGGTTTCATAAGACAAATCCTGTAGAATTTGGATGTTGTAATCTCCTAGCAGAAGTGGATTTATAGCCCGGGCTTTTTGCAGCAGCTTGGATTTAACTGAGGCAGAAGAGAAACGGACTAAAATGTCCCTAGGCAACGAAGTTTTCTGTCTGCGCAAAGGGCCAATTCTATATGCAGCCTCCAGGGCACAAAGATCAAATTCAGAAAAACCCAATGCCTTTGATAGCCAGGAGGCTATAAGAGATTTTAGGTCAGAGGGAGAGGCAGAGTTCTCGGGGAGCCCGCGAATTTTAACATTCCCCATTTTCAGTTGGTTCTCAAGTGCAATAATTTTATCAGTGGCCCATTCATCTCTTTTATAAAAATATTGAGTGTCCTCCTGCACTGCACAAGCCATGTTAAAAGCAGAATCTGCCGTCTCTGCCACCTTCTCTAAGGACGTTTTGAAACCTCCAATTGAGCAGAAAGGGGCTGGATCATGGCAGATATTTTGTCAGTCATATTTTTTTCCAGTTTTTGAAAAGCCTCCATTACCTTAGAACGAAATGAAGCTAGGTCTGCTGCTGTGTTTTCCCCTTCTCCCGACGCCATCTTGCTTGCAGGGCTGCTTGCTTTTCCTGAGGCCTTAGCCTTGGGCTTTTTTGGAAAATAGTCTTTAACAGAGTTCCTTGAATTTCTTTTTGATCTGGGCTTTTGACCATCTACTGTTCCCATACTAATTAAAGAAAAAAAAGAAAACAAACAACAACGCTGGGCGCTTGCTTAAGTGGATTTGGCAGGGGTAAGTAAGGAGCTCTGTTTTCAGGCGTCCATTCCCTATGCGTGCGACGCCACGCCCCCATTAATTTTTCTTGAGGGCCTAGGAGAATTTTATCAAATGGGTTCTGTTCAATATTGAAGCCCGTCATCTTGTCTTTGGCATACCTAGATTCAACTTGCATTCTCAACCACCAATTCATTTTAATATCCATACTTTCTAACTCTTCTTTAGTTTTCAATTGATTGTCTTTTCCCAACAGATCATCATATCTATAACTCTGATTAGATTTTAGAAGATTTAAGTGTGTAAATGCTTCCACTGGGGAGACCCATCTTGGATTTTTTTTGGTAAATTCTTGTTTTTAACCATGACCATGTATGATACAAAGATTTTTGAAACCAATGGTTCTTAAGATAAGAGTATCCTTCAAATCTTTGATACCATAGGTACGCATGCCACCCCATAGCGAGGTCATGTCCCTCTAGCAACAATTGTCTCTTATCGTTCAATAGTACCCAGTCTCTTACCCCCAAGAGCACAGAAGCCTTATAATACAGTTGCCAATCTGGTAGGCCCGTGCTTGCTCTTAATTTGGAGTCTTGCAAATACTTTAATTTAATTCTCAGTTTCTTACCTTGCCAAACATATTTGGAGACCATCTTGTTCAATTCTTGAAAAAAACCCACTATTTAGAAATACTTGAATAGTTTGGTACAAAAATAGTAACCTTGGAAGGATATTCATTTTTATTGAGGCTATTTTTCCCATTAGGGATAAATTCAAGTCATGCTATTTTTCCAAATCTTTTTAAATTTCTTTAAGTAGTTTGTCATAATTGTCTATTTTTAGATTGCTGCACTTATTTGAGATAAGTACACCTAGATATTTAATTATTTTTAATACAAAACCCCTGATTTTTGCTGGAGAATTTGAATTTGATCCATCATCATGATCTTTGTCAGGAATTTAGTTTTATGATAATTGATCTTCAATCCTGCCCAGTACCCAAACTGTGTGATCTTATTTATAAGATAGTCTATTGAGTCTATTGGTTGTTCTAATATAAAAGCTAGGTCTGCAAAAGCTCTCAATTTATATTGTTCACCTTTTATCACTGCTCCCTTGATGCTTGCATCTTCTGTCATCTGGTTGTTCAGTATCTCTAGAGATAGAATGAAAAGTAGTGGTGACAGCGGACAACCTTGTCTTGTACCTTTTTGAATATTAATTGCTTCTGTTAAATCACCGTTCACTGTCACCCTTGCTCTTTGAAGAGAGTATATTGCTTCTACTGCTCTAAGAAAGTTTTCACCACATTCCATGCCTTTCAGTTGCTGTAACATAAATTGCCAACGAACATTATTGAAGGCCTTCTCGGCATCCAAACAAATTAAGGCCAATTGTTTCTCTGAATGAGTTTCATAGTATTCCAAAATATTACAAACTGTTCTAACATTGTCTTTCAAATATCTTCTAGGAAGAAACCCAGCTTGATCTTGATGTATTATAGACTGTAGAACTTTCTTCAAACATTGAGCCAATATTGCAGCAAAAATTTTATAATCCATATTTAAAAGAAAGATTGGATGACAATCTTTCAAATCTGCACCTTCTTTAGGGATTAGAGATATTGTAGCTTTCTGCCATGAAACTGGTATCTGGCCTTCATCTTGAATCTTTTCCAAAAGACGCTTAAATGGTAACAATAAAGATTCTTCATAGGCTTTATAAAATTCCGCAGGTAGTCCAACTGGACCCGGGCCTTGCCATTCTGTTGGGATGCCATTATATCTCCAAGTTCTCTTATTGTTATTGCTTCATTTAAAACTTTGCTGTTCCTCTGTAAATTTATTAAAGTTGTTTTGCTTAATGTAATCTTCTAAGTCTGCTTTGTGAACTTCATATAATTTTTTATAAAACTGTTCCACAACTTGACATATCTCTTGTTTTTGAGCTTTCTCTTTATTATTCTCATCTTTCAAAACCAAAATTATTCTTTTAGCCTTTTCTTTTCTCATCCTTTAGGCCAACCACCTTCGAGACTTATTGGCATGTTCAAAAAATTTTTGTCTGGCATACATCAGTTTTATCTCCATCTCCTCCATGAGTAACAAGTTCAATTGATGTTGAATTTCTTTCACCTTCTTTTGAAACTCATATCTTGTTGGTTGTTTTTTAAATTCTTTCAGCTTCTCCAGCTTGTGACATTAGTTTTTGAAAATTTTCAGTTTTTTCTTTCTTTTTCTTGGCACTATATCTAATTGCAAGGCCCCTAAAATAGGCTTAGTAGTATCCCAAACCACTTGCATCTTTACATCTTGCATTATGTTTTGCTTAAAGAAGGACTCCATTTCAGCCTCAGATTCCTTAAGAAAATCTTTATCTTTCAAAATCGAGGTGTTTAACCTCCATGATTGTCTCATTTGTGTACCTTTGAACTTTATCATTACTGGGCTATGGTCTGAAATGATTCTTGTTTGAATTTCTGTATCAATTAAATCTTTAACCAGATTTGTAGAAAGCCAACACATATCAATTCTTGACCAAGTTTGGTGGCAATGGGAATAGTAGGTAAAGTCTTTAGAATTTGGATATCTTGTTCTCCATACATCAACCAGATCCAATTCTTCTGCTAGTTTCCAAAAACTTATCGGCAATTGAGGGCTTTTGCTTTTCATCTGTTTGTGCGTTTTTTGTCCATTTGTCTATCAGACTGCATTAAAATCTCCTATCAAACAGTATTCTACATATTCCAAATTTGATAATTTAAAATGTAGGTCTTGAAAAAATTTCTCCTGTTGATCATTTGGCGCATAAATATTTTCCAATATTTTTTTTTTATTATCCACTATAATTTCCACTAATAGAATTCTTCCATCTTCAGAAGCGTACTGCAGTTGTGGGTTGAATGTATCCTTAATATATATTGCCACACCCCTTTTCTTTTTATTCTTGTCTGTTGCTGTAACTAAGCTACCAAATTTCTTATTTTTCAAAAGATATTGATCTTTAGTCAAAATATGGGTTTCTTGCAAACAAATTATGTCCATTTCTAATTTTTTCAAATACTATCTGAAAGTCTTTCTCCTTTTGGCAAGAGAGTTGAGTCCATTCACATTGATAGAGACTATTGAAGCCATTATGGGTTTTCCTTATCACTATTTTTAAAATCTTTTTTGGTATGCTGCCTTGTCCGATTTCGCCGTGGTTCATTTGGATTCTCTTCACCAGAACTTTCTTGCTCTTCTTCATCATCTTTCTTTTTCTTGCCCTCTTTTTCCTTCACTCTATCCACCAAATTCTGAGCTTTAAAAATGGAATTTATCCTGTACCTATTCTCCTGATAAGTAAAAAGAAGGCCTTCCAACATTAGCCATGTGCAGGGTATTTCTCCTTTTCTCAGAAAATCTGTTAGTGGTTGGTATTCTCTCCTCTTTTGTCTCACTGGCCAAAGTACCTCTCTTAAAATTTTCACCATGTTTCCAGCTATCATCACAGGTTTGTCTCTTGCTTGCTTCAAAATATCCTCTCTGGTCTTCTTTCTTGTTAGTTTCAAGTGCACTTCGCTAGGTAATTTGTTCTGTTTGGATAACTTGATGGCACTCGTCTTACATGATCAAACTCTTCTTCCATCCTTCGAGGAGTCACCTGTAGAATTTCAGCCAAGGCTTCACTTAGTATTTTTTGCAAATCTTCAGTTTTCTCTTCTGGTATGTTTTGAAACCTCAACATATAGGCAGCTTTCTCCACTTCCAACTGCAAGAGTCTAGATTCATGTATGTTCTGTTCTTTTTCCAGTTGTTCCACCTTTTGTATATTCTCTGTCACCTGGATATCTAATACTTTTAAGGCTTTGTTGGTCTCTGCTATCTGCTTGCTATTCTCCAAAAGCTCTTATTTGATCTCTGCCATCTGTTCACCAATATTTTCTACTTTACTAGTCAGTTGTGCAATGGCAGTCAATAAGGTATTTTGCATCTCTTTCATGTCTCCTTGCATAGTTGTAAATTTCCCTGGCCTGGATGGAGCACTAGGTGAAGATATGGGTGGCTTTCCTTCTCCATTTTCTTTTTCCTTTACTGTTTCTTTAAAACCAATTGCAGCTTTATTTTCCATTCTTATTAAATTAAATACACTCACAGCCAACTAATCTATGTGCTGCCTCTTCAAAATTTGTTTTGGAACACAGTAATCCTGTTTATAACAGATAAGCTAAACTCTGCCAGACAGTGTCCTTATTATGAAATAGTTTTGAAAGGAAAACAGCCTTCTAGTTTCTATCAACAATTTGTCATACCCGAAACAATAGTCTAACTGATAATAAACAAAGACTTTTTAGAAAAACACAGTTAATACCACCAAACCACAACAATTCAGTTTGCTACAGCAAACACACTTCACTATAGCCAGTCCTCTGCCAATGTAAGTGCACTTGCAGTCCAAGCCACTGTCAGGTCTTTCAGCAGCTTCATAGTATAAATTTGTAATCCAGGACTGAATGCCCTATTTGTAATCCCAAAAATAAATTCAAAGGTTAAAAATTAAACCAGTAATCCATGGGGAAGATAAAACCAAACAGTCCCAGCAAAAAAGGAGGGAAAAAATAGTGAAAATAAAGGAAGACTCCAACTCTGATGGGCAAAGAAAGGGAAAATGAAAAATTAAATCCAAGACCAAAGATATTAAAACCATAACAAAAATATTCAAACCAAAAATTAAGAAAAAAGAAAAAAAACCCAACAAAATTAAAAGGTTATATCCATAAAGTCCAACAGCAAGGAATTATAATCCACTTTAAAAATGATACAAATGTTCTTCTTTCAACCAAGAATCCTTTTATGTTTTATAGATTAATATACAATACCCACTAGAGTTTAAGAGTCAAATCGGGGCTCATATAAGTTTATTTAGAGGACTTCAATTTAGGCTGCAAATTACTTCTTAAACCAACTGCCCTTCACATCCACATATGTTTATATACAACTTTTCCAAAGTCAAATCTTTTTCCTCAGACGTAAGTAAAACAGCTTAATTAAATTCAGCCATCAAGTCTCTTCTGTATCTAGAAATTTGTGTGCTTCTCCTCATGCAAGTATTATAAGTCACCAAAATAGCAGAAACTTTTGAAAGACTTGAAGGAGAGAGAGAGAAGGTTTCCCCTCCCCGCTCTCTCTAACTTTTGCCTCCACTTGAGTTCTGCTTCAGCCTCAGTTCTCCTTTTTCCTGCTTGTCAGTGAAGATGCCTTAAAAGTCAGCTTAAGAAAGAAAAGACACTTACAGTTCTAATAATAGCAATGCAGCTTGTGTTTTCATTGAAGAATCTCTTAAGTCAGAATGGGGAAAAAGAAGCTGGCAGTTGACCCTCTAGCCATTTAAAAATGGCGATCAGAACAGCGATGCTAGAAGTGAGCGGGATCGGGGTGCAGCCGCCTCTGCTGCATCCCCCGTTTGACCACTCAAGCTCCCTGCCTTCTGGGACCCTTCCTGGGTCCCAGAGTCGAGTTCCCCTTTGTGGGGGACTCCTCAGATGCCCGATTTAGAAGCGGCTCAGGATGCACCCGTCCGAGCCACTTCTACTGTCATGTCACCAAAACCAGTCCAGTCATGTGGGCTTTTAAGAGGATGACATACATTCTAGATACCATGCCTTTGGGGTGATTTTTTTTTTCAAATTCAGTGAGTTTGGCCCATAGGAATGGCTGAAATCTATGAGTGGCCATGAATTCCTGAAGCTGTAACTATTCATATCAGGGCAGAGTGCCTGGTTTCCCACACTCTAACATGCTTTTCTGTTTCAAGGATCCTTGCAAGAGAATGTCTGCAAAATGAGTGAGGCCAAAGGAGTGCCATTTTTGGAAAGTGTGGTGGGGATGTCCAGGTAAGAATGATCTGTTTTGTGTGAATGTGGTTAATAAGGATATGGGAAAGGCTAGTAGTTTGTAGTTCCTATTCCAGAATTGAAAGGTGGCTTTCAAAAACAGATGAGTCAATTTCCAGAGGGTTGATTCATGAATCTGCCAAAGTGCTTCTTGGAAGCAATAGAGTAATAGGGAAGTTTCTTCTAAGTTTCTACTCAGCAATATAGGATTGCCTATACTGTTTGACTATGTTAGTTAAAAGAATGGCTTCATAATAACAGAAGATATCAGGGGTAGCAAGGCCATCATCCTAAAGTGATAAACTAAGGAAGCAAAAATTCAAGTGGGACTTTCAGCCTTGCCAGATAAAGGAATTGATTTGTGCTATTTATGTATGAGAGATAGGGATAGAGCAATCTGCAAAGCCCTAAAGTGAAATATTATCTTTGGCAAGATCATCATTTTGACTAGTTGTATCCTTTCTAAGATAGAAAGAGTATGTGAGGTCCAAGGTGAGAGAAGATGCTTTATAGTGCATGAAATATCTAGATAATTGACTTTTAAGGAGATCATATAAGTTAATTGGGATGTTGACACCCAGATATTTCCATTTCTTAAGAAAAGAGATAGTGCTTGGAGAGATATTGATTGGGTAGAGTACAGTTTTTTTCTATATTGATTGTAAATCCTGACACTATGCTAAAGGTCTGGAGATGGTGATTAATCCATGGTAACGACAGTATGGGGTCAGAAATGAAAAGAACCATATCATTGGCAAATAAACTAATTTTTACATTGGTTTTGTTAACAGTAATTCCAGTGTTATTAAGAACAGACCGAATTAAGTTTGCTAAGGGCTCTATGGAGTGTGCAAACAATAAGGGGGAAAGGAAATAGCCCTGGCAGATACCTCTAGATAAATTGAAAAGGGGGGAGTTCAATTGGTTCACTTGCAGCATGGCCTTAGGTGATGAATAAAGTGCTGAGATAAGAGCTACAAACTTGGCGCCAAAATTCATGGATTTTAATAGCAACATGAGAAATAGAGGTTCCACTGTGTCAAAGGGTCGCAGTTGGGGGGGAGCTATCCCGGAGGTGCACACTCGATTGTGGTGTGCCCCAAGGGGCGGTTCTCTCCCCGATGTTATTTAACATCTATATGCGGCATCTTGCCCAGATTGCCCGAAGGTACGGGCTAGGGTGTCACCAGTACGCTGATGACACCCAGCTCTATCTACTGATGGACGGCCAACCGACCTGCGCCCCGGAAAACCTAGATCGGGCATTACGTGCCGTGGCTGAGTGGCTCAGACTGAGCGGGCTGAAGCTTAACCCTGCGAAGACAGAGGTCCTTTGCCTGGGTCGCCGTGGCCTGGGAAGGGGAATCCCCCTACCAGCCTTTGACGGTGCGCCGCTGATAGCGGCGGACAGGGTCAGGAGCTTGGGGGTGCTATTGGAGCCTTCCCTAATGATGGAGGCTCAGATAGCAGCCGCTGCCAAGTCCGCGTTTTTTCACCTTAGGCGGGCAAGGCAGTTGGCCCCCTTCCTGGAGCGCGACGACCTAGCAACAGTGATCCATGCTACGGTCACCTCGAGGTTGGACTACTGTAATGCCCTCTACATGGGGCTGCCCCTGTCCCGAACTCGGAAATTACAGCTGGTGCAGAATGCCGCGGCCCGGCTGTTACTGGGTCTCCCAAAGTGGGGACACATTCAGCCGGGCCTTCGGACCCTGCACTGGCTTCCAGTGATGTACCGAGTCCGGTACAAGGTGCTGGCTATCACCTTTAAAGCCCTATATGGCTTGGGACCTGTCTACCTGAAGGACCGTCTTTCCCCGCATGTTCCCCAGAGAGTACTGAGGTCGGGAACACAAAATCTCCTTACTGTCCCTGGGCCAAAAGAAGCCCGCTTGAAATCCACCAGAGAAAGGGCTTTCTCTGTTATGGCCCCTACATGGTGGAATCAGCTGCCGGAAGAGGTGAGGGCCCTGCGGGACCTTGTCCAGTTCCGCAGGGCCTGTAAGACGACCCTCTTCCGGCTAGCCTATACCTAGCTTGAGAACTTAACGTACTTGCCAGATCTCTTTTATATACATATGGATTATTTATTAATTTTAAGGTTTTATCTGTTTTATCTGTTTTAAATGTTTAACCCTTTACATGCCTAAATATTGTTTAATTTTTATGTGGGATTCATTATTGGAAGCCGCCCTGAGCCATTCGTGGGAAGGGCGGGATATAAATTCTAAATAAATAAAAATATCTAGTGAAAGGAGATAAATTTCAGGGAAGGATTGAGATTGACTGAGATGGATTACGTTGATTAATTTGCAAATGTTATCAGTCATATCTCAATTTGCGATAAAACCCATTTGTTCAATGGAGATGTAGTAAGTGATAATATGATTGAGTCTCTGAGATAAGATAGAAGTGAAGAGCTTATAGTCTGAATTCATTAGGGAGATGGGGCGATAAGACCAAGGGTCAGTGTCAGTTTTATGGAGCACTATGAGCTTAGTCACAGACAAAGTTTGAAGGAGTGAGCTGGAACTTAAGGCTTGAAAACTGTGAAAATTGCCCATTTATACTCACTCTGTTTCCTATTAATTAGCCAGTTTTTGATCCACAAGAGGACTTGTCCTTTTACTCCATGACTCTTGAGCTTACTAAGGTGCCTTTGATGAGGAAATTTATCAAAAGCTTTTGGAAGTCAAGGTAAACAACATCAGTTGGATCCCCTTTGTCCACATGTTTGTTCACCCCCTCAAAAAACTCTAACAGGTTTGTGAGACAAGATCTTTCCTTACAGATCCCATGCTGAGTCTTCCTCAATAACTTTTGTTCATCAATGTGCCTACTCATTCTCTCTTTGATAATGGTTTCCACCAACTTTCCCAGAATTAAAGTCAAACTGACTGGCCTGTAAATTTTTGGATCTGCTCTGGAACCCTTTTTAAAGATGGGGGTGACATTTGCTACCTTCCAGTCCTCACAAATGGAGGCAGATTTCAATGAAAGATTACATATTTTTGTCAGGAGATCCACAAGTTCACCTTTGAGTTCTTTCAGAACTCTTGGATGTATGCCATCCGGACCTGGTTACTTATCAGTTTTTAATTTGTCTATCAGTTATAGGGCCTCCTCTCTTGTAACCTCAATCTGACTCAGGTCCTTCAAGACCCCTTCCAAAATTAGCAGTTCTGGAGTGGGCAAACACTTCTCATCTTTCACAGTGAAGATGGAGGCAAAAAATACATTCAGCTTCTCAGCCATTTCCCTATCCTCCTGCAGTAATCCTTTTACCCCTTGGTTATCCAAGGGCCCCACTGCTTCCAATGTATTTGAAGAAATTTTTATCGTTGGTCCTTATGTTTTTTGCAATATGCTCCTCATAGTCCCTTTTGCCTGCCTGATCACAGACTTGCATTTTATTTGCCACAGCCTGTGTTCCATTTTATTAACCTCACTTGGACTAAATTTTCACCATTTAAAGGAATCCTTCTTACCTTTTACAGCTTCCATTACTTTGTTAACCATGCAGGCTTTTAAAATACTTATTTGTGCCTTTCCTGACCTGTGGTATACATTTTATCTGAGTTTCTAGGATTGTAGTTTTAAATATCCTCCAAGCATTCCCAAGGGTTTTGACCCTATTTACCTTTCCTTTCAGTTTTCTCTTCACATGTCTCCTCATCTCAGGGAATTTGTCCCATTTAAAGTTAAAAGTGGTTGTGTTGGTCTTTTGGGGTAACTTCCTATTTATACAAATGGTGAAATCAATAACATTATGGTCATTGCTCCCAAGCAGTGCGATCACTTTTGCATCTCTCACCAGGTCTTGGGCATTACTTAGGACCAAATCCAGGATTTCCCCACCCCTGGTAGGTTTTGTGACCATCTGCTCCAGAGCACAGTCATTGAGAGTGTCTAGAAATTGAATCTTTCACTCGACCAGAACACATATTGACCCAATCAATCTGTGGGTAGTTAAATCCCCTATTATGACATAGTTTTTATGTTTAGATGCTATCTTTAATTCTTTCATCATATTATAATTGTCCTCTATCTTTTGATCCATTGGGTGATAACAAATTCCTATAGTTAAATTTCCTTTTGGGCCCACTATTTTGACCCAAAGCATTTCTAGAAGTGAATTCAGTTCTCTGACCTTCTCAATCTTACTGGACTGTACACCCTCTCTGACATACAGAGCCACCTCACCTCCAACACTTCCCTCCCTATCCTTCCAATATAATTTTTATCCAGGAAACACCGTGTCCCACTGATTCTCCTCATTCCACCAAGTTTCTGAAATACCCACAATGTCTATGTTTTCCCCCAACACTAAGCATTCCAACTCCCCGATTTTACCTTGGCCACTTCTAACATTTGTTTACAAACATCTATAATTTCTCAGGCAAGTTAGGCCCGCAACCTTCCTCCTGCTGCCTCGAGACTTTGGCAGACAGTCCATACTTATTTATTTATTTATTATTTATTACGTTCGACTTATATCCCGCCCTCTCCTCAAGTGGACTTTTGTCACCATCTCAGTGGACAACTCTAATCCATTGCCTCATAGAAATCTAACAGCTAACTTTGATATGAGTCCTCCCGAACCAGAGACATTTCATCTCCTGTCAGCTTTCCCCCAAGATTCAGTTTAAAAACTGATCTGCCACCTTTTTGATTTTATGCTCCAGCAGCCATGTTCCCTCTTGGGACAAGTGGAGACCATCTGTTTGTTTCAAAAAGCATTCCAGTGCCTAACAAACTTAAACTCTTCCTCCCTACACCATCATTTCATCCACGCATTGAGACTTCTAATTTGTGTCTGTGTCTCCAGCCCTGCACATGGAACAAGTAGCATTTCTGAGAAGGCTACCTTGGAGGTCCTGGTCTTCAGTCTGCTGCCCAACAGCCTAAATTTTTCCTCCAGGATCTCATGACTGCATTTCCCCACATTGTTGGTGACAACATGCACCATGACCACTAGCTCCTCCCCAGCACTGTCTATCAGCCTATCTACAACATGCATATAGTCCGCTACCTTTGCACCATGCAGGCAAGTCACCATACAGTCAGTACACAGTTTTGCCACCCAGCTATCTACTTGTCTAAGGATCGAATCACCAACTACCAAAACCCTCCCTCTCTCCTTGCCCAGGAATGGTTCCTTGGTGCGAAAGGATACCTGCTCACCAACTGAAGAAGAGGTCCCTTCTGAGGGTGCATTCCCCTTATCCTCAGCACAATGCCCTGTTGCCTCTCAACCCTCATGCTCCCTGGCAGCAACAGGGCTGCCATGTTCAGAGTGAGGCTCATCTAACAAGTCCCCAAGAGTCTTCTCCAAGTGCCTGACTGTCTCTGTCATGAGCCCTGATGACGAGGAGCTGGAAGGGTTAACAGACCTGGAAGAGTTACCATCCAGTTCCTCAGCTGAACAAACAGCAGCTGATCCATCAATCACTCTCCAAGCACCAGTGTTAGCTGTTGACAATCAATCTCCTCTAAGCTCTCCTCCTCCCATCTCAAGAGTTCAAAGCAGGCTCCGGAAAGAATTTTCAGAGCGAAGTCATGAGGCATGCCGATGCTTCAGATCTCTCAGCCCTAAGTTCTAGCAGAGTCACTGCCACCCAGGGAGCAGTCTGATTGAGACTCCCATATAGCTCCCACCCAGGACCTGGTAACCTTGTGGAAGCAACAAGTCTCTGGCTTGCATCCACACTCCTTCCTGATCCTGATCTGCTTGCTTTCCTTGGCACCCTGACCTTTTAGCTTTTGGACATTGACTTCTGATTCCGGTTTGTGATTCTGCATTGGTGACTTGGCTCCTGCTTGACTTCCTGAACTTTGACCTTGGACTGGCTTTGGACTTCTGCCTGCCTGCACCCTGTGAACGTGACAGTCTCTGCTTTTCCAGGTCAGCCACCTCGGCCTCAAGGGTTCGAACTCATTCCCTGTGGACCAGGAGCTCTGTGAATCAAGCACACACCCGAGACTTCTGTCCAGTGGGCAGATAGTCATATATGTGTCAGTGCAAAACACTGGAAAGCCCCCACCCCCCTGCTAGCATTCTACTTTCATAATAGCTTTTTAAATATACTGTCCCCCCCCCCTTTAAATCCTTTTGTGTTTATGTGGCTCTCCTTCTGGAAAGCCTACTTAACATTGGGAACACAAGGAAAATAGGGATCCTGGTTCCCGGTCCTTCCTGTGCTTCTTACAGAGTCCCCAGGCTAAAAGCCACAGGCTCATGCCTCTGGCCTAATAAATACAAAGAGGGCCTCTAGCCTAATAAATACAAAGAGGGTGGGACCTGCAGTCTGTCTCAGGCAACACAGACACTCCCAATGAGCAACAATCACCTACAATCAGCAACAATCACCTACAGCCCACTCAAAACAAAGGGCAGTTTCCCAGCAACCACATAAACCACACAAACTCAGATTCTCAGCAACTTCCCCCAGCTGTTTAGAAAAGTTTGTTAAGAAAGCCAAACACTCACCCTTGCAGCAGCACACCTTTCCTGCTCTCTCCCAGAGCTCAACTGTGCTCAGCCTCTGGCAAGGTGCAGCCTAATAAATGCAAAGAGGGTGGGGCGTGCAGTCTGTCCCAGGCAACACAGACACTCCCAATGAGCAACAATCACCTAAAATCAGCAACAATCACCTACAGCCCACTCAAAACAAAGGGCAGTTTCCCAGCAACCACATAAACCACACAAACTCAGATTCTCAGCAACTTCCCCCAGCTGTTTAGAAAAGTTTGTTAAGAAAGCCAAACACTCACCCTTGCAGCAGCAAACCTTTCCTGCTCTCTCCCAGAGCTCAACTGTGCTCAGCCTCTGGCAAGGTGCAGCCTAATAAATGCAAAGAGGGTGGGGCCTGCAGTCTGTCCCAGGCAACACAGACACTCCCAATGAGCAACAATCACCTACAATCAGCAACAATCACCTACAGCCCACTCAAATCAAACAAACAGCAGTTCCCAGCAACCACACAAACTCAGACTCTCAGCAACTTCTCCCAGCTGTTTAGAAAAGGCTGTTAAAGTCAAAAACTCACCATTGCAGCAGCACATCTTTCCTGCTCTCTCCCAGAGCTCAACTGATACCACTTATAATACCACTTTTCTGTATAGCCATATTGTTTTTTGTATAACTCATCTAATCTTGGCAGGATCATAAGGGAGTAGGTGATTCTTCAAGTATGTTGATCCCAGATGATAGACTTTGTAGATCAACATCAGTACCTTGAATTGTGCCAGAAACAAACTGGGAGCCAATGCAGATGGGCCAACACTAGAGTGATATGGTTCCTTTGACTCATTGCAACCAAGCATCTGGCAGCAGCATTCTGCTGCATCAGTTGAAGTTTCCAAACCCTTCTCAAGGGCAGCCCTATGTAGAGCTCATTGCAGTAATCTAGCTTAGATGTAACCAGGGCATTCACTACAATGGCCAGACCTTTTCTTCCCAGAAAAGACTACCACTGGGTAAATAGTTGAAGCTCATAAAGGTACTCCTGGCCATAGCTGCAAATTCCTTATCCACTAGTAAGTCCCACCTTCAGTCCCACCTTCAGACTACATATTTGTTCCTTCAAAGGAAGTACAACACCAAGCAGAACAGGTGACACCTTAAATTTTGGGTTAGACCTTCCTTCTGCTTACCACTGGTAGTATTGCTGTCTTTTCAGGACTGCCATATGTTTAGCTGATCAGTTGAATGCTGTCATACATAGGCCAACTTTCTGAATACTTCTTATTCATGCAGAGACCTTTTTTACACTTAATTGTGCACATGACATTGGGTTGCCAGGTCTGTGTCGGAAAATACCTGGAGACCTTGGGGGTGGAGCCAGAAGAGGGCATGGTTTGGGGAGGGGAGGGGAGGGGAGGGGACATGGCACGATGCCTTAGAGTCCACCCTTCAAGGAAACCATTTTCTCCAGGAGAGCTGATCTCTGCCAGCTGACAATCAGTTGTAAAAGTGGGAGATCCCCAGGCCCCACTTGGAGGCTGCAACCCTAACATGACCTCAGCATTTATATGCCCACTCAGGATGGTCCACTGCAGCTGGAAGTAATAACTAAAACTGACTCAGAACTGCAAGTGCTGCAAAGTGTTGAAAGGGTTCTGAGAATGGGCTTTTAGACTCTGACTTTTTCCACACTTACATGATGCTATGTATAACTTTAATTGCTGCTGCGAACATAGATGCATTTGCCATAAGAACGGTGCAATTTGCCTTGTACTCTCCCTGCCTCAGCCTTTCATGACCACTATCCTGCCCCCTTTATCCTGCCCCCACTGGATTTTTTTTCAAAAAAAATCAGAAATATGAGAATACATTTATTCTTTTTGCCTGAGAACAGGCCTACTGTATACATGACTCATGTGGATTACATGAGTCAGTAGTGATAGCCAATAGTGATCAACAGGATTAATCTGGTGACTCTTGAATCAAGACTGGTTAAGACAAGCAAGAAAAGTTTACATTAGCCTGAACCACCTGAATCCTCTCCCAACATAAATATAATCTATCAGTGCCATTAACACCATTAATACTGACAACTGATGCTCTCCAGAGAGAAATGCTATTCAAAATGGGACCAAAAAGAAATTTGCAGGGGAAAATCCATGTATTTCTTTAATGCATATTATATTTTCAGCCCTAGCATGATATAATTCAAAGGTTTTTGGAAGTTGTCCAACAAAATGAAAAGTTGAGTGTCATTGATATAGTTACTCTCTATTTACTATATTTTCCCCCAAAAATTTTTCAGTTCACAATTCAAGATATTCATGTTAACAATCTGATATTTAATGCATATTTCTCATTTGTTTTGGAGTTGAACTATATGACCAGGTACTAGCAGCCCTGATTTTTTGAGTGATTATGTAATTCAAGGGGAGGCAATCTTTTTGGCCTGAGGGGAGGGACAATGTCTACCTGAGAAGACACTAATTGGTATTGTGACAAAAATAATAACAAAAAATGGAGGAGGATACCAAGGGTCATACTTGGTCAGAAAAATTTGGGGCAAGCCCAGCCCCTGTGGTTCTTCCATCATGTCAGAGATTCGCTTTGGAATTAGATAGTGGCTGGACTGGTCTGGTTGACAATAATGGGCATCAGCCATATTGCTCACCTTCTGTCATACTTCTGTCTCCAACAGTGCTGCCAAAGGGTGGATCTAACCATCCTCCAAGGTGCCTACCTCCCCGCTAAGATGCCTTTGTCTAACTTAAGTGGTTCTTTCTCCATAAGAAGAGCCACTTACACTGAAAGAAAACTCTTTAGCTTGGAGGAAGGCTTCAGATTTTGCTCAGGGGAGTGGGAGGATAGTGTGAGGATCACCTCAGTGCTTAGGTTGCCTGGGCAGAGTTCTGGTCCCGATTGTTAAGAACAATGATCTGCACATGTACAGGGGACTGCTCATCCCTGATGTAGCTGGAAATGGTGAAAGCAGCTCAGAAGAATATGAAGTACTGAAATTAGATCCAGGAGGGTAGCCATCTGAGAAGCAATAAAACAAAGATTGAGTCCAATGGCACCTTTAAGACCAACAAGGTTTCATTCAGAGTGTGAGTTTTCGTGTGCCAAGCACACTTCATCAACAACAGAATAAAATGCAATGAAGAGTCCTACATATAGAGAGTGGGCAGTGAATTAGTATGCAAATAAGTGAAAATGTTTTTGCAGATTAAAAGAATAACAAGTTTGTTTTCTGGTTATCATCTGCCTGGGTTCAACTGGGGGATGACAGCAAAGGCAATAAGCATGTCAGAATTTGAGACTGAGCTTTCTTAATCATAAAGAATAGTAAATTTAGAGTCTGTTGTCATGTTCCATTGATCTCGTCTCAAGCATGGGTTAAACTAACAACATATTTTTCTTAAAGGTGTTTCTGCCTGAAAATTCATTCTGACATGTGGACTAGCATTGGAAATATTATTCCAAAACACTAATACAAAAAAGAAATACATTAGTATGCAGTGGATGTATAACCTGGTGAGAATGGGTTTAGCATATGTAATAAGATAAAAACGACAACATTGTCCCTGTTGAATCCTGGGGAAGAGTTTTTGAAGTTCTTTTGCAATAAAACAGCTACTTTGAGGTCACCCACTGAATGTCCTGGAAGGCTGAAGTGTTCTCCTACAGATTTCTCAGTTCTGAAGTGATCATCAGTGCAATCTGTCAATGGATTTAGAAGTTTGTAATTCTGCTGAGGGCTGCAGTACAGGTAACCAGTTACCGTATTTGCCGGCGTATAAGACGACTGGGCGTATAAGACGACCCCCCAACATTTCCACTCAAAATATAGAGTTTGTTATATACTCACCGTTTAAGACTACCCCCTCTTCCGCACACCTTCCACACACTTTCTCCTCTTTGTTCCTGCCTCATCTAGCGCTGGGTGGCAGAGCTTGCAGAGTAGTCTATCTCTAGACCAAATAAGCGTGGCCCTTTTAAGAGGGATGATTTCTCGCCCCCTGAGCTCCCACCCTTAGCCTTCACTGGAGAGGAAGAGTGGCAGAATATGGCAGCTGAGTAGGGAGAAAGTGTTTTGGGAGTTGTACTAGTGCATAATATAAACACAGAAAGCAAGTCCCCACCTGAAGCAATCTTATAGTTAGAACTTCAATAGTACAGAAACAACAGAAGAAGAGGAGGGAGAGTTTAACAAGGAGGAAAGGAAGTTCAAACACAGGCATATTCAGGTAAAATAAACTAAAGTCTCCTGGCCAGTGTGGTATAGTGGTTGCTGGACTAGAATCTGGAAGACTTGAGTTCAAATCCCCAATCTTTCAGGAATTTAATTTGGTGGTGTTGGGCCACTTTTTCTGTCTCTCCCTCTCTCATTGTTACCTGGCCGGGTCAGAGAAGGATGCCTGCACACGCACACAAGAGCACCCACAGGCTCGCGCGCTTCAAAGACAGCCCCCCCCCGCCCCCAACCCTGGAAAGCAGCATGTGCGGAGAGGAGCCACTGGTTTTCGTGAGGCTTTTTTCCCTTTTTAAAAATGCCAGCTGGGAGGCCGCTCATCGCTTTAGATGCGTCAGCTTCTCTCCCCACCAGCCAGCAGGCCAAAGGATGCAGGGAGTCAAGGTGCAAATAAAAAGGGGGGGGGAGGAGCCATCTTTGCAATATTTTTTTAAAGTAGAAATCCTCCCTGCCCTGGATAATATCTTTTTACTGCGTTTTCCCATCCTCCATCTCTGGGGCAAAATTGGAAGCTGGAGAAATGGGAGACCATCTGCAATAAGGGCATTTACAGCCGAAGCGATACAGGGGAGGGAAGGGGGGAATGATCGTTGGTGGAAACTGGGGGTGGGGGGAGCACATCTCTGCCTGCGTGCAGCTACAGTCACAGACAAACACACCCGGCCAGCAGATCTCTTGCCTCTCCCCCTCCCCGTACAAACAGAGAACGACAGACGGAGCCTGTAAGCAAATGCAAGTCTGGTTTGCCCACCAGCAAAAAAAGGGAGAAAGGCTCGAAGAGCATCCACGGCCCCTTTCTCCTGCTGAATGAAAACTGCCCCCTTATTCTCCCCCGAAGCGAGAGCTGCAAGGCAGCGAATCCCTAGGAACAGGAGACAGAAGGTCGCTAAATACCGTAATGTATAGGTGGTTGCTTTGGGTTTTCGTTTCAAGGCTGCAAAGACAGCAGCCAGAGAGCGAGCAACCACAGAACTCAGAAAGGGCTTACTTTCAAGTAAGCATGCAAAGGATTGGGCTTGCACAGCACCTTTTCCCTCCACAGCAAAAGACAGCCTCTCGCCCCGTGACCCGTCCCTTGTGCTTTGGATCTACCGTATTTCCCCGAAAATAAGACCTACCCAAAAAATAAGCCCATCACAAATGCATAGAAATCCTGCTAGGGCTTATTTTTTGGGAAGGTCTTATTTTCGGGGAAATACGGTATCCCAACTGAAGTGCACCCGGCGTACAAGACGACCCCCCCACTTGGAGGCATGTTTTTCTGGGCCAAAAAGTCGTCTTATACGCCAGCAAATACGGTACCTGGTTCAATAGCAGCAGCTAATGAGATTACAGTAACTTCTTGCAACAAACTTATCTATGCTTTCTGAGTTTCCATTGTTGGACCTCTGAATGGGAGGTTTAGTTCACAAAGGAATGTGCAAATATACATTGTTTTACTTTCTTTTTAATTTTGGTGCATTTTCACCCTGCCTATTTACTTTGGCAAATTTTCCATTTTTATTTTATGCCATTTATTTACTACTTATATACAATATGTCCCCAAATAGATGTTTATTTTTATCCAGTTTCACAAATATAGTTCTGGGAAAGGATGATCACAGCTTCATTCTGAGTGTGGAGGAACTATAAAAGAAATTTGAATTGCATAAAACCAGAATTGTCCTAAATTCACACAGAAAGCAGCTGATGTGGTCAAACTGTTCTTTGCCTGACAAGGAACTTTGACTCTCAAAACACTTTGTTGGTCTCCAAGATACTAGTAGATTTGAATACAACTCTGTTCCCTATATGTGTAATTTTATCCTGCAGTAGAGAAATTATTCAACAATGCTCTTTTACATAAAATAGTTCCTCAACATAGTTTCACAGGGTAGCCCATTGTTGGCGAGCAGTAGAACATCTAGATTTGAGTTCAGTAGCACCTTTGTGACTAACAAGATTTTCAAGGTATAAACTGATGTAGGGAGCTTTGAATCTCAAAAGCTTTTATCCCCCCAAATCTTGTTGGTCTCTAAGGTGCTACTGAACTCAGATCTAATTGTTTCTCATAGAAAACACTTATGTTAGGAAGATGTTTTCATGTTCTCCCTGATAAGTAAAGATTTAAAGTCTATGTAGCATGTGTGATTTTATGCTTCTGACACTCGCTGAAGCCACACAGCCCCATTCACTACCTGCTTGCACTTCTGAATCCTTATAGTTCAGAAGTAATCTGGCCACCATTTCCTATTTATGTGAATTAGACAAAGTTTGATCAAGTTTTTAGCAGACACTTTTCCTCCTGTTTCTGCATCATTTGAACTCTATAGGACTGCACAAAAGCAAACAAGGATTGTCAAGTGCAACTGGTCTGAAAATAGCCACTTCTCTCTCAAGGATTTTAAAGATTTTAAGTACTAAGTGCACTTCTGTTGAAAAGCAGAATGGCAACATCATTTGTTCTTTGTATCTTGCTAATGTCTTAGTAATGACAAAGTCACTTTTTAAGACAACCAGCTTTGGCATTCCATGTACTTCCAGTTGGAATGTGATGCTTAAGTACTTTGGGAACTTTTTAAAACCTGAAGTATTATTATTATTTTGACAATATCCTTTAAAAACTACTAACTCCAGAAAAGTCTACTTAGCAAGAAAGAGATTCCAAAGTAAATGGACCTTTAAACTTGGCACTTCTGTGAGTTCTCTTATGCTGCCAAATTTCATTTGTGATTTACCAGCAGAACTTCAGCCATTAAGTCTTTTCCATTATAGTCCCCATGGAATTTTTTTTTCTTATTTTACAAGGTATTTGTGGGTCACTGACACCTTCTGTCATCAACCCAGTAGAGGAATTAAAGGAACACAAGGATAAATAACTTATCATTCTAAATCCTAAAAGTGTCCAACTAGCTAGTGTTTCCTGTGAAGCCCCGAATTCATTCCCATGTGAAGACTTTTGACACATGAAATGTTGGTATTCATAGCCACAGTGTGCTGTGTTGACTTCTTTAGCCCAGTTAACTGACAAATGTCTAGAAATTGCTCCAATGGCATTTGAAGAACTGAGGTGACCTTAAGCTGCAAATGGAGAACTTTTGATTAAAAATAATGAAGGGAAAGTTTCTCATAAGTCTCCAGAGGATGTTCTGAATATTGATGCATGCTCTTTATTACCATTTACATCACCATGTAATCCAGAGGGTTGCTGTGTCATTACTGAAATGTTTGTTGTGGCGGGAGTTCATTCCAGAGGGAGAGAGAATTGAGAAATTTGGCTGCAGGGGGATATCAATTGATTCATGCAATTAAACTTACGTGAAACTGGCCAAAACATCAGCAAACATTTTGAAGTCTCATAAACTGGAGGATAAAATAATATACACAAAATACACAGGCTTCAGTGTAGACTTACAGAAGTGACAAAAAAAAAATCACTGAAGACTGACTACTCAGAACTGTTAACAATATCAATTATTTACTTAAGTAAATAACTACATGTATAACATGTTCATTCAATTCATTCTTCATGCCACATAATCTGATACTCTATGATAGTTACACTCCTGGATTTTTATTCTGGTACTGTCTCTTTAAAATGAACTTTTAAACTTTAAAAGGACCTTGCAATGAAGAAGTCTGATGTAGCTCACTTTTGCCTTCCGATGCTCCTGTAAGAATACAGATTTTAATAGCTTCTCAGAGTTCAGAAAAACTTTATGTTGAGTGATGAAAAGTAAGAGATTATATGAACCAGGAACTCCACAGAACAAACAGAAGAGAGAGAGGACACATCTTTCCAGAACTTTTAAAATGGTTTTGTATCTTTCTCAACTCAATCTCTCTTTGAGATATGTTAATTTCTTCATGGAGCCAAAGAGTATAATATTCACACATATATCAATGCACAAAATTTCCACTCTCTGCACCTGTCTGTGGAAATCTGTGGAATAATTGCAGAGAATTATAATATATTTTGGGGTAAAGAATGATAGAGTACTGAATGATTTCTATTATGACATATATTCAGAAATGTGTAAATAAGTTATGTACATTAACGCTGAATGCTAAGCCATTGAATTGCAAACTCGATCCTACCTGTTTGAAGGAACTATTATGTCAAATATGCATGTGACTATGAGTTATTTGACTATCTAACCATTGCTTAAATAAAGGTTTACTTTACCAGTACTTGGATTTTGCCCATTTTTTGCCCTTACTGGATAGTTTGGATCAGGCAAATGTCACATGGGGGGGGGGGGGAGTTAACCAAATCTTAATTAGCAATGTGGCCTCTATTCATATTAGCTCTCCATGGTTGCCTCATAATGAAAAAAATATATAGAATAAAGTTCCACACAGAATTCTGAGATCACATGCCATGAGTTTTTGATCATCATTCTAGTGTGTACTCATGGGGAAGAGACTCAGCATCAGCTGACCACTGTGGAGCCCTCTTCCCAGCTAATTCAAGTGCAAAGAACATTTTCATTCCAATACTACAGATGCAGATGGAGGGGAGGGGGGAGAGAAATCATAAGTGTGATGAAATATCTAGCTAAAAATATAGTTCTGTGTTTTTCAGAAGCTCACATACCATGTAGTAAATATGGATTGTACACAATAAAGGTGTTATTTATTCCAGTAGAGAAATTCTGAATGTCTGAAGACCACCTTAATGACTCAACTGCACACCAAGAATCTGAATCAAACTCTTTTAGATTTAGATCTGATACTAAACTGTTGAATCAAACTGGTGAAATGGATGAAAGTACCAATCATGACTATGATTCATCGGCCTAGTATACTTCCAGTGTTATATGCTCCCCAGAACTTACTTGAGAAATAAAACAATATATCTATCTATGGTGAAAAATTGACATGTTAATCAGTAAGAATACACTAACGTTGGCAGGCTGCAGATGGATGAAAATATCTCTTCAAATTCAAAGAAAATATATTATTGAAGACAGTGGAGTAATATAACATCTGTCTTTCTTTGGACAATTGCCAAAGGATGCAGAGATGGGTAGCCATCTCTCTCCTTAAGGTATACTAGCAGTAGATATTTCCAAGGATCTAAATGGCCAATTTCTTGTTGAGTTGGGAAATGAATTATCCAAAGATACACAATTTCCTCTTATGAAGAGTCCAGTGTATCCCCTCTGTTAATATCTTACTAACAACCCAGTCAAATTAAACAAAACAGTTGAAACCCATCGGTGTGCTATAAATATCACCACTTTACAGAAGAACAGTTGACTTTAGAAGGATTATAATATGCACACACACATGTGCATCTGTGTGAGTGTTTTATCTCTTGAAGGCATTTTGAAGAGGTTGAATATAACTGTTTAGGTGCTGACATGAACTGTAAGCAGAAAATCAGCTTGAAATATTAGGCCAATAATATGGATAATATACACCCTGCTTTGGATCCGGAATCCTTCTAGAAAAAATTATGCAAGGGCTGCTTTTTATAGATGCACTAAGGGTAGACATTTAATAGTTTCCCATTTCCTTCATACATGGAATGTACACAGTGAAGAAAAAGTGTTGTTTTTAAAGGCAATACTTGTGTAATCTGTGTCCATTTTGGTTTTATTAAAGGAAAAGGAAAATATTCATTTTCTGGCTTCTGAATTATCTTTTGTATGCTTTTAAGACCACTTAGTGCTCTTTTCTTATTTTTTCTGAAACTGCTTTTCCTCAGTGTGTGTGCTCAGAGATTTTTTGCATTTGACTGCTCCATCTGGAAAAGTACTTCAGAGATGTGCCAGTCATGATGAGATAAAAAAATATGCCCCAGTTTCTCATTGCCTCTTAGTTTAATTGTACATATAGTTTGCAGTTTCTATTTTGGATTAACACTGGTGTTCCTCAGACCCTTGCTTCACACTTTTTGATTTCCCAGGCACACATTGTGGAGCTTTAGTATGCAATTTATACCATGTTAATTCCACTTACAGTGTATGCTATTTATATGCATAATATACATGATAGGATTGAATCCCATGACTACATTATGATAGCAATGGAGTCTTCCAGTTACGCAATCAGAACATGCATCTCCCACCAGAGCAAGGCTCCTTGTACTGGTGGAAGGCTTTACCACTTGCAGGACAGAGTATTGGGATCCCACTCATAATGTATAATGCTACTTTACTGATGCAAAATACTGATAAATGCAAACTTTTATTATCTATACTTTTAAAATTGCCAACCTTGCACTGCACTTCAGTTTGTAGTTCCAGTTTCCAGCAATGTAGGCAATGGGGAATGGAAAAAATATTCTCATTCATCTGAAGACTCCATTAGTGGCATCACCTTGCATATATACTTTGATAATCATATAGAATAATGATCAAGAACACACCAGACCATTTGTTTAAACAAAAAACATCAGATAAATCAAAACAGCTTGGAACTGAACTCAACTTTGGAAACCCTTAAAGATGAAGCTAATTATGTAAAATCATAATACCAGTCCTTTTAATCCAACTGTTTGATAGCCTTCCCCCTCTCCTTGAAGCCTGTTCACATAGAGTAAAATAAAGTGTTATACATGTGACCTAACAATGTAATCAATCGAGGGAGAAAAATTCCACAGAAATTTCCAGTGAGTACAAAATATTAGATGAAATGAAAATGTCTGAGACCCATTGTTTTTGCACCTAATTGAGTGTAGGGCTGCCAAGTCCAATTCAAGAAATATCTGGGAACTTTGGAGGTGGAGCCAGGAGACTTTGGGCATGGAGCTAGGAGACATTGGGGGTTGAACCAGTAGCAAGGTTGTGACAAGCATAATTGAACTCCAAAGGGAGTTCTGGTCATCACATTTAAAGGGACTGCAGACCTTTTAATTGCCTTCCCTCCATTGGAAATAATGAAGTACGGGGGCATCTTCTTTTGGGGTCATTGAACTGGACCCCCTAGTCCAATCTTTTTAGAGTTCAAACAATTTTATTAGTAACATATGGTAATAAATTTCAATTTCTTACTTCATTAATAATTACTTTTTTTAAATCTATCCCATATATTACTTTCTACCCACCCCTCCCCGCTGGTGTTATATACTTAAAATCTTAATATTAAAGGTACCCTTAATTAATAAGAATCAAAATTAATATCCTCCTCCCTCTTGTACTTAGTCATTATCAAAAATTGTCCAATGTCCTTTTATTTTCCACTCTTTTTCTACGTATCTTCTGAACTTTTTCCACTCCATCTTAAATACTTCTAAATCATAGTCTCTTAAGGTCCTTGTTAACTTGTCCATTTCACTCCATGTCATAACTTTTACAATCCAATCCCATTTCTCTGGTATTTTTTCTTGCTTCCACAACTGCGCATACAATGTCCTAGCAGCTGAGAGCAAGTACCAAATTAAAATTCTATCTTCTTTTGGAAATTTTTCCATTTGTAATCCC
Source organism: Heteronotia binoei (assembly GCF_032191835.1). Lineage (NCBI taxonomy): Eukaryota > Metazoa > Chordata > Lepidosauria > Squamata > Gekkonidae > Heteronotia > Heteronotia binoei. The sequence continues at coordinate 105,619,889 of NC_083224.1, forward strand.
AACAGAAAAGTCTCTGCAACTTTGATAAATTCGTATCCCAAGATCTCTTGTTGAATCATCTGTCAGAAATTTTTCGCTCCTTCACAAGTCCACCACATATGGTAGAAAGAACCTTCATGTTTTTTACATTTCCAACATCTATCTGGCATCTTATTGTTCATCTTTGCCAACTTTTTAGGAGTCATATACCATCTGTACATCATCTTAAAACAGTTTTCTTTAATACTCTGACATGTTGAGTTTCATAGAGTTCTTCCACAAATATTCCCATGTGTCCATCTGTATTTCTTTATTTACATTAATTGCCCACTTAATCATTTGAGATTTCACTACTTCATCTTCCGTAGACCATTTTAAAAGTAACATAGATTTTCGAAATTAATTTTTCATTATCTCCAAGTAGAACTTTTTCCATTTCTGTTTGCTCTCATCTTATTCCTTCAGTTTTAACATCGCTTTCCACCAAACTTTTTATCTGTTTCATTTGAAACCAATCATACTTATTATTCAACTCTTCAGCAGTTTTCAATTCTATTTTACCGCTTTGTATTTTTAATAATTGATTATATGACATCTCTTTTTCCTCTCCTGTCTCAGTTGTTATTCTTATTACTTCTGCTGGCACTATCCATAGTGGTTTTCTCTCATCGCCATATTTCTTATACTTCATCCAAACATTTAGTAGATTTTTTCTTATATAATGGTGAGGAAAAAAAACCTATCCGACTTTTTCTTTCCATAGTACATATAAGCGTGCCAGCTGAATTTATTTCCATGACCTTCCAACGTTAAAAGTTTTTTCAACAGCGTGACCCAATTTTTTATCCACACTAGACAAACTGCTTCATGATATAATCTTAAATCTGGTAGTTGAAATCCTCCTCTTTCTTTAGCATCTGTTAAAACTTTCATTTTAATCCTTGGTTTTTTCCCAGCCCATACAAATTCTGAAATCTTTCTCTGCAATTTATTAAATTGTTTATTTATTAAATTAATATTAAATTAAACAATTTAATAAATGACAAAGAAAGATTTCACAATCGGAATAGTTTGAAACAAATACATTATTCTCAGCAAAATGTTCATCTTAATTGCAGCTATTATACCAAGCAGTGACAAATTAAACTTGTTCCATTTTATCATATCTTTGTCCATTTTACACCATAACTTTTCATAATTGTTTTTAAACAAATCAATATTCTTCATTGTTATTTTCACACCCAAATATTTTACTTTAGGGGTAACTTCACGTCCCGTTAATCTGTGCAATTCCTTTTGTTTACTTATGTGCATATTTTTACACAAAATTTTTGACTTTTCTTTATTAATATAAAGTCCCATCAGTTCTCCAAAATCTTGTATTTTGGCTAACAACAAAGGTGTTACTTACATAGAATTTTCATTTATAAACATTACATCATCTGCAAATGCTCTATATTTATAGGAAAATCCTTTAATCCTCGTTCCTTCAATTTCTTCATCATCTTGTATTTGCATCAATAAGATTTCAAGAGTCATTATAAAAAACAATGCTGAAAGCAAACAACCTTGCCTTGTACCTTTGCTGATTATCATTTCTTCTGTAAGATCTGCATTTATACATAATCTTGCACGTTGTTCAGTATAAATCGCTTTTATCATTCTTATAAAGTTTCCCCCCAACTTTATTTTCTCCATTACTGCAAACATAAAGTCCCAATTCAAATTATCAAAAGCTTTCTCTGTGTCTGCAAAGAATAATGCAACTTTCTTCTCTGGATGTCTTTCATAGTATTCTACAATATTTACAACAGTTCTAATATTGTCTCTTATTTGCCTTTCAGGGAGAAAACCCACTTGGTCTTCCTTTATAAAATTTATTAGATATTGTTTAAGCCATTCTGCTAAGATTCTTGTGTATATCTTATAATCATTGTTTAATAATAAGAACATAAGAGAAGCCATGTTGGATCAGGCCAACGGCCCATCCAGTCCAACACTCTGTGTCACACAGTGGCAAAAAAATTTAAATATATACACACACACTGTGGCTAATAGCCACTGATGGACCTGTGCTCCATATTTTTATCTAAACCCCTCTTGAAGGTGGCTATACTTGTGGCCGCCACCACCTCCTGTGGCAGTGAATTCCACATGTTAATCACCCTTTGGGTGAAGAAGTACTTCCTTTTATCCGTTTTAACCTGTCTGCTCAGCAATTTCATCAAATGCCCACAAGTTCTTGTATTGTGAGAAAGGGAGAAAAGTACTTCTTTCTCTACTTTCTCCATCCCATGCATTATCTTGTAAACCTCTATCATGTCACCCAATAATGAGATTGGTCTATAGTTCTTTACATTAGTGACATCTCTATCTTCCTTTGGAATCAATGAAATTACTGCTTCCTTCCATGTATTTGGTATTTTCCCATTTATTCTTATCACATTCATTAATTTTTGAAGTTTTGGTATTAATTCTTCTTTAAATGTTTAAATTTTTTTTGCCGTAAATCCATCTTGTTAGAGACAATTTGTATGCCCCCCCTGGCCCCTCCAGGAGATGCAAAGAAAAAGAGCTGTCAGTCGGGAGTCTCCTTTGAAGTATACAACTTTATTGATATCAAGAAAGAGGGGAGTCGCTTTTCAACGAGCTCCCTGATTAGTTCCATACATGCCATTTTATCCTTTACTCCCGGCCGATGAGTCCCTCCTCCTTTCCCCATAGGCTGAGGTACTTAGAGGGTACAGGCTTCCTGGCACGCCTACTTCACCCCCTCCTTGATATGTACCCCTCCCGTTACATACATTGCATGTGCATTTAAATTTACCTTTCCCCGAGGTGGGGTGTGTCAGTTAATATTCATTACTTGATTACGCCTGCGTACTTGCTGCTTATTAATCTCGATTGCTATTAATCTTTACTGTTGCCATGGCTTGTTCAGCCGTGTTATTTCTTTTCGGTTTCTGCGTTTTAACAATGGCTACTACCCCTGTGCTATGGTTACTAAATGTTTGTACCCGGTTCTGCTCCTTGCACCTTAACAATCACTAAGACATTACATTTGGTTCCTCCTGTTTCAGCTCATTTCATTATTTCACTCCTCTCAATCTGGTCCAGGAGCCTTTCCAATTTTCATTGCATTAATTGCTACTTCATTTTCTATTTTTTCAATTGGATCATTCAAAACTTTTTCCATATAATCAGTTAAGGGTGCTATTTTAATATTCTGCAAATACGCTTCCATCTTTTCCTTCTTTACTTTAACACCTTTAAATAGTTTAGCATAGTATTTAAAAAATTCTCTCTTTATTCCTTCTTGATCTACCATCTCTCTTCCATCAGCCAAAATGTATTAATAATTTTACTTTCTCTCTTTTTCTTCAATTGCCAGGCCAAATATTTTCCAGGTTTATTCGCTCCCTCAAAAGATTTCTGTTTTAATTTTTTCAAATTCCATTTCAATTCTTGATTTAACAGATTTCTCATTTCTGCTTGCAATATTGTAATTTCCCTTATACTTTTCTTTTTCCCTGGCCTTTTTCTTAATTCACCTTCTTTTTTCTTAATTTCATTTTGAATGTCCAACATCTGTTTATTTTTTGCTCTTTTGTCTTTATTATTTAATGTTATTAGTAATCCTTTCATTACTGCCTTGTAGGCATTCCATACCAACTGAAATTCTATATCCTCTCTGTCATTTACTTGGAAGTACGCTTTGGTTTCATTTTCTAGAGATGTCACTATTTTTTTATTTTGTAGTAAATCTTCATTTAATCTCCATCTTCTTGACTTTTTCGACAGTTTTGTAATCCACATTATTGGGTTATGATCAGCTCCTATTTTAGGTAATATCTCTATTTTCTTTGTTATAAGCCCCAAATGTTTAGTACCCCACAACATGTCAATTTTAGAGAAAGAGCTATGTCTAGCTGAAAAAAAGGTATAGTCCCGTACTTCAGGATTAAACTTCCTCCATATATCTTCCAAACTCTCCTGTTTAACTAATTAAAAAAAAAAGACTTTGGCAATTTCTCTTCTTTATCATTTTTTTTCTTCCCAGATCTATCGATCGTATTCTGAATTGTTCCGTTAAAGTCCCCCATCAATAAAATTCACTCATAGGTCACTTCATCAAGATGTTGTGTAATATTTTTAAAGAAAATGTCTTTAGCACGATTTGGAGCATAAAGTCCCAACAACAACTTTTTTTGGCATTCAAAGTAATTTCTACCACTATATATCTTCTATCCTTATCTTTAAATACCGATTTCGGGTCTAATTCTTGTTTAATATAAAAAACTACTCTTCTCTTCTTCTGTTCAGCCAATGTAAAAAATTCTAATCCCAATTGTTTATTCCATAAAAATGTATAATCCTTTTGTCTAATATGCACTTCTTGCAAACATACTATATTACAATTTTGTTTTTTTATCCAATGAAATGTTGCCTTTCTTTTTTGTGGTGAATTTAGTCCATTTACATTTCAAGATATCAATTTGTAATCCATCATGGTGCAAATTCTTTATTTTCTTCATAAAATCTATGCAGTTCCTGTGTATTTGTGATTGTAATCCTTTCCCCTTGACGTTCAAAGCTCAAACCTTCAGGTATTATCCATCTATATCTCATTCCATTGTCACATAGTTTTTCTGTCAATTTTTTATATGCCTTTCTGTCAGTTAACACTTGTCTTGGTAGTTCTTTCATAATTCTTACTCTACTGCCTCCCACTGTCAATGACTTTTCAAAGTTTTTATTCATGATTTTTCCCACCATTTCTTTTGTCATAAATCTTATGACCACACCTCTTGGCAGATTATTCTTTTTTGCATAGAGTGAATTTACTCTATACATATAGTCATACATATTTCTATCCCCTTCAGGATCTTCCTCCAAAAATTCTGCAATTATTTTCATTATGTATTCTTTCAAGTCTGATTCTTCATCTTCAGGTACACCTCTCAGATGGATCTGAGTTTCCATCAGTTTGCAGTCATGAATTGTCACTTTTTCTTGTAATTTTAACAAGGTGGAGTCATGTGTTTTCACTCGCTCTTCCACTTCTTGTACTTTCTTTGTTATTACCACAGTGTCATTTCTGAGATTCTCTATTGCTTTTTTAAATTCTTTCTTTGACTCCTCAATATCCTTTCTTATTTCTTTTTTAGAGGCAGTTATCATTTCTTTCACCCCCTTCATTATCCTAGCTTCCATTGCATCTAATTGGGCTTGCATTTTCTCTATTGAAGCAGACCTAGCACGAGTTTGTTTCGGGTCTGACATATAAAAGAAATCAAAAATTTTAATCTCACCAAATTAAATTTGAACCATCAGGTTTGATAAAGTGAAGCGTGTCCTTTCCAATGCACCCAATTTTGTTGTCCTCTGAGCCTCCCAGGCTCAGATATTAATCTTTAAAGTTTTTATTTCTCCCAAAATGGCAGTCACAACTTTTGCTTCACTTTAAAATTTTTTCCTTTTTTCCCTTTTACCTGTTCAAATCTTCTTATCTACTATCCAACAGTAGTAATTTTTTAGTTGCCAAATCTGTTAACTCCACCAATTTTTAATGTCCCAGTCACTTTAAAAACAATGTTAAAACTTAGTCCTCCCAACAATAATGGCCACCGATGTTTCTCTCTGGTATTATAATCCTAGAGTAGGCTGTTTGCTTCTTTGACTCCCTTCTTCTTCCTCCAATACTTCCTGCTTTTCTTGCCTTCAAATTTCATTTCACTGGTAGAGAAATATCATGATATCTTACATATTTCCTGTGTTGACTGTGAGAACTACAGGTCTGTGACGATGGTGCTGTCTATTCAACCACAGATAGACTAAACAATAAATTCCTTTCTTCTTTTAACACTATCTTTTAAGTTTACAAAGTTCAAATTTAACCCCTTTTCTTCTTCTCCTTTCAGGCTTTCAGTATTTCCAACTCCCACCTTTTACTTTTGTTTTGTTTAACTTTAATTAGTCCCGAAATAAAGAGATAGCAAATAATACCTTTTTTCCCGTAGTTTATCCAACTGAACACCAGTCCTTTGCAGATTAGATGTTTAAAATTATAAAAGAAGGTTTGGATCCTGCTGAGTTGATGCCAAATTGATGACTCTGGAAACTTCTGCAGATGATGAATATGCAATTTCTCTTTGGAGATCCCTCAAAGCCTTAAAGGAGCCCCCCCCCCCCGGGACTCCCTTTCAGCCATGGTAAGTCTCCTCAAAGTATCTGTGCATATCTTGGACAATTCTCTAGCTGAGAAATGTAGACAGAAGGCATTGATTTGCCTTTTACTACCCTGAACAGAAATGTCAGTCTGCCCCCATCAGGGAAAGCAACTCAGCTTAAGAACATAAGAACATAAGAGAAGCCATGTTAGATCAGGCCAATGGCCCATCCAGTCCAACATTCTGTGTCACACAGCGGCCAAATATATATATATATATATATATATATATATATATATATACACACACACACACATACACACTGTGGCTAATAGCCACTGATGGACCTCTGCTCCATATTTTTATCTAACCCCTTCTTGAAGGTGGCCATGCTTCACCTTCACCTTCACCTTCAGCTTGCCATTTTCCAACCCTGCAAGTCCCCCTAGCCCAATCTTTTTGAAACTTGGAGGGTGCTTTGAAGAGAGGCACTGGATGCTATTCGGAAAATGTGGTGCCTCTGCCACAAAAAACAACCCCCCCAGAGCCCCAGATACCCGCAGGTCAATTCACCATTATACCCTACCAAAATCGGTCTCCATAGGGAATAATGGAATGCCCAGCAGACATTTCCCTCCCCCACACTTTTTGATGATCCTGAAGCAGGGGGAGGACCTCAAAACCGGGGGATCCCCTGCTCCCATCCGGGAATTGGCAACTCTAATTGTGTGTGCTGGGGGTAGCTAATGAAACACTCCACTCCTTTAGCAATTCAGGTCAATGTGTTTTGGCTTCTGCATGTGTATAATGTATGAAGCCTCATCATTTGGTAAAAAACAAGAGCAAAGGAAATTAAAAGAAAGATATAATGCTGCTTAGGATGGTAGCTGTTGCAAGTATTCCAAACACATTATGGCCACATTCCTAGACATCTCCCTGGTATTAAGGCCCATTGAATATAGGGTTGCCAATTCCCAGGTGGCAACCAATAACCTATACAGATGTAGTGATTCAAATTACTAGGCTGTATTGCAAATTATGAAATAGATTTATTCAGGTATATACATAGAACATCTCACAAGTCCAATTCATAAAACATTCACAGTGAAAAAGGTCCTTCTTTAAATCTCATAAAAAGTAGGTCACAAAAGGATTGTTAACTTGCACTTCCTGTTTCATTCGCAAATTTCATCAAGCTTGGGATTTACTAGAAAAAAACATAAATCAATCTGAACTTATTTCTATTCCATTTCCAAGGGACCCGAAGGTCTCCACAATGATTCTATAGCTGGAAAAAATTGCTCCATCAGGCTGATGGAGCAATTTTTACTGGCTATAGAATCACTGCAGAGACCTTTGGGTCCCTTGAAAATGGAATAGAAATAAGTTCAGATTGATTTCTGTATTTTCTAGTAAATCCCAAGCCTGACAAAATTGGTGAATGAAACAGGAAATGCAAGTTAACAATCCTATCATGACCTACTTTTTATGGGATTTAAAGAAGAACCTTTTTCAGTGTACATCTGTATTATGAATTGGACTTGTGGGACATTCTATGTATAAACCTGATTAATTAAACCTATTTTGTAATTTGTAATACAGTCTAGTAATTTGGCTCACTAGACCTGTATAGGTTATTGATTGCTCAACATTTATGTGATCTCTCTTTGTGTATTCCAATTTCCAGCTGGGAGCAGGAGATCCCCCAGTTTGGAGAGCCTCCCCCTGCTCCAGGGTCATCAGAAAGCAAGAGAGGGAGGAAATGTCTGCTGGGAATGCCATTATTCACTAAGGAGACTGTTCCCATAGGGTATAATGGAGAACTGATCTACAGATATCTGGGGCTCTTTTGGAATAGGGGGTCCAATTCTATGAGCCCCCAAAGAAGGTGCCCCATCCTTAATTATTTCTAATAGAGGGAAGGCATTTAAAAGGTGTGCAGTTCCTTTATATGCGATGGCCAGAACTCCCTTTGGAGTTCAATTATGCTTGTCACAACCTTGTTCCTGGCTCCACCCCAATGTCTCCTGGCTGCACCCCCAAAGTCCCCAAATATTTCTTGAATTGGACCTGGTAACTCTAATTGAATAATGTAGGATTTACTTCCAAACAGATCTGTTTAAGATTGTACTCTATTTCTGTAAATTTAAAACAAATATATTATTATCAGTATTGGCAATTGACAGGATAGGTTTGAGAGAATAGCAACTAGCCAAAAATAATTAAGTGAGTGCATCTATGAAATAAATTTGCATCAAGGATTTCCCAGTTTACACTCACAATTCATGTATACACATATCACTTTAGTTAAATTATTACGTATTAATTTATCTTTGTTTTCTTCTGACAAAGATTTCAGTTTGGGAAAGGCAACCTGGTTATGAGTTAAAGTATAAATCCCATTTGAGATTACTTCCTCCAAAGAGCTCAGAGTGGTATACATGATTTTCTCCACTTCTATTTTATCCTTACAACAACTCTTTGAAGTCAGTTGGGCTGAGAGGGAGTAACTGGACCAAAACTAAGTGTGCTTGGGAATCTGGGATTGGCAAGATTCAAGTTCAGCAGTAACTTAAAGACTAACAAGATTTTCAAACTATATTCTTTCAAGAGTTCCCTTTGTCACATCTGATGAAGGGAGCTTTGGCTTGTGAAAGCTTTAAGGTGCAACTGGACTCCAGTCATGCTCTGAACGTAAGTAAATGTCACCACATTAAATCAAAATGAAATTTAATACTCATTTTAACAGCAATTTAACACACATTTGAAATACTTTTTTAAAAACTGGAGAGATAAGGAAACAACATTCTACTATTGTGAACAATCTGGGAAAAAGTATTTATTTATCTCATAAGCATTTCTTTTTTTTTTAAATCATTCTTTTATTTCTTCAACATATAACAGCATAGCACAATAACCACTGAACATACCAGAAGAAAAAGAAAAACAACATACTGTATATACAAAAGGAGTGTGGATGTGGTCAAACAAGAAAACTAATAAATGTTACATATTTGGGGTTGAGAAGGAAAGAAAAAAGCAAATTATACCGTTTATATGTAGCCATCTAACATAGTCCCTTTCTCATCCCCCCATTTGAAAATTTCTTCATCCAGTTATAAATTTTTTTCCCATTTTTTAAGCGAATCACACTTCGGTACCCCTTTCAACCGATTGGATAAAACATCCATCTCAGCGGCCTGTAAAATTTTATCAACAATCTCCTCCTGCGGTGGGCAATTTTTCTGTCTCCAATACTTAGCAAACAAAATTGCCGTAAGAACATAAATTGTTAAATATTCATCCTCCTGTGGGATCTCATTTCTTACTAATGATAGCAACATTAACTCCGGTTTTAATGATATATTTACGTCTAATATTTCTTTTAACAGTCTATGAATTTTAGCCCAAATTTTTTTTGCTACTTTGCACAACCACCAAATATGATAATAGGTACCTATCTTTTCTCCACATAGGTGAGATCTTTGGGTTAATTTTGGATAACTGTATCGGAGTAATATGACAGCGATGAAATAATTTAAAAAAAATTTCTCTATAGTTGACTGGTTTGAGAATCTTATAGTTTAGTTTCCAAAAAAGGGACCACTGATCTAAATTAACATTCCTTTCTAAATTTTTAGCCCATCTAATAATAGTATCTTTCACAATTTCATCTTCTAACTTTATCTGAGTCAAATAATTATACACTTTTTAAATAACCTTGTTTTTATCCGTATATAATATTTTATCAAAATCAAAATTATCTTTAGTAAACCCTCTTATTTTATCCTTATTATATTTTGTCATAATCTGATTCATCTCCCACCAGTGTATTTTTACCCCCGCCGCCTCTAAATCTTCCTTCGCTTTCATTTTATCATTGTCATCTAATAGATCCTTATATCTAATAACCCTATTAAATTTCCATAATTGCGGTTGGATTGAGGCTTCTTCTGGTGATATCCACCTTGGTGTTTTGTTATATATCTTCCCTTTTATCTTTAACCAAATGTCAAAAATTGCCTTACGTATTAGATGGTTAGTAAAATATTTTTGAGTCTTCACCATATACCATAGGTTGGCATGCCAACCTGCCTGTAAGTCACAACCCTCTAGAGCCAAAATTCGATGGTTCTCTAAAGTAATCCAGTCTTTTAGCCAAAGAACTAAACATTTAGCATGATATGTTTCCCAGTTTGGAAGTCCTAGACCACCGTTCTCTCGCTTATCTGTTAAGATCTTCCATTTAATCCTTGGCTTCTTTCCTTGCCAAATAAATAAGCGAATCAATCGGTCGATTTTGGGAAATAAAGCCTTCCTAACCGCAAAGTTAATCATTTGGAATAAAAACATCACTTTCGGTAGTATATTCATTTTAACCAGCGTGATTCTTCCCATGAAAGATAACTTCAGATGGCTCCACTTTTTCATATCCGACTCGATCTCTCTTAGTAAGGGTATAAAGTTGTTATCATATATATTACTGCACTTACTTTTCATATGTATACCCAAATATTTTACTTTTTTCTCCACTTTAAAGTCCGTTTTTCTCTTTAACTCTCCAACGTCTTGGAATGTCATATTTTTAGTAATTATTTTTTTATTTTTGTTTATTCATTTTTAGCCCAGCAACTCTCCTGTAATTTTCTAACTCAATTAACATTTCCTCTACCGATTCTAACGGATTCTGCAGGATCGTAACCATATCATCCGCATAAGCTAGAACCTTGTATATTTCACCCTTGACCTTCAGCCCACTAATTTTACTATTCCTTCTAATAGCATTGTTTAAAATCTCCCAAGGATAAAATAAATAATAGCGGAGATAAGGGGCACCCTTGTCTTGTACCTTTCCCTAACTTAATCTCCTCTGTCAGGTCCCCATTAATAATTATTCTGTCTGCTTGATCACTATAAATTGCTCGGATATTTTTTATGAAACCCTCCCCAAAATCCATAGATCTTAAAAGTGAAAACATAAATTCCCAGTTTAAATTATCAAAAGCTTTCTCAGCATCTAAAAAAAATAATGCCACTTGCTTATCACTGTGTAACTCATAGTATTCCAGTATATTTGAAAGTATTCAAACATTAGTTCTCATGTATCTTTTGGGAAGAAAACCTGTTTGGTCCGGGTGAATTATAGTATTGAGAACCTTCTTAAGTCGCTGGGCCAATATCGTGGTATATATTTTATAGACAACATTGAGTAGAGATATAGGTCGATAATTCTTAATGTCATCTAACTCTTTTTCCGTTTTAGGAATAAGAACAACGTTTGCATATCTCCAAGAATCTGGCAATTTTGCTGAAGCGCAAATCTCATCCATAAGCTTTTTAAACTGATTAATAAGAACTTCTTTAAAGGTAATATAATATTCCACCACTATACCCGGCCACTTTATTCTTCTTTAATTTACTCCATGCCTCCTCTATCTCAAACATCGAGAGAGGACTATTCAAGATCAACTTTTGTTCTTCCGTTAATTTTTGAGATATTTTATTCCGTAGATATTCTTCTTGTACTTCCCTATCTATCTCCACCGAACTATAAAATTCCTTATAAAAATCCTTTACTATCGTCTTCATTTCCTCTAAAAGAGATCTATGCTTTCCCTCTTTATCTTTCAAAACCTTTATAGTATTTTTTTTCGTGCTCCTTCCTAATCTTATATGCCAACCACTTCCCGGGTTTATTGGCATTCTCGAAAAGCTGTTGCTTGGTATACCGTATTTTTCTCTCCATCTCATCTAAGAAAACTAAATGAATCTTATGTTGGAGAAATTTAATTTCATTTTTAATTTCTGCTAATGTTGGCTTCACCTTTAATTCCTTCTCTTTTCAATGCTTCAGTCAGATCTTTTAAAGTTTTGTTGTCTTCCCGCCTCTTGAAAGCATTATAATTTATGACTAACCCCCTAAAGTATGCTTTACTAGCATCCCAAATCATTCTATAAAAAATCTCATTCTGCATATTAATCTTGAAAAAAAAGTTCATCTCCCGATCTATATATTCAACGAATTTCTTATCATCCACCAAACTTGAAGACATTTTCCAACCTGATTTCTTTTTCCCCCCACGCATACATAACAAAATAGGATTGTGATCTGCTATAGTACATGGGAGGATTTCCACCTCTTCGATTAGCTTCATCAGTTCTGCAGTTTTCCATACCATATCAATACAGGACCAAGAGGCATGTCTGTTAGAAAAGAAGGTAAAGTCCTTTTTATCTGGGTTCAATGTGCGCCAAACATCCACCAAAAGAAATTCATCAGCCATCCTGTAAAAAATTTCTGGTAGAGTATTACTACCTGTCCTACCATGCTTTCCCTTCCTGGTTCTAGAGCTTCTATCTATTTCCGAGCTGGAAACAGCATTAAAATCCCCAATTAAACATATATGCTCAATTTTACATTTGCTTAGTTCAGCATATAGATATAGTTCAGCATAAAATATAACCTGCTTATCATTGGGCGTGTACATATTTATTAATAAATTTTTTTGTTTTTCTCTTATTATTTCAATTCCCTGAAATCTAGCATCTTTAGCCTCAAATAATAGTTCAGCCTGTAAACCTTCCTTGATGTATGTTACTAAGCCTCTTTTTTTCTTGTCTAATTCTGAGGTGATTATTCCTTTCCCGAGACCCTTCTCCAGTAACCGAAATTCATCCTTCCTCTTAATATGTGTCTCTTGGAGACAAACAATATCAGCATTCAATTTTTTTATTTGTAAGAATACATGCTTTCTTTTCTGTGGCGAATTTAAGCCGTTAACATTCAGAGATAAAATCTTCAGTTGCTTAGTCATTACTGTATTATAAAAGTTCCTAACGATCGCTTTGTTGGGTTTTTTTTTTCTTCTGGAGCCTTGTTTCCCTTAGGGTCAACTCTTCCTCTTGAGGGACCTCCCCTTCTTCTTGATCTATCGAATATGATAAGGCCCCTACTTCCGTAAGGTCCCTCTGACCTGACTTATCCTCCATCTCCTTCGAGTCCCTATATCCTGTCATTTTACCCCAGTGTCTAGCTTGGTTTCTGAGAATATCTTCTAGTTTAGAAATTGAATCGATCCTATACCTTCCATTTGCGTGCGTAAACAATAAACCTTCAGGAATCAGCCACCTATACATTATCCCTTTTTCTTGAAGTAAAACTGCCAGTTTCATATAATCTTTTCTCTTCGATCTTATTAACCAAGGAATTTCTTTCATGACTTTAATTTTAGTTCCCTTGATCGTAAGAGACTGTTCTCTAACTTCTCGCCATACTCTCTCCTTCATACTCTTCCAAACAAATTTCAGGTGCACCTCTCTAGGTAAGCCATTATTTTTAGCGTACTGGGTAAATACTCTATGGGCGAAGTCTATTTCCTTTTCTGACTACTCTTTTTTCATAACCAATATGTCTGTTAGTGCCTCCACCAATACTTTAATTAAGTTCTCATTTTTCTCCTCTGGTACATTAAGGAATCTGAGAGTATATTCCGCTTGGTCCATCTCATATTGGACTATCTTGCCCGTAAATTCGTCTTGTTTTTGCTCAACTTCTCCTACCCACTTTTATAAGAATGATAAAGGCAATATATTCTGAACAAAGGGCAAGGTTGTGCGTTAATGCAGATCTTACAGACGAAATGAAAATCAGTAAAGGTACTAGACAAGGCTGCCCGCTTTCGCCATTGTTGTTTATAATGACTCTTGAAATTTTATTGATGCAGATTCAAGAAGAAAAAGATCTAGAAGGGTTACAAATAAAAGGATATACCTACAAATACAGAGCATTTGCTGATGATATAATGTTTATAAATGAAAATCCCTTACAAGTTACACCTTTGTTATTAACGAGAATACAAGAGTTTGGGGAGTTGGCGGGACTTTATATAAATAAAGAAAAATCAAAAATTTTATGTAAGAATATGCAGAAAAATAGACAACAAGAATTACAAAGACTAACGGGTTGTGAAGTTGCCTCTAAGGTAAAATACCTAGGGGTAGAGATAACAATGAAAAATATTGATTTGTTCAGGAACAATTATGAAAAACTATGGCGTAAAATAGAAGAAGATATGCTAAAGTGGAACAAGCTCAACTTGTCATTGTTGGGCAGAATAGCTGCAGTAAAAATGAATATCTTACCAAGGATTATGTATTTGTTTCAAACCATCCCTATTGTGAAAGATGCTAAACAGTTTGATAAATGGCGAAGGAAAATTTCGGAATGTGTGGGCCGGGAAGAAACCAAGAATTAAAATGAAAGTCTTGACAGATGCAAGAGAGAGAGGTGGATTCCAATTACCAGATTTGAAACTGTATCATGAAGCAATTTGTTTAGTATGGATGAAAGAATGGATAACGCTGTTAAACAAAAAACTTTTTAGTGTTGGAAGGCCATGGAAAAAAATTCGGATGGCATGCATACTTGTATTATGGAAAAAAGAAGATGGACTTGTATTATGGAAAAAAGAAGATGGATATAAGAAGCAGTCTACTAAATGTGTGGATAAAGTATAAGAAATATGGTGATGAGAGGAGACCTTTGTGGATAGTGCCAGCTAAAGTGATAAAGTTAACGGCTAAAACAGTCAAAGAAAAACAGCTATCATACAACCAGTTACTAAAAATACAGAGTGGGAAAATAGAACTGAAAACTGCAGAAGAACTAAGTTATAAATATGATTGGTTTCAAATGCAACAAATAAAAAGCTTGATGGAGAATGATATCAAAGCTGAAGGAATAAGGAAAGAGCAAACAGAAATGGAAAGAGTTCTGCTTGGAGATAATGAGACATTAATTTCAAAAGTATACAAATTACTTTTACAATGGTCTACAGAAGATGAAGTAGTGAAATCTCAAATGATAAAATGGGCAATTAATGTAAACAAAGAAATAAAGATGGAATCTTGGGAATATTTGTGAAAAAACTCTATGAAACTTGCAACATGTCATAGTATTAAAGAAAACTGTTTTAAGATGATGTATAGATGGCATATGACTCCAAAAAAATTAGCAAAGATGAACAACAAGATGCCAGATAGGTGTTGGAAATGTAAAAAGCACGAAGGCTCTTTCTACCATATGTGGTGGACTTGTGAAAGGGCTAAAATGTTTTAGCAGATGATTCAGCAAGAGATTTCTAAGATTTTGGGATATGAATTCAACAAAGTGGCAGAGATTTTTCTGCTGGGATTACAAATGGAAAAATTTCCAAAAGAAGATAGAACTTTAATATGGTACTTGCTCTCAGCTGCTAGGACATTGTATGTGCAACTGTGGAAGCAAGAAAAAATACCAGAGAAATGGGATTGGATTACAAAAGTTATGTCATGGAGTGAAATGGACAAATTAACAAGAAAACTAAGAGACTATGATTTGGAACTTTTTAAGTTGGAGTGGAAGAAATTCAGAAGATACGTAGAAAAAGAGTGGAAAATAAAAGGACATTGGACAATCTTTGATGATTAAGATTTTTAAAATAAGAATATAACTTTGGTTTTTTTTTGTTTTTTCTTAATAGTTAAGGGTACCTTTAATACTTTTTTTTTTTTAAGAAACACTGGCGGGGGTCAAGTAACGGAGGGAGGGGTGGGGGGAAAGTAAGATATGGGGTAGAAAGATCTTTCTTTTACTTTAAGCTTTTATAAGTTGTAGATATAGTTCTGCTACCATATGTTACTAATAAAATTGTCTATATAAGATATCTTTCTTAGTATCTTTAAACTTATTATCCAATCCTTCCATCTTATTTGCTAAGCCCTCCATCTGGGAAGTTAGGATGACTGCATCTGATTCAAGGCCTCCAAAAAAGATTGCTGTACATCTCTAAGAGCATCCTGTGATATACCTGCACAAACTGACTTTGGTTGGCCTGGAGACAGTTTTGACTTAACTTGCTGGGACATTTTCGTGCCCTTAGCAAATCACTGCTTATAACCTTAAGCTCTTAAAATATAACTTTAACCCCGTAAGTCCCACCACTCTTTCCTTGATTAATTTAAATCATTTCCTAATCAGCGCAGAGCAAATTAATACAGACCCAGATTTATGCAGATTAAACCAGGGTAATACAACCCTCCCCCCTAAAGCTTCCCTTTCTTCTGATGAATCCAAAATTAGGACAACAAATCAGTGGAAAATCAAGGGAAGGTCTAATCAACACAGAAGACAACAGCAAAAAAAAAAAAAAAACATAGCCAGGAAGAAAAAAAAAAAGACTCCACCAAGAGATCTGCAAAGTCAGAAGCTCCACCAGTCTTAGTCTTTCCAGTATAGCTAGGAACGTATCCCTGCAGGTGATGTTTCCTCTGCTTCCACTAGTCGCCACTCCAACTCTAACTCTTTTTCCAGTCCCTCGAAGCACGTCGGAAGTCCAGATCCTATGTCTGTCGCCAACAGGCTACAATTCACACAGTTAATATTCTCCAACAGCTCAGTATATTATCAACGCTCTGTTTTCTTTCAACTTCTCAAACTCCTCCATCAAGCCCACCATCGCCTCTCATGTCCTGCTCCTCCCCTCCCACTCAGAACTCCACTCCGCTCCAAGCCGCACCACACAAACTCCCTCTCCGGCTCCGTCAACGAACAGACACACCCACCGGCAAAGCTGGGAGCATACAAAAAGCGGGTAGCACCAGCACTCCAAGTTCAAGAGAAAAAACCCCAAAAAAGTGCAAATAAAGCAAGACAACAGCGCCAAATCGCAAAGGGTTTTCTACCCCTCCTCCATCATCCACCTCCGTGCTCCGGTGGCTGGAGCTGTCTCGTCAGACGACGACGCACGGCTCAGGGATTGTAAGGTAACAGAAAAGGTCGGCAGGGCTCAGAATAGCTCCCAGCCATCCCCCTCGCCCCTTCTACAACTGAGGCTTGCACGGACCCAACGGTCCCCCTGAAGCCTCACAACTGAGGCTTGCACAGACCCAACGGTCCCCCTGAAGCCTCACAACTGAGGCTTGCACGGACCCAACGGTCCCCCTGAAGCCTTTGTTTGGCCCGTCCTCGACTCTCAGGCTCGAAGACGCTGCCGCAACGCCCCACTGCAAACGGGGCTCATAAGCATTTCTTAAACTGTTTGAAAAGGAAAAGGGCCCTTTAAAAACAAGCTCTTACTGGTTTTACAGTTTTCTTCTGAGAGTTTGCTACAGTACTGTGGATGAACCAAATATATTTCTAGTGTTGCCCATTCAAGAAGTGTGAGTGGATGAAATAGACTTTTTTGGGGGGGGGGGAGGGGAACACAGTGTCTTTTTTTATTTTAAAAAAAATGATTTAGCAAGAGCCCTCCAGAGGTGAAAAAGGGCAGATTTTATTTTCTAAATCATTTCCAAAAAGGGAGTCCTTTGGCTTTGTCACCCCATCCGGCTAGTTAGAGTGGAATTTGAGATGAGAACAGCTAGAAATATTCACCATTTTCCTTTCATCTGCTAATGGGTCACTTGCTTCACATGGCTAGCACATGTTCTCCTGCCCCAAACAGCTGTCAAAACAAACATCAGCTGGAGTGTTTGGATTCTGAAGACTTTAAGGAAAGAGCCCTGGAGGAATGTCTAGCTCATATCACTTATTATCCTCTTAATCTGAATCCACTTCAAGTGACCTGGAGCTTGATGCATGTGGATGAATGGCTGAACACAGTATTATGCCAACTCCAGTCAACTGTGCCAAAATTTCCTCATCTGCAAACCAGGTGAATTTTCAGCCATATGATCCTTCTAAGCCATAATGACATTGCCTTGCCACAATTTTCACAAGACAGGCAATGCTAATTAGCATTTCTGTGTGTGAGATAACTGGCCCTGATTCATATACTACAAAATCTATCCCATACCCACCTATAGTATTGATATGAAAGACATGGAAGAAAAAAATATTTTGTCACAAATAATAATCAGTAGAATCATTAAAGTAAGCAGATTTGCTTATCACACACTATGGACTCATTTTCATCTCAGTTACACAGTATAATCTTATCAAGGTTCTGTGGATTTATACAGTTCATAGCAACCTCTAGCAGGTTTTGTGTTGAGAGTGTGTCACATGCTTATGCATACTACTTGAGAGATTCCTGTGCGTGGGTCCTTGAAGTCTTGGGGCCAGTGTAAAAAAAAAATCCAAAATAGTACTGCTGATTCCAGTTGGCACAGGTTATGCTAATACTCAGAGTAGGCATTTTCTGTTTCTAACAAATAATAGTTGTAGTTTCAGGGATTTAAACCATTGGTGAAATATTACCACTAATGATGACTGAAAAGACTCCTGATGATGGCTAAAGCAGAAAGTGCTAAAACAGAATTTCAGCTGAACATCAAGAAGACCAAAGTAATAACCCCTAGGGAATAATACAATTTTAATGTTCACAGTGAAGAAACTGAAATTGTTCAAGATTTACTATTCCTTGGGTCTATCATCAACCAAAAGGGAGACTGCAAACAAGAAATCAAAAGGAGACTGACACCGATTCCCCACTCACCTTGTTCTGGTCTTGTTGCTCCTTTTCACACAAGCTGCCCTGGGGTGGTGAGTTGTCCCACCTCTTTTCAAGTTCTCTCCACAGCAGGCAAGATCCTCTGAAAACTGGTTTCTGCCTGCTGCAGAGGGAACTTGAAAAGAGACGGGGCAGCTCACCACCCTGGGGCAGCTTGTGCGAAATCCAGAAGTGCTGTGGGAAAAGGAGCAATGAGGCTGGAACAAAGAGAGTGGAGAATCAGTCTGAGAAGGGCAGCCATGAAGGAGCTAGAAAAGATTCTGAAGTGTAAGAATATGTCACTGATGACCAAGATCAATGCCATATTTCCCCCCATTACTATGTATGGATGTGAAAGCTCTACCTTATACATTAATGTTACTTTTGAAATATTACTGTTACTTTTGGAATGTTTTTTGCATATCATTAGGGCTGCCAGCTTCCAGATGGTAGCTGGAGATCTCCTGCTATTACATCTGATCTCCAGGTTACCGAGATCAGATCACCCAGGGAATATATAGCAACCAAAAAGAGTAACATGAAAAGGCAGAACAGAAGGAGAGAGCCACACAGGCATTCACGTTAAATCAACCTCAAATCCTTAGAAATTCAATTATTTATATAACAAATTATTTATAGAAAATACAGTGTATCACATAGTGCAAGAAAAACTACTCCCGAAACAACCAATCCTATATTGAAGTCCAGTTTGTTCCTTGAAATTGGAGTTGGGAGGTAGTGTGCAATGCCGTGAAAACAGAGTCCTATATTCCAATTCTTGTCTGTTAGCCAATATCTGGATGGAATGCAGCAAGGCAGAAAGACGCAACAGGGATCACCACTTATATTATATTATATTGTAGTGATACAGCACTATGAAATGAAATGTTTTTAAATAATTTTAAACAGTAACTTCTTTATTGGTTAATTTGTAAAAATGAATGTTGTTAGCCGCCCTGAGTCTGCTTGCGGAGAGGGCGGGACAGAAATTTAAAGTAATAAATAATAAATAAATAAATGCCCTGTTTCCCACTAGGCTTCAACAAGCTGCATAGATAGAAGTTAAAAAAAATCACTAATACATAAACACTACAATATCTGAAAACACAATGTATAATACTTATAAATACCTTCAGCAATGACTAAAATCATTCATATTGGAGACCAATGCTCCTACATTCGACAGACAATTGACAGCAATAGGAAATTGACCATAATGCACTTATAAACAACAGGTGTTGCGAATTTCTTAAAGACACAGAGTTTACAGTGGCATACTTAATACATAGTGAACTACAATACTTATACCAAAAAACATAGTACACTACAATTTGGTTACAAAAAGCACAAGTCCCAATCACTGTTTAGGCCATTAGGCATCAGAGAATCCAGTTTGAAACTCCACCGCATTTCCTGCTTAAGCAACCATTTGTTCATGTCAACTTTTCCCTGAAGCCAAAAAGGAAACTTTTCCAGGACAAAGAATTTTAAATCATTGGGATCATGTTTTAATAAGAAGAAATGCTCAACAAGAGGGGCTTCAGAAACAAAATTATTAACACGAGATTTATGTTCCAAAATTTTAGTGCGAACTGCACATCTTGTACTGCTGCAGTAAATGTTTAGACAAGGACATAAAATAATGTACACACAACTTTTGGTGGAACAGGCTGTAGTATCTTTTAATTTTATTTTGTAGCCTGTTATAGGGTGTTGAAATTCCTTTAAGTCTAAGGATAATAGGCAAGCGGAACAAGTCCCGCATTTATGGTGCCCCCTCCACATGAATTGGAGGTGCAATTCTATTAAAGTCAGACTTCACTAAATGGTCTGATAAATTACTAATTCTACGATACCCTATTTTTGGGAATGTACTGCAACCAGGCAGGTCTTTAACTAAGAACCAAAATTTTTTGAGAACGTTTTGAATAGGATAAGCTAATGGGGAAAATTGGAAGGCACAAATGAGTCTTGAATTAACAGACACCCCCCCCCCCTCATATTTACTTTGATTTCTTCTGGTTAACATGGAGTTCCAGGAAATATTATTAACCCATTTACAGGCTGTATTCAAAGTATAATCAGAATATCCCCATGATTTAAACTGCCTACAGATTCTATTTTTTTCTGTTTCATAGTCTTCCAAAATGGTAGAATTTCATTTTGCTCTTATTAATTGAGAATAAGGAAAACTATTTTTTAAATGATTAGGATGACAAGAATCATACTTCAAGGGTACAGTTTTATCAGTGGGTTTGCGATAAGGCTTGTCTGCCAATGTGTTATCCCTACGTTTAAAGACTAAAGTGTCTAAAAATGCTACCATATGAATATCTGCCTGGTAACTGAACTGAATAGACGGATGAACCTGATTCATCCATTCTAAGAAGGGGTCTACCATATCATAGTGAGAAATTATTGCCATCACATCGTCAATATAACTACGAAACCAAATTACAGAAGAAAAAAAAGTATTAACAGTAGGGTTGCAATAAAATTTGTCTTCCAAATAATCCATAAATAAACAGGCAACGCTTGGAGAAAAGGGACTGCCCATAGAAACACCCTTAACTTGTACATAGAACTGGTCTTGAAATCTAAAAAAGTTGTGTTCAAGAATGATATCAATTAATTCCATGAGGAAATGGGTGGGAGGAAAACGATCCGTCTTCAACTCCAACACAGTTTTCAGGACCAATCTTGCTTCGTCATGTGGAATATTAGTATATAAAGCCTTGACATCAAAGGACACTAACACAGATTCTGCTGGTACTTGCAGTTCTTCAATTTTAGATATAAAATCAGTAGTGTCTTTGATGTAAGACTTAGATTGAGTGACAAACGGTTTGAGAAAAAAAAATCCCCGTACTGACTGAGAGGTTCCAGGAGGGAGGCAGAAGCAGATACGATAGGTCTCCTGGGGGGAGGGAAGCCGGCCTTATGAATTTTGGGCAAAATATAGAAAACAGGTACCCGAGGATATTTTCTACTCAGCCAGTCTTTAATCTGGTCAGATATATAGCCCAAATTATTTGCCTCAATAAGTGTAATCTGTATGAGCCTTTTCACTCTATCAGTTGGATCACAGTCCAATGTTTGTAATAGGTCTGGTCATTTAACTGGCAATATACTTCTAGCAAATAATCAGATGTATTTAAGACAACGATCCCCCCACCCTTATCTATTGGTTTGATCATAATCACTTTGTTGGCAGCCAAGGATTTCAATACTTGATCATCCTTTCTCGAAAAATTAGGCCATTTAGGTCTAGGCTGTTGCTCCAAATGTTCAATTTCTTTAAGCACCAATTTTTCAACCATCAAAATGGGCTGGCGTGACAGTAGATTTATTTTTAAAGGGGAAGGATGCCACGTCCATTGTGGTCTCAGTATGAAAAAAAATAAGTTTTAATTGCCTTGTCATCTTATACAAGTCTAATCCAGTTTGAAAAGGATCGTAAAAAGGTGTAGGTAGAGTGGGGAATCAATCTGAGACTGAGAAGGGCAGCCATAAAGGAACTAGAAAAGATTCTGAAGTATAAGGATGTGTCACTGATGACCAAGATCAATGCCATATTTCCCCCCATTACTATGTATGGATGTGAAAGTTGAACAATAAAGAAAGTTGACAGAAGGCAGTTGATTCCTTTAAAACGTGGTGTTGGAGAAGAGTTTTACAGATACCATGGACTGCCAAACCCCCTCCCCCCCAATCAGTGAGTTCTAGATGAAGCCTGAACTCTCCCTAAGAAACTAAAATGATGAAACTGAGGCTATCATACTTCAGTCACATTATGATAAGAGACACCAGAAAAGGCAATAATGGTGGGGAAAGTTTAAGGCAGCAAGAAAAGAGGAAGACCCAACATAAGATTGATTGAGTCAATCAAAGAAGCTACAGCCCTCTGTTTGCAAGAGCTTAGCAAGGTTGTTAATGATAGGGCATTTTTGAGGTCCTTAATTCATAGGGTTTCCATAAGTCAGAAGTTACTTGATAGCAACAGACACACATGCACACAATGATGACTGGAATCTTTTGTTGGAAATAAAAAAATGTTATGCTGAGAATGCACAGATTTGCAGGGGAGAAGAAACTGGTGGGGAATGCATGTTTAACATTTCCCTTCAAATTGCTTCCTCCTGTAACTTGCCACCTTCCAGGATTTCCAAGCATGTGTTTGCCAAGTGAACTGCAAAGGGGGGGGGGCATGGGTCAAGTAGTGGTTAACACTTCCCCCCCCCCCCCATTATATGGTTACTGTGCAGAAGAGAAGCAGCAGATCTGTGTTTGCTCTGCCTGATCAACAACCTCTTCCAACTTCCCCAATTCTGGACTTTGTAGTAGTAGTACCAACAACAACAACAATAAAAAGAGTGCACGCTGAAGTCACCCGGGGTTGGCATTGATCAGTGATGTGTGTATGCATAATGCTTGTAAACTGAAAAAAGGACAAGCATGACCCTTCAGCACGCAAACAGAAAGTCCTGAGGGGTGACTGCTCAGACCAAAAGATAGTCAGACAAGCACTGGAGCAGGCAGGGCAAGCCTGCAATAGTGGAGCTAAGGCAGACCTGGGACCCCCAACTCTGCTGACCTGTCTTGGGCCTGCACAGCAAAATATGAAGCTCAGAACCTCATAACAAAATATCCCCAAGTCCAAAGCTCATTCACTATTATCACAGCATGATGTAGCCAGCAGCTCACTGTGGAAATAATTCGTTTCATAGTTTCATTACTTTAACCACAATTTACTAACCTCCTGCTCTTATTTCAAAGGCTTTGTAACACTGAAGGAAAGCATCTTGGAGTTGAGGTTAAGATCTCTGGTTAGAACTCCTTGAAGAAGGCTCCCTTTATTTTTCTGACCATTTCATCTGCATCCTATGCAACACTTTTCCCAGAATTTGATTCCTCATTTTCCAATCAGACAGTTATACAATAGATAGTAAATAAGTTATTTACAGATATTTTATGAAGCTGAGTCATTCTGTGGCTAGATTAGAAAATCAAAAGTATATTATTCATTCTTGCTCACTGTGACAAATCTGTTTGTTCCTACGATTGCACAAAGCTTGGCAAAGTATCAGAGGGAAAGCCTGAAAAGGTTTTCTACTGGGAATTTTGAAATGGCCTTGATTATAAAGCTTCAAGTCTTCTATAAAGCTTTGAAATACCTACAAATTAGATTAAATACAACTAAAATAACCAAAAGTTCTGCCTTAGTCCCTAATTAAAAAAACAACAACACTGTGTGCATGTGTGTATGTGAGAGAGGCAGAAAATACAAGCTTATTGTATTAGTAACTTGTTTATGTCAACCTGCAGAAAAACACAGATATTACAAGTAACTTGGGCTGGATGCAGCAAGCTCTACCTTATACATTAATGTTACTTCTGAAATATTACTGTTTCTTTTGGAATGTTTTTTGCATATCATTACGGCTGCCAGCTTCCAGATGGTAGCTGGATATCTCCCGCTATTACATCTCCAGGTTACAGAGATCATATCACCCAGGGAATATGGCTGCTTTGTAAGGTGGACGTATTGAAGTCCCTCTGTTCCCCAAACCCCACCTTCTTCAGCCCGTTTCCCCAAATCTCCAAGTTTGCCCCCCCCCACTCGGAATGAAGAGGCTGACACATGGTTGGATGAAAAACCGGGCCGCTTTATTAGAACATAACTTGAATGAACTAGAATGGCAAGAGATCTAGGCTTAGCAGGACAAGCCCTGGGGTCAAACCCAGGACCCCGCCTTGTCCTAGGAGGGCGAGCCACCCTGCTCTCAGCATGAGCCCCATATCATCTGGCTGGTGCTGAGTGGCCAGGCCAAAACTCCACCTCATCCTAGGCCGACATCCCTCCCTCAGGAAGGATCCGCCCCGATGAGGCTTTGTCGTGATCTGCACTCCCAGCATTGAGGCATAAAGCCCATCTGCCATTCTTACAGGCTACCTGCACCAACTGGTGCAGAGCCATAGGTGCTCCCTTGAAAGACTGTAGCCAATACCTCATCCTACCACCACCAATGCCAAGCCTCTTCTTAGGCATTAGCGCCCCACCAGGCGGCCCAGAGCCGCCCGCAACCCCCTCCTAAGCTTGTCCAAAAAGGCCCGGTTTCCCAATTCAGATAAATGAACCCCATCTGACCTATACAGGTCAGCATTCTCGACCCGAATGGACGGATGGGAAAGGAATATTCCCAAGCCCCCTTCAATGGTCTTCTGCAAGGCCCTGTTGGCCTTGCATCTGGCACGTTCTATCCCCCTGCGTATATCAAGAAACCTGGCAACCAGTTGGACCTGGTACTATCCACCTTTCTACATTTTAGCTTCTCTTTCTCTTTTTCATCCAGGTCCTCCTTATCCTTCTTTTCAACCTCTCTAAAGAGAAGGCTGAACACATTCACGTATTCGCCCCTCAAAATCTTATCCTGGGTCGCTGCCGTCAGGTGATCACCCAAGGGCAATGCAGTGCCGTGGTATGGAAGAACATGGAAGGGAATGGACCCATAAGGATTGGGAGGATAATGCCACATACCCCACTGGTAACCAGGCCACCCTCCCTGCTGCAACAACTGCTGCTGTCTTCCCCATGGCAGCACGCCCGGCACCGCCGCAGAAGCGGCAGCGCCTTGTGATGATGTCGTGGCAGCTCCTTGTAAAGGGGGCTGTGTGACAGACCCAGCCAAATCTTGATATTGGGGTGCTGCATAAGGCGTACCCCAAGCCCAGGAGGGTCCAGGCTGCACCTGCTGCCCAAAAGACCCTGTCTGCCCTGGTGGTGTAACTGTCGGGCCCGCAACACTATGAGGCCCCCCTGATTGAATGGGACCCCAGGGCCAGGTTGGCAACTGAGGTTGCAATGGGGACTTATCCGCTACCCCTGAGGGGCCAGCAGCCACTGCCACAGCCGGGGCTGGCTGCACTACTTCCCCCACTGTTCCATGGGTCACGGGCTCACCGCTGGGTACCTCTACCACATCCATGTCATCTTCCTGGTTCAGCTCCTACTGCATGTCTGCACCAACGGCCCCGCCCTGCAAAGCAGAAAGGCGAGCCAGAACCTTCTTTTCAAAAGTTAACCTGGACAACTGCCCAGTTGCCCTGCGATGCCCCTCCCAAATGAGGACCCTGGCAGCGCCCCTCTGCTGCTCAAGGGCATCCAGTTGACCAATAATGGCCTGCCTAAGATGAGCCTCCTCACCCGAGGCACCAGGGGAACTGGGTTGCTGAGTATGCTTTCTTGCCGGCTGCTTCCCTTTGGAAGGGCCTTGACCTTTCTTGGGCGCCATGACCCTCACTTACCTATAACCTCCCCAAAAGCTGCCCAAATAGAGGGGGGGTGGGGTGTGACCCACAACACTACCTTACCCCACACTGAGCAAAAAACCCCTTAGGAGCTAGCTCACACTAGCTCAGAGGGAACACTGGTCACCACTCACCCTAACTCAGGGCTAACATATGGAGGAGGGCAGTGAGGCTTTCCTGTTAGCCTCTTGAGAGGGATGAAAGAAGAGGGCAGTAAGGTGTCAGCACCTCCTTTAACTGCCTCTTTAACTGCACCCCTATAAACGAAAGGGGGGAAGGGGTGAAGTGGGGGGCCCTCTGGCCTGAATACCCCCCCTAATGCCCCCGGCTACCGGCCCAACAACCCCCAGCTAGCCCAGCTTTCAAGGGCAAAGCCCCGGTCGACTGGAGTGCGCCGCTCCCGGATACCCCCGCTGGCAATACAGCCGCTGCGACATCTGTGCTACAGCCTCCTGGCCAGGGAACGCCGACTCAGCCCCGCTCGCACTGCTCTGCCTCGCACGCGCTCCCTGCCTCGGCCCACAACCCGTTCATGCAGCGAACACGGCTCTCCTCGCCAAGAGCTGAAAAGATCTGCGTATCCTAGGGTGGGGGCGGGGCTTTATAGCCCCAATACCACGCCCTGCTCATCAATCCCCGGATGGCCGGGATAACGGCGCCAGCTCTCCCTCCTTCCGGGAGGGCTGGGAGGGGGCGGACATTTCACAATCTGCAGCTAGGAACCCTGCACAGAGATCAAAACAAAAGCAATCTGTAAGGTTTGAAGTCTTCCAAAAATGATAAGGAGACTGGGTGGCCCTGTGGCAGTCACCACACAAGGAGGCAAAATTTATTTCTTCACAAATATCAGGATATTTTAGAACATGTCCTGGTACTTACTATTAAAAAAATACATAATGACATGAGATCCCCATGTTTAAATTCCATATTTAGAAAGATGGATTGCTCTTGTTTTAGGCTACTGATATCTTCCATTTGCTGTTGCATGGCCCAGGACAAAATAAGAAGTAGAAAAGAAAACTTCAGAAAAATGATTTTTCCCTGAGGGATTTTTTTTTTTTCAATTTCACCAACACAACAATTGGAAATTTTGAGAAACATGAGGGAGAGTGAAACTCCTTTGATTTTTTTTTTATTTCATTTGGAACAAGAGAAGTGCTTTTCAATACAAGGCAATGGTTATATAAAATAGTCTTACATTAGGTAATGTATAGTATTAAACAATAATTCCTGTGTATACCATAAACATATACAGCATAGTTGCAGCATATATATGTCCACTGATTATATGTAACTAATTGTGCTCACAATTAATATTCTAACATGCATGATAATACATCATTGAATGATGTAAATATTTTCAGTGTTTTAAAGTTTCACTCAGTATTCCCATATACTACTAGGCCTGTTATCACTGTGAAATTGTTTCTGTTCACATAATGCAGTCCCTTTTCCTTTATTACAAAAGTTATGTTTTGTTTTGTTGAGTTTTTTTTTAAAAAAAAAACACCTTTCAACTTATGTTTTTTGTACATGTGCTAAGATCCTGGGAGGCAAAAGTGTGCAGCTTTCTTCTTCCATTAATTAGAGTTGGCAGATCCCCCTGGCCACCAGCAGGGGATGGAGGAGGGGTTTGTTGTTTGTTTGTTTTTTTGCCAGATTCAGGTTGGGAAACTCCTGGAGAAGTGGGAATGGAGCCTGGGGAGGACAGGAATCTCAATGAAGTACAATGCCATGGAGCTCACCCTCCAAAGCTTCCATTTTTCTCCAGGGGAATTAATCTCTGTGGTGTGGAGATAAACTGTAATTCCAGGGATTCCCAGGTTCCACCTGGAGACTGGCATTCCTATCTTACTGGTTATATTTTCCATTTTGCTTGTAGAAAACAAAGGTATATATAATTTCCAAATTTCATAAATATACTAAATGGTATAATTTCATAAGCAAATTAAGTTATAAATGATTACTAAATGATTACTGTGATTACTAAGAGCCAGCATGGGTTTCTCAAGAACAAGTCATGTAGGACTAACCTGATCTATTTTTTTTGAGAAAATGACTACCTTGCTGGATCAGGGGAATGCTGTAGACATTGTTTATCATGATTTCAGTAAGGCTTTTGATAAGGTTCTACATACCACCCTTGTTGACAAGTTGGTAAAATGTGGTTTGGATCCTGTTACCATTAGGTGGATCTGTAACTGGTTGACAGATCACACCCAAAGAGTGCTTGTGAATGGTTCCTTATCCTCTTGAAGAGGAGTGACAAGTGGAGGATTGAGGGGTCTTAGTGGACCATACGCTGAACATGAGTCAAAAGTGTGATGTGGTGGCTAAAAAGGCAAATGCAATTTTGGGCTGTATCAACAGAAGTATAGGTCGATTTCGCACTCACCTTACTCCTCCCTCACATCTGTCTTCTCCATGTGGCATCCTCCCGATTTCCCACTCTTTGTGTCGGGGCTGCAGCAAACATTGCGGTTTTTGTGCAGCAAATGGAAACTGATTTATAGCATTTTCTGTTCGCTGCACGAAAACTGCAATGTTTGCTGCAGTCCCAGCACAAATAGTGGTAAATTGGGAGGACGCAGCGTGGAGAAGATGGACATGAGGGAAGAATAACATGAGTGCTGAGTCAAACTGCTGGAGCACTGTGCAGAGGCGGAAGGTGAACTTGTCTTCAGTGGCGGCAGCGATCAGCACATCATCAAAAAAAGACTGGACCCTGGGGATGCCTTTTAAAAGAGAGTCCATTACGTTTTGAAAAATCCCCAGGGCCACCTTGACCCCGAACTAGAGGCCCTTGACTCGGAAAGCGCCCCAGTGCGTCACTATAGTTTGGGCCTCGGCTGTGGCAGCGTCTACAGGGAGATGCTGATAGGCTTGGGCCAGATCCAATTTGCCAAAAATTTTAGCCCCCATCAGTGAAGCCAGGACATGGTTGACAACAGGGACCAGGTAGGCATGATCCTGCAGCACCTTATTGATTGTGCATTTGTAGTCCGCAAAGATGCGAACACTCCCATTGGGCTTTACTGCAATTGTGCATTGGCACATTTCCCATCGTGCATTGGCGACTGATTCTAAGTCCCCTTGCTCCATGAGGTGATCGAGCTCCTCCTCGATCTTAGCTTAAGGGCAAAGGGAATGAGCCAGGCCTTCAGCCTTATGGGCAGCACATTGGGGTTCAGCTTCAGGGACACCAGAGGGCCGGTGTAGTTTCCCAGAGTTCCTTCAAAAACTGCTGGGAACTCTCCGCAGATGTGCTGAAAATCTATGCTTGCAGGGGCCTGGTGTATGCCGGTTACACTGATCCCTAGAGGATTGAAACAAGAGCATTCCAACAAGCTACAGAGGGCCCCGTCGATGGCAAGCAAGGACAGTGTTCTCTCAAATGGTCTATATTTCACCCTGAAGAACCCGACTCCTTTCATGGCAGCCTCTGTTTTTTGCTTGGGGACTGAAGAACAATGCGCAGTAGGATCCAAATCCTTGCTGCCCTGCTCCAATCATGGGCCCCCTGCTGGTTTGAATGATCCAATGACGTCCTAGCATGGGAACCTTGAAGTGTATATAGTTGGCCCCGTGGGCCCAGTTCCCCAGTCTTGAGATTAGCCACTGCCATGCTGTACTTAATAAAAGAGCTTTGCTTTGATCACTGCTGTCTCATCTCTTCTTCATTAGTTGAATCCACTATATTATAGCTAGCGAAGCTGATTTCAGGCAGGAAAAGTTTAAGGTTCTACAGGTTATAGCACAGGAACAGAACTCAAGCAGAAACAAGACACTAATGGTATATTAAGCACAGGTGAGCCTTCTTGACCTGTCCAAATGAATGTAAAGCTTTGGTTTGTCAGTTATGATAAGCAATTGCTGATGGGGACTTTTTGGGGTAGTAAATGAAATTGCACTCATAGAGTAATGGTAAGGAGATACACACACACACATACACACAACTGAAATAGATTCTGTGTGTACTCTAATGGGAATATCCAGACTTCAGAGTGACAAGGAAGTCAAGGTTAGGGGTGGATCATTTGTATCTGAATACCTGGCTGGAATGGGTTCAGAAGGCCTCAGTGTCCCCTGTGAAGTATTCTGAAGCTACATACAAATCAAGAGATCATGGGGAGCTGTCCCAATAGTCTGATGTCAAATAAATGAACCCTAAAATATCTTAGGGTTCACTATTTAATGACCATCAGATTCCACTATCAAGATATTATTCATTTTCCTAAGAGGTAAGAAAAATCCCTAAGGTGGCAGAAGAAAACAATCTTTACTGAACCTCAAAGGTGAAACTTGAGATGGCTCTCAAGTGTGTACAGCTCTTGTTCCCAAGTTTGCTCTGTATATCTTGGCTTCAGTTTTAATTTTGTATGATTTTACTGTTTTAAATGCTGGCTTAGGCTGTGAATAAACAAAACTATCTTGGCTTCTGAGATGAACATCAGAATGAAAGGGCATGTTCTTCATTATCTTGGTTTGGGTTAGATTAAGCATTCAGGTTAAGCAGCAAGTTTCACTATCATTTGGAATAAGACCAATGTAATATTCTACTTTTATAAGTAATGAAATCTTGAGAACTATAAAAGTTACTTTCAATAATATCTGTTTCCATAGTGCAGTGATTCCCTCTTCTGCTTTTTTCCAAAATGCACCAGCAATAATATTTACTTTATCATCAATTTTTTTTTAGATAGATAGCCTTTCTGAGCTACACAGAGAAAATAAATTGGGGGAAGGGCTTTGGATGCTGGTGGAACATCTGTCTTGCATACAATGGCCCCAAGTCCAATTCTCAGCATCTCCAGTCAAAAAACAAATCAGGTAGTTTGTGATAGGAAAAACATCGCCTGAGACTTGGAAAGCTGCTGAAAGCCAGAGCAGAGAATACTGGCCAAATTAGATCAATAATATATCTTAATATCTCTCTCATGGATTGCTGCTTTGACATGGCAAGAGGGCTTGCATGATTCAGTGAGGCTGTGGTCTATGCCATGCAGGGCCACCCAAGATGGATAGGCCACAGCTGAGAACCCAGACAAAATGCGATCCACTGGAGAAGGAAATTGCAACCCACTCCAGTATCCTTGCCAAGAAAATCCCATGGACAGTAACAAAAGGTGAAAAGATATGGCACTGGAAGATGAGCCCCTCAGGTCAGAAGGTGCCTACTGGGGAAGAGCAGAGGGTAAGTACAAGAAACCACAGAAGGAGTGAAGCGGCTGGGCCAAAGATGAAAGGATGCTCAGCTGTAGATGTATCTGATGGAGAAAGGAAAGTCCAATGCTGCAAAGAACAATACTGCATTGTAATATGTAATGTAAGATCTGTGAATCAGGGTAAGCTAGATGTAATCAAACAAGAGATGGCCAGACTGAACATTGACAACTTGGGAATCAGTGAACTAAAATGGATGGGATTGGCGAATTTAACTCAGAGGATCACTACATCTATTACTGTGGGCAAGACGCTCATAGAAGAAATGGTATGGCCTTTATAGTTAACAAGAGAGTGAGGAAGGCAGTAATGGGATACAGTCTCAAAAATGACAGAATGATCTTGGTCTGTATCCAAGGCAAACCATTCAACATCACATTAATACAAGTCTATGCCCCAACCACTGATGCAGAAGAGGCTGAAGTGGGCCAGTTCTATGAAGATCTACAACACCTTCTGAAACTAACACCAAAAAAGATGTCCTCCTCATCATAGGGGACTAGAATGCCAAAGTAGGAAGTCAAAAGGTAGCCGGAACAACTGACAAGTTTGTCCTTGGAGCACAAAATGAAGCCGGGCAAAGGCTTATAGAGTTTTGTCAAGATGGTCATAGCAAATACCCTCTTCCAACAACCTAAAAGGTGACTCTACACATGGACATCACCTGATGGGCAACACAGAAATCAGATTTATTATATACTCTGCAGTCAAAGATGGAGAAGTTCCTTATAGTCAGCAAAAATAAGACCTTGTGCTGACTGTGGATCAGATCATGAGCTACTCATTGCAAAATTCAGACTTAAATTGAAGAAAACTGGGGAAGCCTTTAGGCCACTCAGGTTTGACCTTGATCACATCCCTTATGAATATACAGTGGAGGTGAAGAATAGGTTTGAGCAGGGGTGGCCAAACTTTCTTAATGTAAGAG
Organism: Heteronotia binoei; assembly: GCF_032191835.1. Classification (NCBI taxonomy): domain Eukaryota; kingdom Metazoa; phylum Chordata; class Lepidosauria; order Squamata; family Gekkonidae; genus Heteronotia; species Heteronotia binoei. The sequence continues at coordinate 105,651,967 of NC_083224.1, forward strand.
CTGCATAGAATAAATATCAGATATTTAAGAGCTGCAAGACAAGGAAGGAAGGAAGGAAGGAACTTTAACTTTAAATGCATTTTCCAAGTTGTCAGCCAACAGGGTAGTGGAGACTTTGAGAGCCACACAATTTGTGTGAAAAAGCCACATGTGTCTCCCAAGCCACAGTTTGGCCATCCCTGGGTTTAAGGAACTAGAGTTGATAGAGTATCTGAAGAACTATGGATTGAGGTTCATGACATTGTACAGAAGGCAGCAACCAGTACCATCCCAAAGAAAAAGAAATGCAAGAAAGCAAAGTGACTGTCCAATTAGGCATTACAAATACCTGAAGAAAGAAGGAAAGTGAAAGGCAAAGGTGAAAAAGATTCACCCAACTGAATGCAGATTTTCAGAGAACAGCAAGGAGAGATAAGAAGGCCTTCCTGAAGCAACAATGCAAAGCAATCAAGAAAAATAATAGAATGGGAAGGACAAGAGATCTCTTCAAGAATATTGGAGAAATCAAGGGTGCATTTCGTGCAAAGATGGCCCTGATAAAGGACAAAAACAGTAGGGCCCTAACAGAAGCAGAAAAGATTTGGAAGAGGTGGCAGGAATAAACAGAAGAATTATACAAGAAGGATCTCAATGTCCTTGACAACTACAATGGTGAAATGGCTGATCTTGAGCCAGACATCCTGAAGTGTGAAGTCAGATGGGCCTTAGAAAGCGTTACTAACAACAAAGTGAGCGGAGATGACAGTATCCCAGTTGAGCTATTCAGAGTCCTAAAAGACGATGCTGTTAAAGTGATGCACTCATTATGTCAGCAAATTTGGAAAAAGGAAACAGTGGCCACAGGATTGGAAAAGGTCAGTTTATATTCCAATTGCAAAGAAGGGCCAAGGAATGTTCAAACTATTGCACCATTGCACTCATTTCACATGCCAACAAGGTCATGTTAAAGATTTGATTGTGTGGATCACAACAAACTATGGCAAGTCCTTAAAGAGATGGGAGTAGCAGACCACCTCGCATGCTAAAACCTGAGAGACCTGTATAAGGGTCAAGAAGCAACTCAGAACAGGATATGGAACAACTGATTGGTTTAGAATAGGAAAAGGAGTTCAACAAGGATGCATATTGTCACCCTGCTTACTTAATTTATTTGCAGAGTACACCATGAGGAATGCCGGAATTAAGATTGCCGGGAAAAACATCAACAACCTCAGATATGAAGATGATACCATTCTAATGGCAGAAAGTGAAGAGGACCTAAAGAACCTCTTGTTGAGGGTGAAAGAGGACAACACAAAAGTAGGCTTGAAACTCAACATCAAAAACCTAAGATCATGGCATCTGGCCCCACCACTCCTTGACAAATAGAAGGGGAAGACATGGAAGTAGTGCCAGACTTCACATTCCTGGGATCCAAGATCACTGTGGATTGTGACTGTAGCCATGAAATTAAAAGTTGTTTGCTCCTTGGGATGACAACTATGGCAAACCTAGGCAGTATAATAAAAAGTAGAGACATCACCCTGCCAACAAAAGTCCATATAGTCAAAACAATGGTATTCCCAGTTTTAATGTATGGTTGTGAGAGTTGAACCATAAGGAAGGCCAAGTTCAGAAGAATAGATGCTTTCGAGCTGTGGTGCTGGAGTTGCTTGGACTGCAAGAAGATCAGATCAGTCAGTCCTAATGGAAATCAGTTCTGACTATTCCCTGGAAGGTCAGATGCTGAAGCTGAAGCTCAAATACTTTGGCCACCAAAGAGAAGGAAGCACTCACTGGAGAAGATCCTGATGCTGGGAAGACAGAAGGCAAAAGAAGAAGGGGACGGCAAAAGAAGAGATTGCTTGGCAGCATTGCTGATATAACTAACACAAATTTGAGCAGACTTCAGAGGATGGTGAAAGACAGGAGCATCTGGCGTGACTTGGTCCATGGGGTCACAAAGTTGGACTTGACTGTGCTACTGAACAGCAAGCACTCACACAAATCTTATATTTATTACTTTGTGGAAAATTTAGAACAAATTCTGGAGAAGACAGTTCACATGATTTTTAGATCACAATTTATATTTCTGACTGGGATGCATATTGCAGGCCTGCAGATGTACATATGCTTGAGAGGATCATTTCATGCTTTCCTACAAGATAAAGAGTTGGTAATTCAAGTGACACTGGTGCAGATTCCCACCATGCTTAATCTGTGGACTTTGGTAAAATCATGAAGAAAATAACTAAGATTTCTATCTTAAGGAACCTAACTTTCTTCTAGATTTTTAAAAAAATATTTGCAGCCCCCCCTCCTGTTTTTTCAATGGAACTGATTTTTTCCCTCAAGTTCACCTCACACTGAGTGTACTGAACATTGACCTCTGATTTAGAGACATGCAGTCCTGACCACATTAATACAGGCAATTATGTCACAGAATGGAGACTTCATTTATGGCAGGAAAAGTTTACAGGCTACCAGAGAAATGCCTGCACAAATGTTACATCTGCCTAATACCGTTTTTGTCTGTTGATCACTTGAGTTTGAAAACATATCCATGAATGCATCTCTTTATTTAGGTCTTTTGATGCATGCCAGGGACTGGCTAATCTTACATTCCAACAATGGATAAGATCCACACCTGCAGGCTTTGCACTGGGTACAGGAAAATCCAATAGGTCTAAGGTGAACCTAGTCAAAGAAAGGATATCAGGACAGCAGAAGTTGCCTTTGAAAAAGCTGGCGCATTCTTGGAAATGTTACTGCTATATAAAGTGGAAAGATTCTAAACATGAAACAGATCTACAGATAAAAGATGATTTTAAGCTTCTGATCTTGTATGGACTGAGTGTGGTTTTTTTTTTTTTCCCTTGGCACTATTCTCTCTGATTCAATAAAATACATGTATTAATGGTATTTGTGCATCAGTAGATTAGTGTGTACATTATATGTATAAATGATATTTATATTGTACATCTAAGTTCCATATAAATTGTACTTGAAGATCATACAGCATCATGCATGTTAAAACGGACCTACCAAACCAGCAGCAAAAATGGAAAAGAAGAAGAATTGCAGATTTATACCCCGCCCTTCTCTCTGAATCAGAGACTCAGAGTGGC